>NC_140934.1:96016611-97216611 GCF_014529385.1 Adiantum capillus-veneris
CACTCTTGCTCACAACCCTTCTACTTATGCTTGGTAGCATGGTGACTCTTCTCTGTCAGTATCAGACCATAATCCCTCTTCGCCTTCTTTCAATTGTTGGGCAAAGCTCTTCCATGTTTTTTTGAGCCACTACTCTTGCACCTACCACTCGTGAGACCATGATGAGGCGTCTCCCCAACTACCTTTCCCAGATCTAGAGGAGCACCTTGAACGCCCTGACATTCGTGGAAATTTTTTCGTGTTCTAATCCACGTCATCTTCTCGCAACCTTGAAGAGTATTCTTATTAGGGGACGGATGCTCTTTGGCGGTTTGTTTTGTGCACGCCATGGGGTATGGTTTGAGTTCACCTATGAGAATGAGAGAAAAAACAAGCGACAAGTGAGTGGACCTTATATCTATAAGGGCCTAATTTAAAATTTAAAAGGACCCTTTCACACTATAATATTTTTTTAAAGATTTTATCTTTTAAGAGGGTGCTTCACATTCCCAAACTTTAATCAAAGTTCATCTACATACATGGAGGAGTTATTGGCATTGAATCACCTTCACCTTTGTTGCACCTTGCATTGACACCATGTTGCATGCTTGGTGGGACCTTGTGACATTTTCCATTTGCTGATATAGTACTGATGACTCAATTTTTACACTTCCGTCGCAATCTTGGATAAATGTGTCAATTGTTGCTGTAAAGAGCATAGGCGAGGCCCATGAGATTTCCCAACAAGTGTCAATGAGTGGACAAAAGGCAAGGCACTTCTTGAAAAATTTTAATTCAAGAAATTAATGCAAAGATGATGCTAAAAATAGCTCCAACCACAAGGCAGCTAGCCTTATGTATGCTTGCATTCTCTTGCACCAAGGGGTGTTTCTTTCGGTGGTGTTGCCAAGCTTCGTGCATTTCTTGTTGGCAAGTTGCTCTCTCCAAAAAGGCAATTCTTTCTTGTAATGCCTATGTGTTGAGCCGAAGTGCTTGACATTGGTAAATCCACCAGTGTCTATGTGTTGAGATGAAGTGCTTGACATTGGTGAATTCACCAATGCAAAGAATCACTTGCACCCATAGATAACCACTTGTAATAATCTAAAGCCTGCCTATCTGTAAGCATATTGAAGAAATACCGAGGCTATTAGATGTTGGATAGAAGCAGCTTATAGGATTGTATAGGTACAAATGTCCTTCCACTCAAAGGTCCACATTAGTATCACCAGTGGAATGACGCTCTTGTCACCCACACGTGCAGCCTTCGGTGCAAACTCTATGGGCAAGAAAATATGTAAGCGTATGGTGTGTGGAGTATGTAGTAGAGGAAAAGAGTTTGTGATGTCATTGAGCACCATGGAAGCTAATCCTAAGGAAGCAAAGGAGGAAACAAGGGAGAGAGGGAGAGGAAGGGTGGGAGGAGGGGAGTGGAGGGAGAGAATAGGAAGGGTTGGGGAGAAGGAGAGAGGAGGGAGAAAAGAGGAAGGGCGCAGGGAGGGAGGGCCGGAAAGAGAGGGAGAGGGGAGGGTGGAGGAGGAGAGAACAAAGTTTTTCTTTTTTGGGAGGAGGGTCGCGGGGGGGGGGGGAGGGGGAGGGGGAGGAGGAGGGAGTAATATTGAAAAAGTGGACTTTTACTGAGTGTAAGTACACAAGAAAGTTCAAACATGGTTTTTTTGATATGGATATATGCTAAGGAGAAGTTTTAGGCCAAAAATAATTGAAAATATTTTTTTTTGAAAAAAGGCGGTCTTTGGCCCTTAATTATGCATGTTTTTTATGATGTGTCATGGGGAAGAAAAAAGAGACAATATTTGATGCCACAATCCCTTTTCCCCCCACTTTCGAAAAGCTACTGAGATAGGAACCTCCTAAATCCACATCGTACATGGGCCAAAAAAAAAGCCCCAGAAAAGCCTATTAAAGTCTAACTTCTTGAATGCCCTTGTCCCCTTAACTCTCCAAAACATTACACATAATCTCTTAAAATTAGGCTTTCTTACAAGGCCCATGCAAAGTCCATATGCTTCCTAATGACCATAGTGACTACCAAGTACAATTTATCATTCCCCATCCATATGCACACCAGCCACTACATCACTACAAGGGAGTTACAACTCTATAGATCGCTATCACTATATGCACATACTCTCATACATATATAAAGTTCTATAGACCACTATGACTGCACTTCCCCACATATAGCTATGAATGGTTATGTAGAGCGTAACAATAGATGGTCTCACCTTGGCATCTTCTATAGAGTTTCTTAGTGTTAGAATTATATATCCTCCAATGTCAACCTTTGCAAACTCCTCATGTTGCAAGAAAATCTTGGATGGTCTTGGAAAATGTCGTGAGCTCTCGGACATGCCCTCATCTTTGAGTATCTTTTGCTCAATCTCCTTGACCTGTACATGTTTCTTCTCGAGAATACCTTTAAGCCTCTTCAACCTTTCCCCGTCTCTTTCATGTAGATCCCAGAGCACTATCTTCTCATGGTCATCAAGCGAGTAGCATTTACAAAATTATGTTGGTCAGAAAATTCCATATTTGAGAATACACTCAAGAATCTAGCTCTCTTTGCTTCAACCTCTCATTTCGTCTCACAAGCAGTTTGTGCCTATTGTGCCCAATTCAATCTTTGACAACCAGTTTTCTAAGCACTTTTGGAGTGCTCTTAGACAAAGCCCCTTGCATATTAGTTGGAGAGCTCTTTATTGGAGAGCATCTCTTGGTACACCCTCAAGTCCAAATCTATCAACATAAAAGTGTCATTGTACCCATTAACATTTTATTTTTGTTCCTATTTTGGGGTGGCCACGAGTGATTGGTTTTCACTACTTAAAAATAGTGGAGATTGTTGTGCTATGAGGCAAAGTGTATGGGATCCTCCATGGCCTACCATAATGAAGCATTACCAACATGGATCAAAAGTGAAAGCAAGAGAAATAGGTACATACTAGTGCTTAGGATGTAAAGTAGCAATTGAAGGTCCCCTCCATCTATTCAAAGATTGCTGGGCCATAGAAGGTCTTGCAAGTAAAATTTGCAAGTGGGTATGGAAGACTTGGAAGATCCACTTTTTCAGGAGCAATTTGATTCTATGAGGAAAGGTTTTCAATAACCAAGTCATTTTGGTTTGCACACGAATTGTCCGCTTTTGCTATCTCAAACAAACTTGGAAGTCAAGAAGAGGCAAGATTTTGGTGGCCACACAAAACACATAGTATTAAACACTGTGAAAAGTTTCGATCTTTGACTTTCAAACCAAAATGGAAATTTTAGTATGCAAGGACAACCCTGGTTTAGCGTGTCACACCCTGTCACAATAGTGACCTTGATGAACAAATGCCTATGTCTTTCTTTATATGGACATATTTGCTTAACTAGCTCTTTTGCACATCAATTGTTCACTTGACAAGCAATTTAACTTGATTTTTTGATAATTTTTTGGGTCTCTATGTGAGTATCATTTAGATTTCTCTGTTAGAATCATTGTTTAGAAAAGCCATAATTTTTTACACCTGATATTAATGATGTATAGATTATTTTGCAAGATCCAACGGTCATTTGATAGATTATGACTCAGAATGTGACCATGCAAAAAAGTAAAATCTTAAACGATTCAATTTTTTTAGATCTAGCTCAGAAAATAACAAAGACTGCTTAAAGGATCTTGAGAGAGTTTTTTTAAAAAAAAATAAGAAATAATGAGCGTTGCCACTCAATTTGATTTTCATGTATCTTATGACTCTAGGGAAAGGCACTTTTCCATTGTTTTATTTTTTTTCACTTGCACAATTCACTTAAGGTGTGCCTCCTTAGATATGGTAAAGTGCCAAGCCTAAACATTTTGACATTTGTCCATATACCATGGTTTTGGTCTCTCTTTCCCAATCCTACTCGTCTATTCCAGCTCATACAAGGAGGTCGTCACATCACCAAAAGTCCATGTCATCACTCCATCTCACCTTCCACATCACCACAATCAATAGTTTGACCTTACACTTGGCTTGCCACATCACCCTTATCGCCACCTCATCCACCACCCTCAAGGGCCCCTTGCATGCCACCCCACTTTAGATGCCATGTCATCCAACACCTCATGTGCTACTTGTCCATGGTGCTTGCATGATTGCTACATCACTCGCCACCTCACAAGCCACTAAATATGCCACATCACCAACTCTTGAATTCCACATCACCATTTTGACATGTCATCATATGACATGGGAGATGAGAAGATCCCGTCTGCCACATCATCTTGCCACCTATGTAGACCATGTCATCAATCATCCTTACCACCCCATCACATAGATGACTATGTCATCCATGCATGGCCACTTCAATAGCCACGTCATTTATTTTTAACTTTAATGAAGTATTACAAATGAATAAAACATAAGGATAATCTAGCATAATTATTAAAGTGCCACTCAAAGTAAATTAATTCTCATTTATTATTTACTTATTTATATTATAATACTATAAATTATTATCAAAATTCTAGTTATTTAAATTATTATTGGATGAGAACTAAAACATCAAGACTTTTTTCAAAAAAAATATTTTAACTTTATTTATGTCATATAACTCAAGTGATAATTAATTTTTTATATAGATTGATTTTCTATAATTTGATTGGTGTGATCTTATCAAGATTTATCCCTTTTTAGATTACATTAGGGATCAAATGTATATAAACCCTTTATTGTGAGTTCACTTCATTTGAGCATTCCAACTTGAATGAGTTTTAGTGCCTTTATGCCTCTTTGATTCAATCATTAACTATTCTAACACTCATTTTTCTAACTAAGCATGGGTTCATAGTCACGAAGGTTTCAAAAGAACAATTGACATCACAAAGACCCCATCCACAAAGTTCGAGATGCGGAGGAGATTGCTCTCGGGGAAGAAAATCAATGAAAAGCTCGCAAACGTAAGCAACACTCTAGAGAAAAATTGTATATGGATGTGCCGCAGTTGCCCATTACTCTCCCTATGATTTTTTATTCTGGGGCTTTCCACATGCATGTATCACCGTATGAGTGTGATACTTCTTCTCTCCCTCTATCGTCTAGTTATTCGCCTTCTTCCCCTTCCTCAATCCATGTACCATTGGTCTCAGCATCTACAGTCCCAATAGGATAGGTGACACCCATTGGTGAGCTCACACCTCCCATAGTGGGTGCCTTTGGTGTGTCACACATGGTATTGCTAGTCGTGGAGCATTTCAACAATACATCAACGTAGCGCATTTTCCTCATTTCTTCAATTGGATCTCCCTCACTTTCTCTTGAAACACCCTTTGGAGTTTCCATAGAGGTATGTGTGGACCCTACACTAGCTTTGGAGCCTAGTCCTTCTATGATGGGATGCTCACTTAGCATGTCTTGAGCCAGATATCATGCATGCATCATTGCGGAGACCTACTTCAGCAACATCAATCTTCCCTCATGTACTTAGGTGCGTGAGCCTTTGTTGCAGCACCCTTGTGTCATTCAAGCCCGCACAACTATCAAGATCCGTAGTTCACTGACCTGTTGGGTTACGATGACAATTGTAGATAGTGCCATGCACTGTTACATTGCACTATCTCGGCGGGGCTCCAGGGATGCACTTGCAGCTCATCACACACTCACTATAGTGGTGGTAGCTACATGCGTCATGTGTATTTCTTGGGACACTTCTCATGTGTTGTGTATTTGTTGGCCCACCTTGCATGATGGACACCTCAGAAGATAGCAACTTGATTTTGGACATAGTGAAAAGCTTTGGGCGAGCAGTGGACGCGATCCACGATGCTCACGCATTCTAGATTCACACATGAGAAGCTCATAGGATAGTTTTGGGAGACCGCACCTTGCAAACTTCAAAAGGGCAATTCCACATAGGATTGGCAAGCAATGCATAGAGCATGGTGCTATGATTCTAGAGATTACACAGATTCGGCTCTTTCATGCATTTCAAGATGTCCACCTCGAGATCAGCATTGGTCAACGCTCCTTCAAGGTCTACAAGCCTGGTACATGTGATTTATGTGTGGGAGAGAGACATGTTGTTGTAGATACCATGTGCAATTTTAAATGATGGATAATGTGTTCCACGCTCTTTCGGGGGTTGTTGGAGAGGTCCCTATGGGACACGAGACTTCATCCACTCTTTGTTGTGTGAGCATGTGGATGGGGCCTCATACCATTAGATGTTGTGTGTGGATGTCAAATGTGCGCAATGTGGGGATCTTTCACGACTTTCACTCGTTCCGAGCGATGGTGATGGAGGTGAGACAGTTACATGGTAGCACTATGACTACCAGACGTAAATAGGGCTTCGAGGTGGCACATCTTGTAGGTTGCAGCTTGTATATCTCATAGTGCACCACATCTCATCTTCATGCAGGCTTTTAGTTCCTCAGTGTATCCATATGTGTAGCATTACAAGAAAGTTGGACTCACTTTTGTTAGGAAATAAGACGTAGCTAAATAGATAATTGAGTAGATTACTTAATGGAGAGAGACAGATTTATATACACGAGATTATAGAGTAGAGAGAGAGAGAGAGAGAGAGTACACACGATATACGTGGTTCACCCAATGTGGGCTACGTCCACGGGAAAGCATCCACTCAATGGCTTTAGTACTTCAAAACAAGAAGTAGTCTACAAAGGGATTATACCCTTAATGGAGCTCCCGCCTGGCTTCACTCTCACCACCTCACACTCACCTTGTTGCATCAACTTCACACTATGAAATGTGTGTAGAAATGGCCTCCTTTTATAGGCCAAAAGGGCTGCCCTCTCTTATGAGAGACAGCCATGTGTAGCCGTCCTTGTGCGAATAAGTCCAAATCGGACCCTCCAATCCGCCCATGTGTGGCCGCCCTTGAGAAGACAAGTCCGCTTTTGAATTTGGCCACCGTCCATTGAATTCGGCCACCGGCCACCGGCCATTGACTTCCGACCACCGGCCATTGACTACTGGCCACCGGCCAACCGACCGGTTGTTTGCCGACCACTTTCCGGCCGCCGTCCGGCCATAATATTCCGGCGAAAAAGAATATTCCGGCAAAAAAAAAAGTCTCTGGGGCCTCCACCCCCAAGGCCTTTAAAGTTGCCCCTGATTCTTGTCCGTGAAAATTTGGGTTTCCGGTGAGTGATTTTCCTTCACGCACGATGGCTTCTCCTCATAATGGGGGCCTTACAAATGTGCACTTTTACCACAAAAAATTACAAGGGTAAATCAGGCTCCATACTTAACAACTTTTGGGCCTTTTAGTTCTAGAGAGAGAGTGGCACTCCACCAATGAGAAAAAGGCTAACATAACGTTGAAAACTAGCATTTTAGAGCGAAACTCGTTGAGAAAATAAGGAAAAAAATTATTACTTTGTTATTCAAATTATAAAATGTAACACTTTCAAAGCATAGATGCCATAAACCACACTAACTTTGTACCGACAAATTTCAAAACTTGCATTGAGGCTCCATCGAGTATTTATGTCCCCGCCCAAACTCTACTTCCCTCTCAAAAATCTCTTCCCTTTTCCATATTTGCGCCAACTTTACTGTCTGTTCTAGTGCACACCATGACCACCTCTCGAAGGCCTATCACTACAATTGACTATGTTAGCAATTTCAATAGTTATACTACAGATGATCAATCATGGATACCATCTAGAATAACTATTGAGAGTTGGATACTATTGCAGACAAGGAGGAGGAAAAGGAGGCAACGCAATGATTTTGTGGAGGATTTCAAGGGACAAGTTAAAGAGTTTAAAGTGTGTGCACAAAGCAAGCGGGTGAAAGAGGTCCTCATACAACATGCTTTCCAAAATGGAGACTTAAGGTTGCATATACCTCCTCCTAGTTTTCCACATCATCGACCCAGCCGTAGGGTAATTTGAACATATACCTCATTTAGTGCATGTTTATTTTTGAAGGCTTATGTTTGATATCATGATTGATATGACACACATATTTATCCATCAAACAGGACTGGCAAGCAGTTGAGAGCATAGTTGAGATTTTTGATGCTTTCCATGCATATTTTGGTGAGCAAATGTACCGAAGAAGAACACACAAGGAGATTGAAAATAATGGAATATTCTTTTATGATATGTCATATTTGGAACCCCGAATATCTTATGGCTGGGGTCATCTGACTCCTTTTCCACTTCCATCGTTTGATAGCAAGGATTGGTCTTTGCCAGCATCCTAAACTAGTGAAAGCTTTAGGAATAGGGGTTCAGGATATACAGAAGTCCGTCAAGTATTCTATTGCTACAAAGATTGTTAGGCTCGCTCTATTTATGCATGTTGAAGTGTTTGTAGATTTCTTCTTCAATGAGCAAATACAAACTACCACAACAATGTTCATTTGCAAGTCTGAGAGGTGTTTGGACTTTTTAGATGATAATTGATATAGGAAACAACTAGAGGGAAAATTTTGTATTTTGCAAAAGAAGCCCATAATTTGCAAGTACATTATAAGCTCTCAAAATTTCATAGTGTCATTTTACTATTTTAGATATCATCTTCTTAGTGGGAAACTTATTCCACTTGACCAAGATATAGAGTCTAACTTTGAGAACAAACCTTTAGCAATGGAGATCTACTTTCGAGAGAGCCTACTTACTATGCTGGACACAATGTCAAGTACAACTCTTGCACAGCTCAGGGTAGATCTTACATATGAAGACGTGCCCCACTGCTGCCATAAGTGTATGCATTCAGTCTCAACAATAGAAAGGTACTAACTAGATAAATAAATTTCACTTGTCTTTAATACCTTAAAGATATAGATACTAACACTTTGTTTTTCTCAAATTCCAAGGTGCAAGGAGAAAACAACATTGTGCAAGGAGTACCTCTCAAATGCACTTCACTTGATTGCTTCAATCGGAAGCTAGATCACATATACTATGCACGCAAGGAGTTTTATTGTCATGACATCCAAGATGTACACCCCAAAATGATTAATACAAAGATATTTTGTGCCGCTCAAACATTGTCCCAAAATTGTAAACTTTGTATTGTCTCAAGACTTTATACATGGTATTTTTTCATTCAAAATTCATACAAAGGGGTGATAATTACGACTTCCTGCCCGTGTTGCTACCACTGCTCCTCTACCCCCTACCCCGATTTCTACCACTACTCCCTTGTCCCTTGCATGGGTTGCTACTACTGCTCGCTGTCCCTTGCCCCTATTGCTACCATTGTTCCCCTGCCCTCTCCCACGGTTACTACTCCTTGTCCCTTGGGGGATGCTGGTCTTGAATGCCCTTTTGCATCGCTTGAATGTCTGGGCCTCGTCCATGGATTCCCATGTATCTTGAACCTGTGAAGATTCACTTTGTTCTCGCTCTTGCCGTTAATGTGTAACCCAATCCTCTACTTCTGTGGAGTTTGCATAATATTGATTAATTGCTTCTTGCATGTTTCAAACCTTGTCTTGAGTCTATTGGTACCTCTACATGATTTTGTCAATGCGGGCCTGTTCAAACTCCTCAATTCGTGTGATTTCCTCTCTTGACCGACTATGCAACGGAATTATAATATGTTGAATGGCCATTACATAAAATTTGCACATATCATAGGGGTTGTAGTTATGTAATTCAAGGTCATGTAGATGCGTGATAATAAGAAAGTAGGTAAAGAAGTAACTTATTTTCATAAAGACATTGCAATGATACAAGAACTAAAACAACATGCGTACTTACGTTTGGTACATCCAAAATTTAGCTAAGAAGGAGCATAGCATTCATACACATCCTCCAGCCACAACTAAAATCATCAGTCTGAGTGGGCACGCTGACCGATCGATGCTCAGTGGTAGCACCTAGATCATGTTCTAACAAAATGTGCTCTACACATCAAACAAATTTTCTCGTGGAACTACATACATAAGCACTTGCTTCATAAGGGCATTAGAAATAGTCACTTCAAGCAAAAGCATAAAGATTAGCCTTACGTCTTTACAAGGCCATGGAATCCCTTGCTTTTCCCGGAGTTTCTGTAGTACATGACCTTCGCTTCAATATCAGATTCCAATGTTCACTACACAAAAAGAAACATTGAAACTATCACTGAGAAATAGTAAGATCCTAAATCCAAAATAGCTTTGCATACCGACACAAAACTTACCTTTGGCTGTATGCAGTGACCAGAAAGCAAGCTAGATCCCAAATTTCTTTGTTGAACCAACCCAACAACGTAAAAAATGACATCACGTTGTTATGACGCATAGGCGATATAAGCGGATCTATTACATATATTTTGTCTTGCACATTTGCGGGCATAAGTGAGATAGTGTGCCTAACAAGAAAAAGTGCTAGCGATTAGACTAGTTATTGGATATATAAACATAGGGTAGAACAAAGTGAATATGGTTCTTGAAATAGTAATATAAGTCCCTAATCGCTTGGTACTGACCCGGGTCAATGCCGACGAGCGATTAGTAGCCTTAAAGATTTCCAAGTGTCTCTATTCGCTTGGTACTTACCCCAACACCATGACATAATGAACTTAAAGCTTACCATACATCTAGATAGCATGCAAAGACATGGGTTAGAACGAAGCAAATACGATTCTTGAAGTGGTCATTTAGGTCCCTATCCGCTTGATTCTGACCCTAAGTGCTGAAAAACATAGGTCAATACCGAGAGAATAGCGATCTTGAAAATATCCAAGGGTCCCTATTCGCTTGGTATTGACCCCAAAAACGTCACATAATGAACTTAATCCTTATCACAAAGTACATTTGTTGCATTGGCATTAGAAAGATCACGCATATGGAGAAAATCTTGTTGATCAAGGTTGAAAACGAAGTCCGCCTTTGACCTTCCGGAAAGATGTATCTGTGCTTGAAAAGGTGCTGAATTGACAAGTATTTGCAGTTTCTCTTTGTGTTCTTGTTGGTCTGCTCTACAATATGCCAGTCTTGTTGCACACGCTCTTGCTCTTAGCTACATGTGCATCTGTTGCTCTCAACCCTTGAAGGCTTTGCCTGTCATGCACGAGAATGGAGGGGGTGGGGGATGTTAAGAATATCCATTATCCTGTTGTATCATATCATTAGGAGAAAGTTGGACTCACTTTTGGGCCTTTCAGTTCTAGAGAGAGAGTGGCGCTCGACCAATGAGGAAGAGGCTAACGTTACGTTGAAAATCGACATTTTGGAGTCAAGCTCTTTTAAAAAAAGGGAGGAAATATTATTTTTGTTCATCAAATTGCACATTTCACGGTTCCAAGGCATAAATGCCATAAGTCGTACTAACTTTGTACCAAGGAATTTCAGAACTTTCATTGAAGACTCTATGTAGTATCTTTGTTCCCGCCCAAATATGACTTTGAGTAGCTCTACTTTCCTCTCAAAACTTCTTCCCTTTTTCATATTTGCGCTAACCTTTCTATGTATTCTACTGCACACCATGACTACTTCTCGAAGGCCTAGCACTACCATTGACTCTGTTAGCATTTTTAACAGTTATACTACAGACGATCAAGCATGGATACCATCTCGAATAACTATCGGAAGTTGGGTTCTACTGCAAACTAGGAGGAGGAAGAGGAGGCAATGCAATGATTTCGTGGAGGCTTTCAAGGGACAAGTTAAAGAGTTTAAAGTGTGTGCACAAAGCAAGCGGGTGAAAGAGGTCCTCATACAACATGCTTTCCAACATGCAGACTTAAGGTTGCAAACATCTCCTCCAAGTTCCAAGGCATCGAACCAACTGTAAGTTATTTTGAGCATCTCGCTTAGTGCATGATTATATTCTAAGGTTAAGTGGTGGATATCATCTTTGGTATGTTTCAGATATTTACTCATCGAATAAGACAGATTGGCAACCAGTTGAGAGCATAGTTGGGATTTTTGATGCTTTCCATGCATTTATTGGTGAGCAAATGTACCGAGGAAGACAACACAAGGAACTTGCAGATAATGGAATTTTCTTTTATGATATGTCATATGTGAAACTGAGAACTTCCATTGGTTGGGGTCGTGTAGCTCCTTTGTCACTTCCATCCTTTGACAGCAAGGATTGGTCCCTGCCAGCTTCGCAAACTAGTGAAAGCTTTAGGAATAAGTTGTTTGAGGATATACAAAAGTCCCTCAAGTATTCAATTGCCACAAAAATAGTTTGGCTCGCACTATTTATGCCTCTTGAAGTGTTTGTAGATTTTTTCTTCAATGAGCAAATAAGAACTACCACAACAATGTTCATTTGCAAGTCTGAGAGCTGTTTGGACTTTTTAGATGATAAGTGGGATAGGAAACAATCACATAACAAAATCTGTATTTTGCAAAAGAAGTCCATAATTTGCAAGTTCATTATAAGCTCTCAAAATTTCTTAGTGTCGTTTTACTATATTAGATATCATCTTCTTAGTGGGCAGCTTATTCCACTCGACCAAGATACAGAGAATAGCCTCGAGAACAAACCTTTATCAATGGAGCTCTACTTTCAGGACATCCTACTTACTGTGATGGTGGAGACAATGTCAAGCACAACTCTTGCACAGCTCAGGGTAGATCTTACATGTGAATAACTTCCAATTTTGTCGGAATTGTATGCATTCAGTCTCAACAATAGAAAGGTGCTTACTAAATCGAAGAGTTTTGATTGTCTTTAATACATGAAGACAAAATCTAACTTTTTCTTCTTTTCAGATTCCAAGACACAAGGAGAAAACAACATTGTGCAAGGAGTCAATAACAAATACACTTCACTTAATTGCTTCCACCGGAAGCTAGGTCACATACCTTGTGCACGCAAGAGCTTTGATGCCATGCAAACCATGATGTACTCTTCAAAATGTCTAATGCAGAGACATTTTGTGGCGGTCAAACAATGTATCAAAAATGTACATTTTCATTGTCTCAAAACTTTACATATTGTGTTGTTTCTGTCAAGATTTATACAAGTAAATTTCTCCCTTTTCCTGCTACTAGCCTCTCCCCCGGTTTGTGCCACTCGTCCCCTGTCCTCTCCCTCGGTTGCTTCCACTCGTCCCTTTCCCTCTGCTCCGGTTGCTCCCCTGTCCTTTGCTGTGGTTGCTGCTAATTTTGCCTCTGGGGACGCTGGTCTCGGGAATCCTTTCGCGTCGCTCGAAATCATGGGCCTCTTCCATGGCTTCCCATGCTTCTTGCACCTGTGAAGCTTCCCTCTGTTCTTGCTCTTGCTGTCGATGTGTAGCCCATTCCTCTACTTTTGCGACATCCGCATAATATCGATTTATTGCTTCTTGCATATTTTGAACTTCTTCTTGAGTCTGATTGTGGCGTTGCGTCATTTTGTTAATGCGTGCCTCTTCAAACCCCTCAGCTCTCACCGCTTCCTCTCTTGTGCGTCTGTTTATCGAGATTATAATATGCTGGATGGTCATTACAGAAAAATGTCGCACATCGTTGGGGGTGTAGTTATGTAATTGAAGTTCCTGTAGAAGCCTGATATAGACATTTGTTGCTTCATACAAACGTTGCAGCAAACAATGAAACAACACGATTACTTACGTTCGGTACATCCATAATTTGACTAAGAAGCAACAGGGCATTCAAACAGGTTCGCCAGCCACAACTATAGTCATCAGTTTGCATGGGCATGGTTACCCGTTCATGCCGGACGGTATTTCCTAGATCATGTTCTAACAAAACATGCTTTACACAACAGACAAGTTTTTTCGCGGCACTACATACATAACCACTTGAGTCAGCAATACGTTACAAAGAGACAATGCTTCCAAATGTACCCAAATGGGCCTTACGTTTTTACACGATCGTGAAACGCCCTGCTTTGCCAAGAGTTTGCGTAGTAAACAATCTTAGCTTCCATGTCAAATAACATCTGACTCCAATGATCACTACAAAGACACCATCAAAGATGAGGAGAAAGATTCTAAATGCAACATGGTTTTTACAAGGCAAGAAAAAACTCACGATTGATTGTATGCAGTGACTAGAAAGCGCGCGAGATCAAAGTTGACTCTGCTAAACCAGTTCATCAGACTCAAAAAGGAAACTGAGTTGTTCTGCAGATAAGGAGATATCAGCGGATCTATTACGTATATTTTGTTTTGAACCTCAGGGGGAAAAAGCGAGACAACGTGGCTAACATGAATCAATGGTAGAGATTAGACTTGAGGTATTTCAACGGGCTGTCACTGCCACAAACCCATGAGTCAATACCGAGCGAGTGGAGCAGCTATCGAATTCCATCCGCCACTGACTCGCTTGGTATTGACCCATGTATTAACGGTAGTGAGCCATTTAATGAATCAAACATGACTTATAAAGCAAAACTTGACGACTGCCGCAAAGACATGGGTCAATACCAAGTGAGTAGTACCACTATCCATTTCCATAAGCCACTGTCTCGCTTGGTATTGACCCATGTCTCGGTAGAGACCCATTTAATGAACCAAACGTGACCTTTAAAGAGCATGAGAATTACCACAAAGCAACGTTGATGACCTCATTCATTGCGTTGGAGTTGGTGAAACTGCGCATGCACAGGAAGTCTTGATGATTGAGGTTGAAAATGCAGGCCTCCTTTGACCTTCCAGGCAACAGTATCTGTGCATGCAGAGGCGCTGCGTTGAACATAATTCTCAACTCTTCATTCTCTTCGTTGATTTTCTCTAAAATAATTGACTCATCTGATACGTTGGATGGCCCTTGTGATGCAGAGCCTTGCCCTTGCCTTTCTTGAGCTGGCTCCCTGGCTGCCTCAGGCTCCTCCCTAATAGCCGTAGGGTCCTCCCTAACAGGCACAGGCTCCAGATCATTTTCCTTCAATATTGGTTCCTCCATAAATGCCTCAGGGTCCACCCTAGCCTGCTCTTGCCCCTCATCAACCCTTACTGGCTGCGGATCCTCCATGAATTGCTCATTTTGGTGTCTAGCTGGCTCCTCGATAACGGTCTCTGTTTCTTCCATGACTGCCTTGGGGTTCACTCTGGCTTGCTCATGCCTCTCTGTGGCTATCTCAGCCTGCCCATCTGTGTCGTTTCTCTCGACCTGTGATCGGGTCCTTCTGCTGTTTGTTCAGCCCTAGACGGCTCTGTCTGTCATGCACGAGGATGGAGAGGAGGGATGTTGAGAATATCCATGGTTCTACTATCCCGGATAGGCACTGGCTGAAGTAGCCCATCGTAGCGGAAACACAGCCTCTGAAGAGTATCAAAATCTCGCGGCATGATAGTAACGTGGTGTGCATGGGAAGCCAGGATATATCTATCGCTGAAGAATTCAACGAGGTAGTCTTATGCAATTTCTTGAAGGTAGAGTAGTGCACTACTGGCCCATCGCATGTCGACTCTCCACTGCTCGCAAATCTCGCGCACTACTCGCTAGAAAGGGAGACGTGGAATGGCAGGTTGAACGTGTCGTTCTATCCTGCATAGCTCTTGCAGTACACCTCTGTGCGCCTCATATCGGAGTCTTCTTGCTTGAGCATTCAAAGATTC
The DNA here is from genome assembly GCF_014529385.1 of Adiantum capillus-veneris. Classification (NCBI taxonomy): domain Eukaryota; kingdom Viridiplantae; phylum Streptophyta; class Polypodiopsida; order Polypodiales; family Pteridaceae; genus Adiantum; species Adiantum capillus-veneris. Next base: position 96,032,061 of record NC_140934.1, read on the forward strand.
ACCTGTTGGGCTCCTAGCCGTGGCCTTTACACGAGGCATCTCTACAAATAGTATAACACAAAAAGACAATTCATTTGTCAGCACAAGGGACTTTAGATTTCAAAAAAGGTCAGTACCAAGCAAACAGGTGTGTCGAAAAGAGTTTTCCTTCCCTTATTCGCTTGTTAGTGACCTCAAAAAATAGTAATAGGAGACATCACTTATATTTTCTCAGGTCAGTACCAAGCGAGCAGGTGCATCGGAAAGAGTTTGCCTTCCCTTATTTGCTCGGTAGTGACCTCAGAAACTAGTAATAGCAGACATCACTTATATTTTCTGAGGTCAGTACCAAGCGAGCAGGTGCATCAGAAAGAGTTTTCCTTCCCTTATTCGCTCGGTAGTGACCTCAGAAAATAGTAACAACAGACATCATTTATATTTTTTGAGGCCAGTACCAAGCGAACAGGTGCATCGGAAAGAGTTTGCCTTCCCTTATTCGCTCGGTAGTGACCTTAGAAAATAGTAATAGCAGACATCACTTATATTTTCTGAGGTCAGTACCAAGCGAACAGGTGCATCGGAAAGAGTTTGCCTTCCCTTATTTGCTGGGTAGTGACCTCAAAAAATAGTAATAGCAGACGTCACTTATATCTTCTAAGGTCAGTACCAAGCAAACAGGTGCATCGAAAAGAGTTTGCCTTCCCTTATTCGCTTAGTAGTGACCTCAGAAAAGTGTAATAGCAAGCGAACATGTTTGCATCCCCTGCAACAAAATACCAATGTGAAGGAAATGTTTAAGTCCATGCGGTCCTAACTGTCATGTCGTTCCCTCCCATCACCTCCCCTAATCTAGGGGGGGTGGTACCATTGCTTCTCTCTCCCACGTCTACCTCTCATGAAACCGCATGGCGGTACCACCCCTCATAGACCACTCATCAGCCAGAACCCAGGCTTTGCTTTTCAGGCATGTCCATCTAGTCTATTTAAGCAGCAGTTCTTTCAGAACCTCCCTCAGGGTTTTGCAGAACAACTACAAGAAGCTTAGGATAGTGGTGATGCCTTTCCAAGGTATACTCTCGCAGCGCCAACAGGACCGCCCTTTGCAAGGTATACTCTCGCAGCGCCAACAGGACCGCCCTTGGCCCTCCCCCGATGTTACCCTTAATGTTCTCGACCGACACAGCCCGGGAGTGGCTGCTGTCAACACGGGAGTCAATTCTCAAGGTAAGCCGCTGGTAATTCTTTGCTTTCTGCTCCCAATTTCCAAGCTCCTAGTTTGAAGAGCTTATTTGCTAAATGCTCTGTGCATGATGCTAGCCTGAAGCTGGAAAAAATGTTGATCGTCAGGCACAGAGTCTCAATCCTCAAAGACTCTCTGGAAGCAAGAAGGCCTGAAGACCTGCAGCGATTGCTCGCCGAGAATGGCTCTGTAGAGGCTATCTATAATTGGCTACAGGAGATGAAGGATGAAGTGCTTGAGCTAGCCAGTAAATATGAGGAAGCCATTAGCTTTGCCAACAGGCTTCAGAAAGAGATAGTCTGGTTGTGAAGGAAAAGGACTACATGGTTATTGCAAATCCTTAACCCCCAAAAATTAGTAGGCCACTCTTTGTAAAGTCTGAAACTTGGCCTTTGCGCCTGTCCCCCTAGTGTTTTCTAACTCAAAACCCCCTACATGGGTGTTAAGTTGTAATTTTGCTTCTCCCTTATAAATTCAAAATACGTATTTGGTAAAAAACACCCTAAATCCGCAACAAACAGGGTTTACCTTCCCCTTATTTGCTTAGTATTGACCTCTGTACTAGCAAACATCACTTATATTTTCCGAGGTCAATACCAAGCGAACAAAGGCATCGAACAAATTGCCTTCCCTTATAAAAACTTCGGACTTCTCTTTAAGCGGAAATACCCATGCATGCCTGGAGTAATCATCAATGAAAGTCACGAAGTAAAGGTACTTGCCCAAGGACGGAGTTTGCATGGGCCCACAAACATCACTATGCACAAGCTGTAACCTGCATGTGGCCCGAACTGAACCATCCTTTGGAAACTTAGAACGCTGCATCTTACCAAGAATACAGCCTTCACAAACATGTTTGACAGGTGCTTCAAGAGGCGGCAAAGAAGCAACCATATCAGATTTTTGCAAATGCAGCAAACTGGCAAAATTCAGATGACCAAAACGTGCATGCCAAAGTTTTGCATCTAAAATAGCCCTTGAATCTTCAACACCATTTGCAAAATTTTGTTCACACTTGTCATACAAAGTGAGCTTATACAGCCCACTGCACAAAAGGCCAGATGCAACAATTTCATCACCAAAACTGAGATCATGAACTGTACATCTGTCATCCACAAATTTGACTACAAGTCCAAGCTAGCAAGTGCGGATAGAGACAAGATATTCTTCTTGATCCCAAGTACGTAAATTGCATCAACAAGTGTGAAGGAATTGCCATTTGCAGCAGTAAGCACAATCTTTCCAACTCCCTGAACCGGATAAGAGGCATTGTTGGCACAAGTGACTGAATTCCCATGAGGGATAGACTTAAGAGAGGTAAACAATTCATGATGTGAGGTAATGTGATTTGTAGCACCACTCTCGAAATACCACACATGTGAATCTGCAGCAATTGACAAGCATGCATCATGGACAGCAGGATTACAAGTGCACTCTGCACTAAAAGCCCATTCTGCATGAACATCAGCAACACAGTCTACTTTCACAGAAGACTCAACAATGTCTGCATTTGTAGTGGAACCAGCATTTGCAGTGGAACCACCCTCTTTCTTCTTAGCCTCTTTGGCCTTCAACTTAGGACTCGACTTGATCAAGTGATCATTAGCTTTACAATAATGGCAACGCATCTTCTTTTTTCCCTTATCACCAAAATTTCCAGACGAATTGTTGCCAGCAGAAGCATTAGGAACAGAAGTTTTGCCACTCGTAGCAGAACCATAAGAAGTGGCCGCATTGCTGTTACCACCCTTTCTTTGAGAAGCAATAAAAGCATGTTCAAATGCACGTTGCCTAGTTCTATTTTTTCTGGAAAGTGACTCTAGCAATAGCAATGTGCATAATGCATCAAACTTGACAACTTCAGGATTTCCTTGGGTCATCAGTCTCCAAGTACTAGCAAAAGTCCAGTAGGAATTTGGTAAGGCATCAAGAACAGTCTGCACAAGGGAGCTGTCTGAAATAACTTCACCTGCAGAAATAAGTTGCTCATTGATATCCTTGACACTAGCAAGAAAAGTGTCCATATCATCTTCCTCATGCATAATCTTCGACTCCAGCTCTTTACGCAGCAAAGTAATTTTAGCCTCATTGCGACTTGCATAAAGACCAGTCAAAATATCCCAAGCCTGTTTTGCAGATTTTGCTGAACGGATGTGAGGAACAATGGTGCGCTTCACAAAAAACACAATCAATGCATGAGCTTGCACATCCTTTACATCCCAATGAGATTGTTCTGTTGTAGGCAAAACAACTCTAACAGTAGCAATCCTTACAGCAAGACCTGCAACATCCTCAACATCTCCTGCATCCTCAGAACCAGGACGTACATCAATGCCCTGTACAATATTCCAGACGCCCTTTGACACAAGAACATGTTGAATCATATAAGCCCACATAGGGTAGTTGTCCCCATCCAACGTGCCCTCAACAACAAACATCTGGAACACATCTCTGTTGTTGTCAGCCATGGTAAATGCTGCACCTGATGTGAAAACTGCTCGAAAATAGGAGAAACGGAGTGGGAACAACACGTGCTATATAGCACAAACCGTAGAAGACTATGAGGCACCTTTAATGCAGAAAACGACACTGGCAAAAATTTTGCACAAAATGACGAAATAGCCTGTGCAGTACTGCCTGTAGTGGAAACGGAACCTGAAATGAGCCTGAATCAAAAACCTGAGCAGACTAAGCTCTACGAGCTATCCCGAAATTTTTGTGGACCCGCGAATGCTTGCCAAAGCTCACTGAAATCGGAGAAAGTAAGGAGGCGTGTGCTAGAGCAGCTGGCGACTAAGCCCGAGAGGACGCAACCTACTTTGATACCAATTGTTGGAATTAGGGTTGCAGAGAAACGCACACAGCTTGGAAAAGACAAAGGAATCTCAAGGCACACAATAGAGAGTGTGTTAGTATGCAATGGAAAGATAGATAGCCCTAGAGTGATGGGCGTATATACAATGCTCGGGGGGAAAAACCTCCTAAAGAGGGAAAAAATGCCCCGGTGGTCCTAGTGTGTTCACACACATCACTACCACATGTATATGGTAACAAATGCACAGTTTGGTATCTAGCGGATCGTTGACTGCTCAATTGAGTACCTACAAACGCATTTGCAAAAGTACAAAGCAGTCATTTGTGATAGTTCCATGACAATTGATGGCATGCGATTTGTGCACCCAATTGATCTTGACCTTGAGAAGCATGCTGCAAGAACGTTGAATCACTATTTGGAAAAGTGTCCCTCCAATGCACTGCTTGTCAAAGAAAGATGGCCTAGGCACTCTAAAAAGTGTCGCTTAGTGGAATTCAACCACAAGTTTGTGTGTTACTTGTACCTATTGACAGATGGTGAGTCAGAGACTTCCCAATCGTCAAATTTTGGTAGTTTCCCATTGGCGCACGAGGAAGAGGTAGAGCCTAGAGGACATGTTTGACCTAGAGGAAGAGCGGGTAGAGGTATTGAAGGAGACATTTGATGGAGGCTTAACTTTGTCTTCTCTTGTGAATGCAACACTTGGAAGCGAGCAAGAAAGGCCGAATGAGAAAGGGTCTTTACCTATGAATTGCGCTCCCAGTTTTTCTATGGCTGACAACATTCACTACATTCTCCTCACAGATATTATGCATGATCTGAATATACGGAAGGACTACTTCCTAGCTGCAATTGCAAATTTTTGTGAGACAAACATGGGATTTGTGGAGTATGGAGTGGAGAAACATCTCCTTGCCGACACATCTGTCCACGACACACAATTCACTTCAGGGTGTCAAGTGATCAAAGATATATTCAACAAAGAAAAGTCAAGAGAAGCTAAATTTCCAACAAAGGAGCAGTTCCAATCAACCACAAGACAACTTGTCTTGGAAAACATGTGTATCCCTATGGAACCCCTGGCCCAACTGGCGAATAGCCACTCAATTCACTTGTGCAGAAGGTCCATGCTAAAAATGGACGAGAATCAGATGGTAGTTTCTTTTGGGCATGTAGATGGTTTTTCCCATGTGCCAATGATGCAATATTGAGATCAATCTGATTGCTGAAAGGTGCTTATGTATGACAATAGTTTCCTTAGAAGAGCAGGAGGCTCAAGGAAAGGACTTGTCACAGGAGTGCAAGGCAAGGATGCGGCGTTGTCTCACTACATCCGGTGTTTAACCACAAAAAGGTTTATAGAAACAATTCAAGTACTTGACACTATTGTACGCATATCAATAATAACCCCTGAATGTTTTGATATTGTTTTGATATACCACAAGTAATACTCTAAGGACAATGCAAAATTCCCTTTGTTTGCTGTGAAAGTTATTACAAGATTGTGTGGTGGTCCCGTGCCACTCAATGCCAAAAGGATAATCCTGTTAGAGAAACAGTTTTCTCTACGCATTTTTGTGATCGGGTATGAGTGCCAAGCACTCAGGCCCCCCTATTTCATGGCGTACACAGCTCATGCCCTTGCAACAGGATTCGAAGACCCAAAGAGCCTAGATCCATATAACAAAAGGCTATTTCTAAAGGACAAAAGATGCTTGATCCCCACAAGGATACTGCCATCAACAAAGGAAAGAGTTTGGCTAAGGGGCATGCATGTCAAAGAGGTACACAGTGAGGAAGAAGGGGGTGTAGCGAAGAGAATAAAAATGACAAGATCAAGACCATCTTCTCCTGCTATGAGGCCGTGAGACTGTTGCCACCTCACATGGCGTTCCCCCGCATTTCAGTTTCCCCAAGCTCTTTGCTTCTTCTCTTTGTGGATGAGTTGTAAAGAAGGTGTAATTTTTAAACTCTTAAGAAGATCCTTATGCCTTGATCTATGTATAAGTCATCTATAAGTCCATTGATGTAACTCTAATAGGATATTGACTCTATCTTTCCCTCCCCCATTTTTGGTGTGCTTAAAGTAACCTATTCTTTCCATGTAGTGGGTCTTTTCCATGCCTTGTGTGGACCATATTGACAATGAGCCATATGTTTTGGCAAAATATGGACCATGGTTGAACAATATGTGTTTCATTGGAATAAAACAAAATGGTGAGTAGAGTAAGGATATATGGAGCATATGTTGTTTGCATATGGAACATGCTAGCTCACCATGTAATGAGTGATATGTTGCCCATCCCACCCTACCAAGTATGCCTTCTTCTAATTTGACAAGGCTGCTTAAAATGATGTGATCTGACTTTTGTCCCATGAATGCTGCTCAACGTAGTGGAGGATTTTATCAAGTGATTTTCACACGTTTGCCTTGTGATTTTGGATTGCCCCACCACTAGCATTGTCTTTAATCACTCTATGTAACTATTTTCATTTGTTGAATATGTTTCTCTTCTCCTCTCCACCAGACTCTTTAAGGCTAAACCCAAGAAACCTTCTGGCCTTCGATCGCCTATCGATGCTTTCCTTGGAACCTTGTAACGACCTTGAGACATCTTAGGGTCCTCTTTGATTTTGACATCGCCTCCATGCAAACCAATGTTTGGGAGCACTTCCTCTAATGCTTTAATGACTCTTTTTGACTCACTCACTGGCTTTAAGGTTCATGCAAAACATATGTACAAATGGACCATTTTTCCAATTATTATGCAGAGTGCATGGAGTGTACAAACGTGAACTCTACATAGAGGAATATCAAACATTGGCCGAAAAGATTTACCTCAAAGATGTCCATTGGTATCTCTACTCCATTGCACACTCTCAAGAGATTGTGCATCGGTGATATCCGCATAAACATGGATTTGCCACAGATGCACCGTGTGTTATGTTGTATATGCACTTAAGAGTCTTTAAGTCACCTGCCATGGGCCATTTGACTTTGTAGTCACCAAATCCTTCACTGAAAGCACACCTCCGTTTCTTTGCTCTCTAATGATAGAAGGAATCTCGGTTTGACTAAAAATCCAATGGAGGATTTCAAATCTTCTTTATCGACTTGTTGTAAAACAAGGAACATAAATGTCAGGACAAGGGTCCTATGGGGCAAGGCCCAACCTATGGGGTCAGGGACCTAGGCCAAGGGCCTAGACTGGACCAGTGTGGACTGGGGATCCACTTAGGGCAAGAGCTAGGAGCTAGGCCTATATAAAGGGCGGTAGGGAGGAGGATCCTACGTCTGAGTTCCCTAGGTCTTACATTGGTATCAAAGCTCAGGGGGAAGGGGGAGGAAGAAGAAGGAAGGGCGAGCACTTCTTGCCATGGATCTTCTCTCTCTCTCTCTCTCTCTCTCTCTCTCTCTCTCTCTCTCTCTCTCTCTCTCTCTCTCTCTCTCTCTCTCTCTCTCTCTCTCTTGGTGGGCTTGAAGCTTGTGGAAGCCGTGGGCATGGCCCCTTGAAGGGAAAGCCGTGTGACGAAGGTTTCGGGTGCAACTGTGTGGGAGCAACCCCTTTCACTGCAATTCTCCCGTGTGAAGAGGAGGCAGAGTACGCGAGAACATCCCCTTAGATGCACCCGTTTGGGATTAGCTACCTGCACCAAATAGGTTGGAAATTACCCCAACATAATCGGCCTAGGGAGAATTGCATGTTTTGTCACTACGCTGTGAGCAAAGCCGGCATGCAGAGGGCGCCATCATCCTCCCCATCCCTCGTCTACGCCTTGTTCACTGCAGCAACAATTTTTCCTTCAAATTTTAGGGTGGGCACCCCAATTAGGAGACTTAGCCCACAATAAAGATTCACAGGTTGGTAGTTTGCAAGTTCGACAAGGTCGAGGCCTATGACAGCGATGACACGGTCATTATGTCAAGGATTTTTTTGAATAAGCATGCAAGGCATGCGGACCATTCCGGCACAGACACCTCAACAATAAGCCCTGGCAAGGTCGTCTTGGCATGGTCCCAAAATCGGCAAGAATCTCATGAGCGTCTCTACAAGTGGATTCAAGGACTATTAACCGCTTGACTTGGGGATTGGAAACTGGCAAGACTACAAGCCAAGATTTAGGGATGAATTTTCTCGTGGCCAAGTGGCCGATAAGGCAAGTTGAAGTACACACTTCCTAAGGTTCTCGTCTTGATTGAAACTCCTTCAAATTTTATGACAATAAGGCCAGTGGGTACGACTCTCTTATCAGGTACGCAATTACGCTTCCGCTATCACACTCACAACTCTGTCAAGGACGGACTAAGGATGGACGAGCGGGCAAAGTGCCAATGCTAAGTCATCCTCATACAATCACGACCCCTGTATGGTAGGTGGATCGTAATGAGTTTTTTGTTCTTCGGTTACCTCTCTTGATGAGAGAGTTATACCGAAAAACTATGGAATGCTTAAACGATAAGTTGCAATTTAGGCATAAGATGCGTAAGAGCACATAGCTTGGGTACACACTCTAAAACCTTAAGGAAAGTTCCTCAGCCCAGCATGCTCTTATTCTCTTTCTCTCAGCTAGAAATTGGGCAAGATTCCATCCACATTAGTCTTCATCGGTTCGACGATTGAACACTAATTGCCATGAGGGCTATTAGCCACACACACTGGCTAAGAGCCATTGTTAAATCTAGGATAAGACCCAATTGTTGGTATTCCTTGGATGATTGTTCTCAAGATCGAACGACTCTACCCAGTGGAGTACACATTGATGTTAATTGACAACGAAGAGTCCTATCATCATGGATGTTTAGAGTATCATTTTGCACTACATGTTTTCAGTACGGTGCTCAAGTTGAGTTTTTGATAACCTTAAACTCCCATCAGCTGATCTCCACCACGGAGTATAGATGCATCAATAGGTGGAGACAGCATGGCTGTCCATAAGAGCTAGCCATTTCACTTGTGTGGATATCCGGCTCCCTCTATAGAACTACAGATTTCCTATGGACATACTGTTTTGGGGTAAGACCCGGCGGGTAATTGCTAAATCTCCCCATAGGCATTGAGGATCATAGTTTGATCTATTCTTGTTATACTTTCAAGGAAAGAATTCCATAATCTACCACGTGGTAGCGGAAAGATTCAACTTTTCAAGTTGATTCTCATCATTTTGTACACGGTTAACTAGGTTGGTTATCGTTACCTGCTAGTTGAGCAGTTTCTACAAAGGGTCTTACCAAGGGGTTTGACTACGTAGATTCTACCCAACGGGTTTGGATTGCGAAGGCAACACCAAGGGTTTCTAGTGCATTGTTGCTTGGTTTTTTCACAAGGGGGAGTACAATACGGGTAACTGACCTTTCAGTTCAATCCCCAGGGCCATGCCAAGGGCATGTCGAAACAATTATTTTGGGCCGTAGTGTCCAAAGTACATTACGCTGTTATGAATCCACTTATAGGATTCAATTTGGCACATGTTGTCACATGGGATACAACATGGTCTAGGAACTCAAGGAGTTCGGTTTAGCCAATGTGGAGCAATGAATGAGGGTCCCTCTCACTCTTGTCGTAAAGTGTTTAGAGCTACCTCCACACACAAGTACATCTTGTACTTGTAGGATGTTCTTTTTCAGACATCCTTAGTTGAGACATATTCCACATGTGGCGAATATGAGTCTCTGGGGCTGACACTGGTGCCCCCTATTTCAAATATGTGTCACGACAAAGTCCCTAAGTGCTGTTCAAATTTGTTTTCTAGACCATTTTCAGCACGACGTATCAGGAGCAATTTTAGTGGGGCCAAAAATTGTCGAATACTTACAATGACTTGGTCAACTACAAGTATTGCTAAACAAAATTACAGAGGGTTGTTTATACATATAGCAAGGCTATAAGTTGTTAATGAAAAAGTTTCATTGTCTGTACCTAGAAGTGATCAATGTTTCACCTTCTATTGTGATTCAGATGTTTCAGCAAGGCTTGCAAAAGATTGCAACTAAAAGTATTTAGTTTCTTTTTAGAGCTATTTACATTCCTTTTAATGCGTGCTAGGCGCATCACATTTTCCATAAGTATTGGCAAAGATCATTATGGATATACAATTTCGGGTTTGTTTTTGCTAAATGCATGCACACTAGGTGTTATGGGCCCTAATGTTTAGCAAAGGCTGATTTGGAACGGCATGCATATTCCTTAAGTTGGTGCTTATGAAGCATTTTTCACTCTAAGTGCAATATCTCTAGGAGAACTACTTTTGGGTCTACTAATCACCAATAGAGGTCATGGCTCGGTTTGGGCGTTTGTGGATTTTTTCAAGTTAACCACGATGTTTATTTTGGACATTTTTGATTCCTCACCAATGTTATACACTACTGTGATTCCCCGTTTACCAGTCATCTAGGACGACTGTCTGTAAACCGTGAGAAAAACACATTCAGTACTGTCAGTTATCCAAGGGGATAGGCAGATTACAAAGAGTAATCTTGTGCTAAAGGATAAGCAAAGTGTGTACGTTAGCACCAAGTGATCCAATTAGTAAGCATTTATTGCTCTTCTTGGAGTTTACTTAATATCAGTTAATGCATGTGGCGACTCGGTAGTCTCTTCATGTATAAGTCAGGTTCTCAACCTTGACACTCGTTAGGGTGGGGTTGTTTACTGATGAAATTTGATAGCAAGTCAAGGACTTACACTTGGCTGATGAGTTAGGTCAGCAAGTTACTTTCACAGAAAGTGAAAAGCGGTACTCTTCAGGTACATCTTTGTCGGGATAACTCGTTTAGCATGCTTATGTGCGTTCTAAATGGAGTCTGTACACTAGATGGTTGCAAATGGACAACAATGTGGAAAATCAAGATGTTACTCTTGGTTTCATTGAACCTCCTGCTGAACCGTGTTCTGGGCAACCAAACAGCTAGATCCATGAGCGATGCCACTTGGGAAAACATTAGTGTTCTTAAGAAGAAGTTCTCCACTTTTGTTTTTGAGTACGAAAACTCTTCTTAAGGGGGGGGTAATGTCAGTACAAGGGTCCTACGGGGCAAGGCCCAACATAGGGGGTCAAGGAACTAGGCCAAGGGCCTGAACTGGACCAGTGTGGACTGGGGATCCGCTTAGGGCAAGAGCTAGGAGCTAGGCCTATATAAAGGGCGGTAGGGAGGAGGATCCTACGTCTGAGTTCCCTAGGTCTTACAATAAATCCAAGAACCATACATGCAATGATGGAACCAAGTATACCTCAAATGAACCTAGCATTTGAATATTATTTTTGGATTGCACGCTGAAATATGGTGGGTCCTCTTTGGTTATTGATGGATCCAAAGCTCTTTTCATGAGGGGTAATGGTGACTCTCTCTAGCTTCCTGGTCTCCAGGACCTCGCACTCGTCGAGCTTCAAAGCAAACTTGAGAACCCCATTGCACTCCTCTTGACTCATATCAAAGAAGGGAATTGCATATCTTTGCAATGCTTCAAGATCAACAAAGAGGTTGTTATGCTTGTTATATTGTACCTCTCTCCCCCCCTTACCTATGAATGTTTCTTCAATATGGAATGGTGATCCAAGTTTCTCAAACAACTTATCATTTACGTTTCAACATGAAGCCTTTAAATGTGATGGATTTGGCAACAATGATCCTCTTTGTAATTTATTTGAGACTTTTTAGCTAATGTTTTGAAGAGAGCCATGTATCCCATCTACGAGATGCCACTCTCATCAGGTATTGCTTGCACTTCCATTGGCTCTAGTTGATTCTCCTTCATGAAGGAGGCAAGGAGCCTCCCTTTCAATTTAGCAAATTTTTTTTGAGCTATCATCTCCTCAACTGCATGTTTTGGATCTAGACAATCGTAATGCACACCGGGATTGGAACCTACTCTAGCATTGGAACCTACTCCGGCATTGGAACCTACTCCGTTCGAGTTTGGATGTAGCAAAGACCTGCAAAGAAAACACCATGCATCATGATCAAAATAGGAAATTGTAAAGCATATATATAATACAAAAGCAGAACCAAACCTTAAGCTACCTTAAATCTTGTATTCGTTTTCCAGGCCGCCACTACCCATCTTCATGTTCTCTAAGTTACGCAGGCTCTTATTTCCTTTTTTGACTCCCAACAAGCACGGTGTCTTTCATATGCAAACTTGTGATCTTTTTCTCAAGGCTTTGGATTGTCTCTATGTTTGATGAAATCTTCTGAGTGCATGCTTCATTAAGTTTCTTCGGCTGCATGTTCTCCATTTCTAGGAGGTTTATTTGCTTTTCCACATTCAATCCTCGCATTTCCGAATGTTCAGTGCATCCCAATAGCTCATCCTTGCTATCGATTGTAAAATGTAAAAGGTTAGTGATATTAGCAAAGGGAGTTGGCGCATTTATTGTAGGATACTTTGGGTAAATAGACCCATCGTTCCACAAATCTAAATGATGTTCCTTTTTTGTCTTTCTAAGTTCGTTCTCCCATGGGGATAAGAAAGAGTCCTTCCTACATTTTTGCAATGGTGCGTACTCTTACAATACATCAACGTGAAGATGATGTGTGTCCTTTCTTTGGGTAAGTGTTGAAGAGAAGGGGTTGAGGATTGTTAACTGAGTCAAACATTAGTTAACAGAAGCTGCTAAAGACGGAAGACATACGGATGCACATTGAAGATCAACACAAAGAAGGAGTGAAGATTGCAGTTACAGTCCCAAAATAGTCACGTATTGTAAATTTCCGTTTTATTTCAAGACATTGTAATATTTTAATGTGTTACGGGCTCAATGGGAGTTCCAAGTTGTAAAGAACATGTCAGATGGTGTGCCTAGGTAGCAGATTCAGTAAGTGGTGGAGCCCTAAAGGCCTTGGGTGCCCGGACATTGCATATTTTTACCCTAGGTATATAAGGCAGTGTGTATAAGAAATTAGGGTTCTCAAGCTCATTTGTTGAGAGCACTCTTTGGTGAGAGCTCTTGAGGTGTGTGGTTATGGAGTACTTGAGCTTCTTCTTGCTCATGAGACTTGATTAACACTAGTCAATGATTCATTCTCTTTCGCTATGCCTCTCTCATGCTTCTTATGATTGCCTATGATGCTTATATTAGCTAGATCTTAACTAATTAGTGGTTAATCCCTCTCTAATCTTGTGTGATTGCCCTCTCTTACTTGTGTGTGCATGTAGGTTTGATTGGAGTGTGGTGCTCGATAGATCTATGTGTGTGTTCTTGCGATTAGTGTGCTCCATGATAGGATTAGTATTGTGTATATCTTGCAATCATTCGTGTGTGTGATTGGGTTGATTAGAGGTGAAGAGAAGTGGATGTGGAGATTGCCCTTCATTGTGGCTTAGCTCCTCTATAGGCCAAGAAGCTCACCTCATAGAGTTAACCATTCATGTTGCCATGATCAGCTCACTAATCATGTGAGTGTTTCCATGCCCTAGCCGGGTAGCTCATCCCTTTGGGTTGATAATTTTGTTGGTCATTGGGGCTATACAACAATGGGACCCCCAACATTTGGCGCCTTAATCGATCTTCAATGGAAAGGTAATCAAGGTGGTATTCTCAACCTCCCTAGAATCTAAAGATGTGTAGAATTGTGTAGAGACTCCACCATGATGCAATGTTATTGCAATGCAATGTTAATGCTATGTTGCTTTGAAATTTTTTGGATTGTTTGTTTTCATGCCATTGTAATGCCGAAATTTTCCAAATTTGGTGGCGTATGAATTTGACAAGTTCAATTGTTGATTGGTGATTGTACATTGCTAATTGGGTTCTTTATTGAGTTAATTGCATGCTTGAATGGTCAACTACAAGTGTGTGTGCACTAAAGTCAAGTGTGTGTGCATTCTAATTGAATGTATCTATGCCTAATTTTAGGTGCGTGTGCACTATTTTGCCCTTGTTTGTGCACCTAAAAATCAATGTGTGCTTAATGATTTTTCAATCGTGATGATTGATTTGTGTTGTAGTCATGCCCAACTAATGATTTGTGAAATCACATTGCAATTTTGACAAGATTAACCCTTTTGTGTACGCACCTAAAGATTGGTAAAAACTGCCAATTATTAGTGTGTGTATGCTTAATTTTAGGTGTGTGTATACTATTTTGCCATTGTTTGTGCACCTAAAAATCAATGTGTGCTTAATGATTTTTCAATTGTGATGATTGATTTGTGTTGTGGTCATGGTCAACTAAAGATTTGTCAAATCACATTGCAATTTTGACAAGGTTAACCCTTTTGTGTATGCACTTAAAGATTGGGAAAAACTACCAATTATTAGTGTGTGTGTGTGTGCGCGCCTAAAAAGGGCTTAATGTGCATGATTAATTCAATTTTTGATTGCATATTTGATGTGTGTAATGGTTAAAACAGGAATTTACACACTCCAAATACGTCAATTTTTTATCTAATTTTGCCGCAATTTTGTCGATTTAATTGCCTAGTTTGAATTTTATTGATCAAATTAATTGGCAATTGAATTGATGTTCTTTCTATGATTTTATTTGGCTGCACTAATCCCCATTGTGTGTAGAATTTCCAAAAAAAGGGTATTTTTTGGATAATTTTGGTAATTTTTGCTTAATTCCATAAAAAATTGATAACTTGCAATCTTTACGAGGTGTTTTGAATGTGTCTTTACGCTTGATTTCGAGCGCATTTCGGCTTTCGTTTGCCAAATTTTGAGCGTTTTGCTATTTTCGAGGGTCGGGTCGATGATTTTGTCCAATTTGGCATTTTCGATAAAAATTGCTATTTCTGGTGTGCTTATGCATGTTGAAAGTGTTCGATTGTGATTTTTGATGATTTTCTAAGATTTCTAGAATTTTCGGGGAATATTTTGGATTTTTTTGGCGAATTTTTGGATTCTCGGGTGATGTTTAGCGTTTCGGCTAATTTTCGAACTAAATTCGGTTTTCTTTCGGTTCCCGAACGTGCCTTTTGGCGCATGAACTTTCTCATCGGATATATCTTCACTGTCTCTTGGGATAGTTTCCTATGACGTTAAAATAATTTTCTTCTTCTTTTTCCTCTGTCGGCCACTCTCTTTGTCTCGCTCCGCGTGAACACCACCCACACACAGTCCCTCTCTCTCTTTGTCTCTCTAACTTCCCCTTTCTCTCTCCTCTCCCAACGATTATTAACAGCCTCTTTCTAACTCCCTCACTCTCTCTCTAAATCCCTCTTTCTCTCCCTCAAATCGCGCTCATTTACGCTCTCTCTCATCCCCCTCACACTCTCTCTCTCTCTCCTGCGTTGACAAACACTCCCACTTCTCTCTCTAGCACGTGCACCACGTCTCTCTCTCTCTCTCTCTCTCTCTCTCTCTCTCTCTCTCCAGCACGTGCACCACGTCTCTCTCTCTCTCTCTCTGTCTCTGTCTGTCTCTCTTTGTCTCTCTCTCTCTCTCTCTCCCTCTCCGTACGGCGCACCAGACTCCTTGCTGCCCGTATTAACGCACCTTGCAAGTCAACACACACACACACACTCTCTCTCTCTCGTCTCCATCCTCTGTACACGGGAACGTCGTCAACCACCACACACACACACACACATGCGGAACGCATCCCTACACACACAATTCATTAAGCTACAAGAAGACATTCAAAAGAAAAAGGGACCTCTCTTTCTCTCTTTTATGGCTGCCGAGCTTTTTGTCTTTTTCCTTTTTTTTTTGTCATTGACTTTTTATTGTATTTAAGTCATTTTGTTTCTTTTCAATTTTATTTTAATTTCATTTCATTTTGTTTTCATTCCTTTTAAATTTCATTTCATTTCAATTCAAAAATCTAGTAAAAAATTTAAAAGAGAATAAAACTCATGAAAAAATAAAAAAAAGAGTTTATTTTTTTTTAAAAAAAGAAAAAAACATAGAAAATTCACAAAAAAAAGACCATATTAGGTATTATGGTAAAAATCCCTCATTATGGGAATCTCCAAATTGACTAAATTCATGTAATTTGGGAATTTTCCATGTAAAGTGGGAAAAATGTTGATATACTTGCTGATGGGGTAGAGTGAAATCTTAAAGAATTGTGGTGTTGATACACACCAAAATTTGAGGATGCACAAAGCATGAATTTGAATAAATACTAGTAATGAAATAAAATAAAGAAAGGTCACTACAATCAAAGGTCTTGTTTACAACCATTATAGTAACAATAGAAGCTCCATATAATCTACTCCAAATTGGATGCCATGTCCAAACTTTGATCCAAGTGTGGTTGATAATGTGCACGAGCAAGGCCAGCTTTAACTTTTAGAGCATGCCTTTCTGGAATCTTAATCCTTGAAAATGGACCTTCTTTGGTGGGTCTCCAAGACCAAACAATCGCATCTACAGATTCCCACATTTGCAGGTCCTTATAGTTGACATACCAAAAACCCTTCTAACAATTAGTGTAAGCTTGAGTATCTGTCATCCCACTCTTTCTTGCACAAGGTGCCCAATATTGAATCAAAACTTTTTTGTAGTTTGGTGATGTAGGCTCGTTGTCAATGTTTGTAAAGCCATTGCAAGCCAAACTGGATAGATATCCATGTCACTCGGAAGTAGCATAACAAAGTCACCTTGGTGCACATCAGATAGAGGGTCAAACTCTTCCCTTGGTCTATCTCGTTGAGGACCACAAAAATAATCATTTAGCTCTTCAAGACCTAGGAATCTTTTGGCTCCTTGTTGTAAGCTCATTGTGCTGCATTGTTCATGACGAGATTCTAGCGTTTTTTGCCAAAATTGTTCGTACAAGACTCCCTCTGATATGATTGCTCTTCCAAGCTTGTCAATTACCTTAGTCCAGTAATCTATCACAGGCCTATAATATCGTGGCACACTTGAACCATTTCTTAAATTTTGCCAAAACTTAATATAATTCTTCAACCTTGAAATCACTTCTTCATGGGCCTTGACATACTCTGCCATTGGTACCTGTCATAAAATAATATCTAATATCTAACCAACCCAAATGATTTTCTCATATTAAATTGATCACTTAATGTGGGAGAATAAACGGGAACAAGTGTTAAGATATAGACATGTACTTATAGATCTATCTCAACACGGGGCTAATGGTAAAGGGGCTCAAATGAGAGATGGTCTATCAAAGAGCAAGGCTAACAAATGGAGCATAAGACCTTAGGGTTAACTTCATTGAAGACCTCCAATAATGTGTGTAAAAGTCCTTTGACCTTAGGTAAGCTAGGGCTGATAAGATTGAGGCACGGGAACCCGACCCAGCTCGAGGTGCTTGTCTTGCTTGTCATGCTTGATGACTAAGGTGCTTGAGGTGCTTGATGATTGAGGTGCTTGAGATTCTTGAGGTGCATGATGCTTGAGGTGCTTGACATGCTTGAGATGCTAGGGTTTCACTTGAGGTGAGAACCCAGCCCAAGCTTAAAGTGCTTAAGAGCCAAGCTTGTGGTGGGAACTGGGCCTATGCACAAGGGGCTTGAGGTGTCAAAAAGTCAAATATTCAATCCCTACAAGGAGGGGGCGAGCCCTACATGAGGGGGAATGAGAGAGAACACCCACACACTCACATGAGGCATGCATGGTACAAAGAAAGCAAAAGGGACACTTGTCAAGTTCCTCCTCATGTTGCCCTCATGGTGTGCCTGAAGCCTATTGGTTGGCCACCCAAGGGGTCCAATAATAATTTAGGAGATTTAATTATTTGTTCTAGCATTTATCTAGCCCTCTCTCTCAAAGGGGAAAGGGGACACTTGTCTCAAGGCTTAAGAGGAGTGGCAACTAAGGTTTTGAATTGCCAAAGCATACACTAAGTACATACATAAATTTTGTTAACATGGCTGAAAATAATCAGGAGAGTAGAATGAACATTGATAGCTTTGATTTTGCACATGAAGGTGCTAATGATGATGCGCCCATGTTTGTGAATTATCTCGTCACTAGGTTGTAGCAAGCTATGGACAACCCTGCTTTGCAAGCCAAAGTTACTCAACAACTTCGTGCTTATGGTATTTCCCTTCCTCTCCAAGAGGAGAGAGAGCTTAGGAGGCCTCTTGAAGAGACCCCCAAAAGAAGACTCTCTCCCATTCGAGAGGAGGAATCCAAAGAGCAAGAAAGCAATGAAAGTTTAAGTTCCTCTGAAGATGTGGCTCCATGAAGACGGTGGTCTAGACGATCGCCCACTCCTCCCAAGAGGAAAAGATCAACACATAGTCCTTCTCCTCATTACTCTGAAAGGCAAGAGAGGAAACAAAGGAAGAAAAAGGCTAGGAAGAGGTCACACTCTTCTTCACCTTCCTCCTCTTCCGACGAAAGTTATGGCTATTCTCCTAGAGAATACAAGAGGGGAGGACATCGCAAATCATTTCCTGCATGGCGAAGTTCACAAAAGCTAAAGAAGTTCAAGTAGGGAGGAAAGAGTATCTCTTTTCTCACCTATGATGGCACCTTTGGTGCTACCGACAAAGTGTTGGCCTTCATCTAGAAATTTGATGCGGCCTTTGGAGACGAGGGCTTCACAGAGTCTCCAAGCTATGCCATGTAGCTATGCACTTCCAAAAATCAGCTCGTCAATGGTGGGCTAGCCTTTGTGGCAATGGTGAAGCCCTAAAGACATGGAAAACTCTACGAGTTTCCATCATGAAGCAATTCCTTGCAAGCGATGCAAAAGACAAAGTGCTTATTGAATGGCGCAGCTTGAAGATTCTCTCTCATGAGTCTATCCACAAGTACGTAGACAAGTTTTGGGATTTACATCTCAAGGCTACTCTCTTTCAAAAGATAGACTTTGCCGAGAAAAGGCAGCAATTCTGTGCGGAATTACCTGAAGAGATGGCCGAATGCATCAACTCTCAACGGCCTGGTACTATTAGCGAAGTAATCCATCACACCATGGTTGCTTCACGCATCAATTTCCATCAAGGGGCTAGACGTAATGTCAAGCCCATGGAAAACAAAGACAAAAATGATGCAAAGGGGAAAACCAATGTTCAAAATAATTCCCAAGTCACTTCCAACAATAACAACAATCGGTCCAAGGAGAAGGGAGTTTACAAAGGTAAAAACAAACTCTCTCTTGAAGGACATGGCTATCGTTCTTACCCCAAGAAGAATACTCGCAATGAGACTCCTAGGGCTTCCGCCATCAAAGCTCCAAAAGAGGATGCTCATTGCAAAGGATCATCACTTTCCTATGCTTGGGGAAAGGTAAGAGAGCATGATGCCTTCATCTTGTTTGACCCTGGCTCTACTCTGAACTTCATATCAATGGATTTGGCCACCAAGTTGGGCATTCAATCTTTTGAGATGGAATGTATGGTAATGGCTGACACAGCTTTGAAGGGACAACAAGCCTCTGTTACTCCCTTGATTGGGAAGTTGAGGCTTCATGTCCAAAGCTATGTCGACAAAGAAGACTTCTTCATCTCTCCTCTCCAGCATGAGGATGCTATCCTAAGGGCACCATGGTTTGATTGCATGGCTGCCAACATGAAGTTCCCTGAAAGGAGAATCTACTTCACCTACAGGGGAAAGAACATGTATATAGATGCTAGTGAGCATGGTCGCACTATTCCACTTGTAAATCCTCTTGCTTTTGATAAGTCAATGAAGAGCTCAATTTCTGCATACATGATTTTTGTCAAAGAGTCTCTAAAAGATACTAATGTTTCATCAAATGTAAATGGTAGGAATCAAGAAGAGTTAGACTTGTCTAATTTTCTAAAAGGATTCCAAGATGTGTTCATTGATTATATCCCTATGGACTTACCTCCAACACGAGGGGATGATGACCATCGCATTGAGCTCCTCCCAGGAAGCTCACCGCCTAACAAACCTCCTTATCAAGTCTCACAAGCTCAACAAGAGGAGATCATGAGGCAAGTACAAGAACTGGTAGACAAAGGGATGGTGAGGCCTAGTTCCTCTCCCTTTTATTCTCCAGTCCTTTTAGTGCAAAAGAAAGATGGTACATACCGTATGTGTGTGGACTATCGAGCACTAAACCATATCACTATCAAAAACAGATTTCCCGTGCCTCGGGTAGAAGATCTGTTTGATAAGCTACAAGGCTCTACCTACTTCACTAGGATTGACCTTAAGAGTGTCTATCATCAAATAAGGATAGTGGATGAAGATATCTTAAAGCCCTCGTTTCGCACAACGTTTAGTCTTTATGAATATCTAGTCATGCCTTTTGGCTTGACTAATGCACTAGCTACGTTCAATCGTCTGATGGAGAAAATTTTTAGACCATATCGCAAATTCACTGGAGTGTTCTTTGATGATATCGTCATCTACTCCAAGTCTTTGGAGGAACATAAGCAACATCTCCAAGTGATTTTTCAAGCATTGAGGGAGAACAAGCTTTTTCTCAACCAAAAGAAAAGCGAATTCTTCCTTCAAGAGATTCAATGCCTAGGT
The DNA here is from genome assembly GCF_014529385.1 of Adiantum capillus-veneris. NCBI lineage: Eukaryota > Viridiplantae > Streptophyta > Polypodiopsida > Polypodiales > Pteridaceae > Adiantum > Adiantum capillus-veneris. The sequence goes on from NC_140934.1 coordinate 96,052,463, forward strand.
CATATTATCTCTCATGATGGTATCCGAATGGATCCATCAAAGTTAGAGGTAATAAAATCATGGCCTAACCCAAGAAATCTACATGAGCTAAGAAGATTTATTGGTATGTGCGCATACTATAGACGCTTCATAGCAAAATTCTCTCAAGTAGCAAGACCACTACACGACTTAACTGAGAAGAACGTTAAGTATGTATGGACTGCTAAGGAGAAAAATGCTTTTGATAAGCTCAAAGAGAAGCTTACTTCCCAACCAGTCCTAGTGCTTCCGAATCTCTCAAAGCCATTTGGGGTCCACTGTGATGCTTGTGGTGATTGCCTTGGAGCAGTTTTGCTTCAAGAAGGGCATGCCATAGCATATGAGAGCCGAAGGCTCAATACTGATGAAAAGAGTCTTGGGCATTTATGAGAAAGAGCTTTTAGATGTTCTACATGCCCTAGACACATGGAAGCACTACCTATTGGGGACTCCATTTATCCTACAAACCGACCACCAAAGTCTTAAGTATTTCATGACGCAAACCAAGATTTCAGACAAACAAATGAGGTGGGAAAATTTTATTTTGCAATTTAATTTCCATATTTCTCACATAGCTGCTAAGCACAATCAAGTGGCCGATGCACTTTCACGATGACCAAAAGTTAATGCGGTGTCTATAGCTACTCACAATGATCTATCCTCTATGAAAGATGAGTATGCTACTGACCTTGACTTTAGAGACATAATGTCAGCCCTTGCTCTGGGGAAGAAAGAGGAACCATTCACCTTTTAGGATGGTTATCTTCTCCATGGCAATAGGCTATGTGTTACCCATTCCCTTCGTGAGAAAGTTATGTATGAATCATATGCTCCTCCATATGCGGGGCATAGAGGTATTCAACCTACTCTCCGAGGAGTAGAGACGTACTTCTATTGGCCTACCATGAAAGTGGACATACAAGAGTATGTTTCAAAATGTGTAGTATGCCAAAAGACCAAGTATGATAGAGGGAAGCAACCTGGATTACTCCAGCCATTGCCTATCCCAAATTCACCATGGGAGAGTATATCCATGGATTTCATCTTTGGATTATCCAAGTCTATCCATGGGAATACAGGAATATGGACAATAGTCGACAGGTTTAACAAGCAACCAAATTTTATTCCTGTCAAAAAGACTATTAAGGCACGTCAAATGGCAACTCTCTTCATATCTCAAATTTTCAAGCACCATGGATTACCCACATCCATCATGTCAGATAGAGATCCTAGAATGACCAGTAATTTCTAGAGATCCTAGAATGACCAGTAATTTCTAGAAAGGTCTCTTTGAAAATCTAGGAACAAGATTGAATTTCTCTTCGGCCTATTACCCACAAACGGATGGCCAAAGTGAGATAGCCAATCTTACGATACTCGATCTACTCAAGAATTATGTTACCAAAGTAGATCAACGCTCACAATGGAAAAAGTACTTACCTCTTGTAGAGTATGCCTACAATAATACTGTACATACTTCTACGGGAAAAGCACGTTCTGAGATCATTGAGGGAAGACCTAAAAGTCCCTTTGGTACTCAAAGTACATGGGAAGATCTTTACCGTGACCTACAAGAATCTTTTCAAAAGATTAAGGAGGCTATATCCATCTCTCAACAAAGGCAAAAAGCTGCTGCTGATAAGCATAGAAGAGCCTTAATGCTCAAAGAAAATGATTGGGTCTTACTCAAGTTTCCTAAGGCTCGATTAAGGCAAACGATGGGAAAAAATCCTACGGGCCATCAAAAGTATTATGCTAAACTAGCAAAATATACTATGGTCCTTTCCAAATCTTGAAGCCCATCAGTGAGACGGCTTATCAAGTCAAGTTGCCTAACCATTGGCTCATACACAATGCCTTTCATGTAAGCCTACTTAAGCCCTACAAAGGAGAGCCACCAGCTGAACCAATTATTGAATACCCTCCCGAAGTTGAAGACCAAGAAGAGGTGCTACAACCAGAAGCTATCCTTCGCCATGAAGACAAGGTACTACGACATGGTAAGATTATCCGATGGTATCTTATTAAGTTCAAAAATTATCCTTTTGAAGATGCTAGATGGATGCAAGGAATACAGCTTAAGGATAGTATGAACCTTGTCAATGCTTACAATGCTATATTAGAGTAAGCAAATGTCTTTTAAACGACTCATGTTTTTGTCTTATAAGACTAGTCCTCTTTTTAATTGTGCACAAATTTAGCTAGTATGCTTGCTTAGAATCATGTTTGTGATGACGACGCCTCTCAAACACCAAGTAGAATTTGTCACTCTACTTTGGGAGAATAAAATGGACTAAAGAGTAGACATGCTTGCGACAGCTATGTCTCCCAAGCACCAAATGGATTAGTCATCTATCTTTGAAAGATGTCGTAGGGTAAAAAGGGATCCTCTACCCGGTAAAATTGACTAATGACTAAGGCTTTATCTCTTCTACCTCATAGTCGTGGAAGACTATGATTTCAAGAGAGAGGTAATGTCATAAAATCTAATATCTAATATCTAATATCTAACCAATCCAAATTATTTTCTCATATTAAATTGATCACTTAATGTGGGAGAATAAACGGGAACAAGTGTTAAGATATAGACATGTGCTTATAGATCTATCTCAACACGGGGCCAATGGTAAAGGGGCCCAAATGAGAGATGGTCTATCAAAGAGCAAGGGTAAAAAATGGAGCATAAGACCTTAGGGTTAGCTTCATTGAAGACCTCCAATAATGTGTGTAAAAGTTCTTTGACCTTAGGTAAGCTAGGGCTAAGCTTGAGACACGGGAACCCGACCCAGCTCGAGGTGCTTGTCCTGCTTGTCATGCTTGATGACTAAGGTGCTTGAGGTTCTTGATGATTGAGGTGCTTGAGATTCTTGAGGTGCATAATGATTGAGATTCTTGAGGTGCTTGACATGCTTGAGATGCTAGGGTTTCACTTGAGGTGATAACCCAACCCAAGCTTAAAGTGCTTAAGAGCCAAGCTTGTGGTGGGAACTGGGCCTATGCATGAGGGGCTTAAGGTGTCACAAAGTCAAATATTCAATCCCTACAAGGAGAGGGCGAGCCCTACATGAGGGGGATGAGAGATAACACCCACACACTCACATGAGGCATGCATGGTACAAAGAAAGCAAAAGGGACACTTGTCAAGTTCCTCCTCATGTTGCCCTCATGGTGTGCCTGAAGCCTATTGGTTGGCCACCCAAGGGGTCCAATAATAATTTAGGAGATTTAATTATTTGATTTAGCATTTATCTAGTCCTCTCTCTCAAAGGGGAAAGGGGGACACTTGTCTCAAGGCTACCCTTGCTGCTTGTAATGCCTCCTGCTTATGATTGGCTAGGCGTAGAGGGGTCCAATGAGCTTCAAGCATGAGCTACAAGGGGGGGTCAACCCAAGAAAGCTAGGGGGTTGCTTAGGGGGTATACTCACCCACACACACTCACAAACACTCTCATTGTGTGCTATGCAAAGTGCAAGATCCCCCTCTCCTTCTCCAAGAAAGTAGAGGTTTAGAGCCTACACCAACACTCTTGGATATGGAGTGCAAATCCAACCAAGAGCCATGCTTCAATGCTTAAGCTTTCCATCTCCTTCTTCTTCATTACTATGCTATTATGTATGCTAGCAACAAGAGTTATGATAAGTGAGGAACTAATTCTTTCTCGTACGAAATGTTTCTTCTTCCTCTTCCCTACCCTCATTCCCTGCTAGCTCTCTCCACCTTCAAAGGTGTTTGAGGTCTTGGGAATGAGGCTTGGGATAGTTAAAGCTTTCTTCAAGTTTATGCTATGTTTGTGATGCATGAAGCTTTCCAATTTCATTGCATCACCTAGTTTACAAGGGACACAAAGATTGTATTGTAACAAGTCTCTCTTAATGGGAGAAATCATAATAAAAATGCCTATTGGAGGGGGGACTGGCTCCACATAAATCCGGTCCTCAACTGTTGTCATGTTCTCTAAATTCTCTCTCATGCAAAAGCATTGTTCATGCCAAGTTAACTAATTGCTATGATTATGTTGCTATCTTCAATTATGTTCACCCGATATGCTCACAAATCCAGTTCTCAAAAGTACTCTCATTAATTTCCGCTACTCTCAAAATAAATAGGCAATTCCATTACAACACCAAAGGTGGATCTCCATGTGGTAACATTGGATTTCCTTATATGTCAGTTTTCCAAAGGCAAATACTTCCACTCCAATTTGATACACCTACATGTGCCTTATATTGCATCATGGGTGTCTCATCTTGCATAAAAAACCTAAATTGAAGAGGTTTGCAATGGCCAACAAGTATGTCTTGTCCATCACAAAGATAGCCATCACAATATTGCTTGAAATCAGGGACCTTTGTGAGCATAAATGGAGCTGGAGATGAAGATGAGCTATTCCTTAGTGTATCCATCAAATGAGGCAAAGTATAAGTTTATGTAACTCTCAACTTCTGTGAAAACTTACTGAACATTGCATCTATGTCCTCATGTGTATGCCCAACCATCAGAATCCTAGTTGAATGGTTTTGAAAACGCCCCTTGCAACAAGCATGGACAAATAGGAAAATAAGTATCGATTTTTGTTCTCCCCTGTACAATTATCTAATTGTAGTAACAAGTTCTTCGGTAACTTGCAAAATGATGGTCCGCCAATTCTTCTTCTGTAGTTTTTGATGTCTGCACAATGCGATCACTCAAGTTGTGGTAGTCCAAAGCATCCCTTGAGTTCAAAGAATTCAGTAGTGAGATAGAGCTCCTTGGTAGTCCTTTGGTTGCTAGATCACCAAGAGGATGCTTATCTATCCTCTCTAGGTTATGTAAACAATTAGCAATTGAGCCAATTGTAAGATTTGGATCAATTGGCCACAAACCATTCAAGACAAAGTGACCATAATGAGCTTCTCCATGTCCATGAGTGATCATACCTATCAATGCCACTTGCAAATTGTATCTGGAGTCCACACCCTTAGGAACAACGCGTAATCTAGGAATTGCAATCTTCTTTTGATCCATCCTATCATGAATTATGCATACATACTTTTGTGGTTGTGTTTCTGAATATGTGCACCATGCATAATATAGGCTCCTGCAACTCTTTTGTTGTGCCATGTGAACTTCTCTCTCTCTCTCTCTCTCTCTCTCTCTCTCTCTCTCTCTCTCTCTCTCTCTCTCAAGAGAAGGTTTAGCTTCTAGCCTTGCCTTGATTGAATTACAAACATTGCACTTAGAGAACTCACTTGTCTTTGTTAAAGTGACATGTGGATACTCTTTGTTCCACATCCTACCAAAAGAAGACTGAGATAACTTCTTCTCATAACCCATTTGGTCAAGTGTCATGTTGATTTCTCTTAAAATGTCAACCTATTTGTACGTTGATGGAATCACTAATTGAGTGTCTCTCGAGCCATCTAGTAGTGTTCTACTTCTGTGTGGCATTTTCTCAGAGTTGTTATCCACAAACTCATTTAGCAATGCTCTTGCTAAATTAGTATGTTGAAGTCCTCGTCTTAATGTGCATGTGTTACAATGCACATTATGGCGCACACCATTTTCAAAATTTTCCTTGTAGTGGTAAAATGATGTCTTTGGTATCCCATGCAACTCATACCATGCTCTACAACAAACAATATAGCCATTTATCTTGAATTGGTATCGCATCTTTTCATCTTTCTGATAGCATATAGATAGGACATCATAAACATAATTAGTATATGCTTTCTGAGACTCTCCCCAAAATTCTTGCCGTAACCTTGTCACCATATCCCGATCTGCAAACTGACAGCATTTTTGTCCACAACAATCAATACATGAAACCCTTTGAGTGGACTCAATTGCAAGATAAAAAGCAGAAGCTGGTGCTGTTCTTTTTTTCCGAGATCTGTTGATAAAAGTGTAGCGCCGCTTCCTTAACAGTGTAGCAACGATATTCCCATCACCATATTTTATAGCATTATCATCAATGGATACATCAGATTTTGCACATCTAGCATGAATCCCATTAATATGAACAAAGCGTTGTAATGGCATCCCATCCAACATGGTTGTCTGCTTGATGGGTCACTTTACCAAAGTGATGCTAGCCACATCAGGCATGTTCTCACTAATTTCATTCTCTCTTTCAATACCCACACCCACAAAATCATCACCAAGTACATGGAAGTTAACATAATCATTTGGAAATACATATAAGATGGTCCCTTCATATGCAATTTACATCATAGTGTCATCCTTTAAAAGTACCCTTTGATTTCTCCAAGATTCTGGTATCAATGTTTCAAACTCTAGGCTTGTTATAGGTATTGCATCTGTTAAGTAGAGGATCAGGTTGATCCCCTTGTTCATCACCACTGTAGCTTTCATTTGTGTCAATCGGGTTGTCATTTATCATGGAAGACTGCAAAAGAAGCTTGGGCCATCGAACGGCACTTCATAATGACCTTTGGAGAGATGTAGTATCCGTTGTAGGAAAAGGGAGCATCACATCCTTAAAACATCCTCCACTAGTATAGATACATTTCCTTGCCCTATTTTTGTACCACCACATGTGGAATATGGATCTGTTCTAAACACACAACCAATACCAACAATTTCATTATCAAGAATCAAATGTACTTTCTCCCCATATTCGAAGTCCATCCTGCAAGTGAAAAAAATATGTTGTCAAGTTCATACTCATAGGTTCTTCTCTTTGAGCAAAATTTTATAATTTCCATTATAAAAGACACGAGGATTATGAATGTTAATAGTCCAATGACTTTCAATTTGAAGAGCCCCAATGAAAGTGGATAAATGATGACCCACTTACTATATTAAAACATAGCTTGGTCAAGTGGTGGACCTAGTTCTAATGTCATCACTAAACGACTATAGAGCTTGCATTTCAATGTCCAAGTAATAATTATTTCAATGGAAGCAACGTTTGAGAAGTGATGCATATTGGCTCAAGAATCCCCTCCCTATTTAAGTGGCATAGCTTGGACAAGTGGTGGACCTAGTTATAAAGCTCAATGTCCAAGGTGAACTAGTGCATGACCCTGCTTCCTAGTGTCCAAGTAGTCATTGTCCCAAACCATCCATGGTAGTAAACATAGTAGCTACACTCCTTTCACACATTGACCTTGAAACAATAGAGATAGCTTCTTTCAATAGAGCTAACTTGGACAAGTGGTGGACCTCTGCTCCAAACCTCCATAACACAATGTTTAGTAGGTTGGACAAGTGGTGGACCTCTGCTCCAAACCATCCATGGTAGTAAACATAGTAGCTCCACTCCATTCTTTCACTGACCTTGAAATAATAGAGATAGCTTCTTTCAATATATTTAGCTTGGACATGTGGTGGACCTTCAATAAACCACCTTGAGTTAAATACTCCATAACACAATGGATAGTAGGTTGAAGAAGTGGTGGACCTTTGCTTGAAACCTTCCATGTTAATAGACATAGTAGCTACACTCCAATTACACATTGACCTTGAAACAATAGAGATAGCTTATTTTAGTACAACTAGATTGGACAGGTGGTGGACCTTCAAACCATCATGGGCTAAAGTGTCCATGACACAATGGATAGTAGGTTGGACAAGTGGTGGACCTCTGCTTCAAACCATCCATGGTAGTAAACATAGTAGGTACACTCCATTCACACATTGACCTTGAAACAATAGGGATAGCTTGTTTCAGTAGAGCTAGCTTGGACAGTTGTTGGAACTTCAAACCACCTTTTGCTAAAGCCTCCATGACACAATGGATAGTAGGTTGGACAAGTGGTGGACCTCTGTCCCAAACCATCCATGGTAGTAAAAATAGTAGCTACACTCCATTGACACATTGACTTTGAAACAATAAAGATAGCTTCTTTCAATAGAGCTAGCTTGGAGAGGTGGTGGACCTTAAAACCACCTAGGGCTAAAGCCTCCATAAGATAGCGGGTAGTAGGTTGGACCTAGTTCTAATGTAATCACTAAAATACTATAGGACGTGCATCTCAATGTCCAAGTAGGCCTTAATTATTTCAATGGAAGCAAGGTTTGAGAAGCGGTGGATATTGGCTCAAGAACCCCTCCCTATTTTAGTGACATAGCTTGGACAAGTGGTGGACCTAGTTTTAAAGCTCATTGTCCAAGGTAAACTAGTGCAAGACCCTGCTTCCTAGTGTCCAAGCAGTCATTGCTTCTGAAAATGTAAGCAAGGTTGGACAAGTGGTGGACCTACTTTTAATGACCAAGGTCAATTTCCAATCTCCAAACAGCCCTTGTTGAAGCTGAACTACTAATGGAAGAACAAAGTGGTTGGTGGTGGATAGTGGACTAGGGTTACTACGTTCAAGCATAGCTTGGACAAGTGTTGGACCTAGCTTTAATGGCCAATGACTAAGGTGAAATATTAATGCAAACGCAAAATGGTTGGCGGGAAGATCAAGTGGTGGAAATAGGATGAGGCCTACTAAGAGTATAGCGTGGACAAGTGGTGGCCTAGTTTTAATGGCCAATGCAAACGGTGAACTACAAATGCAAGAAGGAGTTGGTTGGTGGAACAAGTGGTGGATAGTGGACCGGTTTTACTATCTAGTTTTAATGGCCAATTCCAAAGGTGAAATATTAATGCAAGAACAAAGTGGTTGGACAATTGGCGGGGTGGAATCCAGTTGCGGATAGTGCTATTTTAGAGTAGTACAACTTCGACAAGTGACGGACCTAGTTTTAATTGCCCTTGACTAAGGTGAACTACTAATGCAAAAACAAAGTGGTTGGCGAGCAGAACAAGTGGTGGAAGTGGACGAGGCCTACTAGAAGTATAGCTTGGACAAGTGGTGGACCAGATTATAATGGCTAATGTCGAAGGTGAAATATTAATGCAAGAACAAAATGGTTGGACAATTAGTGCTATGTTAGAGTAGTACAACTTGGACAAGTGGTGGACCTAGTTTTAATGGTCCATGACTAAGAAGAACTACTAATGCAAAAACAAAGTGGTTGGCGGGTGAAACAAGTGGTGGCAATTGCCATAGTATAGCTTGGACAAGTGGTGGACTTAGTTTTAATGGCCAATGCTGAAGGTAAAATACTAATGCAATAACAAACTGGTTGGACAATTGACGATGGGACCTGGTGGCAGATAGTGGACTAGGCCTACTATGTTAGACTACATGTTAAACAAGTGAGTTGTGTAGGTTTTGGGCTAAGATCTTGCTTCCTGATCTGAAGGGCTCGGAAAGCAACAGAAGCAGTCATGGAAGAGTCTAAGACCAGTTTAATAATGTGACTTGTTGCTTTTTTTATTACCTTTTTGGCCAAGAAGTTATATGCTATAGGAAGGTCTAACAGCGGTGCTGCTTCCACCAATTCCCTGACCATTCGTCCTTTCATACCGCTACTAGATTGGTTTTCAAGTGAAGCCAAGTGATAGCTTTTGGGAATATGAACAACTTAATTGTCCCTTTTTGTGCTTTAATTCTATGCAGGTGGCCTTTGAAACTGATATGAAACTTGTCTCTCTAGACTTTTTAGGGTAAGGATGCTTAAGTTGGGTACCCAAAAGTTTTAACTTGGAAAAGGTATTAAGAAACGCCTTTAAAAGGTCTAGGTGTGTACATTATCTCGCAAGATTTCATCCTAGCCCTTGGTTGCTATATTCTAAGTTCCCAGTCAAAAGTTATGACAGAATAGGCAACCTGGACTTGAAACAGGATAATAAAACTCAAAACAGGCTATATTTGAAGTTTAGGTCCCATATGTGCCATGAGGCACATATGGGACCTTTAAGATTAGAAGGATAATGACCTATATCTTGGTTTGTGCCTCATGGCACAAACCAAGATATAGGTCATTATCCTTCTAATCTTAAAGGTCGTGTTCGTTGCTTACTTGGCATTCGCACACAAAAAACAAAAACCTAGGGTCGCTTTCACGCACAACACGAAATAGGTATTGCTGCAGAGGTCGTCATCAGAGAAATAGGTCGTTGTTGCCGTTACCGAGCAGGTCTCCATCGTAGAGCAGGTTACTATTGCAAACCACGTTGCTATTGCAGGTGGTATCGCCATCGCAGAACAACTCAACACCAAAGAACAGTTCTCCATCACCATCTGAGAAAATCAGGTTGCTATTGCCATCATCGAGCAGATCGCCATCACAGAGCAGGTTGCACCATCACATAGCAGATCGCTATTGCAAAGCAAGTTGTTATTGTAGAGCAAGTCGCTATTGTGGAACACATTCACACAACAAAATAGGTCGACACAGCAGAACAGGTACATCTTTCTCTCTCTCTCTCTCTCTCGCACTCTCTGTCATCAATTATCTGTTATTCTTTTTTTCAAAGAGACATAATTTACGTTTTTAGGTTTTAGGGTTTAGTATTGTTATTATGCAAATGCACATATTGTATTACTATGCAAATACACATATTTCAAACATACAAAGATATGCAAATATATTCTTTGTGTAATATTAAATATATAGTGTATTAACAGTAAACACGAATGACAAGTCGACTTACTTGCTTAAATCTTGGTTTGGCCAGATGGTTGGTCTTTATTGAGTTGCTGATGGCTACTTTCATTGTTTGTTGTTTCTGAAATGGCTGAAATATGAAATATTTGAGCTAGAATTTTGGTAGATGTATAATGTTGGGGTTTTTCTTGGTGTTACTGGTTGGGCAAGTGGTGGACCTTGTTTGGCTATAGCTGCAAAAAATGTGATTCAACAAGGGTGGATTTGAATTTAGGCGGGACAAAAACATCCTTTTAGCTGAACTTCCTTTCAAATTTGAATCTGGATAGGAAAATTTGAATTTAAGCAAAACGGTGAAGTTGATTTAGGTGGGATTATTTAAATTTGAGAGGCTTGATTTGAATTAAGGCGGCATCATTTAAATTTGGGCGGTTTAATTCAAATAAGATGAGATTATTTAAATTTAGGCAGTTTCATTTAAAACGAGCTAGCTTGGACAAGTGGTGGACCTTAAAACAAAACACAATGGATAATAGGTTGGACAAGTGGTGGACCTCTTCCCCAAACCGTCCATGGGGGTGAATATGGTAGTTACACTCCATTCACACATTGACCTTCAAAAAATAGAGATAGCTTCTTTCAATCGAGCTACCTTAGACAAGGGGTGGACCTTCAAACCAACTTGGGCTAAATCCTTTATACCACAAGTGATAGTAGGTTGGACAAGTAGTGGACCTCTGCCCAAAACCATCCATTCACACATTGACCTTCAAACAATAGAGATTGGACTATTGAATAGAGCTAACTTGGACAAGTGGTGGACCTTCAAACCACCTTGGGCTAAAAACTCCATAACACAATGAATAGTAGGTTGGACGAGTGTTGGACCTCTACCCGAAACCATCCATGCTATCATAGTACAGATAGGACTATTCAATAGAGCTAGCTTGGACAAGTGGTTGACCTTAAAACTACCTTGGGCTAAAACCTCCATAACACAAAGGCTAGTAGGTTGGACAAGTGGTGGACCTTTACCCAGACCATCCTTGGTAGTAAACATAGTAGCTACACTCCATTCACACATTGACCTTCAAACAATAGTGATAGGACTATTCAATAGAGCTAGCTTGGACAGGTGGTGGACCTTCAAACCACCTTGGGCTAAGACCTCCATAACACGATGGATAGTAGGTTGGACAAGTGTTGGGACCTCTACCCGAAACCATCCATGCTATCATAGTAGAGATAGGACTATTCAATAGAGCTAGGTTGGACAAGTGGTGGACCTCCATAACACAATGGTTAGTAGGTTGGACAAGTAGTGGACCTCTACTCCAAACCATATATGGTAGTAAACATAGAAGCCACACTTCATTCACACATTGACCTTCAAATAATAGAGATAACTTCTTTCAATAGAGCTAGCTTGGCTAGATGGTGGAACTTCAAACAATCTTGGACTAAAACCTCCGTAACACAATGGTAAGTAGGTTGGACAAGTGGTGAACCTCTACCCCAAACCATCCATGGTGTTAAACATAGTAGCTACACTCCATTCACAAATTGACCTTCAAACAATAGAGATAGATTCTTTTAGTAGATCTAGATTTGACAGGTGGTGGACCTTCAAACCACCTTGTTCTCAATCTTCGATAACACAATGGATAGTGGGTTGGACCAGTGTTGGACCTCTACCACAAACCATCCACGCTATCAAAGTAGAGATAGGACTATTCAATAGATATAGCTTGGATAGGTGGTGGACATTCAAACAGCCTTGGGCTAAAACCTCCATAATACAATGGTTAGTAGGTTGGACAAGTGATGGACCTATGTCCCAAACCATCCATGGTAGTAAACATAGTAGCTAAAGTCCATGCACACATTGATCTTCAAACAATAGAGATAGCTTCTTTAAAAAGAGCTAGCTTGTACAGATGGTGGACCTTCAAACAACCTTGGGCTAAAACCTGCATAACACAATGGCTAGTAGGTTGGAGAAGTGGTGGACCTCTGCCCCAAACCATCACTGGTAGTAAACACTGCATTCACACATTGATGTTCAAACAATGGTGATAGCTGCTTTCAATAGATCTAGTTTGGACATGAACTTCAAACAATAGAGATAGCTTTTTTCAATACATCTAGCTTGGATAGGTGGTGGACCTTCAAACCACCTTGGGCTAAAACCTTTATAACTATGAGATCCCCAACTTGCCAATACCAAGATCAGGATGGGATCCTTGACAGGTCTCTAGGTCTGATAAAAATCAGAGTCTCGAAACAAGAAAAATCCAAGGAATAGACCTTTACCATTGAAAATGGCTTGGGTCTATAGCCTTAGAAGAAGACCCAGTCCTGTCTCGCAGCGGAAATGGGATAATATATTAAAAGTTCAACCCTATTTTGGCCCTATAACTTCCACAAGTTGCGCTAAGGTATCCTCAACCAATGCTTTTTTCCCCCTAGAAGATGTGAGGGCACAGCCGCTGGTGGACTCCTCTTCCAAGTGAAGAAGTTTTCTAAACGTCTTTAGTGTGGAGGATGGATAGTTACCTGACAAATCAGGTCCACCCGTCCATGATTGACAATCTTAGTCAATCCTCAGTTACCACGCCGCACTCACACATGATTGTTTTGTTTTCTAATTACTATCACATTGTTTTAACGCTTACAATAATAGTTTCTTTTAACTTTCCGTCACAATAATTCTTTCAATCACCTATTAAAGACAACATTGAAAGCATTCTTTTAGAAAACATACATCTTTAAACTTAAGACAGGGTACTATCAATCAAAACATTGTCCATAATAACCATGGCCAGTACTCTTCTTGTCTCAAGACCATGTAAGGGTGAAAAAACGGCACCCATTCCTTATTCACAATCCGGAGTGGATAAACCCCCACCCAAGGTTCCGGGTGCCCATACACCAAACCAATTGCCCATACAACCGGGCGGCTCCCCTAGGATAAAAAACGGTATCCTAACTTATGTAGAAACATCAAGCCATGACACGGAGTAGAAACTCATTGTTCATGGGGGTGACCGACTTATCCGTGTGGCTAGGAAGCCATTATTATCATCAAAATATACCAAGGAGTCAGAGGTGTCTTGAGACAAGCTGTCTTAAGGATGATCCATCATATCTTTCCTAATTCAACCAGTTTTAATCCAAACAATTCTTTCCTACATTATAAACAAATGCACGTTGGAAGTTACCTTCCGTTTTTGGTCCATTATTCCTTTTCTGATTCTTACTCACTCCTTACGTATGCAATGCTAACTTATAAAAGAACTTAAACTATTTAAAGACTTAATTGAATAATGGGAAACCCACCTGGGACTGATAAGCCATCTGCTGCTGCGCTGGCGTCTGAAGACTCTCCTCCGTAGGTCTACTACTAGGCCCAACTTCATCGTCGTGTGATGCTCTAGTTCTTTTTAGAGCTGTGCTCTCATCATCAGATGTAGGATTGGCTTGGATCCTTTTAGGTGCCATAACTTATTATCCTTATAAAAAGGACGTCTAATCATTAGGTAAATAATTCAAAATCTAGACTTAACCTTTGTATTCAACCGTAACCCATCCAAAGTTAAATTTATAGTCTTCTTAAAGATTTCATTTCCTCAACTTTATATCATAGGTTTACACTTACTATAATTTTCCTAAAAGATTTTGACGGCAAAGTCTATTTATTTTAATTAATCTTTTGTTAAAAATAGGACTTTTGGTCAATTATGATTCTCTAAACTCACTAATTAACTATGGTATATTTATCACAAGTAGATAAGGATGTTTTTGACCTCTGGTAGTTATCCTATTATTTTCTAATTTAATTATCTAATTTTCATCTAAATTTAGTATAATTTGACTTCAATAAACATGTATACTACTTTTCTAACCTTCACATAATTATCAGGGCCTTTTTATTATGTAATCTAGCTCTGATAAATAGCATGTAATCATACAGCAAGATTTTCTAATTTCCCTCTTTAGATTTTAGCTAGAATTAATATAATTTGACTTAGATAAATATCTATACTAAGTTTCTAACATTGACATAATTATCATGGTATTTTAATTATGTAATCTAGCTTTGATAAATAGCATGTATTCATATAGCATGATTTACTATTTTCCCTCTTTAGTTTTCAGCTAAACGTAGTATAATTTGACTTAGATAATTATCTATACTAAGTTTCTAGCTTTAACGTGATTATCATGGATTTTTTATGATGTAATACAGCTATGAAAAATAGCATGTAATCATCTAACATGATTTATCATTTTTCCCCTTTACTTTTTTAGCTAAAATTAGTATAATTTGACTTAGATAAATGACTATACTAAGTGTTTAGCCTTGACATAATTATCATGGCTTTTTAATGATGTAATACAGCTATGGAAAATAGCATGTAGTTATCCTACATGATTTACTAATTTTCTCCTTTACTTTTTATCTAAAATTAGTATAATTTGACTCAAATAAATGTCTATACTAAGTTTCTATCTTTTACATAATTATCACTGCTTTTTTATGATATAATACAGCTATGAAAAATAGCATGTAATCATCTAACATGATTTATTATTTTTTCGCTTTAATTATCCCTTAAAAATAATTTTTTTCTACTAAGATAATTAGTTAAGCTAAATATGTGTAGGTATAATAATTATCACGGGTTTTTTAAGATGTATTTTACCTTTGATAATTATCTCAAAGCTTTTTGGATTAGTTTACTTTTTTTCCCGTTTTATTTTTCCTTGAAAATAGTGTTTTCCTATTGAGATAATTAGTTAAACTAATTTTCTGAGACTAAAATAATTATTACATGTTTCATAAGGTGTATTTTTGCTTTGATAATTACCTCAAAGCTTTTTGGATTAATTTGCTATTTTCACTTTTGTATTTTTCCTTAAAAATAGTGTTTCTCTGATGAGATAATTAGTTAAACTAATTATTTGGGGTTAAGATAAATATCACGGGTTTAGCAAGATGTTTGTTATCTCTAATATTTATCTCAAATAATTTTGGATTAGTTTTCTATTTTCCATTCTTTATTTTTCTTTAAAAACAGTGTAATTCTACTGAGATAATTAGCTTCACTAATATTCTAAGGTTAAGATAATTATCATGGGTTTCATAAGATTTCTTTTTCCTCTGATAATTATCTCAAAGAATTTTAGGTTAGTTTGCTATTTTCCTCTTTATATTTTCTCCCAAAAAATAGTGTAATTCTATTGATATAATTAGTTAAACTAATTATCTGAGGTTAAGATAATTATCACGAGGTCTATAAGATGTGATTTACCTCTGATAATTATCTCAAAGCATTTTGGATTAATTTGATCATTTCTCTCTTTATTTTTCTCTTAAAAACAGTGTAATTCTACTTAAGTAATTATAAAAATCACTCAAAAAATTAAAAGATAATTTTCCTAGCATAATGACATTCTAACACAGCTTTGATAATTACTTATCTTATTCTAAATTTAATTAGTATAATTATGATTAATTTATGATTAAGATGAGTAATTTCGGTCGTAATATAATATAATAATTAATTAGCTTAGTGTCCCTAAACTTAATCTCAATAATCAGCAGAGAATTTTGAATTAGCAGAGAATTTTAGAGTATACGTAGATTTAATCTTCAATTAATTAAGAAAAATATAAATAGGTTAACATAGTTTTACTAATTAAAAGAGGTTAGTGCTAATTACTGTTGATTAACCAACTAGAGCTGTGATCTCTAGTTATTTCCGCGTAGAGGTCCCTTTAGATGAGAGAGAATGTACCAAGGCTCTGAGTCTGCCTGAAATTGTGAAGCAAGGGGTCCTACTTATAGGTTTCTGGCACTCATAAGCTCTCACAGGCTGAAAAAGATAGTTGCTTGCAGTTCAAGCAGCCCCCAGCTCAAGATGGCGCCCCCTGCTGCTAATTGAGTCCCTGGCAAGTTCCACACATCCCCTCCCATCTTCCAAAATCAATTTCTGCTATTTTTCCTGACTTTTAATGATTAAACTTGGAAATATCTGCAATTTCTAGAACCTTATGATAAAAAGTCCTTAGCAGTAATAATTACTGAAACCGTTCAATTTTACTTAACTAATTAAATTCATAGTGTAACCTTTCAGAGCCCGTAACTTTTCCAAACTTTATCGAAATTCGGTTCTAAAAAATTCTAACCCTAGTAAATCTCCGATTACGGTTCCAAAAATACCAATATTTGCCATAGTTGGATCATTCCACAGTGTTTTCTTAACAACCAAGTTAATTTGATCATACTTTATACAATTTCTAAGGTTTCAGAAATTGAAAACCTTACAATCACCCCAACTAACTTAAGGAATTGAGATGTCCCCATCTCAACCGAATTTGGGAAAATCTTTGAGAAGAGAAATTCATCCTTCCAAGTGGCATCTTTGGTGGGATAATCTTTCCACTTTACCAAATGTTATTGATTACTCTAAGAGTTCTTTCTAGTTTTTCAAGGATACACTCTTGTGAGGGTTTCTACACTTCCTTACTGATTACTTGCTACTCAATTTTATCCTAAGAAACTCTCAGTGTTGAGCCCATCTTAAAAACCTTTACAAACCATTTGTATCATCTCAAAAACCAGGTTAAATCAATTCCATAGAAGATCCATACATCCACCTTGTCAACATGAACGCGCTCGGTCTAACTGACCATTCAGAGCAATCTGCGTTCGGCACAAGCTTCCACCATTGCACTAGAGTTACGCTCTCTGTGCTCTAACCTGGTTGACCAACATTATGTAAAGGCCTTTAAGAAGTATCATATCAAGAGTTCTTTTTGGCTTCCTATTAGTCTCATACCTTAATACTTTCATATATAGGTCATTTTCCAAGGAAGGCTATCGTGTGCACAAAGAATGTGAGTTGGTTTCTTAAAGCTATCTCAATCTCAAGATTCAAATTCTTTTCATACTATAGAGAACCTCTGTCTCATTTGCTAGATCAACCCTTAATTTCTTGATTGAATGCTAATTTAACTTTAGATTCCTTAAGTAGTTTGGGAAAGAAAATAATGTATACCGTTATATAAGTGACTCAAAGTTTTACACTATCGAATTATAGTGGTTTACAAAGCTCTAGGACTGCTAACTATGGCCAAGCGAGTGGCTCTTTTATCTTCCTCCTTCATAAGGTTGGTTCTCCCATGATTGCATAAGATCTGGCTGCTCTTGCTCTTCCTCTACCTCGTCCTCCATTTCTACCTCCTCTTAGATTATCTCCTTGATTTTGAGGAATGGCTCTAGCAGTAGTTCGAGGGTTTTGCTCTTTTGGACAGTTATTTCTGTAGTGCCCCATTTGACTACATCCATAGCACCTAACTTTTGGGAAGGTCTGCTCCAAATTCACTGCTGCAGCTACTCCACGTTGTTGATATCCTTGGTTGAAAGTTCCTCTGACTCTTCCCCTAAAGTTATTAAATCCATTATAGTTCCTTCGGCTGCAAGAGGCTTAGCCCTGAGAAGGGCGTCCTGAATTGATGTAGGCCTCATGGCTTCGAGACGTGTACTCAAGGGTTTATTGATGCCTTGACAGAAGCGATAAGGACACAAACTTGGTATAGTATTCTTCTAGTGAAAGTCCTAGCTAACATAGACTAAAGAATTCGTTCATCTTGATAGCCTGATGTGCAGGAGGGAGATAATGTTCTTTGATTGCCTACTTTATTTTCTCCCAAGATGGACTACTCATGGGATTATCTCTGCAGTGTTGCTTCCACCAAAGTTTGGCATCTCCGCTGAGACGGAACATACCCAACATTGTTTGGTTTTCCTGAGCAGTTCCTGCAGTTTTAAAATAGTTGTCCATAGCATCTAACCATGCTTCGGCATCATGCTAACTTATAAAAGAACTTAAACTATTTAAAGACTTAATTGAATAATGGAAAACCCACCTGGGACTGGTTGACCATCTGCTGCTGCGCTAGCACCTGAAGACTCTCCTCCGCAGGCCTACTACTAAGCCCAACATCATCGTCGTGTGACGCTCTAGTTCTTTTTAGAGCTCTGCCCTCATCATCAGATGTAGGATTGGCTTGGGTCCTTTTAGGTGCCATAACTTCTTATCCTTATAAAAAGGACGTCTAATCATTAGGTAAATAATTCAAAATCTAGACTTAACCTTTATATTCAATCGTAACCCATCCAAAGTTAAATTTATAGTTTTAATTGGTAAATTCTTGACCTAGTAATTTTTAATTTGTCTATATAGGCATGATAAATTTTTCCACCGCTTCCTTAAGGGTTTTCTAAGCTCTCCTAATTTTATTATAATTTTCTATATCTTTTTCTTAAATTTTAATCAAATTTTAAGCTTGGAATCTACTTATTTTGGGCTTAATATTTATTCTATTTATTTTCTCTTAAAGATTTCATTTCTTCAACTTTATATCATAGGTTTACACTTACGATACTTTTCCTAAAAACTTTTGACCGCAAAGTCTATTCATTTTAATTAATCTTTTGTTAAAAATAGGACTTTTGGTCAATTATAATTCTCTAAACTCACCAATTAACTATGGTATATTTATCACAAGTAGATAAGGATTTTTTTGACCTTTGGTAGTTATTTTATTATTTTTCAGCTTAATTATCTAATTTTCATCTAAATTTAGTATAATTGGACTTAAATAAATATCTATACTACTTTTCTAACCTTGACATAATTATCACGGTCTTTTCATCATGTAATCTAGCTCTGATCAATAGCATGTAATCATATAGAAAGATTTTCTAATTTTCCATGTTAGCTTTTAGCTAGAATTAGTATAGTTTGACCAAGATAAATATCTATACTAAGTTTCTAACATTGACATAATTATCACGGCCTTTTCATTATGTAATCTAGCTCTGATGGCATGTAATCATATAGCATGATTTACTAACTTTCCTCTTTAGTTTTCAGCTAAAATTAGTATAATTTGCCTTAGATAATTATCTATACTAAGTTTCTAGCCTTGACATAATTATCACGGATTTCTCATGATGTAATATAACTATGAAAAATAGCATGTAATCAACTAACATGATTTACTTATTTTCCCCTTTACTTTTTTAGCTAGAGTTAGTATAATTTGACTTAGATAAATATCTATACTAAGTTTCGAGCTTTGAAATAATTATCACAGTTTTCTAATGATGTAATACAGCTATGGAAAATAGCATGTAATCATCCTACATGATTTACTAATTTCCCCCTTTACTTTATATCTAAAATTAGTATAATTTGACTCAAATAAATATCTATACTAAGTTTCTATCCTTGACATAATTATCACAACTTATTTATAATGTAATCTAGCTATGAAAAATAGCATGTAATCGTTTAACATGATTTATTATTTTTTCTCTTTAATTTTTTCTTAAAAATACTATTTTTTTATACTAAGATAATTAGTTAAGATAAATATCTGAAGTTAAAATAATTATCACGGGTTTCTTAAGATGTATTTTACCACTAATAATTATCTCAAATCATTTACTATTTTTGGATTAGTTTACTATTTTTCTCGTTTTATTTTTCTTTGAAAACAGTGTTTTTTTGTTGAAATAATTAGTTAAACTAAATGCCTGAGATTAAGATAATTATCACATGTTTCATAAGATGTGTTTTTGCTTTGATAATTACCTCAAACCTTCTTGGATTAGTTTGCTATTTTTCCTTTTGTATTTTTCCTTAAAAACAGTGTTTCTCTGATGAGATAATTAGTTAAACTAATTATCTGGGATTAAGATAATCATCATGGGTTTACTAAGATGGTTTTTATCTCTGATAATTATCTCAAAGCATTTTGGATTAGTTTGCTATTTTTCATCTTTTATTTTTCTTTAAAATAGTATAATTTTACTGAGATAATTAGTTACACTAATTATCTAAGGCTAAGATAATTATCATGGGTTCCATAAATTTTCTTTTCTCTGATAATTATTTCAGAGCATTATCGGTTAGTTTGCTATTTTCCCTCTTTTATTTTTCCCCAAAAACAATGTAATTCTACTGAGATAATTAGTTAAACTAATTATTTGAGGTTAAAAAAATTATCACGAGTTTCATAAGATGTGATTTACCTCTGATAATTATCTCAAAACATTTTTGTAAGGTTTCCAGTTTTCGAAACCTTAAAAATTGTATAAAGTTTGCAAAACTTAATAAAAAACACTATTGAAGGATTCCAAACACTATTAATTTTGGTATTTTTGGAATCATAAGTAGACCTTTACTATGTTTAGAAATTTTCAGAATCTGAATCTGATAAAAACTGGAATAGTTATTACGGGTCCTGGAAAATTACAATAGAAATTCAATTAGTAACAAAAATTGGATGGTTCCAATATTAATCATTAGCAAAGACTCTTTACACTAAGGTTCTAGAATTAGCTAAATTTTCATCATTAAGGATCTGCGAAAATCAACCAAGTAAATTCTGGAAGGTATGGGGGGAGTGTGGAAGCTGGGGAAACTTGCCAAGGACAATGATAGCTGAAAATGGCGCAAAATGCAAGCTAGGGGGCTGCTTGGAATGTGGAAAAACTGCCAAAAACTACCAGGTGCCCAGAAAAAGCTATAAAAGGACTCCTTCTCTTCATAATTTCTCAGACTCGGAGCCTTGATACTTTCTCTCTCATCTAGGGAGAACACTACGCAGAAATCATTAGAGATTAATCTCTAATTGATTAACCCTAACGGTAATTAGCCTAATCCTTCTTAATTAGCAAGGTTAGATTAAGATACTTAATAATAAATCAAATATTAGACCTATGTATACTCATAAAACCTCTCTTAATTAATTAATCTCTGCTGATTATTATAATTAAGCTTAGTATTACTAAGCTAATTAATTATCCTATCATATTATGGTTGAAATTTAACCAAATTAACCACGAATTAATGGTAAATATATCAATTAAGATTAGATTAAGTTGAAGTTTCTATCAGAGATGCATTAGACAGTTATTAATCTAGGAACATTATCCTATAATTTTTTGAGTAGTTTTCCTAATTAATTAGGTATAATTACTCTATTTTTTGAGCAATTTAAATAGGGGAAATTAATAAATGGATTTCAAATGTTGTGATATATATATATATCAGTGGTTAATTAGGTGTTTAAAAACCCGTGATAATTAAGAGAAGCTCAGAAAATTAATCTAGCTATTACTTTAGCAGAAATATCCTATTTTTTGAGCAATTTAAATAGGGGAAATTAGTAAATGGATTTCAAATGCTGTGCTATATTTATTAGTGGTTAATTAGGTGTTAAAGAACTCGTGATAATTAGGAGAAGCTCAGAAAATTAATCTAGCTAATTATTTTAGCAGAAATACTCTGTTTCTTTAGCCATTTAAATAGGGAAAATTACTAAATAGATTTCAAATACTGTGATATATTTATCAATGGTTAATTAGGTGTTTAAGAACTCGTGATAATTAGGAGAAGCTCAAAAAATTAATCTAGCTCTGTTTTTTGAATAATTTAAATAGGGGAAATTAGTAAATGGATGACAAATTTTGTGATATATTTATGAGGGGTTAATTAGGTGTGGAATAACCCTTGATAATTAGGATAAGCTCAGATAATTAATATAGCTAATTACTTTAGTAGAAATACTCTATTTTTTGAGTAATTTAAATAGAGAAAATTAGTAATTGGATTTCAAATGCTGTGATATATTTATCAGGGGTTAATTAGGTGTGAAGGAACCTTTGATAATTAGGAGAAGCTCAAATAATAAATCTAGCTAATTACTTAAGTAGAATTACTCTGTTTTTGAGTAATTTAAATAGGGAAATTTAGTAAATTGAATTGAAATGTTGTGATATATTTATCAGGGGTTAAATAGGTATTAAGGAACCTATGATAATTAGAGGAAGCTCAGATAATTAATCTAGTTAATTATTCTAGTAGAAAAACTCTATTTTTTAGACAAATTAAATAGGAGAAGTTAACAAATAGATTTAAATTGAATTGAGATATTTATCAGAGGCTTATTAGACCTTAGAGAACACTTGGTAATTATGCTACCATTAGAAAATTAGTTTAACTATATATCCCAGTAAAATTACTCTAATTTCTGGATAAAACAAAAAGGAAAATATAGTAAAGTAAACCGAAAACCTTTGATATCAATACCAAAGAAGGAATATACCTTGAGGAATCTATGATAATTATCCTAACCTTAGATAAATATTTTAGGTACGTATTTTGGTCAAAAGTAATCGATTTTTGTATATAATGGACAAGAAAAATTAGGAAATAAATTTATCTAATTTCCAAATAATTAACCGAGGTCCAAAATCCTTATTGAAGGGTGGGAAAAAAATTACTTATAGCATAATTAAGTTATGGGATGAGTAACCTATCAAATCGACTATTAAAGATCCCTATCTATTCCAAAAATCCTTATTTTTGGATAAACAAGGAAAATAAAGGTTATTTCATTAATATTCTAATGGATTAAGTATTTTTATAAGGCTTCCGAAATGGCTCCCAAGAGAACCAGGGGGAATCCTTTGATTGAAGAAGAACATGTTAGTAACAAGCGCAACAAAGCAACTAATGACCATGAAGCAGGGCCTAGCCATAGGCCAACAGAGGAGAGTCTACGGGCACTTGCCCCACAGCACATGGACAAGCAGTCCCAGATGGATTTCTATTACGTCATTAATAGCTTTTAGAGTTCATTTTAAGTTAAGCATTGTATACGTAAGGTTAGGAAGAAAAAAAAAACTGGCTGTAAATGAAAGGTGACTTCCACGAAACCCACGAGCAATGATTGTAACTAGGAAAGGAATGATTGGGTTATGACTGATTGACCTAGGAAAGAAATGTTTGACCATCCTTAAGACAGCTTGTCTCAAGACACCTCCGATTCCTTGGAAATATTTTACTCCAGGTAATAAGTAATGATGGAGATACCATCATGGAGGATTCGGTTACCTCGGCACGTTTGGAGTCTTTACCCCGTGCTTGTTTATGTTTATGGATAGTACTTTTAAGTTTATCCTAGAGGAACCGCCCGGTTGTATGGGCAACTGGTTTTGGCGTATGGACACCTGGACTTTGGGTGAAGACTTTTTCCACCCCGGTTATATAAATAAGGAATGGGTGCCATTTTTCACCCTTGTATAGGTGGTCTTGAGACAAGTTAGTATTGGTCAGTGATACTTTAAAATGACAGTACCTTGTCTTAAGTTTAAAGATGTCTATTTTCTGAAAGAATGTCTTCAATACTGTTTTCAGAGGTTGTCTTAAGGAAATGTAGTTTGAAAAGTTAAAAAGGAATCATTGTTTTAATTGTGGAAAGAATGTGGTAGTAATTAAACAACAATAGAATCATGTGTGAGTGTAGGGTGGTAAGTATGGATTGACTAAGGTTGTCAATCATGGACGGGTGAACCTGAGTTAGTCAGGTAACTATCCATTCCCGCGCACTAAAACGTTTAGAAACTTCTTCGGACGAGGAATCCACCAGCGGCTGTGCCCTCACATATGCTAGGGGGAAAAAAGCATTGGCTAAGGAAACCTTAATCTAAAGGATGAAGATATAGGGCCGGAATTTTTTTTATAGGGTCCCGTTTCCACTGCGAGACAGGACTGGGTCTCTTCTAGGGCTATAAACCTAAACCATTGCCAATGGTAAGGGTGAATTCCCTGGAATTTTTCTTGTTTAAAGACTTTGACTTTAGTAGGCCTAGAGACTTGTCAATGGTACCATCCCGCTTTTGGTGTCGGTGGGTTTGGAGACCTTACAAGTGGTATCAGAGCATGATTTAATAAGGTCCTGACCTTAGGAGGGTAAAAGTTGGCAAATAGACACAAGTTGTATTGCATTTTTAATTATGGTATATTGTGAAATGAAACTCTCCCTATCAATACAGGAGTTAAAGGATTTAATCCTTTATGAAGGACATAACGCTCCAGTTGCCGACCATCCTGGGTATGCAAAGACCCTTAATGCCATAAGGAAAAGCTATTTCTGGCCAAGAATGAAGGGAGATATACTCCGTTACATCAGACAATGTCTTTCCTGTCAAAGGATTAAGGCTGAACGAATAATGATGCCAGGAAAACTTCAACCTTTAGACATTCCTCAAATGAAGTGGGAACTCATTAGCATGGACTTTGTAGCAGGCCTTCCCACTGTTCAAGGGGGTTACGACTCCATTATGGTGGTAGTAGATATGTTCACTAAAGTCTCCCGCTTGATGCCTGTAAAAACAACTTACACTACATCAGACATAAGCCATCTCTTTATCAAAGAGATCTTCAGATTACACGCGCTTCCTAAGAGAATAGTCAGTGACAGAGACACAAAATTCACTTCAAAATTCTGGAAAGCTTTGTTTGAATCCTTAGGTACTTAGCTATGTTTCAGTACATCCTATCACCCCCAGACAGAAAGAGTGAACCAAGTTATTGAAGACATCCTTAGAGCCTGTGGTAGGGAACCCCGGAAATGGATCCAATGTCTTCCTCTGGTGAAACTCGCCTATAACTCTTCCTTTCATCAAAGCATTGGGATGTCACCATTCAATGCTCTTTATGGGCATGAGTGTATATCACCCCTAAATTTTTCTGACCCTACTACAAGAGTAGAAGCTTCAAAGCAAATGTTGGAGGAGATGGATGCTCAAACCAAATCCATAAGGCAAGACATTCAGGTAGCCAAGGATCGCCAGAAACAATATACTGATAAAAAACGGTCTGATCGGGTTTTCAAACAAGGAGATAAAGTATTCCTAAGGGTTCGGCCAAAAAGAAGCACTCTATCCTTGGGAAAATACAAAAAACTAAGCCCCAGATATTGTGGACCATATGAAGTGATTAAAGTAATCAGTGATCAATCTTATAAACTAAAATTTCCTGAGCACCTCAAGGTCCATAATGTATTCCATATCATTCTTCTAAAACCTTACATCCCAAATCCAAATCATACTCTAGATGACGAACAAATTGTGATGCAAAAGCAAGGAATTCTTGAACTCCAACTAGATTGTATTCTCGACACTAGGCAAAGGAGTCTGAGAAACATGGTTATCAGAGAATATTTGGTCAAATGGAAGGACTACCCTACCGAGGACGCCACCTGGGAGGATGAAGTATCCCTTCACAAGGATTTTCCCAATTTCGGTTGAGATGAGGACATCTCAAATCCTTAAGTTGGGGTGATTGTAAGGTTTCCAGTTTTCGAAACCTTAAAAATTGTACAAAGCTTGCAAAACTTAATAAAAACACTAGTGAAGAATTCCAAACACTATTAATTTTGGTATTTTTGGAATCATAAGCAGAGCTTTACTATGTTTAGAAATTTTCAGAATCTGAATTTGATAAAAACTAGAACAGTTATGGTCCTGGAAAATTACAATAGAAATTCAATTAGTAACAAAAATTGGATGGTTCCAGTATTAATCATTAGCAAAGACTCTTTACACTAAGGTTCTAGAATTAGCTAGAAATTTCCAATTTTCATCATTAAGGATCTGCAAAAATCAACCAAGTAAATCTTGGAAGGTATGGGAGGAGTGTGGAAGCTGGGAAAACTTGCCAAGGATAATGATAGCTGAAAATGGCGCAAAATGCAAGCTGGGGGGTTGCTTGGAATGTGGAAAAATTGCCAGGTGCCCAGAAAAAGCTATAAAAGGACCCCTTCTCTTCATAATTTCTCAGACTCGGAGCCTTGACACTTTCTCTCTCATCTAGGGAGAACACTACGCAGAAATCATTAGAGATTAATCTCTAATTGATTAACCCTAACGGTAATTAGCCTAATCCTTCTTAATTAGCAAGGTTAGATTAAGATACTTAATAATAAATCAAAGATTAGGCCTATGTATGCTCATAAAATATCTCTTAATTAATTAATCTCTGCTGATTATTATAATTAAGCTTAGTAATACTAAGCTAATTAATTATCCTATCATATTAGGGTTGAAATTTAACCAAATTAACCATGAATTAATGGTAAATATATCAATTAAGATTAGATTAAGTTGAAGTATTTATCAAAGATGCATTAGACAGTTATTAATCTAGGAACATTATCCTATAATGTTTTGAGTAGTTTTCCTAATTAATTAGGCATAATTACTCTGTTTTTTGAGCAATTTAAATAGGGGAAATTAATAAATGTATTTCAAATGTTGTGATATATTTATCAATGGTTAATTAGGTGTTTAAGAACCCGTGATAATTCGGAGAAGCTCAGAAAATGAATCTAGCTAATTACTTTAGCAGAAATACTCTATTTTTTGATCAATTTAAATAGGGCAAATTAATAAATAGATTTCAAATGCTGTGATATATTCATCAGTGGTTAATTAGGTGTTTAAGAACCCTTGATAATTAGAAGAAGCTCAGAAAATTAATCTAGCTAATTACTTTAGCAGAAATACTCTATTTTTTGAGTAATTTAAATAGGGGAAATTAGAAATTGGATTTCAAATGATGTGATATATTTATCAATGGTTAATTATGTATTTAAGAATCCATGATATTTAGGATAAGTTCAAATAATAAATTTAGCTAATTACTTAAGCAAAATTACTCTGTTTTTTGAGTAATTTAAATAGGGGAATTTAGTAAATTGAATTCAAATGCTGTGATATATTTATCAAGGGTTAATTAGGTATTAAGGAGACCGTGATAATTAGAGGAAGCTCAAATAATTAATCTAGCTAATTATTCTAGTAGAAAAACTCTATTTTTTAGACAAATTAAATAAGAGAAATTAATAAATAGATTTAAATTGAATTGAGATACTTGTCAGAGGTTTATTAGGCCTCAAATAACCGGTGGTAATTATGCTACCATTAGAAAATTAGTTTAACTATATATCCCAGTAAAATTACTCTAATTTTTGGATAAAATAAAAAGGAAAATATAGTAAAGTAAACCGAAAACCTTTGATATCAATACCAAAGAAGGAATATACCTTGAGGAATCTATGATAATTATCCTAACCTTAGATAAATAGTTTAGGTACGTATTTTGGTCAAAAGTAACAGATTTTTGTATATAATGGACAAGAAAAATTAGGAAATAAATTTATCTAATTGCCAAATAATTGACCGAGGTCCAAAATCCTTATTGAAGGGTGGGAAAAAAATTACTTATAGCATAATTAAGTTATGGGATGAGTAACCTATCAAATCGACTATTAAAGATCCCTATCTATTCCAAAAATCCTTATTTTTGGGTAAACAAAGAAAATAAAGGTTATTCAATTAATCTTCTAATGGATTAAGTCTTTTAATAAGGCTGCCGAAATGTCTCCCAAGAGAACTAGGGGGAATCCTTTGACTGACGAAGAAGATGTTAGTAATAAGCGCAACAAAGCAACTAATGACCATGAAGCAGGGCCTAGCCATAGGCCAACAGAGGAGAGTGTACGGGCACCTGCCTCACAGCACATGGACGAGCAGTCCCAGGTTGATTTCTATTATGTCATTAATAGCTTTTAGAGTTCATTTTAAGTTAAGCATTGCATACGTAAGGTTAGGAAGAAAAAAAAAACTGGCTGTAAATGGAAGGTAACTTCCACGAAACCCACGAGCAATGATTGTAACTAGGAAAGGAATGATTGGGTTATGACTGATTGACCTAGGAAAGAAATGTTTGACCATCCTTAAGACAGCTTGTCTCAAGACACCTCTGATTCCTTGGAAATATTTTACTCCAGGCAATGAGTAATGATGGAGATACCATCATGGAGGAGTCGGTTACCTCAGCACGTGTGGAGTCTTTACCCCGTGCTTGTTTATGTTTATGGATAGTACTTTTTAAGTTTATCCTAGAGGAACCGCCCCATTGTATGGGCAACTGGTTTTGGCGTATGGGCGCTCGGACTTTGGGTGAAGACTTTTTCACCCCGGTTATATAAATAAGGAATGGGTGCCGTTTTTCACCCTTGTATAGGTGGTCTTGAGACAAGTTAGTATTGGTCAGTGATACTTTAAAATGACAGTACCTTGTCTTAAGTTTAAAGATGTCTGTTTTCTGAAAGAATGTCTTCAATACTGTTTTCAGAGGTTGTCTTAAGGAAATGCAGTTTGAAAAGTTAAAAAGGAATCATTGTTTTAATTGTGGAAAGAATGTGGTAGTAATTAAACAACAATAGAATCATGTGTGAGTGCGGAGTGGTAAGTGGGGATTGACTAAGGTTGTCAATCATGGACGGGTGGACCTGATTAGTCAGGTAACTATCCATTCCCGTGCACTAAAACGTTTAGAAACTTCTTCACTTGGACGAGGAATCCACCAGCTGCTGTGCCCTCACATATGCAAGGGGGAAAAAAGCGTTGGCTAAGGAAACCTTAATCTAAAGGATGAAGATATAGGGCCGGAATTTTTTTTATAGGGTCCCGTTTCCACTGCGAGACAGGACTGGGTCTCTTCTAGGGCTATAAACTTAAACCATTGCCAATGGTAAGGATGAATTCCTTGGAATTTTTCTTGTTTAAAGACTTTGACTTTAGTAGTCCTAGAGACCTGTCAATGGTACCATCCCGCTTTTGGTGTTGGCGGGTTTGGAGACCTTACAATTTTGAATTAATTTGATCATTTTTCCCTTTACTTTTCTCTTAAAAACAGTGTAATTCTACTTAAATAATTATAAAAACTACTCAAAAAATTAAAAGATAATTTTTCTTGCATAATGACAATCTAACACAACTCTGATAATTATCTCGTCTTATTCTAAATTTAATTAGTATAATTATCATTAATTTATGATTAAAATGAGTAATTTCACTTCTAATATAATATAATAATTAATTAGCTTAGTGTGCCTAAGCTTAATCTCAATAATCAGCATAGAATTTTGAATTAGGAGAGAATTTTAGAGTATACGTAAGGTTAATCTTCAATTATTAAGAAAAATGTAAATAAGTTAACATAGTTTTACTAATTAAAAGAGGTTAGTGCTAATTATCGTTGATTAACCAACTAGAGCTTTGCTCTCTAGTGATTTCTACGTAGAGGTCCCTCTAGATGAGAGAGAATGTACCAAGGCTCCGAGTCTGCTGAAATTGTGAAGCAAGGGGTCCTATTTATAGGTTTCTTGCACTCATAAACTCTCACAGGCTGAAAAAGGCAGTTGCTTGCAGCTCAAGCAGCCCCCAGGCTCAAGATGGTGCCCCCTGCAACTAATTGAGTCCTTGGCAGGTTCCACACATTCCCCCCCAGATTCCAGAATCAATTTTTGCTATTTTTCCTGACTTTTAATGATTAAACTTGGAAATATCTGCAATTTCCAGAACCTTAGGATAAAAAGTCCTTAGCAGTAATAATTACTGAAACCATTCAATTTTACTTAACTAATTAAATTCATACTGTAACCTTTTAGAGCTCGTAACTTTCCTAGATTTTATCGGAATTCGATTCTGAAAATTTCTAACCCTAGTAAAGCTTTGGTTACGGTTCCAAAAATACCAATATTTGCCATAGTTGGATCATTCTACACGGTTTTCTTACCAACCAAGTTAATTTGATCAGACTTTGTACAACATCTAAGGTTTCAGAAACTGGAAACCTTACAATAACACAAGAAATAGTAAATTGGACAAATGATTGACCTCTACCCAGTACCATCCATGCTATTATAGTAGAGATAGCATTATTCAATACAGCTAGCTTTGACAGGTGGTAGACCTTCAAACCACCTTGGGCTAAAACCTCCATAACACAATGGTTAGTAGGTTGGACAAGTGATGGACCTCTTTCCCAAACACTCCATGGTAGTAAACATAGTAGCTACACTCCATGCACACATTGATCTTCAAGTAAAGAGATCGCTTATTTCAATAGAGCAAACTTGGATATGTGGTGAACCCTTAAACCACCTTGGGCTAAAACCTCAATAACACAATGGATAGTAGGTTGGAAAAGTGTTGGACCTCTACCCCAAACCATCAACATGATCAGACTAGAGATAGAACTATTCAATAGAGCTAGCTTGGACAAGTGGTGGACCTTCAAACCACCTTGGGCTAAAACCTCAAAAAAAAATGGTTAGTAGGTTGGACAAGTTGTGGATCTCTGTCCCAAAACATCCATGGTAGTAAACATGGTAGCTACACTCCATTCACAGATTGACCTTCAAACCACCTAGGGCTAAAAACTCCATAACACAATGGATAGTAGCTTGGACAAGTGGTGGACCTCTACCCCAAACCATACATGGTAGTAAACATAGTAGCTACACTTCCTTCACACATTGACCTTCAAACAATAGAGATAACTTCTTTCAATAGAGCTTCTTGGCCATATGGTGGACCTTCAAACAACCTTGGGCTAAAACCTCTGTAACACAATGGTAAGTAGGTTGGACAAGTGGTGAACTCTCTACCCCAAACCATCCATGGTATTAAACATAGTAGCTATACTCCATTCACAAATTGACCTTCAAACAATAGAGATAGATTCTTTCAATAGATCTAGCATTGACAGGTGGTGGGCCTTCAAACCACATAGTTCTAAACCCTCGATAACACAATGGATAGTGGGTTGGACCAGTGTTGGACCTCTACCCCAAACCATCCACGCTATCAGAGTAGAGATAGGACTATTCAATACAGATAGCTTGGATAGGCGGTGGACCTTCAAACCACCTTGGGCCAAAACCTCCACAACACAATGGTTAGTAGGTTGGACAAGTGATGGACCTATACTCCAAACCATCCATGGTACTAAACATAATAGCTACATTCCATGCACACATTGATCTTCAAACAATAGAGATAGCTTCTTTAAAAAGAGCTAGCTTGTACAGGTGGTGGACCTTCAAACAACCTTGGGCTAAAACCTGCATAACACAATGGTTAGTAGGTTGGACAAATGGTGTACCTCTGCCCCAAACCATCCCTGGTAGTAAACATAGTAGACACTCCATTCACACATTCACCTTCAAACAATAGAGATAGCTGCATTCAATAGATCTAGCTTGGACATGGCCTTCAAACAATAGAGATAGCTTATTTCAATACATCTAGCTTGAACAGGTGTGGTGGACCTTCAAACCACCTCGGGCTAAAACCTTTATAACACAAGAAATAGTAAATTGGACAAGTGATTGACCTCTACCCCAAACCATCCACGCTATTAGAGTAGAGATAGGATTATTCAATAGAGCTAGCTTCGACAGGTGGTGGACCTTCAAACCACCTTGGCCTAAAACCTCCATAACACAATGGTTAGTAGGTTGGACAAGTGATGGACCTCTGTCCCAAACCCTCCATGGTAGTAAACATAGTAGCTACACTCCATGCCTTACACATTGATCTTCAAACAAAAGAGATAGATTCTTTCAATAGATCAAACTTGGACATGTGGTGAACCTTCAAACCACCTTGGGCTAAAACCTCAATAACACAATGGATAGTAGGTTGGAAAAGTGCTAGACCTCTACCCCAAACCATCAACATGATCAGACTAGAAATAGGACTATTCAATAGAACTAGCTTGGACAGGTGGTGGACCTTCAAACCACCTTGGGCTAAAACCTCCATTAAAAAGTGGTTAGTAGGTTGAACAAGTTGTGGACCTCTGTCCCAAACCATCCACGGTAGTAAACATAGTAGTTACACTCCATTCAGAGATTGACCTTCAAACCATCTAGGGCTAAAACCTCCATAACACAATTGATAGTAGCTTGGACAAGTGGTGGACCTCTACTCCAAACCATACATGGTAGTAAACATAGTAGCTACACGTCATTCACACATTGACCTTCAAACAATAGAGATAGCTTCTTTCAAACAACAGAGATAGCTTCTTTCAATAGAGCTAGCTTGGCCAGATGGTGGACCTTCAAACAACCTTGGGCTAAAACCTCCATAACACAATGGTAAGTAGGTTGGACAAGTGGTGAACCTCTATCCCAAACCATCCATGGTATTAAACATACTAGCTGCACTCCATTCACAAATTGGCCTTCAAACAATAGAGATAGATTCTTTCAGTAGATCTAGCTTTGACAAGTGGTGGACCTTCAAACCACCCTGGTCTAAAACCTCGATAACATAATGGATAGTGGGTTGGACCAGTGTTGGAACTCTACCCCAAACCATCCACGCTATTAGAGTAGAGATAAAACTATTCAATAGAGATAGCTTGGATAGGTGGTGGACCTTCAAACCACCTTGGGCTAAAACCTCCATAACACAATGGCTAGTAGGTTGTACAAGTGATGGACCTACGCCCCAAACCATCCATGGTAGTAAACATAGTAGCTACACTCCATGCACACATTGTCCTTCAAACAATAGAGATAGCTTCTTTAAAAAGAGCTAGCTTGTACAGGTGGTGGACCTTCAAACAACTTTGGGCTAAAACCTGCATAACACAATGGTTAGTAGGTTGGACAAGTGGTGGACCTCTGCCCCAACCATCCCCGGTAGTAAACATAGTAGACACTCCATTCAAACAATAGAGATAGATTCTTTCAATAGATCTAGATTGGACATGATCTTCAAAAAATAGAGACACGTTCTTTCAATACATCTAGCTTAGACAGGTGGTGGACCTTCAGACCACCTTGGGCTAAAACCTTTATAGCACAAGAAATAGTAAATTGGACAACTGATTGACCTCTACCCAGAACCATCCACCCTATTAGAGTAGAGATAGGATTATTCAATAGAGCTAGCTTGGACACGTGGTGGACCTTCAAACCACCTTGGGCTAAAATATCCATAACACAATGGTTAGTAGGTTGAACAAGTGATGGACCTCTGTCCCAAACCCTCCATGGTAGTAAACATAGTAGCTACACTCCATGCCTTACACATTGATCTTCAAACAAAAGAGATAGATTCTTTCAATAGATCAAACTTGGACATGTGGTGAACCTTCAAACCACCTTGGGCTAAAACCTCAATAACACAATGGATAGTAGGTTGGAAAAGTGTTGGACCTCTACCCCAAACCATCAACATGATCAGACTAGAGATAGGACTATTCAATAGAGCTAACTTGGACAGGTGGTGGACCTTCAAACCACCTTGGGCTAAAACCTCTATAAAAAAATGGCTAGTAGGTTGGACAAGCAGTGGACCTCTATCCCAAACCATCCATGGTAGTACACATAGTAGATACACTCCATTCACACATTGACCTTCAAACAATAGAGATAGATTCTTTCAATAGGGCTAGCTTGGACAGGTGGTGGACCTTCAAACCACCTTGGGCTAAAAAAATTATAACACAAGGGATAGTAGGTTGGACAAGTGGTGGACCTCTACCCCAGACCATCCATGGTAGTAAACATAGTAGCTACACTCCATTCGTGCATTGATCTTCAAACAATAGAGATAGGACTATTAAATAGTGCTAGCTTGGACAGGTGGTGGACCTTCAAACCACCTTGAGCTAAACCCAACATAACACAAGGGATTGTAGGTTGGACAAGTGGTGGACCTATGTCCCAACCCATCCATGGTAATAGAGATAGTATTTACACTCCATTCACACATTGACCTTTAAATAATAGAGATAGCTTGAACAGATGGGCCACCTTCACACCGCCCTGGGCTAAAACCTCCATAAACAAATGGATAGTAGGTTGGACAAGTGGGGGACCTCTGTCCCATACTATCCATGGTAATAAACATAGTAGTTACACTCCATTCACACTGTTGACCTTCAAATAATAGAGATAGCTTCTTGCAATAGAGCTAGCTTGAAACCACCTTGTGCTAAAGCCTCCATGACACAATGGTAGTAGGTTGGACAAGTGGTGGACCTCTTCCCTAAACCATCCATGGTTAGTAAACAAAGTAGCTACACTCCATTCACACATTGACCTTGAAACAATAGAGATATAACTTATTTCAATGGAGCTAGCTTGAGTAGGTGGTGGACCTTCAAACAACCTTGGGCTAAAGCCTCCATAACACAATGGATAGTAGGTTGGACAAGTGGTGGACATCCACCCCAAACCATCCATGTGATGAGACTAGAGATAGGACTATTCAATAGAGCTAGCTTGGATAGGTGGTGAATCTTCAAACAACCTTGGGCTAAAACCTCCATAACACAATAGATAGTAGGTTGGACAAGTGGTGGACCTCTTCCCCAAACCATCCATGGTAGTAAAAAAAGTAGCTACACTCCATTCACACATTGACCTTCAAACAATAGAAATAGCTTCTTTCAAAGAAGCTAGCTTGGACAAGTGGTGGACCTTCAAACAATCTTGGGCTAAAACCTCCATAACACAATCGTAGGTTGGACAAGTGGTGGACCTTTGCCCCAAACCATCCGTGGTAGTAAACAAAGTAGCTACACTCCATTCACACACTGAATTTGAAACAATAGAGATAGCTTTGTTCAATAGATCTAGCTTGGATAGGTGGTGGACCTTCAAACCAACCTGTGCTAAAACCTGTAGAACACAATGGAAAGTAGGACAAGTGGTGGACCTCTATCCCAAACCATCCATGGTAGTAAACATAGTAGCTACACTCCATTCACAAATTGACCTTCAAACAATAGAGATAGCTTTTTTCAATAGAGCTAGCTTAGACAAGTGGTGGACCTTCAAACCATGTTGAACTTAAACCTCCATAACACAATGGATAGTAGGTTGGACAAGTGGTGGATCTCTACCCCAAACCATCCATGGTAGTAAACATAGTAGCTACACTCCATTCACACATTGACCTTCAAACAATAGAGATAGCTTCTTTCAATAGAGCTAGCTTGAACAGGTGGTGGACCTTCAAACCACCTTGCGCTAAAACCTCAATAACACAATGGATAGTAGGTTGGACAAGTGTTAGACCTCTACCCCAAACCATCCATGCTATAAGAGTAGGGATAAGACTATTTAATAGAGCTAGATTGGACAGCTAGTTGACCTTCAAACCACCTTCGCCTAAAACCTCCATCACAATATGGTTAGTAGGTTGGACAAGTAATGGACCTCTGTCCCAAACCCTCCATGGTAGTAAACAAAGTAGCTAGACTCCGTTCACACTCTAACCTTCAAAAAATAGTGATAGATTCTTTCAATATAGCTAGCTTGGATAGGTGGTGGATCTTCAAACAACCTTAGGCTAAAACCTCCATAACGCAATGGTTAGTAGGTTGGACAAGTGTTGGACCTCTATCCCAAACCATCAATGGTAGTAAACATAGTAGCTTTACTCCATTCACACATTGACCTTCAAACAATAGAGATAGCTTATTTTAATGGATCTAGCTCGGACAAGTGGTGGATCTTCAAACCACCTTGGGCTAAAACCTCAATAACACAATGGATAGTAGGTTGGAAAAGTGTTGGAACTCTATTCCAAACCATCGACGTCATCAGACTAGAGATAGGACTATTCAATAGAGATACCTTGAACAGGTGATGGACCTTCAAACCACCATGGGTTAAAACCTCCATAACATAATGGTTAGTAGGTTGGACAATTATCCCTAACCATCCAAGTGATCAGACTAGAGATAGGACTATTCAATAGAGCTAGCTTGGACAGTTGGTGGACCTACAAACAACCTTGGGCTAAAACCTCAATAACACAATAAATAGTAGGTTGGACAAGTGGTGGAACTCTGCCCCAAACCATCCATGGTAGTAAAAAAAGTAGCTACACTCCATTCACACATTGACCTTCAAATAATAGAGATAGCTTCTTTCTAAGGAGCTAGCTTGGACATGTGGTGGACCTTCAAACAATCTTGGGCTAAAACCTCCATAACACAATGGATTGTAGGTTGGACAAGTGGTGGACCTTTACCCCAAACCATCCATAGTAGTAAACAAAGTAGCTACACTCCATTCACACAGTGACTTTGAAAAAATAGAGATAGATTTGTTGAATAGATCTAGTTTGGATAGGTGGTGGGCCTTCAAACTAGCTTGG
Source organism: Adiantum capillus-veneris (assembly GCF_014529385.1). NCBI lineage: Eukaryota > Viridiplantae > Streptophyta > Polypodiopsida > Polypodiales > Pteridaceae > Adiantum > Adiantum capillus-veneris. The sequence continues at coordinate 96,088,831 of NC_140934.1, forward strand.
GCTAAAACCTCCAGAACACAATGGAAAGTAGGTTGGACAAGTGGTGGACCTTTGCCCCAGACCATCCATGGTAGTAAACATAGTAGCTACACTCCATTCACAAATTGACCTTCAAATAATAGAGATAGCCTTTTTCAATAGAGCTAGCTTGGACAGGTAGTGGACCTTCAAACCACCTTGGACTTAAACCTCCATAACATAATGGCTAGTAGGTTGGACAAGTGATGGTCCTCTGCCCAAACCATCCATGGTAGTAAACATAGTAGGTACACTCCATTCACACATTGACCTTCAAACAATAGAGATAGATTCTTTCAATAGAGCTAGCTTGGACGAGTGGTGGACCTTCAAACCACCTTGGGCTAAAACCTCAATAACACAATGGATAGTAGGTTGGACAAGTGTTAGATCTCTATCCCAAACCATCCACGCTATCAGAGTAGAGATAGGACTATTCAATAGAGCTAGCTTGGACAGATGGTGGACTTTCAAACCACCTTGGGCTAAAACCTCCATAACACAATGGTTAGTAGGTTGGACAAGTGATGGACCTCTGTCCCAAACCCTCCATGGTAGTAAACAAAGTAGCTACACTCCATTCACACTTTAACCTTCAAACAATAGTGATAGATTCTTTCAATAGGGCTAGCTTGGATAGGTGGTGGATCTTCAAACAAGGCTTGGACCAAAACCTCCATAACACAATGGTTAGTAGGTTGGACAAGTGGTGGACGTCTGTCCCAAACCATCAATGGTAGTCAACATAGTAGCTCTACTCCATTCACACATTGACCCTTAAACAATAGAGATATCTTTTTTCAATAGATCTATCTTGGACATGTGGTGGACCTTCAAACCATCTTGGGCTAGAAACTCAATAACACAATGGATAGTAGGTTGGAAAAGCGTTGGACCTCTACCCCAAACCATCCACGTGATCAGACTAGAGATAGGACTATTCAATAGAACTAGCTTGAACAGGTGGTGGACCTTCAAACCACCTTGGACTAAAACCTTTATTACACAATGGTTAGTAGGTTGGAGAAGTGGTGGGCCTCTGCCCCAAACCATCCATGGTAGTAAACATAGTAGCTACACTCCATTCACAGATTGACCTTCAAACCACATAGGACTAAAACCTCCATAACACAATGGATATTAGGTTGGACAAGCGGTGGACCTCTACCCCAAACCATCCATGGTAGTGAACATAGTAGCTACACTCCATTCACACATTGACCTTCAAAGAATAGAGATAGCTTCTTTCAATAGAGTTATCTTAGACATGTGGTGGACCTTCAAACCACCTTGGGCTAAAAACTATATAACACAACGGATAGTAGGTTGGACAAGTGGTGGACGTCTACCCCAGACCATCCATGGTAGTAAACATACTATCTACACTAAATTCACACATTGACCTTAAAAAAATAGAGATACAACTATTGTGAATAGAGCTAGCTTGGATAGGTGGTGGACCTTCAAACCACCTTGGGCTAAAACCTTCATAATACAAGGGATAGTAGGTTGGACAAGTTGTGTGCCTATGTCTCAAACCATCCATGGTAATAGATATAGTACTCCATTCACACATTGACCTTGAAACATTAGAGATAGCTTAAACAGGTGGTCCACCTTGAAACCACCCTCGGCTAAAACCTCCATAACACAATGGATAGTAGGTTGGACAAGTGGTGGACCTCTACCCCATACTATCCATGGTAATAAACATTGTAGTTACACTCCATTCACACATTGACCTTCAAATAATAGAGATAGCTTCTTTCAATTGAGCTAGCTTGGACAGGTGGTGGATCTTAAAACAACCTTGGGCTAAAACCTCCATAACACAATGGATAGTAGATTGGACAAGTGGTGGATCTCTTTCCCAAACCATCCATGGTAGTAAACAAAGTAGCTACACTCCATTCACACAGTGACCTTGAAACATTAGAGATATCTTCTGTCAATGGAGCTTGCTTGAACAGGTGGTGGACCTTCAAACAATCTTGGGCTAAAACCTCCATAACACAATGGATAGTAGGTTGTACAAGTGGTGGACCTCTGTCCCAAACCATCCATGGTAGAAAAAAAAGTAGCTACACTCTATTTACACATTGAATTTGAAAGAATAGAGATAGATTTGTGCAATTTATCTATCTTGGACAGGTGGTGGACCTTCAAACCAACCTCGGCTAAAACCTCTAGAACACAATGGATAGTAGGTTGGACAAGTGGTGGATCTCTCTCCCAAACCATCCATAGTAATAAATCTAGTAGCTACACTCCATTCACAATATGACCTTCAAACAATAGAGATAGGACTATTCAATATAGCTAGCTTGGACAAATGCTGGACCTTTAAACCACCTTGGGCTAAAACCTCCATAACACAATGATTAGTAGGTTGGACAAGGGGTGGACCTTTGTACAAATCCATCCATGGTAGTAAACATAGTAGCTACACTCCTTTCACACATTGACCTTGAAATAATAGAGATAGCTTCTTTCAATAGATCTAGCTTGGACAGGTGGTGGACCTTCAAACCACTTAGGGCAAAAACCTCCATAACACAATGGATAGTAGGTTGGACAAGTAGTGAACCTCTTCCCCAAACCATCCATGCTAATAGAAATAGTAGCTACACTCCATTCACACATTGACCTTGAAACAACATAGATAGCTTGTTTCAATAGAAATATCTTGGACAGGTGGTGGACCTTCAAACCACCTTGGGCTAAAACCTCCATAACACAATGGATAGTAGGTTGGACAAGGGGTGGACCTATGCCCCAAACCATCCATGGTAGTAAACATATTAGCTACACTCAATTAACATATTGACCTTAAAACAATAGAGATATCTTGTTTCAATAGAGTTAGCTTGGACAGGTGGTGGACCTTCAAGTCACCTTGGGCTAAAGCCTCCATAACATAATGGATAGTAGATTGGACAAGTGGTGGACCTTTGCCCCAAACCATTCATGCTAATAGACATAGTAGCTACACTCCATTCACACATTGACCTTGAAACAATAGAGATAGCTTGTTTTAGTAGAGCTAGCTTGGACAAGTGGTGGACTATATTATTTAGTAACAACTGAATTTTCTTTTTAAAAGGAAGATATGGCACCAAAAAGAAATGTTACAAGGGTGGATATCTCAATTGACTATACTTGCAATGATCAAAGGAATTGGTATCTGGATATACATGGTGTACTATTTCATAAGGTGCATCTATTTATTGCAAAGAAAGAGAATGATAGTCTATTTGAAGATGTTGGCCAAGTAGTGGAAGCCTCTATCTCTACAGTTGATGGTCATCCACAGGTAGAATGCATTGATATTGTACTCCCAATGAATCAAGAATTCCAATTATCTCCAGGAGCATATGCATTTTCACGCATGTCTCAAAATAAAGATGAGACAATGTTTTCTCGAGGATGAAAGTTTGAAGAGTCAACTCAAGGTGTTAGAGCAGATCAACTTCAAAGCTCCATCATAGCCACACTACAGGGAAAGAAGGTGAAAGCTTCACGACCACCTATAAACAAGAAATTCAAAGCGCAAAAAGTAGAACCTAAGAAGAATAGTTCTATTTTGGATGTAGACAATGCATCTCTAGCATCCTCAACACAAGGTTCAACATCCAAGATGAGAATTGTGGATCCAGAAGCTCTAGAGGCAGAGGCCATGAAAGGACAAGATAAAGATACAGGTGGAATGAATAATTATATAAGCTATTTTCCTTTCCAATATAAGGAGTTTGATATCCCTCTTCAAAATTGTTGGCTGGCTCCTGATCACTATAATGTACGTACTATTGATGGACAACATGCTGAAAGCATGCTATTTGGATTTTCCCGGAGTACAACTAAGCTTGCAGCGTGTGCATATTTAATGCCTATTCAAAATGCAAAGGCAAAGAAGGGTACAATGGGCAATTCACCTTCACAAGGAGAAAATTGAGTCTCTTGATTTTCCATGGTCCATCTATGTGGTGAACCTATAGATGGAAGAAAATCTCTACTTGAAGCGCCACTTCAACAACCAAATTCCTATTGGCTTATGCATGTTAGACTTGACAAAACACTATGGGGACAACTTGCAGTGGAGTGAGGAGATATTTAGCAATGCTTTGGATGGGATGTTGGCTATTTTTGAAGGCTCAATTGATCCTGGATTTGTGTTTCTTGCTTTTGTAGATTTCTCTAAACTCACAAAATTGCAATGTGCATTCCAGAGTATGGGATATAATGTGAGCTACCATTGTTGTGGTGTCTTGCATCACTTTACATTAGCACCTTGCAAAGGAGCAATTCAATTCTTTGTGGTTATTGCCTTCATGGGACAAGGTAATGCATTTGAAGACCTGAGAAGGAGATCAAAACAACATCCCCTAGTTGATTGTTCTTTGCTTCAAGTAGAAAATGAAGGCATGTCAAATTTGCAATATTTGGAAGCCAAAAAGAGTTTTTGTCAAGCACTACATTCATACATACTGTTTTGAAGATTGCAAGCTTGTAGATCTCTTTAGTGATGGCTCTTTGGTTGCACAAGAAGGATTACAACAAAAAAAAGATGTCATCTGCTTAGTTGAGAGCGCGCAAGAGCAAGGAACCTTAGCAACTAGGCTTCTCGAATTTGCTAAGGCCCATGTTGATATAGAAAAGTGGGCTGGCCTTCAAGATCAACAACCTACTTTGTAATTAGCTGACAATGTGCCCATCAGAGAAGAGATTTCTCCACCGAAAGAAGAAGAAGGAGAAGAAGACCAACCTCCTTTGTCAATGGAGGCCTACTTGGACGTGGAAGGACGTATGTTTTGAACTTCTTGTATATGTTAACATCTATTCTTGTTGATTTGATACTCTTAATGTTAGGTTTTGTTTTATGTAGTATTTTTTGAGTCCATCTTTTTCATCTTCAAGAATTAAAGGCTTAAATGTAGAGAATAATCTTATAATTTTTGAGTGATGAATCCTTAGATTAAAAAAAAACACTAGCCCAGACTTAAGAGCTTGAATTGATGAGTTTTAGACCTTGTACTATCCCCTTTATTTTATACTTTCAAGGCTAGCATGGGTAGGTGAACCATACATAGATCCCAATCTCGAGAAGTGTGTTAGACCTTCAAACAACCCCATATAGCTTGGACAAGTGGTGGACCTTCCATGGAGGCTAATTCAAACAAGTGTGGTGGTGAACCTTCTGTGGAGTCTAATTGTGGTAGACTTAAAACAATAGCCACTTTCTTGCACTGGCTTGGACAAGTGGGTAGACCTTGCTTCTATTAAGGTCTCTATTGAGAGAAGAATTGAATATAGAAGAAGAGAGAGATTAACTAGGCATAGATTTGTAAATTTGTAGAAAAGGGAAACGTGCTGGATTACAAAAATACCTCTCATTGTACAAATGTCCAAAACGTCCAAAATTAACACCTTTGGATAAAGGCTTATCTTTAGACATTAAATCAAGAGGTTATGGCTATGCATGTGTTGAGACTATTGGTCGACTTGAATGAGGAGACACATAGTTTGTTGACTATGACTTTATTTGATGTTTTCAAGTATTTATATGGATAGACGTCTTAATTACATGTGTTAATATAACTTTTAATGGATCAAATCTCAATCAAGTAAATCATGGTTGTTGTTAACTTTATGTGGCCTTCAATATTCACTTAAGTACTAATATTTATTAAAGTGTAGGGTGTACAAGTTTGCCACAAAACTTATTGTAGTATAGACTAGTGTTGCCTTGTGTACCAACACTTGCAAGTATTATAATATGGATTTTACCTTGAATAGACTCCTAAGTTCAACTTCCACATGTTTAAAATTGGTGATTTAAATTCTACTGATTTTTGAGAAACCAATGTTATTTGTGTTTTTTAGATTCGCAAATTGGGATAGATAAGGCCCCTGTGTTTGAGTCCGCAATTGTTGAACCCCTTGATTCTATTATTTTTGACATGCCTACTCCAACAATACAACCTACTTCAAAAGAGACTAAAATGTCTGCTTAAGAGCCATTTCCATTTGTTGCTACTTCATCTAGTGCAGATGTTGAGGAATCCATATTCACAATTCTTTTGGACTTAAATGGTATGCTATTGAAATGTTCCCCTAAGCTGTCCTCACACCACCAGCCAGTGCAACTAGATCCAAAAAGATATGTTATACTTAGGCCAGGTTGCATCCAATTCTTGAAGTCTATATTAGAGAGGTTTAATGTTGCAATTTGGTCGACGTCTACTTAGGAACAATGTGCTTCAAATTCTTAAAGCAATAGAGAGCTTAGCAAAAGGTACATTGACTTTCTTTGCAATTTGGAATCCAGAAGGTTGCTACATTTGTCAAAGCAATAAATTATTTAGACCTGACAATCCAACCATTGAGGCAATGTTCAAGCCTCTAGCTGCAAACAATTGTATTTTTCCATCCCAATTTGATGGTGAAAAATTGGTTGAAAATATGCTCTTGGAGGAGTTGTCTTCCTACTTGTTTGAGCTGGATGAGACAAGGGATGTGCGGAATTTCATCGCCTCTAATTGTTACAGACAGCCAGCATTGACAACTGCGAGTGAATATAAAGAAATCAAAGATAATTGGAAGCAAAAAAATGATGCTTGGTCAGCCAAGGTGTTCTTTACAAGAAGGATAACTCCTGCAAAATATGACAAAGGTGAAGCTATCCTTGAAGGCAAACACAATCGAGCAAGTGAAGGCAAACACAATCGAGCAAGTGACAAAGGTGAAGCTATCCTTGAAGGCAAACACAATCGAGCAAGTGACAAAACCGACAACAATGACATCAGACGAGCCCAGATACAAGAGATACTGGAAAAGGAAGGTACAACTATTGAAATCATGAAGGTACCACAATTGATCAATCTAGCTAGGCAATTGGGATGTACTACAAAGGGACCATTGAAGGCAACCACTGCAAAGGCTTATATAAGAAAGTTCAAAGCTGATAACAACCTTCTAAGGCTAAATAAAACACACCCCTAAGGTATCTTTCATGACTTGAACCTTGTTTCACATACTTGAATATACATGTGCATGGTATCAAATTTTTCTTTTTGTTTCTTCTTGCATGTTTTTTTTAAAAAAAATCTAGATATCCCATGGAGCAAGCTTGGACAGGTGGTGGACCTTTTGGTAAAGCCCCTCATGTGAAACATATCACAAGTCCTCCATGTAGTGAGAAGGAAAACATTTAACAAAGAGCCTAAGAGGTTGGACAGGTGCTGGACCTTGCACCTTTTCTCCCATTCCCAATCTAGTCTAGCTATCCACTATATTGTATGAAGTGTAGCTTGAACAAGTGGTAGACCTTGAAACAAGAGACCCCTCATCATCAATCCTAGTTTGGACCTATGGTAGATCTTACTTTTTTCCCATTTATAGTGGAGCCTAGCCTAGCCAAGTGGTAGACCTTACTTTTTTGAATGCTTCAAAGAAGCATAGCTTGGAGAAATGGTAAATCTTTGTAAGGTTTCAATTGGGATTTGTTTATAGCAGTGAGGATGGACTTTGGCATCTAATAATACCACAGTGTAGAAAATGTAGAAACTATTTGTATTCTTTGAAATATAATAAATTTCTTGTTTTTCAATTGCAGAGTCATCACTACAAGAAAGTGGGTTGACTATCTGTAGGCATGATTTGAAGGAAGGTTTTGAAGCACCCCCAACGAACCTCATCCAAGGCCTTGTCGTATATATCAATCACCTCCTTGTCACCTACCACTTCTTGTCAAGAATATCAAAAGAGTGCTTGTTTTGGACCTTGAAGGACTGCTTTTGAAGACAGTTGAAACAAAACATGGAGATTCTATGCCATCGAATACTTTGAGCTGTGGATATGGAGTTGCTATAACCTAACAAGAGTGCAACACATCACACAAAAATATTTCCCAAATCATTATAGCAAGTTCAAGATCTTGATGAGTAACATGTGTTGCCAAAATCCAAACATCATGTTAGGATTTAGAAGGGTTTATCATAAAAACTTGAGCGATAGTTGGAAGATGTTTGAGGACTTGGATGCAAAATAATACCTTGATTTTTTTATGATAGTACATATAGGATGATGTGGAATATGCAAGGAACATATCTTATATTTCCAAAGATATGGAGGCAAACACCTGAGCAGCTTCAAAGATTCTTGCAAGAAACGATTATTCCATGGTTACTTGGATGGTTGTATGCAAGAGACAAGAGAGATTATACCCGTAACACAATTGTAAATCAGTATAGTGATCTTGAGACAAATCATGTCCTTCATGTGTACGTGTCAAGGCAATAACATTAAAGAAGGTTGACAATGATCCTTTTTATGGCCAGATGATGTCCTTTTAGTATGATGTGTATTTGTATTACTATATAGTTCAAAGGTTATTTTAAAACAAAGATGTGTCAATTTGATGAACACTTGCATGGAGTGCACCCTACTCTAAGGGGACTTGCATGTATTCTACAGGGTATCCTATTATAAAAAAATTTATTTGTACACGGAGTGCACCCTTCTCTAAGGGGACTTCCATATATTACTCCAGTGTATAGTATTATAAGGAGAATCCTATGTGATGGATCGTGCTCTATTCTAAGGGACTTGTAATGGAGTGCACTCTACTCTAAGAGGACTTCCATGTATTACTAGAGTGTATTCAATTACAAGAAGAATCCAATGTAATGACAAAGCATCCTGCTTTAGAACAAAAATGTGTCGATCAACTATACCCTAGTCTAAGGGGACTTCACTAAATTACTAGAGTGTATTCAAGTCTAAGGAGATTTCAATGTACTTCTAGATTGCATCTTGTTTTTGGGGACTCATTTTACTAGATTATGATTGTGTTTCATCATGATATATTTAAAAATATTTATTTTTGTTCTTTAGCAATTCTATATCATTCCATATCAAGGTTGCATCCATTTGTAACTAGGAGAAACTTATGTTTGATATCAAAATAAACCTTACAAGTATGGAATGGAGAATTCATGGATGTGCAAGAAATATCTTGGTATTGGTACGCATGTTTACCTAAAACATTTATTTTTGTGTCCTTCATATAAAAGATTTTTAGAACCTACAAGTCTTTGAAAGGAAAAATATAAAGTCTAATTGTTTACATTGAGAGAAAAGAAATCATGGACTTTGAATTGTGTGAGAGACCTTGTTTGTGGAGAAAAATGTTTGAATCAAGAATGGTTATTTTACATCCTCCATGTAAGAGAGTTTTGGAAACTAAAATATGCTGAGAGGAAAACCATGGAGTCTAAGTGCATGTATTGAGATGTCAATGTATGCATGCATATCTTTATTAGAGTCTACGCATAATTGGATGCTTCTGGACGTTAACTTCTCCAATTTGTTATAAAATAACATATTTAATGTTTTCTTGTGGGTAGTATTTATTTCACTATATATGTTTTAGGATAATTTCCTGAACTTCAAATTAAACATTCTACTTTGCTATGGAGAAGTACTTAGAGAAATTTTTATGTAAACACGTTTGCTTACCCTTTCACTAATTGTAGCTTAGATAAGAAGTGGACTTTGCATTCCTCCATAGCCTATCTTAGACAAATGCACCTTGAAACTAGCCCTCCTATGTTGCAATTGACATATGCTACACATTTTATAAATGGCTCGTACCTTAAGTGAAGAATTTCTAGATTAGAGGTGTGTGTTGCTTTGATGCCATGCACAAGTGGGTTTATTTCTCAATGGGTGCTAGCTTGGACAAGTGGTGGACCTTGAATCAAAAATTCAGGTCCTCCATTTGACCTTAGCTTGAACAAGTTGTGGGCCTTCAAACCAATGTCTCCATGTTAAGATAAGTTGTAGGTAGGACAATAGAGTATAAACAATGAAAATGGAATCAATGTACTAGTCTCTTGATGGTGCAACCACCCAAAACCATAATTTTTCTTGGCCAATGTTTCTTTCAAATGTTTAGTCTAGTACAAAACGTCAACACCTTGTACATGATATATTGAAAAGCTGTCCAATCTGGGAATTGGGATTTTCCCACTTTACCTAATATGGTCTTAAAACACAAATCACAAAAAATTCAAATATTCCATAAATAAATCACAAAAACTGTAAAAAATTCATATAAAGTCACAAGAAAATAATAAAAACTCAAAAATTGATTGGAAAAAATCCAATAGATCATAAAACCTTGAAAAATTCCATAAAAATACTAAAATTCACGAAAACTATAGAAAATTCACAAAAAAAATTTGTAAAATAAAACAAAACTTTCCTTTAAAAGTCATTAAAAATCATAAAAGTAATTAAAAATTTAGAAAATTCAAAATTTCACAAAATATTAAGAAAAATAAAAAGAAAGTCATCGAAAGTACCAGAAAAAGCTAGAAAGACCCAGAAAAGGGGAAAAAAAAAGCAAAGCCAGAGAATCACACCAAACAAACCACGCAGAAGCGAACGAGTCAAAAGAAAGAAAAGCCAGGAAGTGTACCACAAAAACAAACCGCAAAAAAGCCAGAAGAGCCGCAAACCGAGCAAACAACGGAACAGTCAAAAATAGATGGAGAATACCCGCAAAAGGCGAGCAAAAAGGCCAACTTGGAGCAGTGGAGTGTCAGTCAAATTTCAAAAATTCTGCAAGCTAGAAATTGGCTAGTGCAATAATTGCACTACAAATTGAGCTTCCATAAACAGACACAAATCTCGATGGATTGCAAATTAGGCTATTCAAGGCCCAGATTTTCATTGTTTCAAAAGGTTGCAATCAATTGCTAGAGTTAATCAACTCTTGTGAGTCTAAAGAGCACTCAATTGCAAAAGTGATTTGGCACACACAGTTTTATCAAAATCGAGCAGCAAAAATTCAGCTAATCAATACCAAAATCTGCTAGGAGAGAGTCTTTACATAACCAATCGACATGGACTCATCTCGAGCTGAGAGTTCAAGTACAACAGAGCAAGTCAGTAGCAGTGGCAATACAGGTACAACTGCAACAGAGTAGATTTTACAGTTATATGGCTATAATAGAGATAAAGTCTTATATGCAGATTCAAAAGGCCATAGATACTTGATGAGCAATAAAAGCAGCACAGGAGCCAAGATTCTATTGATCAGAGTAAATCCAAATTCAGGGAACTCCCAGATGCTCACAGACTTTAGTGGAGCCAGGTATTGCAAGCTCAAAGATGAAGTGCAGATAGAAGTGCAAAAAATTGACCCAAGTGGTTATCCACAAATTTGCACAAACCAGCAAAACATACAGCTGGTGCATATGCAATCAGGGTCATTGTACAAAAAATACAGTGGTCAGATCTATAGTTGAGAACTAGAATTGCAAGATCCAACATATCAACCAATAGAATCCAATCTAATTGGAGAATCGAGCCAAAGACGGTATAAAGGTCTAGACGAAGCATTCTACATCTAGATGCTTAGTGTTTTAAAAGAAAATGCCGACAACTTGGCAAGCACAAAAACAAAAGCTCCTCAGCAAGAGCTTGACATGACAGAACCAAATGAAATACCACCAGTCATGGCGGTATTGCTCAAATTGTGGACGAAAAGGTGGAATTTTTTTTGAAGATTGTCAAAGAAATCCAGACAATAGGGATACATTAACAACTGCCAAGCAAGGTACGAAGAAAATTGGAAGTGCGAATCTCGATGTAAGTGCATTTAGCTTGTCACTTTTAATGCAATCGGATGATTCTGCATTACCATTAAAAGCACCAATAAAAACACTACAAGTTCAAAGTCAACATAAAGATGCACAGGCACCTGAAAAGCTTAAAATTGATCCTTTGAACAACAAATTCCTGCATGAATTTGGTCAAGGTGTCCAGATATCACCGAATGTTGAAAAGACTGTTAGGTTTGCAAATGATTCTGCATCCACTGCCACAAGTGTGCAATCATTCACGAGTCTAAGGGAGACATCAAACAGAATGTTGTTAGCCTTGTATGGTACACATAATTCATATTCACACTATGTAGACTAAAAAGGAAACTGTACAAAAAGGATCAACGAGTGTTTGAACGGCCCACATACCAACTCATAGAAGTGAGTCCAATGATAGATAAAAAAGGATAGTTCATTTCAGAGCAAAGAATCTATTATAGCCCATCCTCTTTAGAGTTGAAGGATATTACCCGAGTGAACCTAGAAATCTATTTAGAGCCAAACTCTTCTCCATCAAAAATCAAGCTTCAATGTTGTAACCAAACAAGCATATACTTTGATCAAAACAGTCATAGATATAGACGAGAGTCTAGCATCTATTGTGCCTTGGGTCCTGAAACCACAGAACCTCATATCATAGGAGACCCATGGGATAGACAATATCAGGGCAAAGATAATGCTAATTACAGCTTGACTTGGGGAATAATTTGTCATGTTTCAAGGAGATACATAGGAAACTATGCAGAAGGTTTGCAGATGCCAAACATCAACAGTGCTACCCAATGTGTACCTTCACAGTCCCAAAAGATGAGACTAAACCAGAGCCAAACAATTTTGAACTCTTACAATGAAGCAGGCTATAGTGATCACCCTAGGAAGAGGGGAGCTGCAAATCCATCAAGCTCAGCTTATGTACCAGGAAATGCTACACCAGTTTAGAATCCTTAGAGCCTTTAACCAACAAACTCCTTCAAAGCAGAAACCATTGAAAGATCATATGGTTGTTGGAAGTTTCCAATTGACCCAGATTCCATCAAAATCTACAAACAAATGTTTATATGAAGATCATCAAGGACAGAAGTTTCAGTTGATCTCCATAAGTCAAAGTAAAAAACCGACAAGTCCCATAGTGTTCAAATAGTTACATGTGACCAAGCTCACGTATGCTTATCAAGATGCAGATGGTAATGAATATCAACAAGATCACGACCTAGTACAAACTCCTACGGATGGTAAGATTGAAGTAAAAGACTATCTAAAGATGATGCAAAGCCTCAAGCTGGCAGAACAGGTCATAGAAAAGTCAAAATCAATGAAAGCTAAATTCCAGAAAGCTACACAAAGTTCACCACCGAAATCTCCTCCGAAGAGACAGATTCTTCCAGAAAGTACAGTGGATCTTCTAAGGTCAAAGGTTACTCAAATGCAGACAGATAATGCTCAACAATTGCAAAAAGGTGCAATAACAGTCAATGGAGTCAGCATCGTTGAAGCAAGTGATCAAAGCAAAGAAAATGCAAAAAAAGTTCAACCACAGGACACTACCACAGCAAAGCAGTCAATATAGAAAGGAATCCTAAGATGATCAAGTGCAACATTGTTGGTGAAAACGAAGAAAAGTTGTCAAGAGAAGTAAAGCTATATTTTCAGTTAGACAAGAATCTCATGTCTTTTCACACTTGGAAAAGATGTGGCCAACCACAGCTAGAAGATGCTCTTGAATTTGTGAGCATATATGGAGACAAACGAGCAGAATGCTGGGGAATCATCTCCACCACCATTGAAGTAAGTTCACAAATTATCATAGCTCAATTCCACGTGATCACAGCAAAAGATATGCCATACAACATCATAATGGGAATGCTAATGACCCAAAAGGTCCTAGAGATACAAAGTTCAATAAAGATGGAGTCTTCAGAGACAACCAAGAATGAAGACCAAGATTCGTCACTCGCGGACGACAACATAAGGTCCTAGAGCACAGTTAAAATGAAGACTTATATCAAAGCAGATCTTATTGAAGATGATTCATCTCCATCAAACAGAACTTCAGAAGAGCTTAAAGTAAATCAGGCAATAGCAAGTGTAGATCAAATAGAACAAAGAACAACCATGAAATCTATTGGGCAGAGAATGCCACAAAATCCAGAAGTTAAGAAGAATGAGTTTGCAAAAAACCAGGAAGCAATAGGAAGTCCAAAGATCCAGACATTGCTAACTGAATCAGCTGATGTAATTTAGATTAGAAAACAAAGTCTCAAGCTACCCTCCATAGAGACACAATTAAATCAAGATAAAACCATGGAAAAAGCTGGGCAAACATCTTCAATAGAACCAACAATGAGAATAGCTATAGTTCTCAGCATTAGAAAAGGAGCAAGTGTCAGATGCAATGCTCTATTGGATAAAGAAGCATAGTACAATATGGTTGCAAACAACATTCAGAACATTCTAGAGATTACTCAGGGCAAGCCAGATAATAGAGAAATCATGGGTAAGGCTACAAGTCAAGAAGAAATGGTTGCTACTCTTAGCATCCAAAATCATGAAGAGCAGGTAAAGTTCCAGGTAAAGCCTTCAAAGGAAATGCATGCAAATGTCATCCTTGGACATCAGTGGTTAGACCAACACAAGGCCTAAAAGAAGATACAATGCTAATACTCTCTTTTCCAAGAGGCAGCCAGCAACATTTACAGGTACCGTTAATGCTAAATTCAAAGTTACAAAAGTCACAAGAATCAAAGACAAACCTTGCAGACAAAGGTAAAGCTAAAGTGGAACTTCCACCGATTAGCACAAAAGGTGTGACAGCATGTGCCTCTATATCAAAGAACCCTCATGGATTAGCTTCTTCAAGCAAGTCAGGCTTTCAAAACTTCAAGTCAATTGCTGACACAACTGAAACCTCTAAGGAGACACCCAAAACTTAGCAAAGATATATCAGCCAAAGTACTCAAGAAATCAAAGGAAAGTCAATCAAGTGTTTGTTCCAAGCAGTTTAGTCAAATTCAATGATCTGGTTTGGATTAAGGATGGGAAATCAACACAGAAAGACAAACACATGGGATGGATAGCATCACAATGCGGCTTAAAAGAACAGAAGTACTATGGAGATAACAGACAAATATGGGTACCAAAACCGCATGTACGGTTAGAGCATATGAAGTAATGTCAAGTCCCTCCCAAGAAAGAAGTCCCACAAGGTATCAACCTCGACATATCCTAGGATACCTAAGAAGCAGGTATACAACAGAACCACATCAAAAGATGCTAAAGTCTACCACAACTCTCAAGAAGATACAGGAATAAAGAGGGATCTCAAATAATCTTCCTCTTAGACAAATATTCTACATAGGTTATACAAAGATTTGGCTACCATTCAATCACAAGCCAACTGCAACTAGGCTAGACCTGCATGAAGATCTCAAGAACTCAACAAGACCTAGAGCTCAACAAAGTTAAAAAAGGAGTTACAAAGGTCCTCAAAAGATTTGGATTCCCAAGTCTTCCAATAAACCGAGTCAAAAGCTAGATGTTGACACCCAACAAAGGCCTACAACAACATCAAAGACTTCTTACAACAGGCCTAATTGAAGAATCAAACAGATAATGGAGTCTTCCTCATCAAAGAAGGACAACCTAACCAGTGCGAATGCAGATTTGAAGATGATGAAACAGGTATGGAAAAAGAAACCTTCAATGCCAACTTGGTCCTTCACTAATCCTCGTTTTGAGGATTCAAGTTTACTTTTACCTGAAGAATTGTTTGTAGTAAGCACAAGAATGTATAAATTCAACTCACCAGGGTGCAAAAAACACTCTTTGGCATAGTCATAGTCGGGTTGTTGAGCCATAAAATGAGCAAATCATTAGTCCCAAACCTTCAAGTCATATGAAACTCTGTGCTAAGAGTTGTAGCTATTAGGCTTACGCTCAAGCTGGAAGATTTGAGCATATCTAAGTCGTGTCGCTCATGTTGGATGAGATGAGCATAAGAGTTAAAGTCTATTAACTTACAATTGGTGGAGTGTTGTAGAGTCCAACACTCATGCACAGTGCACAGTAAGATGAGATCACATATCCTCGTTAACGAAAACCATTCTTAAAGGGGTGCTAGCTTGCAAAGCCATGTCATATGCTTTTGTAGCTACACCATCTTTTTGAATTACCCCTCAAAATCTTTCTTGCATAGCATATTATTTCCCATGCATTTCAATGATGCATAAATAGGATGTCCCATCATTGGACATATGCATTAGACACTCTTTTTTGCTTCCACCTATGCACCTTGAGTGGACTACAACAGGCAAACCAATGTTCCGTCATGATACCCTCTCATATTCGTTAACTTTTTAATTCCATATCTACCAGCAAATAATCACTTGATACTTTATTAATATTTCCAATGGTAATAAATACCCCAATAATGCACGTATCCCAAAGGCGCTTTTTCCCACTGGGTTTTTCCCTTTGGTCATGCAAGTATTAGACCCTAATTTAGAACCTCATCATTCTACTTCCCTTGTACATACTTTTCATAAATAAACAGAAGCCTTCTCATTATGCTATTACAACGGACAAATGTGACATCATCTCTCACATCAGACATATATGGACCAATCAAGATGCTGCAGCAAATTGAACCTCATCAACAAATTCAACGACAAATGAAGACAATCAGCCCATCAACAACAAATCAAAAACCTTCCACAACCTCCACGAACACTTTTCAACAATGTCCGAGGAAGGCCACTAAAATTGGAAGGGGGGAATGTTAACTGAGTCAACGTCAATTAACAGAAGCTGCTAAAGACCGAAGACATATGGATGCACATTCAAAGATCAACACAAAGAAGCAGTGAAGATTGCAGCTACACATTTTTCACGTTTTTCCAAAATGGTCACGTATTGTAAATTCCCAATTTATTTCAAGCCATTGTAATATTTTAATGTGTTACAGACTCAATGGGAGTTTGAAGTTGTAAAGAGCAGGTCAATTAGTGTGCCTAGGTAGCAGATTCAGTAAGTGGTGGAGCCCTAAAGGCCTTGGGTGCCTGGACATTGTATATTTTTTCCCTAGGTGTATAAGGCAGTGTGTAAAAGAAATTAGGGTTCTCAAGCTTATTTGCTGAGAGCACTCTTTAGAGCTCTTGAGGTGTGTGGCTATGGAGTCCTTGAGCTTCTCCTTGCTCATGAGACTTGATTAACATTAATCAATGATTCATTCTCTTTCACTATGCCTCTCTCATGCTTCTTATGATTGCCTATGATGCTTATATTAGCTAGATCTTAACTAATTAGTGGTTAATCCCTCTCTAATCTTGTGTGTTTGTCCTTTCTTGCTTGTGTGTGCATGTAGGTTTGATTGGAGTCTGGTGCTCGATAGATCTATGTGTGTGTGCTTGCGATTAGTGTGTTGCATGATAGGATTAGTGTTGTTGCATCTTGCAATCGTTAGTGTGTGTGATTGGGTTGATTAGAGGTGAAGAGAAGTGGATGTGGAGATTGCCCTTCATTGTGGCTTAGCTCCTCCATAGGCCGAGAAGCTCACCTCATAGAGTTAACCATTTGTTTTGCCATGATTAGCTCACTAACCGTGTGAGTGTTTCCATGCCCTAGCCGGGTAGCTCATCCCTCCGGATTGATAATTTGTTGGTCATTGGAGCTATGCAATGATGGGACCCCTAACAAGGATTGAAAGTTCAAATTGATTTTTTCATTAAAAAAAAGAAGTATTTTCCATTCCTAGAGTTACTAGAGAGACATATAGACACTATGAGTAACGAAATATCTCAAGTTTTGGCAGCAAAGGTTTCGAAGCTTGCATTTAAAATCATTGTAGTCCCATGTTTAGAGTTGATAGAGTTCCTGTAGCTTATGTTTTTGGAGGGAACACTTGTAAATTGAAGGAAGGACAAGAGAAGAAGGCGGTGGCTACCTAACAATGAATGTCATTTTGGCTATTTGTTGGTGCAAAAAAGCATCACCTAAAATGTACTATTTAACATTTTCATTTTCTCTCTCTAAGATGACATGGAACTTCTTACAGGGCCCAAAAGTGAGTCCAAAGTTCTCCTAATGCATGCACATCGTGCAAAGTGGCAAGATCGCCAGTTTTGTGCTTGCCTTGCCTCCTTCTCCATTGGAATTGTGGCCTCTGTCATGGGATTTTCAGAGAACTACAGCTTTGCTCCACAGGAGGATATCCAGTCCGAATATTACTTCTTTGAGCAGGTACAATTGATAATAGTTGGATAAATTTACATTTGCTTTGCATTTTTAGCCACATGATGTAAATCCGTTGTTTCATGTATTCTAACCTTTTCAAATGCTCTTGAAGGTGGAAATCCTTGTCCATATATCTTATCGTCATGCAGAGGTGGAAGTCGATGGAGTGGAGAGCTTTAAGGACTTGCAGGTGATCATACACGAGTACCATTTCTACATTAGTGATGATCGCTCCCACATTGCACAGTTTGTGCATCATTGTTTCCAGCAACATGATCTTTTCCTTTGAGAGCGTCACATCTCATACTCTTATTTCTATATTTATGTGGATGGTTGTGGTGTGCAACTCAAAAGCACGCTCAATTATTTTGGTTGTATAGATGGCACCATAGCAATGAAATATCTTGCATTTGGAGCTTCTTTGAGTCGGTCCATGAAAAGGGAGAGCACGACGGTGTAGGTGCTTGTGTGAAGTGTGCTCTTCGTCAATTTCAACTTCAGCAGGATAGCAACCAATTTAGAGATGCTAGACAGGTTGTGGAGTGTGCTCATGGCACATGGATGTGACTCATCTCCAACCAATGGATGCTCAGTATGGAGGTGCTTTTGGTGTATGGATAGCCAGGATATTGATCTCACTAGTTGGGACTGTGACACTATATCAGGTATGCACCAGTTGCACAACATTCAGAGCACCACAGCCAGGGATTCCACCATCTTTACTAGGCACCACTCATGATTTTGTGATGTGTGTGTGTACATGGCGAGTGGGTAGATTGCACCATGATAGAGTGGGCTAACAGGTGGACACTATAGCCTCTTTCACAATCACAAGCTATGATCACATCAAGCAGCTCCATTAAAAGCAAGATCACACAGTTCTCAGATGATGTTGATACTCTCACAGATTACTTGGTAGAGGGGGATGTTTTTGTAGTTATTGTTGAGGAGGGGAATGTGGAGGGAGTTGACTACTATGTTCTTAGATGCACCATGGCAAAGTTTGTGCTTCACAAATCCATTGTGGATGATTATGATGAGTCATATGATGGTCACAGTATGGTTATTTCAAGGCACTATTTTCAGCAAGTGCATGGATGTGGGGCATTACATCAGTATGGTTATTTCAAGGCACTATTCTCAGCAAGTGCATGGATGTGGGGCATTACATCCATTTTGTACAGTATGAGTGGTCGAAGGTGGCCATATAGTACTCCCATCTTGTCCTTGTTGTGAAGCTACGACTGGAGAGGATTGTCAGCAAGAATAAAGGGAGCACCCCTTGCTGGCATTTGGGTTCATATGATCATGAGAGCATCATGAAGACAATGTCCAATAGAGCAGGAGCTACAGACCTTACCGATGACACTGGCGCTCATTTCGGAGATGACAGCTGTGATGATGAGTGCTAGCAATGACCCCTTCATTTCTGCTATTTATCATTTTATCTTTTTTCATGGATCTTCATATTATGGTGTTGTACCTTCTCTCATTCATTTGTAGTTCATTTCTAAATTTACCATTAGTATGTTTTTATTTAGGTTTAGCATTGATCTACTTTTATTAAAGGTTCATGGCCTTCTATTGTTGTCTCAATTGTCATTAGCGAGACGAATGCCAATTTGTTGAGATAGATTGCGATGGCCATATAACTTTGCAAGGGTGGCGATCGGCATTCTTCCCAAATCCTATAAAGTTTCATGGCCATATGTTCCCGTCTTGTTGGTCCAAGGTAGCAAAATTGCCAATTTTTTTGCTTTGGGCTCGCCAAGGGCCCAATGACCAAAAGTTGGCGATTCTGCCACTCTTCATCATCGAGACGGATTTTGATAGCCAGGAAATTTTGCAGGGGTGGAAAATAGTTTGTTTTCCCTGCCCTTCATGGCTATCTATTCTCACCTCATCGATCCAAGGCAACACAATTGCCAATTTTTTGGCTTTGGGCTCACCAAGGGCCAACAACCAAAAGTTGGCAATTGTGTCACCCTTGACTATCGAGACGGATTGCAATGGCTATGAAGCTTTGTAGGGGTTGATGGGAATGGGATCGTTCTAGCTATAGTGGATGAAAGAGAAACATTGTGCACAATGTGAGTGTGTGTTGGCTAGGTTATCACTCAAGCAAATTAGGTTCCAAGATCAATTATCTTGGACTCATAAACACGATATTGACTTGTTTTTAAGCCATCACAATCTCATCATAAACAAGAGAGATAGACTTGTGTTTATCCATTCATGAAATGAGCTTTAAGTAGATCTACAGCCTTGCACCACTGCATGTGGGATAATTCCACCTTTTCTCTCCTGGACTCACTCTAATGACTCTAGGACAAAGCTCGCACATTACAATTCTCCCCTTACGGTTTGGACTAGGAAAAATACATGGAAGATTCTTTATCCACTAAGGATGACAATACAAGAGGAGTCCTCCCCTTGAACTTTGGGCTACAACTTGATAAAGAAAGACAACACTCCAATCCAAGAGCACAGACAACATACATCCCCAATCCAAGAGACAAACAACATAGAACTCTAATCTAGGAGCCACAGCGCAAAAAAATGCTCTAATCCAAGAGAAAAATCCTAAAAATGTTCGCTTCGCTCTAATCTAAGAGCACCTTCGTCTATTTCAATGCTTTGTCTTCAACTGCTTTTGTTGGGGTATAAAGCCCAATGTGGTCGCCCAAGTAAGTGGGCGGGCCGCCAGGTATGTACACATATTCTTTTGTAAAAATCTAATAAGAACTCACTATGCTCTACACATTACAGTAGAGCGAGTTCACCATATCGTCGTGCTCTTCTTCTCGCACTCTCTCTCGCGTCACACTTCCGCTCGTACTCCTTCAACTGGTATCAGAGCTCAGATCGAGGCTCGAGGCAGCATTTGCAGGTAGCCAAAGTCACCTACTCAGATCGGAGTGAGATTCGACAGGCGAAGACACGGCCCCAATTCCGGTAGGTAAGCCCGAAGGGCTTGGTGTTCTCAAAATTTCATTTTGAGGTCATCTCGGCCACCGTTCGGCTTCGACAAAGATCTGCGCAGGCCATTTTCGACTACGTGGTCTCGGTGGGTACAGATTCGACTCTACAATTTTGGGGTTTCGGCCTACGACTGCAGGTGCTGAGGATATCGACACTCCCAGAGTGCTGATTTGTGGCTGTCTACACATCGAAGGACGGCTCACAATTCTTGGAGGCGTGTCACATACGACACGGGCGCATCTACACACAGACTGTAGGCGACAGCCACTAGTTCATCAGGTAGCTTGTGTTTGCTGCTTGATATTCCAGATTTCATCCTGACATTGCAGGTACTTCCACATGGGATGTATTGTCAAAGATGATGTATGTCTGTTGAGGGTTTGTTGGCTGTGAGTCACGCAGCAAACAACCGCCGCAGCGGTTACAGCATACAATGGGAAATTTGTGGATGTATGACTTTGTGGGAATTCTATGTACTGTCAGATTCACTGTAGCCTTTGTTGAGGGTCGAGTGAGGTTTTATTGAGCTGGGGGATTCTCGAATGTTGAGATCCTTTCGGTGATACAGGTCTTGGAGCGATCCCTCGAGCACCCTTAGATAGGCAGCTAGGATGTATTGACTGTGAGTTAGACAGTTGGGATTGCATCTTTGCTTTACTGCCGTTGAGGCATTGTCACAGTCTATGCTTATAGGACAGTGAGAGACAGTACAGGTGCAGGACAGGTTTACCCACAGCTTACAGTGTTAGAGAGACAGTGGTTTTTTGAGCTGTTTTTTGGTCTGTTTTTTTGGTACACCAGAGCCATTTTACAAAGGAGACTCTGCCAAAATTTATGTAGAATCTGAAGCTTTCTTGGTTCATTGGACAGGTTGATATTGGTTCAGAGGTCAGTTTACAGGGGAAACTCCGCCGAATTTTCCCAGGAAAGTAAACTACTATGAAGCGTAGCTATGGCTGGATCACAGGACACTGCTCTTTACAATATCAAGAAGCTGGATGGAACCAATTTCCCATTGTGGAAGAAGCAGATTTGGCACATGTTGGTACAAAAGAAGCAGATAAAACCTATAAAGCTCAAGGGGATAAAACCAGAAGATATGGACGAAGATGAATGGAACGAAATGGATGAATTGGCACTTTCTACCATTATGCTGACTTTGGCAGAAAGCGTTTACTTCAATGTAGCAGACGAGATGTCGGCTTATCAAGCATGGACAAAGCTGAGTGATCTTTATGAGAAGCAGAGTAAAGCTTCACAGGTCTACTGGCTTAAGAAGCTTGTTGACTTGAAGATGAAAGAAGGGACCCCTATGTCCAATCATCTGAATGAATTCAACACCATCGACAGTCAGTTGTCAGCTCAAGGTGTCAAGTTTGATGAACCTGTTAGAGCTATGTTCCTGTTGATCACATTGCCGGAAAGTTGGGACACTTTTCGCACAGCTTTGAGTAATTCTGCACCTCCAGATGGTTTGAACATAGCAGGTGTAGAAGGAAGTCTGATTACTGAAGAAACCAATAGAAAGACAATGGACAAAGGCAAAGGAACAGCCTTAGTTGTCAGGGGAAGGACCAAAGAAAAGTACAAAGGTGGAAAGAGGAATCACTCTTGTAGCAAGTCCCGCAGTGCTAAAGGCAAGAGTGACATAGAATGCTACCATTGTGGCAAGACGGGTCACATGAAAAGAGACTACAAAGAATGGAAAGCATAAAAAGGCAAAGAGAAAGCTGAAGACCATGGTGAGAAGAACAAGTCCTCAATGAAGATTCAAGAAATAAATGTGAAAAACATTGTTGCAGAGGATGACAGTCTAGTGTCACGAGACATCTACTTCTTGAAGAATACAATGGACTCAGCTCTTCTTACAGCATCTAATAGAAATGCACTGAGTGATTGGATTATAGACTCAGGGGCATCACTTCATGTGTCTCCAAACAAGGAGTGGTTTACCTCTTATGTGACCACTAAAGATCATGTTCGGCTAGGCAATGGGCAGACATGTGAGATCTTAGGTGTTGGAGATGTTCAATTGAAGTTTCAGAATGGCTCTTCTTTCACGCTGAAGAATGTGAGACATGTTCCCGCAATTACAAAGACCTTGATCAACACAGGTTTACTTGATGATACTGGCTACGTCACCACTTTTGGTCAAAACATGTGGAAGATATCCAAGGGTTCTATGACAGTAGCACATGGAGTAAAGTCTAGAGGACTTTACATGATTTATGTATCAAATGTCTCTAAAAATGTAATCAATGTAACCGAGCAGCCGAGCGTTTCTTTGTGGCATAGCCAGTTAGGACATATGTCCAAGAAGGGAATGGAAATCTTGTCTCGTTCTGGTTATTTGCCTGGCTTGTCATTTAATGATTTTGAATTCTGTGAAAATTGTCTGTATGGTAAGCAAACACAGCAGCCACATAAGCATAGAAGCAGTAGAAGAGATACACAGTTGGCACTTATTCATAGTGATTTGTGTGGACCTATGCCTAACCTATCTCTAGGGGGAGCTTCTTACTTTATGACATTTATAGATGATTACTCGAGGAAAGTATGGGTTTACTTTCTCAAGCACAAGGATGAAGCGTTTAGTGTTTTCAAAACGTTTGTGACACTTGTGGAGAATCAGAGTGGCAAAAAGCTTAAATGCTTACGCACTGACAATGGTGGAGAGTATGTTTCAAAGGCCTTTCAGGACTTTTGTGAGTCAAAAGATATAAAACGTGAACTTACTACTCCTTAAAATCCTCCTCAAAATAGTGTTGCTGAGAGGATGAATAGGACCATACAAGAGAAGGTCAGAAGTATGTTGTCTAATGCACAGCTGCCAAATGGGTTTTGGGTTGAAACTGTATCAACAGTTGTTCATCTTGTAAATAGATCTCCTATCAAGGTTTTGCAAAAGGATTCAGTGCCAGAGATGGTATGGTCAGGCAAAATGCCCTCATACAAGCATCTTAGAGTCTTTGGCTGTGAGGCATATACTCACGTTCCAAAGGAATTTAGGAACAAACTTGAGCCAAAGAGTAGAAAGTGCATCTTTCTAGGCTATGGTAATTCTGGTGAGATGGGGTACAGACTTTGGCATCCCGAATCCAGAAAGGTTATCCGCAGCAATGATGTTCACTTTAATGAATCCAAATATCATTCTAAACCAAAGAGGGTTGAGGAGATTAGAAGAGTTGTCTTCCAAGAAGATGGACCTGCACGTGCAAGACAAAATGTCAGGGCTCAAGAGGAGCAAGGACAGGATAGACTGGAACCACAGGTTGTGGCTGAGCCTGAGCCACCTATTGTGCATATTTCTGGGCGTATCACGCGACCTCCTGATAGGTTTGTTCCATCTATGAACTATGTCATGTTGATTGATTGCAATGAGCCTTCATGTTAAAAGGAAGTAGTGCAAATGAAGGACTCCGGGAATTGGAAATTGGCCATGCAGTCAGAGATGACAGCTCTGCATAAAAACCAGACATGGAAGCTAGTTAAATTACCACATGGCAAAAAGGCTCTACCTTGTAAATGGGTTTACAGGTATAAGATCACCGCTCATGATAGTCAGCCAAAGTACAAAGCAAGGCTTGTTGCCAAGGGCTTTAAGCAATAACAAGGCATTGACTTTGATGAAGTCTTCTCTCCGGTGGTCAAGATGACTACATTGAGATGCTTTCTTGCATTGGTTGCCATATTAGATTTGGTGTTGCACCAAATGGATGTCACGATAGCGTTCTTGCATGGTGATTTAGATGTGGAAATTTACATGCAGCAGCCAGAAGGTTTTGTTGAGAAAGGCAAGGAAGATTTGGTATGTCAGTTGTTAAAGAGTCTTTATGGCTTAAAACAATCACCGAGGGCATGGTACCATAAGTTCCACAAGTTTATGCTTTCTCAAGGCTACAAACGTAGTGAGTTCGATCACTATCTATATACAAAGAAGGCTAAGGATGGCAGTTGGTTGATCCTTATTTTGTATGTGGATGACATGTTGATTGCTGGCAAGCACTTGGAAGAAATTTCAGCTTTGAAGTCAAAGATGGCAAAATCGTTTGACATGAAAGATATGGGTGAGGCAAGTCATATACTTGGTATGCGCATTGAGAGAGACAGATCAAAGAAGTTGATTTGGTTATCTCAAATAGAGTATATTGACAAGGTTTTGCAACGTTTCAATATGGAGAAGGGAAAGGCATTGAGTGTTCCATTGCCACCATATGTGAAACTTAGCAAACAAGATTGTCCTGTGTCTGAGGAAGAACAAGCTGAAATGGATAAGATTCCATATGCGTCTGCAGTGGGTAGTTTGATGTATGCAATGATTGCTACTCGCCCAGACATTGCATTTGCAGTGGGAGTAGTAAGTCGATACATGTCAAACCCAGGCAAGAAACATTGGGAGGCAGTGAAAGGAATATTGAGATACCTGAAAGCTACAAAGAGTATGCGCATATGCTATGGGAGTCAGGAGCTAAGTGTAAAGGGTTTTATAGACTCAGATTATGCAGGTGACTTAGACAACCGAAGGTCTACGTCAAGGTATGTCTTTACATTGGCTGGTGGAGCAGTATCATGGCGTTCTAGATTACAAGATTGTGTTACTCAGTCTACTCCAGAGGCTGAATATGTTGCAGCATCAGAGGCATGCAAAGAATCAATTTGGCTTAATCGACTAGTAACAGATTTGGGAATCAAAGAAGAGATGCCTGTGTTATATTGTGATAGTCAAAGTGCTATACAATTGGCTCGCAATCCAGCTTATCACTCAAAGACAAAGCATGTGGATGTGAAGTATCGTTTCATCAGGGAAATGCTCGAGGATAAGCAACTTTAGCTTGTCAAAGTTCACACCACAGAAAATCCTGTTGATCTACTTACAAAAGGACTTCCCTCAAAGAGCTTTGTGCATTTTCGCAAGCTGTTAGGTGTAGGGTAGTACATCACTTCTCTACATCTCTTGTATATTAGCTTGTATAGTAGCTTCTCTCACACTTAAAGTACCACATTGGACTTTAAGTGGGAGGTTGTTGGGGTATAAAGCCCAATGTGGTCGCCCAGGTAAGTGGGCGGGCCGCCAGGTATGTACACATATTCTTTTGTGAAAACCTAATAAGAACTCACTATGCTCTACACATTACAGTAGAGCGAGTTCACCATATCGTCGTGCTCTTCTTCTCGCACTATCTCTCGCGTCACACTTCCGCTCGTACTCCTTCAGCTTCATGTTCTTTGTATCCATGTCCTCCCCTTGAATGGGTGCCTTTGTCGTTATCTTCATTCTTCTTTTCTTCATCTCCACATTGATGGTCTTCATGATCTTTATGGCATGCTCGATGTGAAAATTTCTTGAATGCTTTGGGAGAAAACCTTTAAGCTTTGTGAAGCCCCTCTTCACAATAGTTTCCTTTGGTTGATTCATTGGATACTAGTGCATGGATGATAGTGTAATGGGTGCAATTGGGGGTCTTTCCAGTTGAAGAGACTCTCTTCAAGGCAGTGTGTACCCAAAGTTTATTACATTATGCAAATCTTTTAATTACAGGTGCAAAAAAGGTAATTACAATGGTCTAAGTGAGCATGTGGTCTTTCAGATTCTTGGCAAGCGAGAATTACCTCTTGTGGCTTGAAGGCTTTGGAGCTTTAGTCATGTGGGAAGGGGGGGGTAGGGGTGCTTGGTGAGGCTGCAGGCTCATGAAAAACTCGGTGCTCATTGGAGTTCCTTTTATGTTGAATCTTTGTTGCTTGTTGCCCGTGGGAAAGTCCGCAGAGGAGTGGCCCTCTCAGTACACGGGAACGGACCCTCTACAGAGGTGTTCAACACGTGAGACTCAACCCTAGTGGACCCAAAAATCTCCAAAAAGGCTCACTTGATTTGGGCTTGCGTTCGCCGACAGGGTCAGCGCAACGCCGTGGGAATTCCTGTTTGCGGACCCGCCATCCTCATAAGGCAAAATGAAGGCCAGTCTTCGGATCCGTTTTTTGTGTAGCCCAAACCAAATTAAGGCAATTCAAGCCCACGACCCATAGGGATAGTAATAACATTCCCAAATTTAGCTATCCAACAAGCCTCAAGGCTTTGGTTGATTGAAGCCCCAAAAATAACCAATTTTATCCTCGTCTGCACAATGTAGCCACACACAAAAACCTCACTCACACACACCCTTTTTTTAGTAAAAGATTGGGGATGGAGAAGAGGGGGCTCCCAAGCTCGGAATGGAGAGCTTGAGGAGTCTATAAAAAACTTGAAACGAGCTCTTCAAGACTATGTGACCAATGTGACAAGAAAGCAAACCCGATGAAATTAATTGAAGATGCAAATTAGCAAAAAATCGACCCTAGAGGGGAAATCAAAGATGAGAGCGCACAAGAGAATGCAATCATGCACAAATCAAATGCAAAGATCCTACGATTCTTAATCAAGCTTGACCTAGCTATGGAGGGTAGTGGCTCAATGAACTTTCACTATGAACTCGCCCACACATAGCCTAATCATGAATTGATTAGAGAGAAGGGAAGTCTAATGGAAATGCTAATTACATTCACACAAAATCATAGTAACAAACCTAGCTAGCAAACCATGGAGCTCTGATACCACTTGATGGGAATGGAATCATGCTAGCTATGGTGGATGAAACATTGTGCACACAATGTGAGTGTGTGTTGGCTAGGTTATCACTCAAGCAAATTAGGTTTCAAGGTCAATTAACTTGGAATCATTAACACGACCTTGAGTTGTTGCTAAGCCATCACAAGCTCATCATAAACAAGAGAGATGTAATGCAAAATAGACTTGTGTTTATTCATTCATGAAATGAGATTTAAGTAGCTCTACAGCCTGCACCACTTCATGTGGGATAATTCTAGCTTTTCTCTCCTTGACTCACACTCTAGTGACTCTAGGACAAAGATCACACCTTACAGGGATGGGGAGTAATGTGTTTCCTCTACCCTTGCAAACTTTCATGGCCATCCATTCTTATCTCGTAGGTCCAAGGCGGCACAATCACCAATTTTTTTGGATTTGGGCTCACCAAGGGTCCAACAACTAAAATTGGCGATTGTGGTACCCTTCAATATCGAGACGGATTACGATGGCCATGAAACTTTGTAGGGGTGGGGATTAGTATGCTTTCCCTATCCTTGCAAAGTTTCATGGTCATCTGTTCTCATCTCGTCGGTCCAAGGCGGCACAATCGCCATTATTTTTGGCTTCGGGCTCGCGAAGGGTCCTATGGCCAAAAGTTGACGATTGTGTCACCCTTGACTATCGAGACGGGTTGCAATGTCCATGAAACTTTGCAAGGGAGGGGATTGGTATGCTTCCCCTGCCCCTACATAGTTTCATGGCCATCCATTCTTGTCTCGTCGGTCGAAGGAAGCAAAGTCATTAATTTTGTGGACTTTGGGCTCGCCAAGGGCCCAAAGCCAATAGCCAAAAATTGGCGATTGTTTTGCCCTTGACCATCTAGAGAGATTGTTATGGCCATGAAACTTTGCATGGGCAAGGATTAGTGTGCTTTTCATACCCCTACAAAGTTTCATGGCCATCCATTCTTGTCTCATTGGTCTAGGGCGACACAATTATCAATTTTTTGGGCTTTGTGCTCTCTGAGGGCCCAACGACCAAAAGTTGGCAATTATGCCGCCCTATTGAGACAGATTACGATGGTCATCAAACTTTGTAGGGGTGGAGATTAGTATGCCTTCCCCACCCCTAAAAAGTTTCATGGCCATTCGTTCCTGTCTTGTTGGTCCAAGGCGGCATAATCACCAATTTTTGGGCTTTGGGCTCGCTTAGGACCCACTATCGACCAAAAGTTGGTTGTGATGCCCTTGACTGTTGAGACGGATTATGATGGCCATGTAACTTTGTACAAGCAGGGATTAGTGTGTTTCTCTCGCCCTTAAAAATTTTCATGGCCATCTGTTCTTGTCTCCTCACTCCAGGGCGGCACAATCGCCAATTTTTTTGGCTTTGGGCTCGCCAAGGTCCCAACGGCCAAAAGTTGGCAATTGTGCCACACTTCAGTGATGGCCATGAAACATTGTAGAAATAGGGATAAGTGTACTTACCCTCCCCCTACAAAGCTTCATGGCCATCAATTCTCGTCTTGTCGGTCCAGGACGGCACAATCACCATTTTTTTAAACTATGGACTCGCCAAGGGTCCAATGGCCAAAAGTTGGTGATTGTGTTGCCCTTCACCGCATCCTGACGGATTTCAATGGCCATGAAACTTTGCACAGGTGGGAATTAGTATGCTTCTTGTGTCCTTGAAAAGTTTCATGGCCATCGGTTCCATCTCATCAGTCCAAGGTGGCACAATTGTCAATTTTTGGGGCTTTGAACTCACCAAGGACCCAGCGGGCAAAAGTTGGCAATTGTGTCATCCTTGACCATTAAGACAGATTGGGATGGCCATAAAACATTTCACAGGTGGGAGTTAGCGTGCTTACCCTGTTTTGCAAATTTTTGTGGACATCCGTTCCTATCTCATTGGTCCAAAGCGGCACAATCGCCAACTTTTTGGCTTTGGGCTTGCCAAGGACTCAACGACAAAAGTTGAGATGGCCACCATGAAACTTTGCAAGGGCACGGATTAGTGTTCTTTCCCTACCCTTGCAAAGTTTCATTGCCAACCATTCTTGTCTCATCAGTCCAAGGCAAGACAATCACCAATTTTTTTAACTTTGGGCCCGCCAAGGACCCAACGGCCAAAAGTTGACGATATTGCCGCCCTTGACCGTCAAGACGGATTGCAATGGCCATGAAATTTTGCAAGGTAGAAATTAGTGTGCTTCCCCTATCCTTGCATAGTTTAATGGGCATTTGTTCCTGTCTCATTGGTCTAGGGTGGCCCATTGCCAATCATTTGGGCTTTGGGCTTGTTGCCAAGGGCCCAACAGCCAAAAGTTGGCAATTGTCCCACCCTTGACCGTTGAGATGGATTGAGATGACCATGAAACTTTGTAAGGTCAAGGGATAGTATGATTCTCCCACCCTTGCAAAGTTTCATGGCCATCCATTCACGTCACGTCAATCCAAGGCGGCACAATTGCCAATCTTTTTGGCTTTGGGCTCGCCAAGGGCCCAACGGCCAAAAGTTGGCAATTGTGTCGTCCTTGACTATCGAGAAGGATTGCGATGGCCATGAAACTTTGCAGTGGAAAGGATTACTTTATTGCCCCCATGATTGTATTGTTTCATGGCCATGCGTTCCTGTCTCGTCGGTCTAGGACGGCACAATCGCCATTTTTTGAGCTTTGCGCTCGCAAAGGGCCCAACATCCAAAAACCCAACGATCGAAAGTTGACAATTGTGTCGCCCTTGACCATTGGGACTGATTGCGATGGCCATGAAAATTTGTAAGGTTAGGGATTAGTGTTCTTTTCCTACCCCTGCAAAGTTTCTTGGCCATCTATTCCCGTCTTGTTGGTCCAAGGCGGCACAATTGTCAATTTTTTGGGCTTGGGGCTCGCCAAAGGCCCAACGGCTAAAAATTAGCGATCGTGCCACCCTTGACTATCAAGACGGATTGCGATGTCCATGAAACTTTGTAGTGGCAAGGAATATTGTGCTTCTCCTACCCCTGCAGAGTTTCATGGAAATATGTTTCCATCGTTGGTCCAAGGTGGTATAATCATTAATTTTTTGAGCTTTGGGCTTGCCAAGGGTCCAATGGCCAAAAGTTGGCAATTGTGCCGCCCTTGACCATTGAGACGGATTGTGATAGCTATAAAACTTTGTAAGGATGGGGAGTAGTATCCTTTTCCCACCCCTACAAATTCATGGCCATATATTCCCGTCTCATCGGTCTAGGGTGACACAATCATCAATTTTTTGGTCTTGTGGCTTGCAAAGGGTCCAACGGCCAAAAGTTGACAATTGTACCGTCTTTGACCATCGAGATGGATTGTGATGCCCATGAAAGTTCGTAGGGGTAGGGATTAGTGTGATTCCCCAACCCCTGCAAAGTTTCATGGCCATCCATTCCCGTCTCGTCTTCCTTGTAACATGTGCCATCCGTTGCAATATAAGTACATTATCATCAACTTATATCAAGTGATCTCGATAAACTATCATCTCTAAGCACACAATCGTAAAGATACAATGTACAAAAGGTGTGGTACAAGTAAACTGCATAAATTAGAACATGATGACTATAATCATAAAGACACATTGTGCAAAGGTTTGGTACAAATGGACTGCATAAAGCAAAACATGGTAACTACGCTCATAAAGACACAACATACAAAGGTGTGATACAAGTGGACTACATAAACTAGAACAAGATAACTATAATCATAAAGATACATGGTGCAAAGGTCCGGTAAAAATGGACTACATAAAGTCAAAACATGGAAACTACGCTCATAAAGACACATCATATAAAGGTGTAGTACAAGTGGACTGCATAAACAAGAACATGGCGACTACAATCATAAAGACACATCATACAACGATAGGATAAAAATGGACTGCATAAAGTAGAACATGGAAAATATAATCATAAAGATACATGGTGCTAAGGTATGGTACAAATGGACTAGAAAAAGTAGAACATGGTGACTACAAACATAGAGAAAATGCAACAAACGCTAAAATATGTACAAGTAAATCAATCTGAATCAAAGTTTATAGCTACATGCTCTATGTACGCTGCCAGCTGCACCCTAGCATGGGGGGCATACACTATTTGTGCTATGGTGCACTAATTTCCAAGTGCTACAGTATGCTCAGTGCGGTCCTCAGTTGCTATTGAGGACTCTCCCTCTACCCAAGCTCCCTCGTGCTAGAACTGAATCCTGGCCATCACCAGCTCATGGTCAGCTAGTGTGTCATGAGCTTGTTGTCCCATCTCCCGAATCCATAAATCTATACATACTCACGAGGTAATTTGTTTGGATGCTCAAAGGGTTCAACAATGATATTAAGATGCCAAAGGTGGTCAACTTGCAAGAAACCGCTCAATGCCATTGACAACTGTGCAATGCTTCTTGTTTTGTGATTATGGCATAACAACTTCCAAAGTCAAGGAGATGCTATGAGAATAAGGATTTGGGGTCTTTACAGTTGTATGTACAAAAAATTCATTGGGTGCTAATATGCACAAAGCCAAGGGGCTTACATCTACATAGGACGAGTTCTAAGTATAGCACAACGCATGCCTAGGAGCCAAAGAGTCAAAGTAGCGTAATTTATAAGTCTATAAGCCTGCTTCAATCAAGGATTGCCAAAATAGATCAAATTTTCCTCTCAATTGAGAACTTATGCTTCTATCTTCAAACAACAAAAACCAAACAATCGAGCAGGATTCCTCCGCAAGCAAGCCTCCTATTCATGACCATGATCTATTCATGGACATTGAATTTCTCGATAGTCTCAGCACTCAGTCTCCTAGTATTCACCAAACACTTTTTTAGCAACCAGTGAAGAAAAGGAGAGCATTGAAAATCTCTCGGTCTTTAGTGAAAATTTTAGGGCTTTTATCGGTTTGCACACTAAAATCTGCTAAATTTGGCCGGTTTCCATCAAGGTGACCCTCCAAAGTAGTCAAGAATTTTTGGGTTTTGTCCTTTAAAAATACACTAAAGGCCGGTTTTGTGGAACGCTACACTCTAATGTTCACCAAAAACTTTTTTAGAAACCAATGGAAAAAAGAAGAGCATTGGAAATAAATCAGTTTCTAGTGAAAATTTATGGTCGGCTGCCATCGCGGGGCCTTAGTGTTTCATAGAGGTGGTTCATCTTACGTGGCAATGCTCTTATGAGAAACACCGTTTTAGAAGGAAGAGTTATAAGATGGGCATCTACTACAGTCATGAGCGGATGTGTGGTGATGATAAAAACCTGTCGCTTTCTTTCTTTCTCGCCTCCTTTTTTCCACATGGCAGTTCATCTCTTACGTTGGTTACCTGCCATCAAGCAGGTCTTGATGGGTATAAAAATTCAGTGGGATGTCCTGAGTGGAGGTGATTGAATTGATGGCAATATTCAGAGGCTGTAATACTAGAATCAAGCTCACTGGTCACTGGATGTGGAGACTCAGGCAAGTGCCATAACTAATGTTGTGGAGGTGATTGAATTGATGGCAATATTCAGAGGCTGCAATACTAGAATCAAGCTCACTGGTCACTGGATGTGGAGACTCAGGCAAGTGGCATAACTGATGCTGTGAATACAATCTATTGTGCTATGATCAAATAGTTTTGGGTAGTTGGTTTTGTTTCAGGTTGGACAAAATTGTTTCAGTTTTGACTTGAGGGAAATCAAGTTTGTTGCAACCAGCCAGTGCATGTTGTATCAAAAAGTGAAGAATTGCATGGGCATTGGACTTCTTAATGCAATTATGATCCCATGGTACTATCATTATTTGTAATTTTTGGGAGCTATGAGGCCAAGATGTCCAACACGCTGCTTGCTGCTTGCTGATATTTTTCTCTGGTCTGGTCTAAATTGCTATATGATCCATAGCTAGGTCCCACTTTCGTTTATATGGTCTTTAATGTCCACAACACTGCTATCTATTTCAGTGGCCTCAAGGTGAAACGATAGCTCTTTTTGATAATTGAAAGCATGACCTTTGCAAAACCCCACAAGGGTGCTTGTTAAAAACCAACCCTGCTTAGATCACCATCTCGCTCCCCGCATTTTCTATCTGCCACCATGTAGGCAATTTGAATTCCCTTCTCCGTAATAGCTAGAATCTATTATTTCATCAAATGGAATCTTTACAGATTCCATCCATCTGGGCAACATTTTGCACATGGACTAATTTGGGTGCTCTACTCACGTTTTGGTGTTCTAATTTGTACATGCTCTCAGATGCTCGCATTTTAGGTGCTCTCAAGGTTGGACTAGCCTTCATTTTAATTTTGAGTTTTAGTTTTGCCTTGAACAATTTAAAGCGCCTTCATTTTTTTTCACTTGAATTTCTTGAACTCAGTGAGTTACGTGGCATGGCACGTAACCCGCTGAGTCACCTGGCCACATAAGTTGCCAAGTTACATGGCATGCCACATAACTTGCCGAGTTATGTGGTCAAAGTGTCGGTGAGTGATGTGTCCACATAACTCGCCGAGTTACATGGACAGGTGACAGGGTTGGCACCATGGCATGGACCGTGTCTGCATGGTGGAAGACATGTAGCTCGTCGAGTTATGTGGACTGCCTTTGTGGCATGCAACGTGGACTAGCCATGTTACTCGTCGAGGTACATGGTGGGTCCACATGGGCATGAACATGTAAGGGTGTTCACACCACCGTGGAGTGAACACGTAACTTGACGAGTTACATGGACACTCGTTTAAGTAACTTACCGAGCTCTAGTGCTATGCCATGCGCCTCAAGTTGGTGCTTCAAGAGCAAGTGTAACTCGACGAGTTAGCCACATTGCGGAGGCCATACCTGGGTGGGGACTGCGGGAAGTGGGTACGTTTGATCATGTATACTCTCTCTCTCTCTCTCTCTCTCTCTCTCTCTCTCTCTCTCTCTCTCTCTCTCTCACACACACACACACACACACACACACACACACACACACACACACACACTCACATGCCTACCGAAGGCAATCTTTCATTCTACGCACGCCCAGTTGATTGCATCTTCTAGAGGCAAATTGTACGCTTACAAGGGAGAGGGAACAACCTTGCTATGGTTAATGCGGGCTGCAGTAATGATGCTATGTGGAAGTGCAGATGCTACTCATAAGAAACCTTCATACCTATCACTGATCTTACTTCGGGCCACCAGGATAGAGGAAATAAACAAAGGTGGGATTCGAGTTTGCAATTGTGTAGAGGAGAGAGAGAGAGAGAGAGAGAGAGAGAGAGAGAGAGAGAGAGAGAGAGAGAGGGAGAGTTGCAGACAAAAAGAAAGACACAGAACACACAGAGACAAGTTTACCTGGGTTTCACCGTGGAGAGTCCAAAGGCCATGGATATATTAGCTAGAGAAGGGCATCTCCTTGCATTCTACTATGGCTGGATACACACTGCCAATGCGGGTGCCCGTCACTTTTGATGATGGCCGGGCATGCATTACACACTGGCTACATTATTTTATCATAAAGAAAAATCATTTTCAGCAGCTGCGTCCATCTCATTGGTTCGCCGCCTGATTTTGGCTGACCTGGCAAAAGCTCAACCCCCGCCCGAGCTTGGGCAGGGGGTATCGCCTGTCCAAGACCTTGTCCTCTGCCCTTTCTGCCCTGCATATCAGCAAACGCCGCCTAGCCTCCACGTCTGCGCGCCCAAGCTTGGGCACGCGATCTGTAACCAGCCTATATATATCATTTTAGCAAGTTGGGTGACACCTAACCCCTTCAAGAAAAGAGGGTATGTCTTAGTTTGCGTTCCCTATCCTCTTACTTTTTTTGAAAAATTACCAAAAGAGGGTATGTCTTAGTTTGCGTTCCCTATCCTCTTACTTTTTTGGAAAAATTACCAAAAGAGGGCTTGTCTTAGTCTGCGTTCCCTAGCCTCTTACTTTTTTTGAAGAATTACCAAAATACCGCCTCTAATTTATGAAAATTCCCAAAATACCCCTCAATTTTTAAAAATCCCCAAAACCCTCCCACTATTTTGTCATAAATTCCCAAAATGCCCTTCACATTTTCCAAAATTCCCAAAATACCCCTGGTTGTGAGATTAAATTTTTCCAAAGATAGAAAATTTGTAGCTTTTCATAAGAAGACCTGTTGTCTGTCACTACAAGATGCTAAAACTAGAATTTGAGTTGGTTATGTAGTTTTGGGAGATGAATTGCTTCATTGTTTTTAGACAATTGCCTTTTTTTGGCGAGTAATTTGTGACAAATTGCTAAGCACTCAAAAATGGATTTCATTTGTCAAAAAGGAATAAAGACTAGAAGATCTTGAACAATTCAACTTATCTTCAGTAAAGATTAGAAGATATTGACAAAGGATTGCTAAGGACTACCGGTGCTCTATCTCTCTGTCTTCCCCACATCCACCTTATCTCCTCACCTTGCCAAGGAGGCTACTGTGAGAATGATTGTCTATGATTTGAGATTGCTTTGGCTCTCCACCTTGCTAAGGAGGCTATTGTGATAATGGCTAGCCTTGCCTCTTTGCCACTGTGAGAATGGCTAGCTATGATACTTCCCCGCCACCTTGATTGTCTCTTTGCAATTGCAAGCTACAGGGAGGTCCTAGCTGTGGTGTTACTGACAACCACCAAACGGTCACATGTGAAAGAACGGGTCTGAAAAAGGTGGAATTCAGAACGTTGAAAAATAAAGAGGGAACCTAAGGAGCAACACTATGGTTGCGAGCAAGAATGAGCCTTCATGTGGCAGTGTCTCCAGCTAGAATACCAATGATGTGATCCCTCCTCAATATCTTTCACCCACCCTCTCTTTTTCGTGTGTGTTGGCAAGGTCCCTTCTATTCATCTACTACCTCCAAACCAATTGTCTACAGGGCTTTGGCAACATTAGAGTATCTATCTTCTTCTTTTTTTGGGGGGGAGGGACGTTTGTCACAGCCATGGTGTCGTAGGTGCAAACCGACACCTCCTTTATGATTGCTCCACCACTGAAACCAAATTCAATTGGTTGCTCTACATGGTTGCACTCGTGAGCATTGATGAAAGCATTGCTCTTGTGTTTAGGTCTACACTAATCACGTTGTTGGCCACCATGCCCTTTTCTCAACATGCACTCATTGACGAACCACCATTGTCCAAAGTATATATTCTTGCTTGAGTGCTTCTTGGCCTAATTGTAAGTAGTCTTACAATATTATGCCTTTACCACCATCAACAACCAAGTCTGGGAAAAAAAAAAAGGAAAAATTATCAAAAAACCCTCTAATTTGTGAAAATTCCCAAAATACTCCAAAAATTCCAAGATACCAACGATATTTTGTCATAAATTTCCAAAATGCCTTTCAAATATTCCAAAATTACCAAAACACTCCTTGTTGTTTGATTAAATTTCTCCAAAGATACAATTTTTTTAAGCTTTTCACAAGAAGACTGATTGTCTATCGTTACAAGATGCTAAAACTAGACTTTGAGTTAGTTAAGTAGGCTTTGGAGATAAATTGCTTCATTATTTTTAGACATAATTGTCTTTTTTTTGCGAGGTAATTTGTGATAAATTACATGCTAAGCACTTAAAAACGGTTTTCAATTGTTAAAAAGGAAGAAATAGATTACGACCAGCCACACATCATGCAATCGCTCCTCAACATCCAAGTATGTAAGCTTATCTTCTTGTGCATAGCCTTGTAAGAATGCATTTTGGATGTTTTTCTCATGAACCTCGGCATGAGATTTTAGGCTTGAGTGCCACTCTAGCCTCGACCACAAGAAGATTTAGAAATTTTCTCATGTAGGAGAACGGAGTGTTTTCCAGTGTTTTTCATACAATGAATAACATCATGAGCTTCTGCTCGAGAGGCACCGCATACCTAACTAGGTACGATTGGGAGCAGGGGACCCCCGGCCCTCCCACCGGGCCGGCGGTCCCCTGCCCCCAATCGTACCTAGCTAGGCATGCGGTGCCTCCCTCACAGAAGCTCATGATGTTGAGGTAAGTCAGAATGTGAAAATTATTGTGAGAATTTGTCCAAAACTTCTTGTGGGCATTGCCTTCACTCTTAGGAAATTTGTGGCGCATGGTGTATGGGGTGATTAATGCACACGTGATGGAGGGAATTCATTGAGAGAATGGCTTGGTTTGCGTTCTTTTATAGTAAAACCATAGTCGAAGATATCCTTGGATGGTGGTGGCTCACAAAAGGATGCCCACAAACGTTGGATAAAGTTGAGCATCATGGGTCATGCACTAGGGAAGCATACATATCTTATGAAGGATGCCCCCAAATGTTGCATGAAGTTGAGTGTTATCACTAGCAAAAGGATGCCCATGAATGTTGGATGAAGTTGAGCATCATAGACCAGAGACATACATTTGTGGGCAAAAGGATGCTCACAAATGTTGAGCATCACAAGCCATGCATTAGAGATGCATACATTTATGGGCCAAAGGATGCCCACAAATGTTGGATGAAGTTGAGCATCATGGGCTCCACTAGTGACATGCATTTATATTATTAAGGGATGAGTAGCCATATGAAACATCAATGGATTGGATAGACACACCTCACCACAAAATCTACATACGGACACAAGGTATGATGATTGCCCATTCACTACAATTTTGAAGAATGCATTGTGAGTCCCAGGGCTAGAAAAATACATTTTTCCTAACCGAACAAAATAAGGGGAAACTTAAAATTCTCCCGGTTTTCAGGTCAAAATTTGAAGCTTTTGCCGGTAATTACACTAACACTTGTGTAAATTTGCCGATCTCAGCTCAAAATCTAACCGGGATTTTATAATTTCAGTCGGTTAAAATACACTAGACCCCGGTTTTTTTCTAACACTGATTGTGACCAAGCAAATAAGTACACAAGGCAATTTTAGGTTCAAAATCCAATCCTTGATAAATAGTAGGCTATAGGAAAATAATCCGATAGGTGCATGATTATATCTTGTTTGAAGGGCGAAAAAAACTCTATACCAAGGTGAAGAATCATATTACTGAAATAAATCTAAAAAGCCTCATTGACTCATATACTTAACAGATGGTTGTAGAGGGTAGATCCTTATAGAAGCAACTTTGGCTCCTTGCTTTGGATCCCATTAATATCTAAGATCCATCCGTCCATGGCAACCTCACTACATATTCCCTAGACACATCTTTTCTCATAAAAACAAAATTTCACTTCCTAACATGAAGAATCTCACCCTTAATCAAAATACTCCAAGTAGCAACTAATGCATTCAATCCAATCTCAATAAGTGCTAAAATTTCAACCTTTGTATGTTGTATAATAATGATAGAAGCAAACCCGTTAC
The DNA here is from genome assembly GCF_014529385.1 of Adiantum capillus-veneris. Taxonomy (NCBI): domain Eukaryota; kingdom Viridiplantae; phylum Streptophyta; class Polypodiopsida; order Polypodiales; family Pteridaceae; genus Adiantum; species Adiantum capillus-veneris. Next base: position 96,127,616 of record NC_140934.1, read on the forward strand.
ACATGCAATTTGTTTTGAGTGGCATCTTGCTTCCCCACCATTCTACTGCACTTTTGCAACATGATAAAGGACTATTGTATCGGGCCAGAATTGCCGACCGCTCATCTGAACAACCTCAATTATATATTTTACATTTATTATGTATATTCACAAGGGAATAAGGAGCACATAATGAGGCCTCATTACAATAATTGTAGTGTTATCATATACATGTGGTAGTGATGTGTGTGAACACACTTAGGACCGTCGGGGGATTTTTTTTCCTCACTAGGGCGTTTTTCCCCCCGTGCATTGTATATACGCCCAACATTCTAGGGCTATCTATCTTTCCATTGCACACTAAGTGATACACTCTCTATTGTGTGCCTTGAGAGCTTCCTTTGTCTTCTCCAAAATGTGTGTTGTCCTGCAACCCTAATTCCAACAATTGGTATCAAAGTAGATTGCATCCTCCCGAGCTTAGTCACCATCACCTCTAGCACATGCCTGCTCACTTTCTTTGATTTCTGTGAGCTTTGGCAAGCGTTTGCAGGTCGACAAATATTTTGGAAAATCTCGAAGAGCTCAGTCCGCTCTGATTTTTGATTCAGGCTCAGTTCGACCTTCGTTTCCACTACAGGCAGGATTGCACAGGCTATCTCGTCATTTTGTGCAGAATTTTTGTCAGTGCCATTTTTTGCATAACATGTCCCTTACAGTCTTCTATGATTTGTGCTATATAGAACATGTTTTTCCCACTCCATTTCTCCTCTTTTTGGGCATCACATCAGATGCAGGCATTCACCATGGCTGACAACAACACAAATGTGTTCGAGATGTTTGTTGTTGAGGACAAATTGGATGGGGACAATTACCCTATGTGGTCTTACATGATACAACATGTTCTTGTGTCAAAGTGTGTCTAGAATATTGTGCAAGGCATTGATGTACGTCCTGGTTCTAAGGATGTAGGCAATGTTGAGGATGTTGTAGGTCTTGCTGCAAGGATTGTTGTTGTTAGAGTTGTTTTGCATGTGGTAGAACAAGCTCGCTGGGATGTAAAATATGCGTAGGCTCATGCATTGATTGCATTGTCTGTGAAGCGCACTATTACGAATCACATTCGTTCATTGAAATCTATAAAATAGGCTTGGGGTATTCTGATTGGTCTTTATGCAAGTTGCAATGATGCAAAAATTGCATTGTTGCGTAAAGAGCTAGAGTCAAAGATTATGCATGAGGAAGATGATATGAACACTCTCCTTGTTGGTGTCAAGGATATCAATGAACAAATTATTTCTGCAGGTGAAGTCATTTCAGACAGTTCGCTTGTGCAGATTGTTCTTGATGCCTTGCTAGATTCTTACCAGACTTTTGCTAGTACTTGGAGACGTATGACCCAAGGAAGTCTTGAAGTTGTCAAGTTTGATGCATTATGCACATTGTTGTTGCAAGAGTTGCTTTCCCAAAAAAAAAGGACTAGATAGGGTGCAGTTGAACAGACCTTTATTGGTGCTCAAAGAAAAGATGGTAACAGTAATGCAGCCACTTCTCATGGTTCTTTTGCGAGTGAAAAATCACATGTTTCTAATGCTTCTGTTGGCAGTAATTTTTTTGGAAATTTTGGTGATAAGGGCAAAAAGAAGATGCGTTGTCATTATTGTAAAGCTAATGATCACTTGATCAAGTAGTGTCCTAAGTTGAAGGCCAAAGAGGCTAAGAAGAAAGAGGCTGGTTCCACACTAATGTTGGTTCCACTACAAATGCATCTATTGTTGAGTCTTTTGTGAAAGGAGACTGTGATGCTGATGTTGATGTAGAATGGGCTTTTAATGCAGAGTGCACTTATAATCATGTTGTCCATGATGCATGCATGTGAGTTGTTGCAGATTCACATGTGTGGTATTTTGACAGTGGTGCTACAAAGAACATTACCTCACATCGTGATTTGTTCACCTCTCTTGAGTCTATCCCTTATGGAAATTCAGATACTTGTGCCAACAATGCCTCTTATCCGGTTCAGGGAGTAGGAAAGATTGTGCTTACTGCTGCAAATGGCAGTTATTTCACACTTGTTGATGCACTTTATGTACCTGGGATCAAGAAGAATCTTTTGTCTCTATCCGCACTTGCTAGACTTGGTCTTGTTAAATTTGTGGATGACAGATGTACATTACATGATCTCAATTTTGGTGAGATGAAATTGTTGCATTTGGCATTTTATGCTGTGGGCTAAAAATGTCTCAAAATATACTATGGGTACCCTCCGTTCCGATCGAGGAGGAGAGTATATGTCTCATGAATCTAATGCATTTTGGGATAGTCGTGAGATAAAACACCAATGTACAGTGCCATACGCTTCAGCAAAATGGTGTTTTTGAGAGAGAAAACAGGTCACTTACGAAAATAGCACGATGTATGGTCAAAAGTCAAGCTTTGCTTTGCCTTGAGGCCATCATGTGTGCCATTTATGTATTTAACGTTAAAGGTGTCTTCCAAAAGCTTTGCAGTCTATGACTGCATATGAAGCATGGCATGATAGAAAGCCTTCTATTGAACTAGGCATGTTTGAAAGGGCTGAAAATGAGTAGGCTAGAGGTATGCCAAAATGGCTGGTACATACATTGCGTGAAAGTAACTTGGATGCACCTTTGTCTAGTCGCACTCGTTCAGTCTCTTTCCATGCATCTTATGCATCAGATTGTTATGCTTTGGCTGTGTCTAGCTTACATGATGTTGAGGAACCTTTATCTTTTGATGAAGCACAGAATTTAGAAAATTGGATGGCTCCCATGCAATGATAATATGATGCATTTTTAGAAAATGACACATGGACTTTATGTGGTTTGCCCTAGTGGTAGATGCTTTGTCTCGGAAGCCGTTCGTCTTGGCTATTTCCGCGATTCATCATAGAAGCTTCGAGGACATGGTTGATCAGTACACCACATATTTGGATTTTTTGGATGTATTCACTCGAATACAGTATGGGGAGCTAGTAACCCGATATTCCATACGGGATGGCTACTTGATGAAGAAAACGATGTTGTGCGTTACACAGCCATTGAGGGAAAAGGTTTTGACTCAGTTCCATTGTCCATCTTTTATGGGTAATGGCGGCATTGACACCACCTTGAAAGGTGTGGAGCGTTACTTCTTGTGGCCGAGACTCAAGAAAGATGTGGACGACGTTGTACGCAGTTGCTTGGTATGCCAAAAGGTCAAGTTTGACAGGCATAAAGTAGAGGGATTGTTAAAGCCTTTACCCATTCGTTTTCTATGTGCATTGGTAGCTCATTTTGGTTGGGATGTACATCAATCAGACATTGTTACTGCTTTCTTGAATGGTGACATATTTGAAGAAGTTTATGTAATATAGCCTCGCGGTTTTGAAAAGAAAGGGCAAGAGGATAAAGTGTGCAAATGTAACAAATCTTTGTATGGGTTGAAGAAATCTCCTCGTGCTTGGTATGAGAATCCTGTCACTCGTTTGGTTAAACGAGGCTTTCATAAACAGTCCAACAAAAATCACATTGTATGTAAAGCGTGAGGGTGATGTACTTCTCATTGTGGTTCTTTATGTGGATGATTTGTTGATCACTGGACCAAATGAGAGACATATTGCTGAATTTAAGGCTATTTGAATGCTACTTTCAAAATGAAAGATTTGGGGTTGTTGCATCATTACTTGGGTATACAGTTTAAGCAGTGTTGATGGTGGTATTGCCTTGTGTCAGAAAAGTTACAAAGTTTGGACTTGAGGATTGCAAACCTATTGCCACTCCCATGGAAACAGGTTTGAAATTGAGCCTTCATAATGGTGGTGATCCTGCAAATGTCACTCTTTACCAAACTGATGTTGGATGCCTCATGTATGTATGCAATGGAGGCTAGATATTTAGTTTGCAATCTCACAGGTCAGCAAATTTATGCATATCCCTGGGTCTAAGAATTAGCAGGCTGTCCAGAGGATTTTCTACTACTTGAGTGGCACTTTACATCTTGGCTTGTTTTATCCCCAAGGGGGATCATTTTCGCTAGACTTACATGCTTTTTTAGACTCAGATTGGCCTGATTGTTTTGACATGCGAGTGTCCACAAGTGGTTTCTGTTTCATGCTTGGAAGTTCATGTATATCATGGTTGAGCAAGAAGCAACCTACTATGGCCACTTCTAGTTGTGAGGCTGAGTACGAGGCAATCTTTACAGCTACGGTTGAGTGTGTATGGCTCAGACGCCTTACGGCTGATTTGGGTGTTGGACAAAACACTGGTAACACTATCTACACTGACATTCAGAGTGCATTGGCAGTTGCGAGGAACCCAGTTTTTCATGCTCGCACAAAGCACATTGAGGTGCATTACCACCATGTCAGGGAGAGGCTCTCTGCAGGAGAGATCAACTTGGCTTATGTGCCAACACAGGACAACCTTGCAGATATTTTCACAAAGGCATTGTCTCGTGAGAAGTTTGAAGCTTTCCGCAAAGATTTGGGCTTACTCCCCTTTGTGGACTGATCATGTCCTCAAGGCATGGCACTTCCCTTTACTATATGTACCAGCTCTCATTCACACTGCATCACTCGAATGGGAATTTGTTACCATGTACATGTGGTAGTGATGTGTGTGAACACACTTAGAAGCATTGGGGCATTTTTTCCCTCACTAGGAGGTTTTTCCCCCTGTGCATTGTATATACGCCCATCATTCTAGGACTATCTATCTTTCCATTCCACACTAAGTAATACACTCTCTATTGTGTGCCTTGAGCTTCCTTCGTCTTCTCCAAGTTGTGTGTGTTTTCCTGCAACCCTAATTCCAACATGCAAGAGTGAGGGCTTGCTCTACCACAAAAAACACCATAGAAATAGAGAGTAGGAAAGACCAAAGCAAAGAAATGAAATACCTGTCACATAAGCTTCCTCCTTCTTGCAATTCCAAACTAAAACAATAAAAGATCCTTTTTCTTGCATGTAGCCCTCCTTTGCAAAAGCAGCTTTCAATCAACTAACATCATCTCGTAAGCCTCTCGCCCTTGCATAAGGGATCAATCAACATAAAGGAATTGGTGGACAATCAAAACAACTAAACCTGCGAGTACATTGAAGAATATATTGTCCTCTATGCATGTAAGGTTTGTGCTCTTCCCCTGTCTCCGTCTCTACTACTACTTCATCTCTTACGACATAAGGCACTATTTGAAAACATGCATATCACTCTCCTCTTTCTCTCTCACTCTTCGTGCACATAATGAATCGTAGTTACATTGATTGCAAGAGTGAAGGCTTGCTCCACAATCTCTATGTCACTATGCGCATATGTCACACATGTCAAAGCAAGGGACTTGCCGTACACTGTGTGCGAGCCACAAATGGCTGCAAGCACACAACCAGATTAATCTAGCAAGCTCAAGAGAGCAAGGGAGTGTCACTCACCGCCCTACGCTCGCCTTCATGGAGGATTCCTCGCCGTGAAGAAGAGGGAGCTATCGCCGTGCCGCGCTCAATTGCCTCGCCGCTGCCGTGCCGTCGCAATGCTCTCTCTCTCTCTCTCTCTCTCTCTCTCTCTCTCTCTCTCTCTCTCTCTCTCTCTCTCTCTCACACACACACACACACACACACCCACACAAGGAGATGAAGAATACGATGGATATGGAGGAAGAGCACTCTTCAATTGCACAAATGAGAAAATGAGTGATTTTTAGGTTTAGGTGACTTTTATATGAGCTCACCCATTCACACTTGGGCGCCCATGCTTAGCCAACTAACCCTTGAATGTTCCAGTTAGAGTGCGCCTCTCATCAGCAATCACTCTTACCCTTTTCCTATTGGACCAACAAGCCCAGTCCATGACTACTAGAAGTGGATGCCAATGGTTAACATGCCCCCCTTTCTGATGTAGATTCCGTCCTCGGAATATAATAGTGTAGCATCGGGATCCATGATAGGAGTACTTATAGCAGAAGAAAAACAACATTGTGAAAGCTCAAAGGCAGCATGTGCAGGCGTGCAATAAGTGAGTTGCATACATGATATTCTAGGAAATGCAAAAAAAAAATCATGAATTGTAACATTGCCAACTAGAATAAGCATAGTACGTGAATTAAATGCAATTGTGTTAAGGTCTATTAGGTTGACTCTAAGAGAAGTACACAAGAGCTAGTTCTAAAGTAAGTACTAGGTTGACCAATCTTAATTAAAAAATGTCGACTAAAGAGTAGTTAACCCTAGGAATGCTTGTCGGGGTCTAAAGACTAGTGATCTTGTCACTTATACCCCTTAAGTGTGATCAACATAAAATACAAGGAAGTTTGTGCTATTTGTTTTCTCTTTTTTTTTTCTTTTTTGTTGTTGTCGTAGTTGCTACAAGTAGCTGGGGGACTCGAGGTCAAAAATACCAGCTTGAGCATAAACTAGCCAGGAGACTTGAGGTCTCAAATTCTAGCTTAACACAAGGACTTCCACAACACAAGTCACACCTAGGTGGAATAAGCTAGAGAGAACTATATCCTCATAGCCTAAAACATTACTAAAGTTACTACAATTAATATACTATTTAGGAATTAAAGTCAGCAATTAAGTGGCCTAGTTTAGCCTAAGGTCCCGATACCTACTTAAAGCCAAGTAATAGACCAAACTCAAAGAGAAGAACAAGGTACTAGAAGTTTGAAAAAATTATAGCATCTAAATTGACAATGTCACAACTTCATAAATTTTATGCATTGTTAGAAACTCAAATGACAAGATGCAAACATGTAATTGTGGAAGCATAGATAAAAGGAAGTAGTACACTTGATATAATGGAGAACATACGTTGTAACATGTAAACATCCATTGTCGTTGTCCTTCGAAGGCATCCTTATATAGTCACAAACTGCACTATAGTCACCACCAAACATCCACCTTTTAGAGGCACATCAGTGGGAAAAAAGAACTTTGCACTAAACTCTAAAGCACAAGCACTCCTATCGTACTAATCCTACCTACCCTCCATCACTGGAATGATGAGGATCAAAGTACGTGAAGGTTGGACAGCTCGATCGGTAACTCTAAGGCTAAACCGCCATCCTCATCATCAAGGTAGGTGTAATCCTCTTCGGTAAGGCCATGTGTCTCGTCTATCCAATCACCATTATCGCCCTTGTCCTCTTCCGTGCAGAATAGTATTAGGAATGTCACGAGGCGTGTATACTCAGCTTGGGCAAAAGGATAAACTTGGGCAATTCGGAGAACTTCTTGGATAGAATAGGGATCCGTCGTAGTCAAGAGGCAGATCAGCCACTCTAACTTCTCAACATTTCTCTCACAAGTGAGTGTTTCAACCGAATCCCATTTAGAGGAAATATGACAATAACATAAATGCATTACTTGGGACAGGTAAAAAGAATATTCACAAGAATCAACCATATCTGTGAACACAAATAGAGGGTGGTTCGGTGTTTGATGACATAGGTTTCTGTTTCAGTGTATTTGATGTGACATGTGTAGGTCTGGGTCAATGATTTTGACTAGTATTGTGCACACTCATTTGCTAATTGCTCTTGCTCTCTACTCCCTTAAAAAAAAAAAAAAACTAGGGCAGTTAGTCACAATATGTCTATATATATACAATCTCTAAAGTCAAAAAGCTCAAGGGTCAAGGAAAGAAGGGTAAGAGGGAAATAATTCAATAGGCTCACGTGAATGAAGACTCCCCCCTTCCTTGAGTAGATCATACTTTAGAAGGATGTCATCACCTTTCGGAATCAATTATTCCAATTGGTAATAGGTGATCTATTACCTTGGGTGCCTCATCGAGTTGCAAGGGTGGTAAGGTACTCTCCCATGAACGAACTTGAAGTAGTGCATCAGGTAATAATTGAACAATGGGAGGTGTCCAATCTTTTGTAGCTTTATGGAGGCTGCCTATGGTAGGTGGAGGTTTTGTAGAAGCTTTTAACTCTATGGATTCATTCCATGAGGAGCTAGAAGCTTCATGGAACTCCCCCTTTCCTGAGCTAAGCCAAATAGATTGGTTTTGCCTTGAAACCCAAACTAGCTCTGGAATAGGTGTGTAGCATTCTGTGATATTTCCCTTCCCACGGTCTTCCATCGGCTTTGAATCACAAAGTTTGACTCACATGGTTTCGTAATGGATAGGGAAGGACAGGATTTACGTTTAGGTACCCAAATTAGATCATTTCCATCATAGTAGCCTTGGGCTTCTAATAGTTGTTTGGGAATCCAACATAATTTGGTTTTCACCTTCTTAACCTGAGTGGACGCCTTCCTTTGAGGTTTCCTTTGTGAATTAACTTGAACCATAGGGGGGTTCGATAATGATACCTTGGGAACCCATTGATATGTACCCTTGGTCAGATCACGTGGAGCTTTTGATGTAGCACTGTCTATCGTAGCCATGGAAGTTGAAGCTTTAGAGGGTTGTGCTACTGGCAAGGATGTTGTGACTTTTTGGATTGGCAATATTTTGTTGTTTTTTTGTGTTATGAAGAGGTGATATTTCAGGTGTTATTCCTTGAGCCCTAGGGCCATGAGTTGGTTTCTACATCATGATACTCCCAATATCTCAATCGATATACATTTGATTGCAGACATCCATTTGCGTCCTAGGTTTATATTACCCTCCATAGTACCAACAGGCATGACCAAAAAGCTTTGAACCATGGTTCCATTGTCATAAATAACATGAGTGTGTAGGATTCCAAAAACAGTGGTCTTTTTCTTATTGACACCCTTGACTTGGATGGTGCTTGTGGATAGGGGTGGTTTTCCTAGCTAACACCAAACTCCATAGGATATCAAATTATGTTGAGCTCCTGTATCCAATAATGCGTTATATAGTACTCTCCCATAGAGGCTATTTAGTTCAATTGAATATTGTAGATGTGGCTCAGATACCAATGAATCATCATCGGTGTCTTCAAAAAACGCTTCCGTGATTCCCAGATTAGCCTCTCGTTGGCGTCTAAGACATTGTTGTCTTCTCAAGCCTCAAATCTTGCTTGGATCTTTTTAAGCTCTACTTGTTCTTTGGCTACTTTCTTTTGATGGATGGCTTGTAACTCTTTATTATGTCATCTCCTTACAGTACTGCTCAAATTTGGCTTCTTTGTAGCCTCTAGTTGTGCGATGTTAATGGGTTATGGACTACACCACATAACACTTTGAAGGTATTCACCCCAGTTATCTACCAACTTCTGATGAGCGTCACATGCCCCGTATATAATTAAGCCATTTTGCGGTAGATTTCTTTTCATTTATTCTAGCACGCACATTTGCTTACTCTTACTCTTATATCTCTTACTCTTCTTGTCTAATTTTCGATTAAGGTCGGTCTGTAGTGAAGAGTCACTAGATGAATCGCTACTTGTCTCTTCTGCTCCCTTGATAGATTGTCATCTAGGGTACCAGTGGGCCGTGAATGGTTTGTCCCCACATTTGCACTAAGATTCAACTCAGATTCTTCGTCCTCATAGTCAATTTCAATTGATGATTCTCACCCCAAATCGTGTGGGCTATAGTCTTGTGAGACGCTACTGGTTCCAATGCCAGTCAAACCTTCATCTTGTAGGTCATCAGAAGCTATATGCATTGCTTCTAGCATATTTAAGGGTACGAGTGGTGGCATTTCATCCCCCTCATGTGTTACCAAGGTCGTCCCCCTATTTCCCCAAGTGTCTATGGTTGCTCCTAAGTGGACCCAATCCACATTGTCCGACTCAGTCATCCCAGGTAGTACATCCATATAAGGAGAATCTTCCCCAGCATCTGTATCCACTTTACATGTATAAAAATACTGCAATGGGGCCAAGTGAATTGTGGTGTCAAATCTATGATCAATTATAAACCTGTTTCCTAGAGGATGTGCTCGACCAGCTACAAGATCCACTCGCATGACAGAATCTTGGAACTGCAAGAAGACATGGTTTTTAGACCAATCATGCACCATTTTTGCCTCCCTCATGAAAGGGCGTCCTAAGATCATCTCAGATGCCATAGTGTGCTTGGAGAAATCCATAACAATGAAGGTATTTCTTATTTTGTGTCCAAAGACCTTGATCTTGAGATCTTCTAGAATCCCAATAGGTTTAACAATAGACCCATTGGTCATCTTTACTACTATGGTTGTGGTCCCAAGGTGAGGTCTTCCCATAGTTTTCCATCAATTTTTAGTCACAATGCTAACCTCAGCGCCACCATCAAGGATTCCATTCACAGTTAATCCCTTGGTAGTGATTGGTATGGCTGCATCGGATTCATCACCCTCAAAGTATTCTTCTACAACAGGGTTCTCATCTAGGTTGGGTTGTGGATCTAAGTGTTCCTCCTCTATTGGCATCTCCATAGCTCCATCCATCTGTGCAAATTGTGATAGCCCGTCGACCTTCAAATCTCCATTGAAGAAAGCTTGAAGAGCTAAGAATAGCTCAGGGTCTCCATATAGTTTGGACATGATGGTGGTTCTGACTTGTGAAGCCATGAAATCCATTATGCCATGTTTGGCAATATTTAACGGCACCTTTTGGGCTTCAATCCCTTGACGTGGGGAGGATGGGATCTCCATTTCTTCGATAGGGTCAGGTAGTCCCTCTGTAAACATTCTTTCCAAGAAGAAGTGAGTATGCCCACTTTTCCATGACTTGAAGTCACTTTCTTCTTGGATGACACTAGGTATGGCTAGGGATCTATGGACTTTGTGATGTTGTTGTTGCGTAGGGAAAAATGTGTTTGTAATCTGGATCTGTCTAGGTGCTGGTTCCACATCCCTTTGGGTATCTTCTACCAAACTCCTTAATTTCTTAACTCGCTCTATCTCCTCTGTAGGGTTTGGATAAGTTCCTACCTTTTTCTTGGATCCTGGCCATTGTGGCTCATGACGATCTTCCTTGTCGGTTTCTTTCTTAGTGGTCGTTTTGTTCTCCATGGTTTCACCTGAATCGGAATCCTCTTCAGCATCGTTCTTACATTAGGAGTCGTCACCAGTCCCTATGTTGGTCTTTGAACTGGGGCCTAGCTTCGCTGCTTTTTGCGATCTCTTCCTTCTTGTTTTCTTCTTCTTATGAGATTGGGCAATTGATGCCATGTCTCTTTCCTCAAGAATATAATTTTGTTTTTGGAGCATCGATCGAGTGAGTACGTTTATTGGTACCATAGGTGTACTTTGTGATGGCTCCTCGGTAACCTCAATCAAGTTTAATGGTGTGATCTTTGGTGCATTTGGATTATTTGGACATTGGGAAATCAAATGATCTATGCCACATCAATTACACATGAGTATCGGCATTGTAGATGTGCTTGCTTGATTGGTTTGCATTAGTGTGGCATTCTTTTGTAGCCTAATAGGACATTCAGCCACACGATGTGGACCTCCACACTCATAGCATTGAAGAGGTGGTGTGGTCTCTTGGCAGTGTAATTGATATTTTGGCCTCTTGCAGCAAGAGCAGCTACTTGATAGACATGTTTGACTTGTCCCCAATAGTCCTCCATGTAGTATTGTGGACATTCTTCTTAGCGCATCAATCCCATAGGCAATATTAGGCTCTATATCTTCCTCACAACCCAAACAAGCAATAGATGACTCACAATCCACTTGATTCACAGAAATGATTCTCGAATGTAGTGGTTGCGGTCCTAGCATTGAAGGTGGTAAGGGTGTTGTTTGAACAACATTTTGGTCCCTAGGGACCATGTGTTGTGACGTTTGTTCAAGAAGTGGGGCCCACATCAATGCATGCACTCGAGGTGTGTCTGTCCATGCTAAGGTTGGTCTATTGGCCATCGCGCGCTTAAATACTATGCAATCCTTACCTTAGCTTGATGACCATACCTCCCACAGGCATTGCAATTCCCATTGAATTTTACTCTAAAAGTAGGACATTCACTGGTACTATGTGGACCATAGCTTACTGAGCACCATTGTTGCTCCCTTCTTGGATACATATGATTGTTTTGCGGAGCACCATTGTCTCTAAAACTCTCTTGAATGGCCTTGGTGAGGTTTGCTAAAGTCATCATAGATATATTTGGCTCCTTAGCAATAGGCTTTAGGGTCATTGGCTGATGCCCCGATGCTTGCGAGCTAGTAGATTTAGGCTCAACAGACACTCTTTCTCCTTGAATCATTAAATTATCCTCCAATTGGATCGTATTAGTGGTGACTGCTTCCCAAGTGGTGATACCTCTAATGACTAGGCTATTATAGATATCCTCATGTCGTAATCCCCTAATTAATCTATCAAGCAATTGATTATTATTGAAGCGCTCATTTGGATTACAACGAGAATTCAAATGCTTCAAGCGACTAATAAAGTCTCTCACCGACTCTCCTTCCTCTTGTCGGGCTTTCTGGAGCTTAGATGCTACACCCCAAAGCAGTCCTTCTCATATGTATTCTTTCAAGAACAGTCTCCTAAGAGTAGAGTAAATCGTTTTTTCTTCCACCCTTAGGGTTCTATACCAATCCCCAACCTTCTCACTTAAGGTTAAGCTTAAAGAATTACTCTTATGCAGGTCATTGTGTTCTCCTACAGAATTGCATATTTGTTCAAAAACTTCAATATTCTTTCTCACATCCCCATCTCCACTAAATCTTTGTGTGAGTTTGGATATTTGTACTGCCGTACTTCGTCCTAAATAAGCAGGTATAGTGGTCGCAGGTGCAGGTGCTCCTGAAACTACATGTGGGATGGGAGTTGGCGTTGGCCTTGGCATACACGCTGCCCTTGGGTCCCATACCTTGTATGGTGGTGTAACTTGGTGGTCCAAAGTTCATAGGTGTGGCCCTAGGCATAGCCAGTGCCGAATACAACATGTTATTGCTAAATTGTATGCACTTGAATAAGAGCTCGGATAATGCCATTGTGGAGTGTGAGCCCTTGGCATAAATGGGGGTCTGGGAGCTACGTGGGCTTGAGGTGCGACAGGTACATAGGCTTGATGCACACTTGTAGGTATTATTGGAGGCACTGTGCTACTAGGTAGTGGTGTAGTGCTAACAAACGAGGTCCAAGGTGTACTTTTTGTACTCATCACCGGAGTAAATATCATAGTTGTAGTGTCTCCAAGAGACAGATGAGCTAGATTTGGAAAAGTAAAACTACTACTTGTGGGTTCAGACTGTACCGAAACTCCAGGCGACACAATATATGAAGGGTCCATTGGACTCATTGAAGGAGTTTCCATCTATGATAGTGTCGGTTTTCTGGCCTTTCCCGTATCCAAGAATCTCATAAGGCCCGTTGAAAGAATGTTAATCTCTCGTTTTTGCCTCTCCGATTGGATGATGCAATGGATGACATTGCAGACCATTTGTTGCCGCTCCTCTAGACTTGTGGCACTAGAAGTAGAATGTACAACTTCTAACCAACCTATATGGTATGTATAACCCGTGTACAGGCTAGTCAAGGTTTCAGTTTGTAGGTCATATTTCCAATTTTCGTTGAGAAAGAACCCTTCTAAGCCCGGTGTACTAGAGGTTTCCCTTGAGGTGGAAGCATTGTTGTTCCTCACAGTTTCACCCACATTGCCTACTAACTTAGAAGCACTCGATTGCTTGATTTCTATGCTTGTTGTCCCAGGGGTCTTTCCCTTCATGGCTCGATGTTGTTCTAGAAAAATCCCCATTTCCCTCTCCCTAGCTGCTTGCATATAGTGCTCAACTTCTTACACCTCCGCAAGACTCCTACCATCGGGTAGTAGAACTTCGGGGGTGATTGCTTTGCAGGGTCTTCCATGAAATCAGGGGGCAGGATATTGACGTGGACACTCTTGGGGAGTATAAGCTCCCCTTGAGATACCAATGGTGAATCTACCTCTCCCTCTCCTTCGCTAACTTCACCAGCCCCGCAGGTTCAGAGCGAGTAGCTCTACTAAAGGTTTCTATAAAGCGACTAAACACACTAGATCCAAGCCGTGGGGTCCATACAGGTATATATTTTTTTACTTGCTCGGGGTTTGGTGTAGGATTCCCTTCCATAATATCGTAGTCAGATGAAGAGTCACTAGCCGCTCTGTCTGGGTCTTGGGTTGTACTACCTTGGGTCTCCACCGAGGGCCCGGAACCTAAGGTAGGTGGGTATTGAGAATCCGCATAACTCGAAGTGCTCGCTAGTTATTCGGCCTCTAGCACACAACCAGAGTGCAGATGCATGTGCCTTTGGCACCCTACAAGCGTTGACGAATATCCTCAAAGGTTAACCGCTCTATTTTTTGGGCATTTTGCACCCCGTTTTCACTCATTTTTTGATGTTTTTTAATGTCTTTTTACAATCGGTTTTTGGATTAGAGCATGTGATAGCTCGAAATCATGGTGTGCTTTACAGCACAACGTTCGATTACCCGAAGCTCCGATGGTCCTCAAAAGGGTCGATTTTTACTTAGGCGTGAGGCTCAAATAAGTAAGTCCAAGGTGATTGAGGCCTGAGCATGGGCTTGGGCTTGGGAAATGTTCTCGATCCCGGTCCTTCCTTTTAAATAAATATTGCGGATAAGGTCACCGCAGTCGTGTCGCGCGCGTGCACTCACACACCTAACCTACCTAATTGCAAACAGAGCTAATGTTACACACTGTTTAACACAGTACTACAACAACTAATTAACTAATAGATCTACTTACTGTACCTTACAAATCTAGCATTATAGACCTAATACCTTATGTCTAATACCTTATCAACAGAAAACAATACATTGCAGCAAAAAAATATAACGCCTTATTAACAGAAAACAGTACACTGCAACAAAAACAAAGTTCACAAATCCTTCTCAATAGCCACACACCTTCTTTCTCTACCTTTCCTACATCTCATATTGCACCACAAAGCAGCATAAAGTGCTATTTGAGCTTAGTGCAGGGCATCTCCCCGGCACAACGGCGCCAAAAATGTGCGCATCGATCGCACGTGTCAAAGCAAGGGACTTGCCGTACATTGTGTGCGAGCCACAAATGGCTGCAAGCACACAACCAGATTAATCTAGCAAGCTCAAGAGAGGAAGGGTGTGTCACTCACCACCGTACGCTCTCCTTCGTGAAGGATTCCTCGCCGCGAAGAAGAGGGAGCTACCGCCGTGCCACGCTCAATCGCCTCGCCGCCGCCGTGCCATCGCAATGCGCTCTCTCTCTCTCTCTCTCTCTCTCTCTCTCTCTCTCTCTCTCTCTCTCTCTCTCTCTCTCTCTCTCTCTCTCTCTCTCTCGCATACAAACATACACAAGGAGATGAAGAAGAAGATGGAGATGGAGCAAGAGCACTCTTCAAGTGTACAAATGAGAGAATGAGCGATTTTTAGATTTAGGTGACTTTTATATGAGCACACTTGGACGCCCATGCTTAGTGAACTAACCCTTGAATGTTCCAGTTAGAGTGCACCTCTCATCGGCAATCACTCTTACCCTTTTCCTATTGGACCGACAAGCCCGGCCCATGACTACTAGAAGTGGACGCCGGTGGTTAATAGTCACTCTCCTTTTCCTTTCACACTCTCTGTGCACAAATTGTGAGTGCAAAAAGTGGTATCATAGAAGCAACATTTCAAACTCTGGAGTCTGCCTAAAAGAAAAGCTACAATGCTACACTCAGTAGTAGCAAAAGCTAAAGCTAGCTTTATAAAATGTTGGCATCACTATTGCAGACATGAAGTAATAGTTTGTAGGTTTAGAGGTAGCAGGTATAGCTTTGAAATTACCAGTGTTGGGAGATTTTTCTTGAGCAAAGCCAAATGAAAAGAGCGCAGCCATTAACAAAGGCAACACTAGTTCATTCATGTAGAATAGAAGCAAAAGGCAACACTTTTCAACCATGAGCAGTTAATCAATATCGCTTGCAAGAGGCATCAAAGAACTAAGAAGCAATAATCTCTTGGAAATTATCTTTCAAATGCCTTGGTTTCACGTGTATGTCTTGATGTGGTGATGTTTGGTGTCTTAATGTGGTCATTCCAAACATCACATAATGCTTGACAAGCTTCTCATAAGTACACTAGCTATATTGCTTTTTTGAGAGCAAGTGATGGTGTAAATTTGATGCTGAGCATTTTTTGGCGATGATGCCAATGTATGCCTATGAAAATTTTGTACTAGAGTAGTGTTAGTCACTTCTATCTTTATTACTTGTGTCAGTTTATGGTATGCAAAATTCTGCATCTTGTATAGCTTTTTTTTTATCTATCACTAACGTTTTGGAATCTCATATAAACATCTGCTTAAGCCACTTTATGGTAGTTTGATGCATAAATGGTTGATGCTGATCTATGCTACTCTTTGATTTATGGTTCGTCGTTGCAACCTTGTATGGAAATTGTGCCCTTCTGTGTAGTCATGCTGGTCTATGACTTATGCCTAACTTGTGTTTTGTGAGTTTTGTTTATCGTCAATGGTCAATTTTATGCCAATTTATGTGCACTTGATGTTGTGTGGCAAAGAGAATTGTCTTATGGTGATATGAGCCAACTTACGGTCTCATTTATGCAATATGGCACTAATTTGTTGCCGACATTATCAGTTTACATTGTGCGTGCCTTCATGCTCTCTTGACATCTTGTTTGCGTGTTGATATTTTTTTTTTCCTTGGGTGGGAGCTTCATAAATTTTTAGCAGTGTTTAATTTTCTTACTTTAATTTGGCACTTGTTTATATGCATCTGGTATAGTTATCAGCCAAGTTATCTCACATTTATATGTGCAAAACTACTTTTTACGTCTGTGTGGTATCAATTTTGGCATTTTATGGGGATTGGTTTTTAGTGTGTGCATAGCCTTTTGTGAGGGCTGTAATAAGGTGTTTGAAGTGGAGCAATGGGAGGCATGTTACTTGGTGTGAGATGGATTAGGTTCTTGGTGCTATCCTTATTGTAGCCTCTCCATTAAACATTTATATATGGGTATGGGTGCACGATAGCTAAGTTTTCTTGATACTCTCTTATGTCAATTCAACTCTTGTTCATGCCTAGATTACTTATACATTGTTCTCTCATTATTTATGGATGTTATGTTTTGAGATTTATATCAAAATTAAGCTAAAATTGTGTCAAAATTCTGTCAGATTTTTTGCCATAGTTCATCTTTTGGATTTATACATTCTTTTGTTCTTGGTTTGAAATATTTACAAATTCTTGTTGAAACTTGCTTTTTTTTTTTCATGAGCTTGCTTTAGTCTTGTGCTTGAATATTAAAGTAGTTACCTCAGACAATAAGAAATTAACCATCAAAAAGTTTGATGGAAACAATTTCTCTTTGTGGAAAGAGAAAATTTAAAATTTTCTTGTCCACAAGAGTCAATTAAAGACGTTTGGCCTGGGATCTATGCCTGCTACCATGTTTGAGGAGGATGGCTTAACATGTATCAACAAAGTTTACTATTAGAATACACTTGGTAGAATCTATTTAATTAACAATGATTGAACAGAAGACCACTCACTACATATGGAAAAAGCCCTATGGAGCTTATGAGAAGGAAATTACTATAAATAAGATTAACCTAAATGAAAGAGCCCTTCCTTTTGAGGATGAAAGAAGACATCATTGTTGATTCTAATGTATACATTATTTTTAGCTGATACATGTGAAAAGCTGAATCTGAATGTGGAATCAAAAGCTTTATGTATGTTATGTTGATCACCTTTTGCATGGGATACATATGTTATTGCAATCAATAAATATCTTTCTAATAATGGTACCCTAAACTTTGATGACATACTTGGCACCCAACTTTCTGAAGAGACTAGATGGAAGTCTACGGATCAAGTCAAGCAAGGTGCTACACTCAGTGTCGATAGAGGTAAAAAATAGTTTACGAAGAATCTAGTGCATTCTTTCATGTTTCGCTTCATACAGGATGGTTTCTCTACCTATGGTGATAACAGATGTGTACACGTATACTTGAGCAACAAATTTGCTTATGCAACACTACGTGTGGTCAATAATGTGAGACACGTGCCTACTCTCACCAGCTCTCAACTTTTCCATTTTTGTACAATGTGAGCATTGTGTGTATGATTTCAAGCATGCTAGATTAGTCGTTCTAGTCTATCAAACAAGAAAAATCTTGAGAAGTTAGATCTAGTGGACTATAAAAGAGGCCAAAAACAAATTCCTCATCAGCAAAGTGATCTGACCAAATCTCATCTCTAGTACGAAGCACGTCCTTTGTGACCGGCAGCACCATGAACAACGCTCATCAGCAAAGCGATCTAGGCATAATTGCTGACCAAATCTCATCTCTAGTACGAAGCATGTCCTTTGTGACCCGCAGCATCGTGAACAACACTGGGTAGAACTCCATAGCAATCTCCAAGACTCTTTCCGGATCAATACATACATGATCGTCCATGTCCAATAGAGCACAAAGAGCACGGCCAAGAGCATGGCGTGATCAGAGAGCACTGTCCTTGCTAAAATAGAGGGCTCCCCTCATCACCTCGCTACCCTATCATGCCCCCACTAAAATAGAGAGCTCTCCTCCTCACTTCCCTACCAAATCTCCAACATAAAACGCGTCAAAAGGCACCCACCCTGGAATCTAAAACCCCAAGAAAGATACAAAGAACCATAGGGATGGATAAATAAACACATATGCTAGGAGTCCATTGTCAAGATCCTAAACAAAAATCTATCCAATGCATCATGCTCAGTTGGGAAAATGTCAGTAAGTAAGAAGTGGAGACATAACAACGTCCACAACAAGAAAAACATTTACTATTTGTTGCTCCCAAAACATTGAGTGTGCACGAGCATTTTTATACAAACGTGATCCCAAGAAAAAAAAAATTACATGCAATGATAACCACAGCACGATCCTAGGTTGGTCACTTTTCAAAAATATTTATCACGTGAGTGGACTAGAGCGGATTATACTCCAAAATGTATAAGGGGGTTCTTGGGGGGGGGGGTTGTTGGTATATTAAGCACACAATGTAAATATAACATGTTTATAGGGGTGTTATTAAACTCTAGAATGTATGTGATATAGCGAGATTTGGATGAGAGTTTCATAGAGGCACGATGACCACGCATCGATTAGAGCTAGCGACTTTCCCTGATCTCTCTCTCTCTCTCTCTCTCTCTCTCTCTCTCTCTCACACACACACACACACACACACACACACACGATATTTGTTTCTTTATCAATTCACGAGAATTATCAAGATGTATGGCACATGGCCTTATCTACTATCAAATGAGTAAAGACATATTGAAGAATGCATAGCATGCAACCATGGAAGAGCCTTTTCTTTCAAGTGTTCCAAGCATCAATCAACCAAGAGAGACCACGAACACCCCTAGTATGTTCGTGGTCTCTTGGTTGATTGATTCTTGGAACCCTAAAGCTAAAGACCACTAACACCCTAGTATGACTTGTCACTCTGAGTGAATAAAAACTAAAACATAGTGCATGCTTTGATTATTTCAAAGACCTACCTTTCCAAAGAAAGCTAACATCACACCATTTACATATTTCTTTATAGAGTTGTTATTGCCAAAAAGCTATTGTTTAGATAAAATCTTGCATATCTTGTTTAGATAAAATCGAGCCCTGAGTCATGTCACGAATCTACTTCGACAAGTCTCGCTGAGAGAAACATTATCCAATGGACTGTTTTCTTGGCTCCAAACTTCTTGAATGTAAACCACTAGAGAAACAAAAACTAGCCGCCTTGAAAGGGAAATTGATGAGTGTAATTACATAGAAAGATTTTCCCACAAAGAAGCTCTTCTTCTCATTCTCCATGTGTTATTGGCTACTTCAAGAGTACCAATTTTTATCATGCACCGAAGAATAATATACGTCATGATGAGACTCATGGTAAAGTGTTATCATTCTAAGCATGAGGATTCTAGAGCGTGAACTTTGTTTCATAAATTTGATCATTTGTTTTATAGTTCTATTCTAGTATATGAATGTACGATGTGGATGGCAAAACAATGACAAACCTAGTATCAATGTATCACATACACGTACCATGCCATGTCTAGTAAATAATGGTTGGCAAGTATGTGCCAATTATCTCTCTCTCTCTCTCTCTCTCTCTCTCTCTCTCTCTCTCTCTCTCTCTCTCTCTCTCTCTCTCTCTCTCTCTCTGTGTGTGTGTGTGTGTGTGTGTGTGTGTGTGTGCAATGGAAGGATTTTCTATAGCAACATAATAAACTGAATAGATTGCAAAAACTTAAGGTTTTTTCGGTCATCTTGTCGGCAATGCCTACTACAATCTATCCTGCAAGTTATGGCTCAAGCAAAGAATGCGGATGCCCAAGAATTGAAAGTACAAGAGAGATGTTCCAATAACATTGTTATCCATGGGATTATTGAACAAATTTGGAAACACCTCCATCTCTTGCAATTTTCATTGGACAGTTTCTCAACACCCACTTCGGCATGTCAAGAATCAAGGTTTATGGTGCACCGAGTCGGAAAACAAAGAGTCCCTCACTTGGGAGGAAAGCCTATTGTATGCACTATGGTTGATGAAATAAATCCAAAGATTCTCTTTGACAATATTTGGATCTATCTCAAGAGGACAATTTCTTTTGTGTACAAAGATTGCACCATTCTGCAATAAAATTCTCGTCGCAAAACATTTGAACATAGAAGCAAAAATCTTAAGGAGCTATCATGAATAAAAGACTCCCAAAGAGGAAGCAAGGCTTTCCAACAAAGTAGGGACACGATCTAGCGGACCAATTCACGGTTGCACGTTTCCTTTTGGTAATGGATAATCATGGAATGCGCTAATTGGCATAGACAAGCTAACCAATGAATCATATATCATACTTGTTTTTGTTGAAACATGGGAGAATGTTGCCCAACCAATTCTAGGATTGGACAAATACAATGCGCATTCTTTGATGTGAACCAAACTTTCAAGGTAATGAAGAGACGAAGCAGTTGTTGCATTATAACTAGGAATATATTGGAAGGTTATGTTTCTATCATAAAAAATTAAAAGCATGAACATACATATGGCTGAAAATAATGACAACAACCGACACATCCACTTTTGTGATTTGTTACATTCCTCATCATGATTCCAACTTTATGCTTGCTAGAGATCAACCTTTTATCGACCTAGAGGAAGACAAAGACAAGGGTGATGTTATTGTCTTTGGTGAAATGATGCACACTCAAGGACCTTGCAAATGTGAGACGCAAAAATTTGATATATCGCATGTTTAAAGGAGACTAGAATCTATGTGCATGTATAACCAAATCTCTAGTGATGAAAAGAGTTGGATCAAAATGCAAGTCACTTCTACATATGTGTGATAGATCCTCATTGCAAATGGTGTATCTTTATACAATGGCACTAATGGACTTACATGTATTAAAATTTTTGGAAAGAGTATGATTTGACTATATTTTATTTTTGGAAGCTATCTTGGATCGCATACAAAGTTTCAAACACCAATGGAATTCAAAATTGGATCACATGACTTTATGAATTGATCTTAAATATATAGAAAGACCCAAGCATGTCAAGTCCACATGTAGTGTGGGACAATCATCTTTATGCATACACTTCAAACAAGCACCTTTGTATATTGATATGATCAAGGAAATGTTACTGAAAACAAGGCCCTCAAATAATACAAGCGTTACAAGCGTGTCATTTTCTCGTGTGGAGGACTACTTTTACATGAAGCACATGTGCCCCAAAACCATCAATGAAGGCTATCTTAAAGGATACACTACTTGGGGAGTTTACATGGAAAAGTGATAAGGACTATCAAAAACATCTACATGCATATATTAGACATGTTTAATAGAAGAGGAGGAGGTGAGAAGTCAATCAACGATTTCTTCAGGCTCAAGAGAAGCCACAAGCATGTGGTAAAATTTGAAGCGATACAAAGAGCAAACGTGTCGATAGTTTCACTGACTTGATTTTTAGGGACGTGTTTTTTATTGTAAGAATCTATATGAGCAACCAAATATGGGAACGGTATTGTGTCATGGTTCCCCTTTTATATATGTCATCTTTCTTTACCATCAAAGATGTATGCGGAGGGTTTAAGAAATTGACCACTTACAAGGAAGGAGATCTTCAAGGTATCAAGCTCAAAATGTTCAAATGAACAAGCAAGAAAACAAAATATTGTATACATGATATGTTTTAACCGCACACTTGAGCAAGGCATGCCTTATGATTGGAGTACAAATTGGATCAACCCTCTAAATAGAAGGAGCAATGTGAACAATGTAAACAACTACCAGACTATAATGATGAGTGTCACGAAAATAAAAAGTTCCAAACGGATCGAAAGGAATGTAAAACATGCATATACACAAACAAATCTCCAAAAAATAAATAGCATCATTAATCAACTTGTGACTCTTGTTCTCAAGGAGGAAAGTCGCTTGAAAGATAGGTTATTGTATTGTTGCTTTACAAAATTCAAGAAAGGTTTTAACATCACTCCTCAAGAGAGCTTTTGGAGATGTTTGGAGGAATTCCAAGTGCCATTAGGAGGAGAAAATATGTCAAAGTGCACATGAGAGGGAACTTCAATTTTTTTCACAAGCACTTTTGGTGTCAAGCAAGGATGCCCACTTCCACCAACTCTCTTTGGGCTACTCATCAATGAAATGGAATACATAGAACTTGAATTTATGCAACAAGGTTTTGAAGAGGTTATGATTAGAAATGTGGTGATCACGCTTTTGTTATATGCAGATGATATGGTGATTTGTCCCATACTTTAGAAGATGCACAAAAGCTTATGATTGTCTTGAAATACTTTTGCTTACATAGTGGACGGACTATGAATTACTCCAAAATAAATTTTATGCTTGTCAAAACTTTCAACAATGAGAAGCCATGCATTGTATATAATAAAAGAGCCCCTTGAAGTGGTAGAGAGCTCCAAGTAACTTGGCCTTGAAGTTCCGGCCAATCATAAATGGAACGATTACACTACGCCACGCTTAAGCCGGGAAGGAACTTTAATATGCATTTGAGAACATGTGGAGTGAGAGAAACTAAATGTTGGGCTCTAAAGAAATACCTTTCTTGACATGTTGGTAACACCGATACTTCTTTTTGGAGTTGAAGTACGGGATGGTAGCATCTCTAACTTTACTCTTAACTCTACTTGGAAAGAGTTTGAATGTCCCCAAGCGTTGCTTACAACTTTCTCCAAGTCGAGACACGAGCACCATAAAGAGTTGCGGAGTGCATAGTTAAGATGCGGCAAAACCCCTCGCATCAACTTTTGAGAATTGCATGAGAAGCAACTGAAAAGTTCAAAAGATGCGCACAAGCAAAATATGAAGTTCATGATGGATGCAAGCCATCAAGAAGTGATTTGGAAGAAGGGATGCATTACAATTGCTTCATGATGTCTTAAGAGGCCCAAAGATCGTGAATGTATCACGGCCTTGAAGAAATCCAAGGGTTCACACTTCATACATTACATCACATGGTGCTACCAAATAAAAAACTATCTTCTTCAAACGAGGGAATTGCACCCACCTTTGCATGTTTGATCCTCTCCCCATAAGTGTGATCCACACTATCAACACTATCCGGCTCAGCTCTCATTCACTTCTATGTTAGACAAGCATTGGGACACATTTGAGGAGTCTCTTCACAATGCACTTTGTCCCCAAAAAGTTCGTGAGACAGGCACCCCACTTGAGTGCTCAGCTTTTGGTATTATTAGTGCTTGCTTTCCCCATATTTCAGCCATGAGCTCTACCTACATACATTCCTCTCCCAACCACAATGTGGAATCTCAATTGTGATGCTCAATCATAGGTATACTGGACCTTTAAGGACGATAACGAAATCACCACATTAGGTCCTCTTTTCCCCATTTATTAAGCCATGAGCTCTCCCTACATACCTTCCTCTCCCAACCACGATGTGGACTCTCTATTGCGACGCTCATTTCAACCATTTTTGAGCATCGAGAATCACTTATGACCTCCACTCACACCACATGACATGTTCCCATAGGTCATATTTGACCTCCGAGGACGTTAATAGAACTCTCTCTCTCTCTCTCTCTCTCTCTCTCTCTCTCTCTCTCTCTCATATACACACATATGGTAAAAAATAGACATTGCTTTGAAAACTGAGTCTAAACATATATCTCTTGCATGAATTCATTTAGATGATGTCTTACAGCTTGTATGATGACTGAATCTAAATATGAACAGTGTTACTAGAAAAACTCTGCAGAACTTGTCTTTTCTACTCTTAACTGCTAAGTCAAATCAAATGGCATAAAAGGATAGAGTGGAACATCCACTTTAACCCTTCAAAATTTTGATGGTGTTGTTGTCTCTGCATAAGGAAAAACAGTTAGATTGTATGCAAACTTGTTGTAAGAAAATTTGCCACGACGATTCTGCGGGGTCTCAAAATTTTCATGTTGGAACATGAGTGTTTGCTTTCAATTCAGAGGAGACGCTCCATGCCAACTATGATTCCTAGATACTGAAGCAGGGGAAATTGACCTTATTAAGGTCTCACAGCTGATACTCGCCCATTGCCATTTTGTCTCGACCGCATCCATCTCTCACCCCTACGGAAATCCCCACATTATATTCCATTCAGAAACAAGATATTAAAAGAAACCAAGTACCGCAAATTGAACAAATTGAACTACCTGGCTGTGAAGCACAAGCTTTAGACCATGTCTCTCTCCACTTCAACATGACGTGCCTTAAGCTCCAAACATGAAAGGGGAGCTTTGAGCCTTGAGGACTTCTATATACACACATCAGTGATATGAGTAGTGGCATTGCTTCATGTTGATAAAAAGAGTGGAACAACCCCAGGAGTATGATTAGTACAGAGCATTGCTCAAGAAACTTAAAGTGCAGCGAACATTTTGGAACATATGGTCTAGCCTTTCCCAGCTAGCCGACACTGAATCTGACAGCAGCTTCGCTTTCTCTTGCAGAGTTGATTGTTGCAAAATAGTTTCTCCATGCACCTGCATGCAAGATACAAGAGTAAATCAACAAGGAAAAATCTCTCCCAAACATGTTATTTCTTCTGAACTTCCCATAGAACCTGAAATAGAAGCAGGAAAACTACCAAAATAACCCTGAAATTTGTGGAAACTCCCAAACTTCCCCAAAATACCCTTGTACAATTTTGGATGGATTGCTCAATTTTTGCATATTCTTTTTGACAGTAGAGATCTATCTCCTAGAAAAAGACTTTTAACAATCCACTGAGAAATAGAGGCATATGTCATAGTCTACAAATCATCTTGAGGAGCCAACAATACCACCTAAAATCCTAGTTCTATCATCTTCTATTGTGAGAGAACCAATCTTCCTATGAACAGGTGCAAAAAAAAAAACGTCTTTAGAGATGTTTACAAGAATAACAAGGAGCATTTTGAAAAGATTTAAGAGCATTTTGAAAGTTTTGGACGGTGATTTTTTAAATTTGAGAGGTACTTTGGGAATTTCCACAAATTTCAGGGCATTTGGTAATTTTCCCAATTTAAAATAAAGCTGTGGACAATATAAGCAGGCTGAGAAAAGCCGCTTGGATAAAAGTATTTGCAAATTACCTTAAGAAAGAGTCGAGTCAACCCATGAACAAATTCAAAATCTCGCCTTGAACTGACTGCCTCTGTGAGAAAATCCAGCATCAAACCTATCTCTTGGAGCTGCTTTCCTCGACTTTCATCCATCGACTCCAAATCATCAACCACCCTTAGCATTTGGAACTCCAAATCTACTTCTGAAGGTGATAAGCCCTTCAGAAAAAGAAGGAGATTCCCAACTGCAGAAAACAGTTTTTTTTTTAATCAACATTACACTTGCAAAGGTTTAAAAGGCTAAGTACTCATAGGTCGGTGTGCTACTTACAGTCTTTGGACTCAGAACAGGAATACAACAATCGTATAAAAGACGAGTCCCCATCCATCGCAGTATTCTTCGTTGACAAATGCTGCCGTTTCTCTTCAGTTTCAGATCTCTTACCACCACCTACACTGCCCAAGTTTACAAAGGTAGGATCACCGGATAAGGAAGGCAAAGAGGGTAAAAAGAAAGGTGCTTTTTTGGGTTTCTTTGGCGGCTCCACCGGTTTATTGCGCATCTGCCAGCCACAAACAACTATATGAAAGCTCTATTAAAGAGACCATATGCAAAAGAGAGAGAAATGAAATGAATTGTTATATTAACGTCTTCAAAAGGCCAAAATGACCTATGAGACCAAAAGGTTGCATCCATGTGTGACTCTAGTATATGTCTTGGGAACTTAAAAATAAAAATAAACGAGGGTACCTAGAGTGGGTAGGTACCTAAGCCTACCCTATATATTCATCATCATCATCACCATCACATAATAGATCATCTCAAAACATACGGGGAGAAGTACAATCACATGAGGGCTAATGAGGAGCTTGGATGGCTAAGCAGATAAACGGTACAGTCAGTTTTCTGAGAACCACTTCACTACTTGGGCAACACTAAGGCAACACTTGTGCTCCAGCCAAATAAGAATTTTGCAGAACTCATGGCAAGAACAAAGTCTCTGGTCGCCAAGCTTCCCCAATAACCACGAGAATTCATGGTCAAAAAGTGGGTGGAGAAAGCTCTTCCCCCGAGACTTCTCAGAAAAACTCTGAGAGAGTCTTTGACCTGAAGCCACTCTTGAGGAGTTTGTCGCTGCTGCTACTGGGATAGGAGGAGCAAGGAAGTTATTTCAACGAGCCTCCTTAGGTAGAGACCGCCTCAGCACTCTTGGAAAGTCCACCTGACCCCTTGATTTCTTTACACGGGGAACTAGAAGCCCTGACGTTACAACGAGCTCTTCAAGAGGAGAGATCCTTCTCTCTTCGAAGCGGGAGCTCGAAGAGCTCAGGACTTAGCATGAGTCTAAGGCTATGGTATGGTGTAGCTCGTGTCGCTCTCCACGGAATCCTCCACACGAATGCCCTCTTCACGCTTACTGCCTAAAGGGATTACGACACCTTCAGCTTCCTCCTACTCTTCAACAAGAGTTGGCACCGACATCTAACATGGTTTCCCACTATGGCCATCCAAACTACATGCCACCTATGCAAGGTCTGCAAAGCAATTTTCCACCTCAAAGCTTCTATCACGCTAACGCTCCCTCAGACCCTCACAGCTTCTACACCTCAGCCTCCACCTCCATGCAGCAAGAGCAGAGACCATTTCGTCATCCGTCTCGCTCGTCCAATCGACCCATTTTGTGCTACAGATGTGGGGAATATGGACATTACGAAAGCAAATGTCCCCTGCCCGAAGGATCTCCTCCTTGTCGTCATTGCCACGAGGCTAAGGATCACTACACTAAGGATTGTCCTAAACAACAGGCATCCACGTCTTTGAGCCCGAATCAAAATTTCTGCATAGGGAATTTCTTGCAAGGGCCACAAAAGGCATGTTTCGTTCAAATCCTCGAACAGGTCATCTTAAGCTTCATCTGCCAAAAGCTGTCTGTGAATTTTTCAAAGAATATATCTACCTAGATGAATCCAGGATAAGCCCAGATTCACCCTTGAAGGAAAGTGCAAGGTATAGACCCATGGTAGTCACCCACAAGGTTTTCAAAGAACACTACCAGGTTTTTGAAGTACCTTGTGAACTAACAGGAGAACTACAAGATGTCCAAGTTAACATTAGAGTCAAAACACCTACGATGGTCAGATATCTTTAGTGTACACTACTGGCCATGCCAAAATTCTCCACTGTCAACAGATAATAGATATATTGACCTTCTTGTGTATCGTTGTGCAGATTTTTCTGGTATCTCTACAGAACACGAGGCCAGACCTGAGAGTTCTAGCATTGTTGCCTTACTACATGAGGATTTTGAGTTTGCTAGCTCCAGTGACCAGCTTTCTCCTGTAGAAGAATTAGCACTATTGTGAAATAGAAGCTCCAAGCTACTGGAAATAAATCTTCACATATTGCAACTAACATTCGGCGGGGCATTTCACAATTTGGAAAGGTTGGGGAAGAGTTAAGTACAAAGGCAAGTCAAAAATCTCACTTCAGAAGCAAACAGCCGCAATACCCAAGAGCACGTCTTCAACAAGCTTATTTGACAGGAGGATAAGTGAGCTCAAGAGCATGCAGTGCCCAGCATCTGCGGGCTGGAAGTTTTGAGCAACAAAAGCTTTGATCCCCAGACTCATCCTTTGGCCCCTGGTCTTCTCCCTACCCACCCTCTTCTCGCCCCCACCCTCCCCTCTTCTCGCCCTTACCCACTCCAGTAAACCCTCTCAAAAGTCCAAACAAAGCTATACCATAAGAAGCGTTTTCCTGCTCATAGTCCCCCACCACCGCTACCTCCTCCTGCAACCTCTACACAAGAGGAAGCCCTGCATGCTCTGCACGAGTCCCAGCTCGACCTTCAACCCTACGTGCCCTGCTACCTCTGCACGCTCGCTTGCCCTACCGTGGTCGCTTGCTCCGAGTTATCGCCCTCTAGAGCGCTGGGCAGCCAGCATGTGTGTGTGTGTGTGTGTGTGTGTGTGTGTGTGTGTGTGTGTGTGTGTGTGTGTGAAGCTCTAAAAAGGAAAGGTCGGAGGCGAGCTTTGGAGGCTATCTTTTCCCCGAAGTGGACTGCGTACGCCCGTCTCTCCACTTGGCAGAGTTTGGCATTTATTGCCGCAATTTTTTAGGTTCTGAAATTGTGCTCATGCGTGCCGTTAATGTATATTTTGGTGTTTCCTGTAAATATACAAGTATTAGCTCCCAAGGTAAATAATAATAACTTGAATTAGTTACTACCTTTTAGGTTTACATCATCCCATCTACGGGTCTTTTTAGTCATATCCCAAAAAAAGTTGCTGCTATTAAGGTTTTAGCAAAATAGTGCAAAAGTGAATTCAGTCACAATCAGTTTCCCCCTTATGCAAAGCGGTGAAATGGCCAGACTTTCATGGAGCCATATAGATGTAGCTCAACCCCAAACAGAATAGTAACACATCTCCCAAACAGAGAACCATTCATATACCATAGGCAGACCTAGAGAAGCTCCACTAGGCCAAGTTCCACCAAAATCACCAGTCATAATATGTATGTTATATTGCTGTAATGCCACACATGGCCTATCAGAATGGAGAAGAGCAGCTACAAAACCACATGAAGCTGAACCTAAATAACGCTCAATATAAATGCAGGCATAAGCATTCAATCAACCGAGTTCTGCGAGTATCCTTCAGTCAGGCATGGTATTCACGCCAAAAGACCAAAATCCGACTACTTAGTTATAACCATAGAACATATGTTGCTTGGCTAAGCACAAGAGCCCTTTAAAAACAGTCCGGTCTCCAAAGCAAGCAAGCCTAGACAGAAGTTCATAGAATAATCGACAAAATCTGGATATCCTTTACTAGTACAAAATAGAGACAGAACCTGGGTGATATTTTAACCTCAGAATTTTCTAGATCAGAGTTTTCTCATTACAGCACCATCCCCAAGATCTCCGGCCAACAGAAAACAACCAATCCAATGAGATTTTCCTACTCATTTAGTCATGGGTAGATAACCAAAACAACGATATGAAAACGTCGTAGGCAACTTACAGTCGGATTATAACGGAAACAACCAACTACATTGAGTTAAGTAAAGGAGAGAAAAAAACTATTTAGACTGCTTCCAAACCGCAAGCCAGCTTTTTACCACAAAAATTAAACAAGAGATCAAGTATTTGAAAGCCCATGTCCAACACTAATACCTGTGTTTGAGTTGGAGCAGCCAGCTCCACAACTGCCAATTTATCTTTCCCTTTAACCATCACTCAAAGCTTTTCCCCAACAAGAGATAGTGCGACTACTAAGTGGTATTTGCAAACACACAACGAAATGAACAAGTGCACAACACTAAGTGAGCTCCAAGAGAGCTCACCTTTATATACAACTCGCGCAGCAGCTGGAGGAGTGGGAGAGATCCATACGCACGATCCCCGAGGTTAATGCCTTCGGTGGCGTTCTGAGTGAGCAGAGCAGAGCGTATAGGAACCCGCGCGACAGAGTGCAGGAGTGAGGGAATGAGTGCGCCGTGTAGAGTGGGGAGACAAATCAGAGATCGCAGGCCGGCTCGATTTGGGGGAGGGCATTAAGTGTAATGGCCATATGTCCCCCAATATTAGGAGATAATAAGTTTTATCATGTAAGGGTAGTGCCCCATGCAAGAGAGTTTAATAATCCAGTTTAAAGGTAGGTAGTATTAGAGTAAGTGTACGAGTATGTAGGAATAAATGTCAAGAGTAATGTAGGTTTTTGAATAGCTAGCGGCCTTCATAGGTATTGTGTGTGTGTGTGTGTGTGCGTGCCCCATGCTAGGGGGTTTAGGAATCTAGTTTTAAGGTAGGTAGTGTAAGAGTAGGTGTAAAGGTCCCGGTAGCAGCCATAGCTAGAGAGAGTTAAGATATAGTGTGTGTGTGTGTGTGTGTGTGTGTGTGTGCCCGCCCATACCCAAGCACCATATCTAATGAGTCTAGTAGGCCCATTAGATATGGACCTACTTCCTCAGTAAGAGAATAAGTGATTCAGTATTAAATTTGGCGCCAGGCCAAGAACTCTTTGTTAAGGCAGCTATTATAGTAGAGATCAAATCTCGTTTACGAAAGCCATTGGTTTGAAATTTCCTGATAAGAGCTTCGGTTTCTTCGAAGGCAGAGAACACATCAGAGGAAGAGAAGATAATTAAGTGTAGTATACTTAGACAAGTGTTCAAGGCTAATTTAAAGGGTCTATTACTCTTTTTCTTAACAAATTCAGCTACCGTGAGTTTGAGCTGGTCTCTTTTCCAAAGGAATCGTGTGGTAAACACGCCATCTAGGGGGTTAATGATATTTATCTCGATGGAAAGATAGTTAACTCGCTTCGAGGAGGGTATATCCCTGAAATTATCTTGTTCTAAAAAAGTGGCTTCAATAGCTAAACAGGGAGGATAAATATCAGTAGCAAACAGGGCAAAAATAGGATTATTGATGCTTAAAATATCATCCATGAACCTATAGGTGTGATTACATTTTGTGAGTAAGGCTAAACTTTCTAAGTTGTTGGTATGTTTGGTAATCGACTTATACTCATAGTAGAACAAATAAAGATTACACATGGCCGGGGAGCATGAGAATCCCATCGGAATGCCACAAGTTTGCTGGAAACAGTTGTTTCCAATAAGAATATAGCAGTGATTTAGAACCCAATGTATTACCTCTTGAAACTGTATCTGGGATACATGAAGGGGGGGTTTTTTTGTAATCTTTTTAATCCATTTTCCCGAGTGAACAAATGATAAGCCAGAGAAACCATTGCTAGCTCTATTGGAGTCAATTAGCGTGTTTAGAACATTGATAAGACCATATTCACCTACCAATGGAATATTTTCATAACAATGTGTGATGTCAGCGGTATACATGCAGTAGACCGCCGAGGGAAAGTTTAAAAGTACTTCAGCAGAATTGTTAACTAGCCAAAATGGTTGGATGTCTACTCTTGAAAACCATTTCAAGACTTCCCTTTTATCCGCACAGATCTGTATGAGTTCATCTTTTATTATGTTAAGCCCAACGGTAACGTGATAAGTGATATTAGTGAACAGGCAGCTGGAGGCATCTGATATCCACCGGAATTTATTTTTATGACTTTTATATGTGGGAAATAAGATGGGAAGTTTAGTATTTTCGGCTTGATATCCTAAGATTGAGATCTCTTTACAAATATTTTCTATTATTGTTTTCAGATTGTTACCAATGTACTGGAATTCATTACCGCGGAGTCGAGTCTCCACAGCTTCATAGACAAGTTTTTTGCATAGTATTGACGCTGTGTTAGATGCTTTATCCAGTCCAACAATGAACCATTTATTCAAAGGCTAAAGCAAGGTCAGCATTGAGCCATGTAGACTCATTCTGAATCCATCCAGATGGAAGTTGAGAGATTAGTTGAGCAAAGGCTAAAGCAAGGTCAGCATTGAGCCATGTAGACTCATTCTGAATCCATCCAGATGGAAGTTGAGGGATTAGTTGAGCGAACATATCTGCCATAATAATTTTCAATTCTTGGTGAATTGAAGGCTCCAGCTGAAGCCTGCTGACCAAGTCGGTCAGACATTCATTAAGTGCTTTCAAGGCACTTTGAGGGTTAAGTGGATGAGGGGGAATATGATTGAGACCTTGGGATAAGAGGTTTTGTATTGCCAAGTTCCCAATAATAGTCAAATCGGTGGTACATACATGTTTACCAATATTTCCAAAATCCCTAGAATAATTGTTCAAGAGGTGGCATTCACACGACATCGGCCTGGTTTTTCTAAGGAAGTCATGAGAAAAAACAATTTGTGAGATAGATTCAGTAAATTTCCATCCAATATTTATATTGTTAAGTAACTCAAGGTTGCCAAACCTGGCCATAAAGCATTTGTTAAATATAAACCTAGGAGAAAAAAAGTCAAGTAACTTGTTGGCAAACACACAATGTATAAAAACACCATTCAAGTTTTCTTCCTTTCCAGTAAGCTGGTATCTGCCTACGTTGTTACAAAGCACCTGCAAAATTAAGGGTCCAACAAGTGTTTAACCGGGTATCCTCTTCCTCTTCCTCTAATCACACTTCTAGCCTTTCCTCTCGCTCCAAAAGAGTCAGCTGACGAGGCAGCAGGGGTTAAAAAAGATGTGTAGGAGGAGGTTGGGGAGATGAGAGAGTTAGGCCTTTTAAGGCTGGGGGAGTCTTCAAGGTCAGTATTGGGCTTAAGCAAACCAAGGAGTGTTTTTATACCGAGGTGACTTCCATACGTAGTCAGTAACACTCCAGGCTTTTCTGCTGCCAATTCCTTAAGTAGAGCAAGCATCAAATTCCGAAACTGAACAAAGGCCAACTGTGCGAGCACGGCTTCTTTGGCCTGGCCTCCAAGCTAGGAGCAGAACAAAGGTAAGTAATGTGCCGCAGGGGTGTCCGGGAATAGAAGGTCCAGGTTGTTAAGGGCAAACCATATAGCATGGTCAAACCAAATAATGCTGGAATCACAGGAGGCCTTCGGGTCAAGAAAACGACAAGCACATTTGACATAGGGCCTGTAGATATTCCAGATAGACTCGGTATAGTATTCCGAGTTACTTTTTGCGAACTCCATGAGGCCTTTCGTCCGCACATACAATCCTGTATTTGAACCACATTTTTTATTGTCAAGAAATTTCATAGTAAAGGGAGCTTTGATAAGATCCCCCTTGTCTAAAGATTGAACTCCTCTGAGCACCTTTAATCTTGCATCTTCCATAGATGATGCCGGAAGATTTGCAAGAAACACCCAGGTTTCAATGGAGATTGGTGCCAAAAAGCCTTTATTAGGTAGGGACCACAGGTGGTGATCCACACCAAAGGATTCGATCTCAACCTGTTTGGAAGGCAGGAAGGGAAACACCCTAGACACTTTCGGAACCATATCCATGAGCGAGCCCTCACTAAGTGAACACAATTCCTTTTGGAAAGCATTTACAGCATCCATAGCAAGGGGGTCCCTGCAGAATAGACTGTTGGAGACAGTCTGTACGGGCATAGAAGGGGTAGAAACAAACCCTGGAGTAAGGCCACATAATTTGCGTAAGCAGTTAACCAATTCAGCTCCTTCAGAGGAAAACTTGATTAGTTCAAATTTGTGGGCAAGAGTCATGGCTGGAATATTATTAATGAACTCAGATAGGCCAATAACTCCTTCCTTCGGATTATTCACCAGTTGGGCCAACGTGTGCACGCATTTGTCAAAGGAGATGGTTTGCACAAGAGAGTTAGCTAGGTCCTCTGAGGCACCAGCAATAAGGTCAGAGGCTTTGGGGTCTTGAATGCATCTTAACACTTGTAAGGATGCTTTAGAAAGGGGTTCAGTTGGAAGCTCAAGTCCTTGGGAAAGAGTCAAAGTCTGCAAATGAAGTAAGGTTTAGTCTTAGTAATAAAGATGAGCAGAGATAAGGTAGCCATTCCAACTTTAAACCGACCAGGCCGAACCATAAGGGTCGTGTGCAGATGGCCCCATTCCCCAATACCAAGACCATTGGTGTTAACCAAAGACTAGGTATGAGAAACTAAATATAGTGTCTAGGTCTTTGAGCAATAGTGATATTACTCTTGGTGTTAGGTGTGTGTGTTTCAATAATATTAATACATTGACACCAAAGAATTTGACCAAATTCAAAAGACACTAGAAACTATGTCAGGAAAGAGGGCTGTATAATTCCATTATCATGTCAAAAAATGGTCTTATACACAAGTGGGGAAATTTAAAAAGCTTCCCTAGTAAGGATGAAGAGATACAAGTCCTGCAAATCTCCAGACCAACAAAAATTTGATAGCTTAGAGTTGAGAAGGTAACCCTCACCTGCATCCATAGAGACAATATAACATTTAGTTAGTATTGGCACTGACTGCAGGTGATGCATAGGTATCCCACTTGTTATCGATGTCACCCAACTTTAAAATTGCTATCAATTAAAGTAAAGAGATGAAAACTTTTAACCAGTGCAATGGGAAAAAATGTTTTAGACTTATGTGTTTCACGATATCAAAGACCATACAACTCTATCAGTTTAACAATCATAAAAAACCAAGCTGTATGGGGACAAAATGTAGTTTTTTTTAATTAGCAGAATTCCTGATATCAAAACAGATTTGTCTAACCAAAACAAACTTAGATTTAGGAATTCTAAGTGGAGCTCTTTTTAATTTTACAAGCTCTAAAAAGGAAAGGTCGGAGGCGAGCTTTGGAGGCTATCTTTTCCCCGAAGTGGACTGCGTACGCCCGTCTCTCCACTTGGCGGAGTTTGGCATTTATTGCCGCAATTTTTTAGGTTCTGAAATTGTGCTCATGCGTGCCGTTAATGTATATTCTGGTGTTTCCTGTAAATATACAAGTATTAGCTCCCAAGGTAAATAATAATAACTTGAATTAGTTACTACCTTTTAGGTTTACATCATCCCATCTACGGGTCTTTTTAGTCATATCCCAAAAAAAGTTGCTGCTATTAAGGTTTTAGCAAAATCGTGCAAAAGTGAATTCAGTCACAATCAGTTGCCCCCTTATGCAAAGCGGTGAAATGGCCAGACTTTCATGGAGCCATATAGATGTAGCTCAACCCCAAACAGAACAGTAACACATCTCCCAAACAGAGAACCATTCATATACCATAGGCAGACCTAGAGAAGCTCCACTAGGCCAAGTTCCACCAAAATCACCAGTCATAATATGTATGTTATATTGCTGTAATGCCACACATGGCCTATCAGAATGGAGAAGAGCAGCTACAAAACCACATGAAGCTGAACCTAAATAACGCTCAATATAAATGCAGGCATAAGCATTCAATCAACCGAGTTCTGCGAGTATCCTTCAGTCAGGCATGGTATTCATGCCAAAAGACCAAAATCCGACTACTTAGTTATAACCATAGAACATAAGTTGCTTGGCTAAGCACAAGAGCCCTTTAAAAACAGTCCGGTCTCCAAAGCAAGCAAGCCTAGACAGAAGTTCATAGAATAATC
Source organism: Adiantum capillus-veneris (assembly GCF_014529385.1). NCBI lineage: Eukaryota > Viridiplantae > Streptophyta > Polypodiopsida > Polypodiales > Pteridaceae > Adiantum > Adiantum capillus-veneris. Next base: position 96,163,059 of record NC_140934.1, read on the forward strand.
GACAAAATCTGGATATCCTTTACTAGTACAAAATAGAGACAGAACCTGGGTGATATTTTAACCTCAGAATTTTCCAGATCAGAGTTTTCTCATTACAGCACCATCCCCAAGATCTCCGGCCAACAGAAAACAACCAATCCAATGAGATTTTCCTACTCATTTAGTCATGGGTAGATAACCAAAACAACGATATGAAAACGTCGTAGGCAACTTACAATCAGATTATAACGGAAACAACCAACTACATTGAGTTAAGTAAAGGAGAGAAAAAAACTATTTAGACTGCTTCCAAACCGCAAGCCAGCTTTTTACCACAAAAATTAAACAAGAGATCAAGTATTTGAAAGCCCATGTCCAACACTAATACCTGTGTTTGAGTTGGAGCAGCCAGCTCCACAACTGCCAATTTATCTTTCTCTTTAACCATCACTCAAAGCTTTTCCCCAACAAGAGATAGTGCGACTACTAAGTGGTATTTGCAAACACACAACGAAATGAACAAGTGCACAACACTAAGTGAGCTCCAAGAGAGCTCACCTTTATATACAACTCGCGCAGCAGCTGGAGGAGTGGGAGAGATCCATACGCACGATCCCCGAGGTTAATGCCTTCGGTGGCGTTCTGAGTGAGCAGAGCAGAGCGTATAGGAACCCGCGCGACAGAGTGCAGGAGTGAGGGAATGAGTGCGCCGTGTAGAGTGGGGAGACAAATCAGAGATCGCAGGCCGGCTCGATTTGGGGGAGGGCATTAAGTGTAATGGCCATATGTCCCCCAATATTAGGAGATAATAAGTTTTATCATGTAAGGGTAGTGCCCCATGCAAGAGAGTTTAATAATCCAGTTTAAAGGTAGGTAGTATTAGAGTAAGTGTACGAGTGTGTAGGAATAAATGTCAAGAGTAATGTAGGTTTTTGAATAGCTAGCGGCCTTCATAGGTATTGTGTGTGTGTGTGTGTGTGTGTGTGTGTGTGTGTGTGTGTGTGTGCGCGCGCCCCATGCTAGGGGGTTTAGGAATCTAGTTTTAAGGTAGGTAGTGTAAGAGTAGGTGTAAAGGTCCCGGTAGCAGCCATAGCTAGAGAGAGTTAAGATAGATAGATAGATAGATAGTGTGTGTGTGTGTGTGTGTGTGTGTGTGTAGCGAATCACTGTTCTCTGCATTTCTTGCCCTACCATTGGGCAGCTTTGGTGTGTGTATGTGGGTGTGTGTGAGTGCTGTACAGATAAGCTGCGAATCTTCTTCCAGAAGAGCCTCTGTCTAAGATTTTTGGAAATCAGATATGTATGTTTGAATTGAGCTGCTAAAGTCTTCAAGTTAGTTTACTAAAGTCTGAAAGTTAGTGACAGTCTTTGTTCTCAGTGTTCTCAGTGTGGCAAGTCTTTGTTAGTATTTGTACAGAATTTCTAGTACAGAACTGCGGCAACTGTACAAAGATTGGTTTGCTTGAGTTCTTAGGGTGAATTTGTATACACGAGTGAGTAAGTATATGAACGCAAGGTTCTCAATGCATGTCAGATTCCGGTACGTCGTTTATCAACAACTACAAATGCAGGAAACAGATGGCACCTGAGTCTTTGGAAATGGGTGAAATTCGAGCATGTTTGCTAGGGGATTTTGAAGGTACACGGAATGCTTGGGAGGGACATGAACCCACTACTGAAGTGCTCAGTCTTGTTCAAGCCCTCATGGACCCGGTGGCGCAATATGCTTTAAATGCAGTTATTTTGTTCTTCCCGGGCAAGATGCCTACTACGCAAGACGTGGGTCAGTGGGTAGACTCCCTACTTAAACGCCAGGCAGTTCGAGACGTTTAGTTTGGCGCCAAAGGATTCTATGAAGTTTTGCTGGTGGATCTTGATGCCCGTAATATGTTGCTTGAGTTATCTCCTTTGTTTTTTGGTACTCAGATGACACATTTATTGCCATGGCTCTTACCAAGGACTATCAAAGCCTCATTCATAATAAGTGCCCTGTATGGGTGGAAATCGTTGACTTTCCACGCATCTAGCGACACTTTCTTCCTATGCTCGCTTCTCATTTAGGGAAAGTGATTTGTCCTCCCAAACTTGATGCAAATACAAGTCACTTTTGTGTGCTTTGGGATACAGATGTTCCCACCCCTGAAGGCATCATTGTCAACTTGGAGGACCCGATCATTGGGAAGCGCCCTTTTTAGCTCAAATGGGGAAAATTTGCAAATTCATGTTTTCGCTATGGGAAATCTAGACATGCAATCTGAATGTCCTAAGCCTATTTTGCAACCTCCTCCTTCAGTGGTCCCTCAACTTGTGGTTTCTAATGAGAAAGAAGTCCCTAATCCTAGATCCGCCACCACTGCTACGGCTTCTGCGTTGCCTGATGCTCTACCTTAGGATAAAGGCAAGGTCAAACCTGCTGCTTCCCAAAATCTTCCGAGGTAAAGGAAAGCCTGTATTTGCCTACATGATGGACGTTGCGTGGGCGAAACAGAATTCGCCGATATCTTGGAAAGAGGGTTTGTTGAAGTTGTTGCCTAAAAAGTGCTTTGTGAGCATATCTCGCATTGATAGCCGATTACTCTTATGCAAGTTATATATAAGATTTTGGCTAAAATGATTGTGGATCGTATCAAGGAACCTCTTATGTCAGGTATCCATTCCACGCAGTATGGATTCATTCCTCGTCGCCAAATTTTGGATAATCTGGCTAATGTATTGATTGGAATGGAATATGTCAAATATACACAGCAAGATGTGCTCATAACGTAGGTAGACATTGAAAAGACTTTTTATACAGTGCAGTGGGATTTCATTGCCACTACAATGCGGGCCCTTGGCTTTGGTCCAAAGTTGGCCAATGTTGTATACTTCTTGTATGCTCACGGTACGTCTTCAGGCCTTCTTGATGGTAAGCTGACTAAACCTTTGCCTCTTGGATGCTCTGTCAGACAAGGTTGCCCACTTGGTGCCTTGTTGTATGCCACTGCCCTTGTTATTGCATTTGGATCACTTGACTTCGTTTGGTCGTCGTCACGGGCTGAAATTACCCAATGGCAATGACTTTATAGGATAGGCCTATGCTTAAGATTCCTTGTTCATGCCCCGCAATAACCAAGTTGATGTGCGAGAGATTATGCAAGCATTGGATATATTTGGTCTTGCAGTGGGCCTTAGGGTTGACTTTCGAAAATTCAAACTCTTGCCTCTTGGTGTTTGTGACTAGCATCATCTTTTGTGGCCTGGCGAAATTATCGATCCACATGTGGTGGTCAGACATGTAGGATATCCTACTAGCTGGCAGGTAACTAATACCCCGCAAGTCGATTGGGTCATGCAACGATTGAATGTCAAATTGCACTATTGGAAACTCTTTACATGGCCGTTACATGTTCGATTTTGTAGTGTCCAAAGTATCATGATGGCATAGCCGTTGTTGCACTGGCCTCGCTCTTACCTCTTGTTGCTTATGTCGAATATTGTATCTCATTTGTGGTGCACTAGTTCTATAACCGGCCTATACAACGTAGAGGGCGGTACTAGTTCAATTAACTGTTAACTTTACACAGAGCACTGAGAAGGAAAGAGAACACAGATGCGTCCAGCGACTAGAATGTCACTGCACACACGAGACCGACACCCTATAGGCCCCAAAGACTGGCACCCCTTTCAGTATTTCTTTATTCAATTTAAGATAGACGATCCGACCACTTAGTACAAGCTTTCACAAAGCTGTCCAAACCTGGCGAGAGCTGAAAACGCAGGTTTCCGACCTGATTTCGGCAACATAATGGCACAAAAACCCCTGTAGGTCAAAAGTAACTGTCTAGGGCAGATTCCCTCACTATCTAGAAGCTTTCTGGTGAGCTGTCACAGAAATTCAGCGTGCTGTAATTCTCTGTTTTTCACTGCCGGGTGCCCCAAAAGCCCTGTGCACGCATCCTAAGGCTCTCACGAGGCTCCCCTGGTGTTCCTTGCAGTTTAGGTGCGAAACCTGAAACCTGCAGAAAAACACAGCAGGCTGTAATTCCCTGTTTCGGATCGTTTTTAGCGGAGCGAACACGCCTATGCTGCGTGTCCCAAGGGCTCCCGCATGCAATGGGACAGTCCCCCTATGAATTGGACGAATTTTCACGCGAGAAAACTCTCCAAACGCGATCGCAATCTTTTGCGATGGAACTGTGCGTACCTGTGGGGGATTAGCAATTAGCTAATCCGGTTCCTGTTCAGAAGGCTCTTGCCTTGGCAAACACGCATAAACCCCCAGAACTGTACATATTCATCTGAGTAGCCCAGCTAGTGGGGCATTACTATATGTGCCAAAGGGGAGAAAGAGATGCACAAGAGCAAGTCATCGCGCTACATGAGACAGAGGAGAAGGCAAGTTTTCCATTAAAGCTGTAGACATGCACCCACTACTCACACACACACTGTAGGTCACTTCATGAACCAAAAACCATCCCCAACCTCAAAATGGGCGCTCCTCTTGCTGAGGTGTCTTGCAGGTTGCTCTCCTTCCCAAGTGTCCAATTGGCCCCTTTGAGTTAATTCCCTAGTTCCCATTGACTTATAAAGTTGTAAGTGACTTTTCGAGTGGCCCAGACTTCATTTGGCGCACACAGGCGTCCATACTCATCAGAATTCATTGCTAACTGGCCCGACCAGTCCCAGATTGACCACCCAAACTCTTGATGTGAGAAACCTATTCGGCCGCAGCCGTTTCACACTGGCCATGCAATGTCCACTTGCACCTTTTCAAGGGTTTCGGGAAAAACAAGTAAAAATAAAAATAATAAAATTTTCTAGTACTAATTTACGGAAGGCAACAGGAAAAATACACTCCTGGTGACAAGTTCTCATAAGAAAGGCCTCCATTTGTTAGTAAATGGAGAAACTTCGCACTCTAAAGTGTCTTGGGGGGCTAAATATTTTGGACCTTCGCCGCCACGCATTGGCAAGAAAGGCTATGTTATTGCCTACTCTTGCACAGCAATCTCAGCCATGGACATATATAATTGTTGATCTATGTCAGCATGTTAGCACTCCCGCCTTTGGTCATTGATAGGCTTCCCTTTGGAGATTGTGTTTGGCAAGCTAGTCCGTCATATTCCTGGTTGTTCGATCACCTCTAGTTTGCTCTCAGCTTGGAAAGTTGTTACCAATCATCTCTCTTGGCATGGCAGGCAGTAAACAGATGGGAATTCGTTGGGTTTGGAAAGCATTCACTTGAGTAGGGTGTTCTCTCTTACTCTGGTTGATCGGTCGCCTCGCCAAGCTTACTTCCTCTCTGGTCGAGGCATACGCACGGTGGATGATGTGGTGGATCCATCTCGGAATTTGCTTAGTTTTTCTCAGGCAACGGCACACTTTGGGTTGGGCCTGCATTATCGTCACATTTGGAGCGTGCTTGAGCATTTGCTGGCTGTTTTCCTTCCCATTCCGCCACTGACCAGTGGATGCCGTATGCAGGATTGGAATCTATGGCATAGTTATAGGGAATGGCCATTTTCAGGTCCCCATTCCCCGTTCCCATCCCAATTTCCCTCTCGGATCCCTGTTCCGTGTTTCAAACATGAGTATCCGAAACAAGGAATGGCATTTCATGCATGTTGTCGTTCCCCGTTCCCGTTCCGATTTCCCGTTCCGGGTAACTATGATCTACGGGACATTCCTTTTGATGCAATTTCAGCCCGCAATATCTATACTTCTCTTACACAAGACTCTTGGCTGGCTGATCACTGTAATGCGCTTTGGTCTTTACACAAATCTGATCAATGGTGGAGAAAGGCTCTTACTACAATCTAGAAGTCCCACTTGCCTCTTAAGGAGTGTCTGTTTCTTTGGCGTTGTTTGCTAGTTCTTCTAGTTGGCACTCTCCTTGCGACGCTCACATCAGCTCCTCTCGTTGTGTCGGTTGCTCCGTTGGTGATGAGACTGTCAGGCATCTGCTTTGGGATTGTCGCTTCATCAGGGCTTTCCTTGACCACATCTCTACTTGTATGCACCTTCAATTTCCCTCAGTAGTTTTTCACAAACGATTCTAGGTTTTTGGCATTCTTTCAACTTCCCTTCAACAATTTGCGATCTAAGATCTTCTTCACGTGGGTGAGAGTTTGGTCGCTATGTTTTTGTGGCGCGAGCGCAATTTTCGCATGTCTCATCGGCATGAGGCGGATTCTTTTCCCTCGTTCAAGATTTCGTTGAGGCTATTGTTACATTTTGCTTTTGATATTGGGGACATATCCCTGGAAATATTGCAACTCTTCTATGTTTGCTTTTAGCGCTTTCACATCAGAGAACATGTATTTGATCTTTTTGGTGGGTTTTCCTCGCTTTGAGGTTTCCCACTTGTAAATTAATCAAAACAGATTTACATAAAGAAAAAAACATGTGTGTATTCGTGTGTGTGTGTGTGTGTGTGTGTGTGTGTTGGGGGGGGAGGGGGAGGGAGGACATGAAATATTATATTATATTAACGTCTTCTAGACACCAAAATGACCTATGAGACCGAAGTGTTACATCATGGTGAATCTGATACAAAGTCTAGATCAAGGAAAGAAACTAAACTTAACAAGAACAATATAGAGCTGTAAAAGGCGGCTAGCATGAGCCTGAGGGTACATATACAAAAAGTGGGTGGGTATCCCAAAATACATATGGTGATCGTATCGATGTCTTCCATTGTGAGAGTCCCCACAGAGTGTCTCCCCAATGCAAATCTAATCCTATGCTGCAACCTCCTACGATGTTGGGAGGATCCCCTCATCTTGGCCCCCCTAGATCTCTCCAGCTCGCTTGCTCGATCACTTAGAATACCACTCCTAGTGATATGCCCCATATCCCTCCTCTTTGGTTGCTCGTCTCTGCTCCCTCTCTGGATGAAAGAACACTAAGATTTGTCTCTGGGTATGTCTCCTGCCTTGCAGGCCTCTCTCTCTCAATAACCTTGCTCGATGCCGCTGAATCTCCAGTAGATAGAGTCCAAGACATCTGTGATCCTGGTATCTCATAACTCTACATAGAGGCCCAAACCCCTCTCTAAAGAGGCTGTGAGAGCGGCCATCTCATAGTATATTGTACACTGGCATATATAGCGGAGCACTATTTTTGGCTCCCTCTGACACTACTGGCATAACCTAGCCTTGGTTGAGATCTCTCGAAATCGGGCAAATCTCAATCTCCAACTCGTGTGAAGATGTGCGAATCTGTCCAATAGCACATTGTAAGCCGTGGAACAAGTGAGTGTCCATGTAGGTAGGCCTGCTAGGCAGGCCTAGATAAAAACCCATCCTCTGTGAGCTGGAGAAAATGCTCTCTGCATGTAGTCATCTTCGTGCCCAGCTCGAGTAGCTTGTGTATAGGTTGTATCCATGTCCTCTGGGTATCCAACTAAAACAAGTCTTGTCACATAAGTCTAGAAACCTCCCTCCGTGTCAAAGAGAGAGAGAAAGGGTGCATCCATAGAATACTCAAAGGGGGAGAGCCTGTCCATAGAGAAGCCATGAAGCTCAAACCATGCTTCCATCTGTGCATATCAACATAATGCATCTCCCTGTGCTGTCAAGTGTCGTGAGGACTCCAGATCCAACCGAGCATAACGATCTCGTAGGAGCTCCCATAAGCTGTGTATAAATGTCACTGATCTCATAAGAGCTTCCACCACCATAAGAGGGGCAATCGGCTCTCCTCTGATGATTGCATGAGGAACCCAGACCTTAGCCTTGATCATCCTAGAAATAAAGGAGATAAGTGTTAGGGAATAAAGGCATAAGTGCCTTGTACTTATAACTTATAAGTTAAAAAGACTTATAAGTGAGGGGGCCCAAGTGTGAATGGCCCCCTAGTCACTTACTCATATACTGAAATGTGAAGCCCAAAAACTATAGCGTGGCTTTTCCCAAAAATCCAACGAGCTCTCACTCTCTCTCACGTTCTTCTCTGCGTGTGCTTCTACAGCGCCTCTCTCCTCTTCTCCTTCACTCTCATTGCATAGGACAGCAAGTGGGCTCTCTCTCCTGCTCCCCCACACATGGTATCAGAGCTTTAGGGTTTCCAAGAGAGCCATCTTCGCAACACAGATCAGAATTCTGTTCTTGCTCGCTGCGGGAAGGATATTCAACCGTTTTCGATCTACTCTGTCGCGAAGGGATCCTCTCACCGTGTAGAATCGACCTCCGGTGACAGTTTCCCCAAAATTAGGGTTTCAAAAACTGGCGAACAGCAGCCTATTTCTGCTGAAATTGACCAATTTCGGAGTCAATTTGATGCAATTTCATTAGGGCAAGTCTCACAGGTCAATCTTACAGCTGTTTCCACCAACGAGGTTCTGAAAATTCAGCAAAATAGGTGTTTATAGGTCTCATTTTTGCCCTAAAACAGGGAATTTCAGCAAGCAAATGATGTATCCACCTTGTGGAAACCTTTGGTAAGGGTTTGGCAGTGAATGTACGCTGTTTTGGGGTGATTTCGCGTGAAATTTGCTCGCTGTTTTTCTGTAACAACAAGCTGTTTTTTCCCCGATTGCGCACATTTGGGCGTGTTTAAGTCGGCAAAACAGGGTTTCAGTGTTTGCAATCACTCAGAATGGCTTCTAGCAGTGAAAGTGGCAATTTGTTGCACATTCGCAAGCTTGAAGGTGCCCATAACTTTGCTATATGGAAGAAGCAATGTTATAATGTGATGTTGCAGAAGAAACAGGCGAAACCTATTAAGTTACAGGGTGTGAAACCGGTTGATATGGAGATTGAAGAATGGGAAGAAGTGGACGAGTTGGCTCGCTCCACGATCATGCTTTCGGTGTCTGACAATTTACTCTTCAATGTAGAGAATCAGCAGACAGCATGGGGCATGTGGAAGCGTTTAGACGAGTTGTATGCACAGCAGAGTGCTGCCAGTAAAGTGTATTGGCTTAAGAAGCTTATGGATCTCCGCATGAAGGAGGGCACGCACATGTCAGTGCACCTCAATGAATTCAATTCTATTTTCAGCCAACTGACAGAGCTGAAATTCACGATTGATGAGGAGTTCAAAGCTACTTTTCTGCTATGCACATTGCCCGAGAGTTGGGATGTATTCCGGACAGCTCTTAGTAACTCAAGTGCTTCACTTAAGTATGCAGATGTAGAGAGTTCTCTCTTGATGGAAGAGATGAACAGGAAGAACACCACAGGTGGGTCTTCTAATGCATTGCACTTGAGAGGCACGTCTCAACAGAGGGAGAAATCTGACAGTAAGGACAAGGCACGCAGCAAATCTCGTAGGAAAGATGTTGTGTGTCATCATTGTGGAAAGAAAGGGCATTATAAACGGGAATGCTATGAGTGGAAGAAAGAGAAGAACAAGGGTGCTGAAACTGATGCAAAGGACAAGGGAAATGCCAAGAAGAGCACTGTGTTGATTGAGGAAATCAATGTTGCTAGTAGTTGTGACAGTGGCAGCAGCACTGATGTACTCAATGCCTCTTCTGTGGATGCACATACCCTTGCTATGGGTTCTGATGTGGACATGCATACTTGGATTCTTGATTCAGGTGCCTCCTTTCATGTAACACCTCATAGGGATTGGTTTACACAGTACTCAGGTGAGGTGCAGGGCACTGTTTATTTGGGAGATAACTATGCATGTGACATTGCAGGTATTGGCAGTGTCCAGTTTTCTTTTGCTGATGGTATGACTGTTGTTTTGCACAAAGTGCGTCATGTGCCACAACTCAAGAAGAGTTTGATTAGTACAGGGCAGCTAGATGATGCAGGCTATCACACCACTTTTGGTGATAGCAAGTGGAAAATTTGTAAAGGGGCCCGGATTGTAGCCAAGGGTTGTAAATCGAACACTTTGTATCCTTTGCATGTATCTAGTGTGCGTGACCATGTTGTCGCCGTAACCGAGCAGCCAAGTGTCTTTTTGTGGCATGGCCGGTTGGGACACATGAGTAAAAGAGGAATGGAAACTCTGTCTCGTTGTGGTTATTTGCCGTGTTTGAGGTATGCTGATTTTTCTCATTGTGAGCACTGTATTTATGGTAAGCACAGTCAAACACCGCACAAAAGGAAACTTTCTTTGAAGTCTGACAGGTTAGACTTAGTGCATTCCGATGTATGTTGCCACAGTTGTCCTTAGGGGGAAAGAAATATTTTGTCTCGTTTATCGATGATGCTACACGTAAGGTGTGGGTGTATCCAATACGTGCTAAAAGCGATGTTCTGGATACTTTCAAGAAGTTTCTTACGCTTGTTGAAAATCAAACTGACAAGAAGCTTAGGTCTTTGCGCTCAGACAATGGGGGGGAGTATGTATCAAAAGCATTTATTGACTTTTGTGCTACTAAAGGTATTAAAAAAGAGCTCACGGCTCCTTTTAATCCCTCTCAGAATGGAGTTGCAGAGAGGTTGAACCGGACTATCCAAGAGAAAGTTCGGAGTATGCTGTCACATGCTGCATTACCTCATGGTTTTTGGGCAGAAGCTGTGCAAACAGCTATTCACTTGATTAATCGCTCACCTAGCAAGGCTTTGGGTGGAAAGGTGCCTGAGAAGGTGTGGTCTGGCAAGCCACCCTCATATGCACATTTAAGAGTGTTTGGTTGTGAGGCCTATGTTCACATCCGGAGTGAACTGCGCACCAAACTAGAACCAAAGTCTCATAAATGCATTTTCCTAGGATATGGTGAGGATGGTGAAATGGGGTATAGATTATGGGATCCCGCATTACGGAAAATCATACGCAGCAATGATGTCATCTTCAATGAGAATTGCATGCACAAACAGCCCACAAAGGTCGAGGAAGTGCGCCGGGTTGTCTTTCGTGAAGATGTTGCATATGGACAGCCAAGAAGGCCCAATGTTCAGCAGCCTTTACATGTTGAAAATGGTGCTGAAAATCAGCCTTTAGTTGCTGAAAATCAGCCCCAACAAGTTGCCATTGATGCACCACAGGTAGGGGAACAAGTTGATGCTCCTAGACCGCCCGTTGTTGCGATGCAACCGGCTGAACAGCCTGCTGTTTTTGATGGTTTACAGGCTGAAAATCCACCTGTTATGGATCATTGGGTGCGTAGATCTACTCGGGTGACAAGGCCCCCTGATAGATATGAACCGTCTTTGGACTATGTCATGCTTACTGATTGTGGTGAGCCGTCTTGCTATAAAGAGGCTATGCAACGGGAAGACAGTAAGAAATGGTTCAAAGCAATGGTTTCGGAAATGCAGTCTTTGGAGAAAAACCATACATGGGACTTGGTTGATTTGCCTAAAGGGCATAAGGCTCTGCCATGTAAATGGGTTTACAAGACCAAGGTCACATCTGATGCTTCTTCTAAGTACAAGGCACGTTTGGTTGCTAAAGGGTACAAGCAAAAGCATGGTGTGGATTTTGATGAGATTTTTTCTCCTGTTGTAAAGCTTGCCACATTACGTCTTGTTTTATCCCTGGTTGCTTCTGAAGATATGGAGTTAAAGCAAATGGATGTCAAAACAGCGTTTTTGCATGGCAATTTGCTTGGGATGCTCTATATGATGCAGCCAGAAGGTTTTGTGTCAAAGGGGCAAGAGAAGAAAGTATGTAGACTCTTGAAGAGCTTATATGGTTTGAAACAGTCTCCCCGTGCATGGTATCACAAGTTTGATACATTCATGAGGTCTCAAGGATACAAAAGAAGTAATTCTGATCACTGTTTGTATATCAAAACGGCAAGTGATGGATCTCTTCTATTGCTGATTTTGTATGTTGATGACATGCTTGTTGCGGGAAAAAATGTCACGGAGTTGGATGCATTACAGCAAAGCTTAAAGAATCGCTTTGACATGAAGGATCTTGGTGATGCTAATCATATTTTGGGCATGCGTATCTCTCGAGATAGACCCAACAGGCGTCTGTATCTATCTCAACGAGATTATGTTAATAAGGTGCTACATCGTTTCCATATGGATGGGGGCAAGGCACTTGGTACTCCGCTGCCTCCATATGTAAAACTGACTGCACATGACTGCCCAAACACAGATGATATGCGGGCTGAAATGGCCAAGATTCCTTATGCATCAGCTGTTGGCAGTTTGATGTATGCTATGGTTGCTACACGTCCGGACATTGCATTTGCGGTGGGAGTGGTAAGCAGGTACATAAGCAATCCTGGCAAAAAGCATTGGGAAGCATTAAAGTGTATCTTGAGATACTTGAAAGGCACTAAAGACTTGTGCATTTGTTTTGGGAAGAGTGAGACATCTGTGCATGGCTTTACAGATGCAGATTTTGCTGGACATCCAGATTGCAGGAAGTCTACCTCTGGATATGTGTTTACATTCACAGGAGGTGCAGTTTCTTGGATTTCTAGACTGCAAAAATGTGTTGCTTTGTCTACCACTGAGGCTGAGTATGTGGCTGCCACTGAGGCATGCAAAGAAGCTTTGTGGCTCATGCGTTTGGTAGAAGAACTTGGCATTAAGTCACCGGTTCCTGTGCTACACTGTGATAGTCAGAGTGCTATTATGCTTGCAAGGAATCCTGTTTTTCATGCCAAGACAAAGCACATAGAGGTGAAGTATCATTTTATCAGGAGTGTGCTTGATGACAATTGCATTACACTTGTCAAGGTGCACACAGATGACAATCCTGCAGATCTTTTGACCAAGAGTCTTCCAGCGGAGCGGTTTGCATATTGCCGACAGATGATGGGTGTTGGATGAGTAAGTGCATGATCAGCTGATGTATCATAGTTAGTTGATTCTTTGATCTCCCAAGGTACATTGCCTTTAGGTGGAAGGTTGTTAGGGAATAAAGGCCTAAGTGCCTTGTACTTATAACTTATAAGTTAAAAAGACTTAACTTATAAGTTAAAAAGACTTATAAGTGACGGGGCCCAAGTGTGAATGGCCCCCTAGTCACTTACTCATATACTGAAATGTGAAGCCCAAAAACTATAGCGTGGCTTTTCCCAAAAATCCAACGAGCTCTCACTCTCTCTCACGTTCTTCTCTGCGTGTGCTTCTACAGCGCCTCTCTCCTCTTCTCCTTCACTCTCATTGCATAGGACAGCAAGTGGGCTCTCTCTCCTGCTCCCCCACAATAAGTGGCCTCTCCACGCCTCGCCACCCATCTATACGTCCATGCTAACGATTATGATGATCTACTGAGAGAGAGATATGAAATGTTATATTAACCTCTTCAAAAGGCCAAAATGACCTATGAGACCAGAAAGTTACAATGTGGTGGATCTGATACAAAGTCAGAGTAACAAGATGACAAAATGACAGAACGACAAAATAAAATACGATGGAATCCTAAACTGCTCGGTGTGAACTAAGCAGCTAAGCAGCTAGCTGGGATAGCTAGACCACAAGAGATCCAGCATCGATTGCTGGCGGATCTCATCAATCTCCTCCATGGTCAGTAGTCTGACCGGGCGTCGTGCATGTCGAGCCAACGTGATCTGAATCCTCTCATGCAGCCTCCGTCAATGCTGTGTAGTCCTCCGCAGTCATGGGCGTCTGGATCTCCCCAGCTCAGTCGATCGGTCGATCAGTATGCCTCTGGTGTGAGGCGACGAGCTCTCCTGTGGTGGTAGTAACTCCTCCGGGTGTCCAGTTGGCAGCTCTAAAGAAATCTATGATCTGTCTCTGAGACTGGCTAGCCTCTCCTCTCATCAGGCTCTCTCTATGTCTGCGCAGCCCGAGCAAAAACAAACCCAGGCATATCTGATCCTCGTACAGCATGACTCTAAAGAATGGTCCAAAGCCCTCTCTTAACAAGTAATGGAAGCGGCCTCGTATCTCGTAGTAGATAGGGCAGTGGCATTTGTAGTGCAACTATGTCTCAGGCTCGATGTCACACAGGAGGCATGTCCTGCCGTCTGCTGGTGTTGGGGTATAAAGCCCAATGTGGTCGCCCAGGTAAGTGGGCGGGCCGCCAGATATGTACACATATTCTTTTGTAAAAACCTAATAAGAACTCACTATGCTCTACACATTACAGTAGAGCAAGTTCACCATATCGTCGTGCTCTTCTTCTCGCACTCTCTCTCGCGTCGCACTTCCGCTCGTACTCTTTCAACTGGTATCAGAGCTCAGATCGAGGCTCGGGGCAGCACTGCAGGAGGCTAGAGTCACCAGCTCAGATTGGAGTGAAATTCGACAGGCAAAGACACAGCCCCAAATCTTGTGGGAAAGCCCGAAGGGCTTGGTGTGCTCAGAATTTCATTATGAGGTCATCTCGGCCACCGTTCGGCTTCGACAAGGTTCTGCGCAGGCCATTTTCGACTACGTGGTCTCAGCGGGTGCAAATCCGACTCTGCAAATTTGGGGTTTTTTCGGCCTACGACTGCAGGTGCTGAGGATATCAACACTCCCAGAGTGTTGATTTGTGGCTGTCTACACATCAAAGGACGGCTCACAGTTCTTGGAGGCGTGTCACATACGACATGGACGCATCTACACACAGACTGTAGGCGACATCCACTAGTTCATCAGGTAGCTTGTGTTTGTTGCTTGATATTCCAGATTTCATCCTGACATTGCAGGTACTTCCACATGGGATGTATTGTCAGAGATGATGTATGTCTGTTGAGGGTTTGCTGGCTGTGAGTCACGCAACAAACAACCGCCGCAGCGGTTACAGCATACAGTGGGAAATTTGTGGATGTATTGACTTTGTGGGAAGTCTATGTACTGTCAGATTTACTGCAGCCTTTGTTGAGGGTCGAGTGAGGTTTTATTGAGCTGGGGGATTCTCGAATGTTGAGATCCTTTCGGTGATACAGGTCTTGGAGCGATCCCTCGAGCACCCTTAGAGGCAGCTAGGATGTATTGACTGTGAGTTAGACAGTTGGGATTGCATCTTTGCTTTACTGCCGTTGAGGCATTGTCGCAGTCTATGCTTACAGGACAGTGCAGGACAGTGAGAGACAGTATAGGTGCAGGACAGGTTTACCCACAGCTTACAGTGTTAGAGAGAGAGTGGTTTTTTTTTAGCTGTTTTTGGTCTGTTTTTTAGTACACCAGAGCCATTTTACAAAGGAGACTCGGCCAAAATTTCTGCAGAATCTGAAGCTTTCTTGGTTCATTTGACAGGTTGATATTGGTTCAAAGGTCAAATTACAGGGGAAACTCTACCGAATTTTTCCCAGGAAAGTAAACTACTGTGAAGCGTAGCTATGGCTGGATCACAGGACACTGCTCTTTACAATATCAAGAAGCTGGATGGAATCCATTTCCCATTGTGGAAGAAGCAGATTTGGCACGTGTTGGTACAAAAGAAGCAGATAAAACCTATAAAGCTCAAGGGGATAAAACCAAAAGATATGGACGAAGATGAATGGAGCGAAATGGATGAATTGGCACTTTCTACCATTATGCTGACTTTGGCAGAAAGCGTTTACTTCAACGTAGCAGACGAGATGTCGGCTTATCAAGCATGGTTAAAGCTGAGTGATCTTTATGAGAAGCAGAGTGCAGCTTCACAGGTATACTGGCTTAAGAAGCTTGTTGACTTAAAGATGAGAGAAGAGACACCTATGTCCAATCATTTGAATGAATTCAACACAATCTATAGTCAGTTGTCAGCTCAAGGTGTCAAGTTTGATGAACCTGTTAGAGCTATGTTCCTATGGATCACATTGCCGGAAAGTTGAGACACTTTTCGCACAGCTTTGAGTAATTCTGCACCTCCAGATGGCTTGAACATAGCAGGTGTAGAAGGAAATCTGCTTACTGAAGAAACCAATAGAAAGACAATAGACAAAGGCAAAGGAACAGCCTTAGTTGTCAAGGGAAGGACCAAAGAAAAGTACAAAGGTGGAAAGAGGAATCAGTCTCGTAGCAAGTCCCGCAGTGCTAAAGGCAAGAGTGACATAGAATGCTACCATTGTGGCAAGAAGGGTCACATGAAAAGAGACTGCAGAGAATGGAAAGCAGAAAAAGGCAAAGAGAAAGCTGAAGACCATGGTGAGAAGAACAAGTCCTCAGTGAAGATTCAAGAAATAAATGTGACAAACACTGTTGCAGAGGATGACAGTCTAGTGTCAGGAGACATCTACTTTTTGAAGAATACAATGGACTCAGCTCTTCTTACAGCATCTGATGGAAATGCACTGAGTGACTGGATTATAGACTGAGGGGCATCACTTCATGTGTCTCCAAACAAGGAGTGGTTTACCTCTTATGTGACCACTAAAGATCATGTTCGGCTAGGCAATGGGCAGGCATGTGAGATCTTAGGTGTTGGAGATGTTCAATTGAAGTTTCAGAATGGCTCTTCTTTCACGCTGAAGAATGTGGGACATGTTCCCGCAATTACAAAGAGCTTGATCAGCACAGGTTTACTTGATGATGCTGGCTACGTCACCACTTTTGGATAGAACGTGTGGAAGATATCCAAGGGTTCTATGACAGTAGCACATGGAGTAAAGTCTGGAGGATTTTACATGATTTATGTATCAAATGTCTCTAAAAATGTAATCAATGTAACCGAGCAGCCGAACGTTTCTTTGTGGCATAGCCGGTTAGGACATATGTCCAAGAAGGGAATGGAAATCTTGTCTTGTTCTGGTTATTTGCCTGGCTTTTCATTTAATGATTTTGAATTCTGTGAACATTGTCTGTATGGTAAGCAAACACAGCAGCCACATAAGCATAGAAGCAGTAGAAGAGATACACAGTTGGCACTTGTTCATAGTGATTTGTGTGGACCTATGCCTAACCTATCTCTAGGGGGAGCTTCTTACTTTATGACATTTATAGATGATTACTCGAGGAAAGTATGGGTTTACTTTCTCAAGCACAAGATGAAGCGTTTAGTGTTTTCAAAACGTTTGTGACACTTGTGGAGAATCAGAGTAGCAAGAAGCTTAAATGCTTACGCACTGACAATGGTGGAGAGTATGTTTCAAAGGCCTTTCAGGACTTTTGTGAGTCAAAAGGTATAAAACATGAACTTACTGCTCCTTACAATCCTCCTCAAAATGGTGTTGCTGAGAGGATGAATAGGACCATACAAGAGAAGGTCAGAAGTATATTGTCTAATGCACAGCTGCCAAATGGGTTTTGGGCTGAAGCTGTATCAACAGCTATTCATCTTATAAATAGATCTCCTAGCAAGGTTTTGCAGAAGGATTTAGTGGCAGAGATGGTATGGTCAGGTAGGGTGCCCTCATACAAGCATCTCAGAGTCTTTGGCTGTGAGGCATATACTCACGTTGCAAAGGAATTTAGGAACAAACTTGAGCCAAAGAGTAGAAAGTGCATCTTTCTAGGCTAGGGTAATTCTGGTGAGATGGGGTACAGACTTTGGGATCCCGAATCCAGAAAGGTTATCCGCAGCAATGATGTTCACTTTAATGAAGCCAAATATCATTCTAAACCAGAAAGGGTTGAGGAGATTAGAAGAGTTGTCTTCCAAGAAGATAGACCTGCACGTGCAAGACAAAATGTCAGGGCTCAAGAGGAGCAAGGACAGGATAGAGTGGAACCACAGGTTGTGGCTGAGCCTGAGCCACCTATTGTGCGTAGATCTGGACGTGTCACGCGACCTCCTGATAGGTTTGTTCCATCTATGAACTATGTCATGTTGACTGATTGCAATGAGCCTTCATGTTACAAGGAAGCAGTGCAAATGAAGGACTCCGGGAATTGGCAATTGGCCATGCAGTCAGAGATGACAGCTCTACATAAAAACAAGACATGGAAGCTAGTTAAATTACCACAGGGCAATAAGGCTCTACCTTGTAAATGGGTTTACAGGTATAAGATCACCGCTCATGATAGTCAACCAAAGTACAAAGCAAGGCTTGTTGCCAAGGGCTTTAAGAAAGAACAAGGCATTGACTTTGATGAAGTATCCTCTCCGGTGGTCAAGATGACTACATTGAGATGCTTTCTTGCATTGGTTGCCATATTAGATTTGGTGTTGCACCAAATGGATGTCAAGACAGCGTTCTTGCATGGTGATTTAGATGTGGAAATTTACATGCAGCATCCAGACGGGTTTGTTGAGAAAGGCAAGGAAGATTGGGTATGCTAGTTGTTAAAGAGTCTTTATGGCTTAAAACAATCACCGAGGGCATGGTACCATAAATTCCACAAGTTTATGCTTTCTCAAGGCGACAAACGTAGTGAGTACGATCACTGTCTATATACAAAGAAGGCTAAGGATGGTAGTTGGCTGATCCTTATTTTGTATGTGGATGACATGTTGATTGCTGGCAAGCACTTGGAAGAAATTTCAGCTTTGAAGTCAAAGATGGCAAAATCGTTTGACATGAAAGACATGGGTGAGGCAAGTCATATACTTGGTATGCGCATTGGAAGAGACAGATCAAAGAAGTTGATTTGGTTGTCTCAAACAGAGTATATTGACAAGGTTTTGCAACGTTTCAATATGGAGAAGGGAAAGGCATTGAGTGTTCCATTGCCACCATATGTGAAACTTAGCAAACAAGATTGTCCTGTGTCTGAGGAAGAACAGGCTGAAATGGATAAGATTCCATATGCGTCTGCAGTGGGTAGTTTGATGTATGCAATGATTGCTACTCGCCCAGACATTGCATTTGCAGTGGGAGTAGTAAGTCGATACATGTCAAACCCAGGCAAGGAACATTGGGAGGCAGTGAAAGGAATATTGAGATACCTGAAAGCTACAAAGAGTATGCGTATATGCTATGGGAGTCAGGAGCTAAGTGTAAAGGGTTTTACAGACTCAGATTATGCAAGTGACTTAGACAACCGAAGGTCTACGTCAGGGTATGTCTTTACATTGGCTGGTGGAGCAGTATCATGGCGTTCTAGATTACAAGATTGTGTTACTGAGTCTACTACAGAGGCTGAATATGTTGCAGCATCAGAAGCATGCAAAGAATCAATTTGGCTTAATCGACTAGTAACAGATTTGGGAATAAAAGAAGAGATGCCTGTGTTATATTGTGATAGTCAAAGTGCTATACAATTGGCTCGCAATCCACTTTATCACTCAAAGACAAAGCATGTGGATGTGAAGTATGAAACCCGCCTGTTCAATCCAAAAAGGGCGGTAGACTTTACTTCAAACCTTGATTTAGCTTTCACGCATTATTAGTTGTCTATTTTACCTGTACTTTCAAGACACAAGAGAGGGGAATGGGATACAGATGCTAGAATGCACCTGTATGAGAAGACCGACACCAAATTGGCCCCTAACTTAGGCGCCCCTTTCGGTATTTCTTTATTGTTTAAAAGAGGGAATATACGTTGTGGTTCTTTCCAAGCTGCCCCGCACAACCTTGGCTGAATTTTGACTGTTCTGGCTTGATTTCGGCAGCATAACTGTACTAGAACCCTTCGCGGTCAGTATTCCCACGCATTGGCCGACTTTCCCGACGCATACGGGCCCTTTGCAAAACCTGGCGAGAATCTGCAGCACGCTGAATTCTCTGTTTTCAGCCCTGAAAATGCGCCAGATCGCTTGTACAGCGGTCCCCTTGCGTCCCCGAACCTCCTGGGGGTATTAGGGTCCGTTTAGGGCCTAAACCCTAAACCTGCAAAAATACACAGCAGGCTGTAATTTACTGTTTTGGGCTCCGTTTCGCGTGCCGGTCGCATCCGTAGCAAGTCCTCGAGCTCCCGCACCTGTAGGGCTACTTGCCCTTTGAATCGGACGAGATTTCTGGCGTGAAACCTCTCCGAATTCACCTGTACCTACGGGGGATTAGCCGCTAGCTAATCCAGTACCTGTGAAAGAGGCTCTTGCCTCGGCAATCGCGCATGAACCCACACAACTGTACATTGGTCAAATGAAAAGCCCACTAGTGGGGCATAACATAATGCCAAAGGGGAGAGAGAGGGCAGTGCGTAGCGTGCAGGGCATCACTCCTGGCACCGCATTGTGCATAAGAGGGAATGCAAGCACTCCATAGCTCTTAACCTGTGACAAAACTGAAAATGAGGCTCTCCCCCTCCTAAATTCAGCGCCAACTCTTGTTGCATGAGGCAAGTGCACCAAAAGGTGCCACTTGGCACATTTACAAGCATTTTCCCGTTTCGGGGTTGCCGCCTAGAAATCTCCCAACCGGCTGCCTAGTTGACTTCACGGCAGAGTAAGAAAATGTTCCCTTTGTCATTCCGGAGGTAATGACGTCAACACATTTTCAGGTCCCAAAATAGCAGTTCCCTAAATTTTAGGAGATGCTGCCATTGTATCTTTCTAGGTCATCCGACCCTCTTTGTACACTGCGGCCACATCCAGAATTGAAATGTAGCCTCTGTAGCAAAGGATTCCACTTTGGCTAGTCAATGACCCCACTTTGGCTAACCATAGTCTTTGTCCAACCTTAGTGCTCTCTTGCCCTCAGGCGTGGACTCCCTCTGAACAGTTCCACACTAGCTATGCAATGCAGGGCAGTTAGATTTCCCGAGCGGTGTTTCCAAAAGGTGAAAGTAAAGAGATAATAAGAAAGAAATCAACAAAAAGGATAGATAATAGTCACACGCTGGTGACATACCCCCCTCTTGAAATCTCAAACGTCCTCATTTGCATCTATGTCGTACATGCTCCTAGTCAACACTGATGTATTCAACACCTGTCGACACATATACGACACATACATGCTCATTGTCAACCCTGGTGTATTCAACACCTCGTTGACACATGTATTGCCTGCGTGTGAACCCTGTCCCAATGACATAGTGGTAGCTGCGCACTCTGCCATTGCTTTGAGTCACTAACTTTCCAATGACAAAATGGTAGCTGCAAATTTTGCCACTGTCTTATAGTACACGTTGGATCCCGTAACACTTTCAAGCATACCCAAACCGACAGTTTAAGAATGCAGTTACACATGTACTCTTTAATAGAAGCAATTACTCTATTCTTGACAAACTGACAAGAGATACTCACTTCTATAGCACTAAGCACACTTTTGGACATTCCATAAGAGCAATTGCCAAACTGACAATCTGTACAGCTCTAACATTCATGTAACAGGTATTTCATTTGAGCTCACTTTAAATACCATGTACATCATTTGTTTCAGAAGCCATTGTCACACTGACAATCCATGTAGCTCTGAAACTCAAGGGGTCAAGGTAGGTTGCAAATCGAAGGCTTCAAGGTAAAGTGATAACACAATTGGTGACTCTACAAGTTCACCTTCTTCCATCCACTTAGCATCCATTGGTGGATAGTTTCTGAACTTTACCAAGTAACGCCTAGCAACCTTGCCTTTCACTTTCCTTTCTTTGTGTGCCAAAATCTGTTCGGGGACCAAGATCTCGTCAAGTTCCTCGACTTCTGGCTTCAAATATCTTGTCCTTTGTATGCAGTATGGGAGGAACTTTCTTGCCACCTTCAACTATCTCAAAGGGTGCCTTGCCAGTTGATGAATGCACTGTATTATTGTATGCATACTCCACCAATGGCAAATACTGCTCCCACTTTCCTTTATGCTCTGACACATAGAACTTCAGCAGATCTAGGACAGTAGAATTTGCCTCTTCTGACTGCCCATCTGTTTGAGGATGAAATGACGAAGAGAATTTGAGCGTGGTGCCCATATTCTCAAACAAGCCTCTCCAGAACAAACTTGTCATGCGTGGATCACGATCGCTAACAATCGACTGTGGCATGCCATGATACTTCAAAATATTGCTCATAAACAAGCGTGCCATTTGATATGGCTTTATCTTCTTCCTGACATGAATAAAATGAGTCTGTTTGCTGAATCTGCAAATAATGGTCCAAATACCATTGTTTCCTGTCTGCGTTCTCGGAAGATCAAAGATAAAATCCATAGAAATACTTTCCCATGGTTTATCTAGAATAGGTAGTGGTTGCAATAACCCTGGTGCCTTTTGCCTCTCAAACTTGACCTTTTGGCATATTAGGAATTCTCGCACAAAGGCATCCACATCCCTTCTCAATGTAGGCCAATAGAAGAATGTCTCAACCGTCCCTAGCCCGCCCGCTGCCCCCACCCCCCCGCCCTCCCCTCTTTGTCCGCATTATCCCCGAAGGTTTCTTTGCGCCTGGCTCTGCAACATTTGTTCTTCGGACAAGTGTTCGGCGTCCTCGGTTGCAGATTGTTCTTCTCCGTCCGCCTCTTCGACTCAGCAGTAGACACAGATGGAGGCTCCAGCTCCGCCACAGAGGGACTCACCTCAAGCCCCCTCGCCCGACCCCACTGAGCCCACCATTCGACTTGCTCTTTCGCCGACAGAGCAAGCGAGCCTTGAATGCAAGGTTCTCAGCACCCGTCCTAGCAGAGGAGAGCTGCGAGACCTTCTCCAGGCCCGCCTTCTCGCAGAGGTGGGCAAGATTTTGGATGTTCAGATCCTCGGACGGGGGTACTACCAGATCGAGTTCGAGACTTCTGAGATGCCCTCCAAGGTCATAGCTATGAGTCCATTGGCTATCCGAGCATCACGCGCCCACTTTCGACAGTGGCGACATGGTTTTGACCCGACTTCGGATGTGCTAGTAGAGGAGGCAGACATCCCCATCTCAGTCTGCTTTCCGGGTTTACGGAGGGAGTACCTTCCACTTCTCTCCAGGACTGGCTCCGCCATCGGGACTGTTCTGGAGACACCTCGTACGGCAGCATCAATAGCTGCCAAGGCGGCTGGCATCCCTTCAGTTCGAGTTTTGGTCAGAGATACCCACACGCTCCCGAAGGTCATCCTCTTGCCTCGGGTGAGTGGGGGTTGGTTTTGACAGAGTGTGGAGTACTCGGGTCTCCCGAACCAGTGCTTCATTTGCAGACAGATGGGCCACCTAGCGAAGGCTTGTCCACGGAGGAGGCCACGACCTGCACCTCAGCCTCAGCCCCAGCCTGCCAAGGCTGGGCCGCAACCTCAGCCAGCGACAGCGCACAGATTCTGAGCCACCCTCCGAGCCTGGGGCTCCAACGGAGGAGGGGTGGCAGCAGGCCCGTGGCCATCGACGCCAGGGGCCACAGCGACAGCCTGGCACGCAAAGTGGCCCTCAGGTGCCTACTCAGCAGCAGTGGGTTCCCACGGGGAACTGCTTTGGTCCTCTTGAGCAGGAGGAGTCCCCTACGCCAGCCTCCACCTCCGCTTCACCCTCGCCAGCCTTCCCACCTCCATATCTCCCCTCTTCCTCCTCATCCCCTCCTCTGTCCTCTGCTCCCGCCCACTCCCCACCTCGCCCCTCTGTCTCTATCGCCCCACCCCGCTTCTCTTCTCCTCCGCCCCCCCCTGCTCCTGCTCCTCCTCCTCCTGCTCCAGTACCTCAGTCGACCCAGGAGACTGGTCCCTCGCCGGCGGCTAGGAGATCTCTTGGCAGTGCTTTTGCCACGAGTCGCCTAGCGAGAGAGGGTCAGCCCTTCTTGCGGCCCCCTCTGCAGATTCAGACATCTTCCCTTGCAGCTATCCCTCGTGGTCTAACGAGCATTGACCTCCGACGCCGCTCGGATTTCTTCGATTACGGATTCACTCGCTTTCTCGGCGATTCCGCAGCAGACCACGAGGCAGCCTGCTTCAGGGTCCACGCTCTGTTCCTCGCCGCTAGGGGGACAGAGGCCTTGGACTCGGCAGTTGGTTTCTCCTTTCCCCTCTGTGGTAGGACCGAGACAAAGTGGTCCCTCGACTCAGTGGAGGGATGGTTGCATACACAGGTTCTCGAGTTCTCTTACCACATGGGAGAACTTGGAGTTACAGATTTGCTGCAGACTTTGTGGCCATTGGCCAAGTTTGAGGTGACACCCCCAGACTCAGCAGGATGTAGGCACATTGTGGTATACTTTTTTGCTGATACGCAGTGTTTGCCTTGCTATGTATACATACATGAGGACTCCTGGACAGAGGAGGTTGCTTTACGCATGGCTCGCTCTGCTTGGGCTTGGGCCAGACACTCACTACAGGCTCGCCTATCTAGAGGACGCTCGGATGCGGATTACTCCCCATCCAAGCCTGCCTCGAAGATAGCCCGTCTTGCTGCTGCGGCAGCATCTGTTCTCTCTCGCTCCCCATGAGGATCGTCTCGTGGAATGTGCAGGGATTAGGTGGGCCCCAGTTTCAGCGACAGCGGGGCCGATTGCGTCAGGAGCTGCAGCGTTGCCTTGTGGGAGGAGAGATTGATCTCCTTATGCTTCAGGAGCACCATTTGTCTGAGAGCCGCATTCGCCGATGTGGTCAGATTTTGCGTGGACGTTATGATACCTTTTGGTCAACTGCTTTTGGACCTGGAGGCATCCAGGGTGGGGTATGTATGACTATTGCGGACTCACTACAGCAGGCCATTGTGGGCAGAGGGATTATTGTGCCAGGCAGGGCTCAGTGGATCACTCTGCAGGTTCAGGGTGACCTTGTGGGCTTCCTGAACATTTATGCGCCCAATGTGGCGAGTGCTCGTGCAGAGTAATGGTCACAGATTGTTGAGTCTCTGCCACAGGTTGACCATTGGTGTGTAGGAGGGGACTTCAACATGTTGGAGGACCCCTCTGACAAGATCGGAGGCAGCCATGCTATTGTGCATGGAGTCGAGTTAGCAGCTTGGGAGAGGTTGTGTATGACTTTGAGGGTCTCGGATACATGGCAGCATTCAGGCTTTGTGAGGCCTTCAGAGAGTCTTGCCTTCTCTAGATCGGACCGCAGAGTGGGAGGAGTGAATCTATCGCGGATAGATCGCTTCTACACTAGTGACCACTTCAGTGACATGGGGGGATCAGTGGGCATCCTGGCAGGGACATCCTTCTCGGACCATGCACCAGTGATCCTCACAGTGGCAGACAGGCAGAGGAGTGGGAGCACGATGCTTCGCATCCCAGAGCGGGTCTTGTTGGACTCAGCACTCAGAGAGAGGGTCGAGGCTCTTTGGACAGAGGGCATGGACAGCTAGGCTCTACCGGCAGATAGAGTGGCCTCAGGCCTAGCTCAGCTTAGCCACTTCTTTCTCCAGGAGTCTTTGGCTCGACGGGCTGCAGCGAGAGAGGAGGAGCAACGTCTCAGACGAGGCATTGCTTCACTACAGAGGATGCAGGAGCAGCATCCAGACAGTCCATGGTTGGAGGAGCAGCTACAGCGGGCTCGACAGGAGCTTGCTTGCACAGAGGAGATGCGCCATGAGTTTGCCTTTCACCGACAGGCATCTCAGTGGACTCAGGTAGGTGACAGAGTGACAGGTGCTTTTTTTGAGACAGTGGGATCTCGGCACTCACATGCCAAGGTCAAACAGCTGAGGAGACCCGATGGGTCAGTTGTTTGTGAGCCTGAGGATATGCGTGCAGTTGCTACTGACTTTTACCGTGAGCTACTGTCGGCTGAGCCTCAGTCAGAGAGACAGGATGCATGCAGGGAGCAGGTTTGGGCGCAGATGCCTTGTCTTGTGACTGAGGAGATGCGCCAGAGGCTAGAGATACCTCTTCAGCTTGAGGAGCTGCACACGGCTCTTAGGGCCCTTCCTCGTGGTAGCTGTCTCGGTGAGGATGGACTGACTCCCAGCTCTTCTTGGAGTACTGGGACCTGATTGGCCCAGATCTTTGTAGTGCCTTTCAGTACATTCTGCACACAGGAGTGATGCCGGATAGCATGAGTGAGGGCCTGATTTACCTCATTCCGAAGGAGGGTGGCTCCTTGGATGAGATTCGACAGTGGCGCCCCATCACCATCCTCAACTCAGCCTACAAAATTCTTGCCAAGGCTCTGAGTTTGAGGATTCAGCCACTTTTGGAGAGCCTTATACATGGGACTCAGACAGGTTTTGTCAAGGAACGCAGTATCCTTGACAACATCTTCACTTTCTGGGAGGCTTCTGCCCTGGCACGTCTCCGTGGGGAGGACCTTGTGATTCTTCTTCTCGATTTTGAGAAGGCATACGACAGAGTTGACTGGGACTTTCTAGAGGGCACGCTTCGCAGGATGGGCTTCTCAGATGCTTGGATAAGAGGGGTGTCAGCTTTATACAGACAGGCTCACAGTCATGTGCTTTTGGTAGGAGGTAGAGGTGAGCGCTTCATGCTCACACGATCGGTCAGACAGGGTTGTCCTCTTGCCCCCTTTCTCTTTCTGTTCTATGCGGAGGCGATAAGCAGATTTTTGGTGTCACAACAGGTTGGTTTGAGGGGCTTAGCACTTCCTATACGGGGAGATGAGCTTCTGGACGCTGAGTTTGCAGACGACTCAGCCTTGTACTTAGAGGGCCAAGAGGCCAATTTACACAGATGTGGGCAGGCTCTGGAGACCTTCTACTGTGCATCGGGCGCACTGATCAACTGGAGAAAGACAGTGGCTTTCTCGGTTGGCAGTGCTCATGTGCCAGAGTGGATGCCAGGAGAGGGTTTCAGGTGGATTCCTCCAAGGACTGCAGTTCGATACTTGGGTTGTCAGGTTGGTTTGGATTTGTCCCCCGAGGAGCAGATTGCTCCGCTTCTCCTGTCCATCAGGAGAAAGCTGTTACATTGGAGCTCAGCATGACTTTCGCTGGCTGGTAGAGTAGTAGTTGCCAACCAGGTGTTGTTGGCAACTATGTGGTACATCACTTCTTGCTGGATCTTCTCGAGTTCTTGTATCAGCCAGGTAGAGAGGCTGATCAGGAACTTCCTTTGGTCAGGACGCGACACTCAAATTGCCCGAGCCAAGGTGGCTTGGTCGGTCATCACACTCCCTTGCTCTCAGGGAGGGCTTGGGATCATTGATCCAGCACAGCACAGCAGAGCCCTTCTTGGGAAGTTCGTCGTCAGAGGACTTCTTCCAGGCGAGGAGCCCTGGAAGGAGTTCTTGCTGCAGAGGCTTCGTGCCAGGGTGCCTCAATCAGGAGGACCTTGGCAACTTTCGACCAGATGGATCTTCACAGAGTTGCGCCGAGTTGGTTTGAGCAGGAGACTGGAGGACCGATTCGCTGTGAGTTTGCTTCGTTCTTGGGAGCTCTTACAGCGTGGCCTAGAGCAGAGACAACCGACATGCACGGAGGAGCGCCTACGGCAACCCCTCGTCTGGAACCCCATGGTTAGCACCCAGAGAGGCCACTTGGTTGGGAGTAGGCCTCATGTTTCTTGGGGTCCCATGGCAGCAGGTCCAGCGCGCTCTCTAGGTGACTGGCTAGAGTTCACAGGTCTGTCAGAGGAGGTACAGGCGATCCAGCTACAGGGCATGAGAGGGGTTCAGAGCATGTGTCAGGACATCTCAGATTCACTTCCCGCTGAGTGGCTCACACCTCTCGAGCTAGTAGCACCCCGATGGATGGGAGCCTTCACACGACTGGAGGTTCTCATCTCAGTCAGGGCCTGTTCAGAGACTGTCCCAGCCCTGTTCTTCGAGCTTCAGGGTGGGGGATGATTACAGCGAGTTGCAGTAGAGGCCCCGCAGGTAGCAGAGTGCTGCTTCCAGAGGATCCGTGTTGTGGGCATCTGTGGGAGGACTTGCGTCATAGACCCTGACCCAACAACTCTTGAGACAAGGCACTGGAGGCTATGGGCTTGGGAGTGTTGTCCATTGGCACGAGTGCAGTGGGATCCTGGTGAGTGGCTATGGAGGGACCCCTTCTCTTCTGTAGACCGCCCAGGAGTCCCTTTCTTTCAGTACACTGTTCGGCTAGGACGTCATATACTTGCAGCGCAAAGAGAGGCCCGCCCCGCTACAGCACGTCATTGGCAGGAGGAGGGCCTCACAGCTGAGTTCTTGGCAGCTTTTTGGCAGAGGCTGTGGGACTCCAGACAGCCGAGGCGCGTCACTTTGTTCCAGTGGTTGGTTGCACACAGAGCCACAGCAGTTGGGAGCTGGCTTGTGCATAGTGGTCTCTCGGCCGCATGTACAGCCTGTGACCAGTTGGTGGAGTCACGTCACTGTCTTTGGGACTGTCCCTCGGCCCAGCAGGTGTGGCTACGAGTTCTTCGGCTGATGCCTGCCCTCTCCACAGCTCGACAGTACACTTGGGGGGCAGCAGCTTGGTCCACCCTCACGGGCCCGGCACTTCAGTTTGAGCTATCTTCCACCAGCAGGATGATAGTGATACAGGGGGGGTGACCTACACTCCAGCTTGTTACAGATCTTACTCCATAGGAGTGGAGCAGTGAGAGGGAGGAGTGTTGGGAGCTCATCAGCGGCTTAGCTCTCTGGTTCATCTGGCGGGCCCGCTGTTTCCGCATCTTTGAGGCTCGCCCTGTGCCACCAGTAGAGACTGTTCGTGACTTTTGGCTAGAGCTGATCCATACTCTCAGAGGACAGCTTGAGGGTCTACATGGCAGCTCCGACCGCATGTGGGAGCGCCGAGAGGCTTTCCTTTGACTCTGGCGCCCTGGGCCTTTTTACACCATGGTCCAGAGGGTGCTCAGACGGCACTACTCTCCACCTGTGTGGCTTTTCCCTCCTCCCATCTCTTGATTTAGCCCCATTGTATATATGTTGTTTTTTCATTGGGAGAGTCTCCCCATCATGCTTGTTGTAGCCCTCTCCTGCAAAGGTGGATGTAGCCCTATGGGCAGTTTTCATTAACTAATAAAAGGATCTTTTTCTCGAAAAAAAAAAAAAAAAAGAATGTCTCAACCGCTTTAACTGTAGCATCGATACCACGATGCCCTGCATACGGTGGGACATGACTCTCTTCCATAACTTTGCGTCGCAATGGCTTTGTGACACACAATCTGCCATGCATCATCATGAACCCGTCTTTAAGAAGATAGTGTTCATGACGTTGTCCATCCATTAGCTGCTCGAAGACCCTTGCAAAATCTTCATCATTTGCATACATTTCTCTCATATCATCAAGTTCATGATGATAAGGAATTGACACAGCTGAAATTTGTGGCTTCCTTGACAAGGCATCAGCCACAACTTCTTCTTGCCTTCCACATGCACAATCTCAAAATGGAACATGGACAAGATATTTGCCCATCACATATGCTTCTCAGATAACTTTGTCTATGTCAAGAAGTATCGCAAGGTCTGATGGTCCGTTTGGACAACGAAATCTGCACCTAGCAGGTAGTGTTTCCAACTTAAGAGCGCATGAATCACAGCCAGTAACTCTTTCTCATAGACCTGCATGGTCATCTCTGGCCCTTGCAAAATTCTGCTCTCATAGGCTACTACCCTGCCATCTTGCATTAGCACTGCACCAATGCTACTACCGCAGGCATCACACTGGACCACAAATGACTTCCTAAGATCTGGCAACACAATGACTGGATCTGAAGTCATCTTTTCCTTTAAGAGATTAAAAGCTGAAATCTCTTTCTGTGTCCATCTAAAGGTGACTGCCTTCTTTTGAAGAGCATGTAAAGGTGAAGCAATCTCAGCGAAATTTCGGATAAACCTTCTATAATAGGAGCATAGTCCCAAGAAGCTTCGGACATCATGCACCGTCTTCAAATTTGGCCATGACTTGATCGCTTCAACTTTTGCAGGATCCATTCTGACACCATCCTTTGAGACAATGTGTCCCAGAAAGTGAATCTCTTCCAGAAAAAACTCACTTTTCTTTGCATTGATGAGCAACCTATGACTGCGTAGCTCTTTGAACACAATGGCCAAGTGATGCCTATGCTCCTCTTCATTCTTTGAGTAGACTATCATATCATCAAAGAATGTACCAACAAACTGCTGGTGTGGACGGAAAATTCTGTCCATCATCCTATTGAACGTAGCAGGAGCATTTGTGAGACCAAAGGGCATCACTAAAAATTTGTAAAGGCCAAACGTTGTTCTAAAAGCAGTCTTGTGCACATCCTCTGATCTAATGCGGATCTGATGGTACCCACTCTTTAGATCTATCCTGCTAAACATAGCTGCTCCTTCTAATTTGTCCATAATATCATCAATTCTAGGTATAGGGAACCTATTCTTGCTGGTATTCTTGTTCAGTGCACGGTAGTCGATGCACATAAGCCATGAGCCATCCTTTTTCTGCACCAACAACACTGGAGAACAGAATGGAGATGAACTGGGCTGAATCAACCCCTTTTCTAACAACTCCTGTACTTGGCCCATTATCTCTTTCTGCTGAGCCGCACTAACCCTGTACGGAGGCTTATTTGGTGGGCTACTGCCTGGCACCAAATCTATCGCATGGTCCTCGGGTCTCTCTGGCGGTAATTGAGATGGTAATGAATCGGAAAAACAGTCACTATACTGTTGTAAAAACATTGACCTTTCTTTATCTAACACAGATAAATTTGATTCATCACAATCTGACACTTCTCGTGCAAAAACCAAGTACGCAGAAAGATGCTTTTTCATTACCAAAGTAATAGCAGAAGCTGATACAGTGGGAATAGACTCCCCTTTAAGCTTTACATCCAGAATGTGAGTCTTTCCCCTGCTCTGTACAGTGATCTTTTTGTTGTAGGCATCCATGATTCCCTGTACACGAAATAACCAAGGAATACCTAACAACACATCACATCCGTCCAGTGGCATGATGTAAAATTCTTCAGCATCTACATAGAATTGGATATGTAGGCGCAACTTTCCAATGATGGGTGTCACAGTCTCTGTATGGCCAGGACATGCCAAACCTGCCTCTGTTGTATACCCCATCTCTTCAGGTCTGATTCCCAACTTTGAAGCCAATTCTGGGGAAATGAAGTTGACTTTGGCACCTAGATCAAAGAAGATAAGCACTGTTTGATCCCTGACCTTTCCCCATGCTTTGCAAAGCTCACTTGCATCTAAATTTGTCTTGTCGCCCACCATATCTGGCACTAGACCAGCCATGGGCTTCTTTCCTTTCCTGTCCTCCTTGTCTTCAGACTCAGCTGGCCTTTTCTTTGTGGGACAATTGCAAGCAATGTGGCCAGGCTGCTCACAAATAAAGCATTTGTTCTCTGTCCTCAGGACCTTCTTTTGCTCTTCAGACTTGCGAGGAAAACGTCTTTTCCATTTCTTCACTGGCCCCTTTTCTGATTCAGCCGAAGCTTTGCCTTCCCCTGCGTTGGCCGGCTCCTGAGTCACTTTAGGAACCTCCTTGGAAACATACTTCTTCGCTGAATTTTTCTTGGCTGATCCTTCCTTGACGCCAGTATTGAATTCACAATCTTCTCCCTTGTGCAAACCATTGCCAGTGTTTGCTACCTCGATGAGCTGCGTCAAAGTAGTGACTTTGGTCTTTGTGTAGTACTTTCTCAATCCTTTGGGTAGGCCACACCAGTATTTTTCAATCTGTTCTGTCAATGGCACAAACCTATAGGAAGTTACTGGAAGTAGAGCTTTCCAAAACTTCCGATTGTAGTCATCCAGATTCTTGCAAGTAGCAACATTAAGCAAGTGCCATTCTGTCATGACATCTGCTTCAAAATCATCAGATAACCATGCTGCTGCAAAAATCTGCTTGAAGTAAATCCATGTGGACGGAGCTTGCCCTTGAAGCAATAAAGTTGTCCACCATTGTCCCGCATTCCCTGTCAAGAAAGTGGCTGCCTTGCGGCCCTTTGAAGCCTCTGTAAAGTTTCCCCCTGCATAGGCCTTGTCAAACTGCTGGAGGAATGAGAGAGCCTTCTTCCTGTCATCAAACCGTGTAAAGGTCGTGAAAGACACACCTTTGCCACCTTCTTTGTACGGAGTTGGCCTCTCCAGCGGCGTTAAATTGTCATATGGAAGTGACTGAAACATGGGAACACTATTAGGGTTGATCTGTGTTCCTTGGCCGCTATTAACTTGACCTGGAAACGCCATATTTGGCTGCTGATTTGTAATTCCAGCCATACCAAAATTTGCCTGTGGCATCCCAAATTGGCCTTGAGTGCTCTGAAACCCTGGTAGCATGCCCGTGACACCATACATGGGGTTAGGCATCATCGTTTGAGCTATTGGCCAGATACGATGTGCTATTGGCCAGATACGCACATCTTCACATCAGCTACGGATCGAGACTGGGAGATATAGCGGAGTACTAGCTGAAGGAGTACGAGCGGAAGTGCGACGCGAGAGAGAGTGCGAGAAGAAGAGCATGACGATATGGTGAACTCGCTCTACTGTAATGTGTAGAGCATAGTGAGTTCTTATTAGGTTTTTACAAAAGAATACGTGTACATACCTGGCGGCCCGCCCACTTACCTGGGCGACCACATTGGGCTTTATACCCCAACAACCTCCCACTTAAAGTCCAATGTGGTACTTTAAGTGTGAGAGAAGCTACTATACAAGCTAATATACAAGAGATGTAGAGAAGTGATGTACTATCCTATACCTAACTGCTTGCAAAAATGCGCAAAGCTCTCTGAGGGAAGTCCTTTTGTAAGTAGATCAGTAGGATTTTCTGTGGTGTGAACTTTGACAAGCTGAAGTTGCTTATCCTCCAGTATTTCCCTGATGAAATGATACTTGTCACCAGCGTGTGACTACTATCTATCCTTTTTGTTGATTTCTTTCTTATTATCTCTTTACTTTCACCTTTTGCAA
Organism: Adiantum capillus-veneris; assembly: GCF_014529385.1. Classification (NCBI taxonomy): domain Eukaryota; kingdom Viridiplantae; phylum Streptophyta; class Polypodiopsida; order Polypodiales; family Pteridaceae; genus Adiantum; species Adiantum capillus-veneris. The sequence continues at coordinate 96,195,335 of NC_140934.1, forward strand.
ACACCCCTCGGGAAATCTAATTGCCCTGCATTGCATAGCTAGTGTGGAACTGTTCAGAGGGAGTCCAAGCCTGAGGGCAAGATAGCACTAAGGCAAGATAGCACTAAGGTTGGACAAAGACTATGGTTAGCCAAAGTGGGGTCATTGACTAGCCAAAGTTGAATCCTTTGCTACAGAGGCTACATTTCAGTTCTGGATGTGGCCGCAGTGTACAAAGAGGGTCGGATGACCTAGAAAGATACAATGGCAGCATCTCCTAAAATTTAAGGAACTGCTATTTTGGGACTTGAAAATGTGTTGACGTCATTACCTCCGGAATGACAAAGGGAACATTTTCTTACTCTGCCGCGAAGTCAACTGGGCAGCCGGTTGGGAGATTTTTAGGCGGCAACCCCGAAACGGGAAAATGCTTGTAAATGTGCCAAGTGGCACCTTCTGGTGCACTTGCCTCATGCAACAAGAGTTGGCGCTGAATTTAAGAGAGGGAGAGCCTCATTTTCAGTTTTGTCACAGGTTAAGAGCTACGGAGTGCTTGCTTTCCCTCTTATGCACAGTGCGGTGCCAGGAGTGATACCCTGCACGCTACGCACTGGCCTCTCTCTCCCCTTTGGCAGTATGTTATGCCCCACCAGTGGGCTTTTCATTTGACCAATGTACAGTTGTGTGGGTTCATGCACGATTGCCGAGGCAAGAACCTCTTGCACATGTACTGGATTAGCTAGCGGCTAATCCCCCGCAGGTACAGGTGAATTCGGAGAGGTTTCACGCCAGAAATCTCGTCCGATTCAAAGGGCAAGTAGCCCTACAGGTGCGGGAGCTCGAGGACTTGCTACGGATGCGACCGGCACGCGAAACGGAGCCCAAAACAGTAAATTACAGCCTGCTGTGTATTTTTGCAGGTTTAGGGTTTTGGCCCTAAACGGACTCTAATACCCCCAAGAAGTTCGGGTACGCAAGCGGACCATTGTGCAGGCGATCTGGCGCATTTTCAGGGCTGAAAACAGAGAATTCAGCGTGCTGCAGATTCTCGCCAGGTTTTGCAAAGTGCCCGTATGCGTCGGGAAAGTCTGCCAATGCGTGGGAATACTGACTGTGAAGGGTTCTAGTACAGTTATGTTGCCGAAATCAAGCCAAAACAGTCAAAATTCAGCCAAGGTTGTGCGGGGCAGCTTGGAAAGAACCACAGCGTATATTCCCTCTTCTAAACAATAAAGAAATACCGAAAGGGGCGCCTAAGTTAGGGGCCAATCTGGTGTCGGTCTTCTCATACAGGTGCATTCTAGCATCTGTATCCCATTCCCCTCTCTTGTGTCTTGAAAGTACAGGTAAAATAGACGACTAATAATGGGTGAAAGCTAAATCAAGGTTTGAAGTAAAGTCTACCGCCCTTTTTGGATTGAACAGGCCGGTTTCATGGTTCCATCGCCGGGATTAAATCACTTTTTCCCAGACCAGATGATGTGACTGAAGAGGTTTCCTCTTCACAGGGTCAACAGACACATGAAGTGAGTGAGTCCTCAAGACCACCACAGACAGATGACGATATATTCAGGACCCAGTTGGCTACTGCTGTGGCTATGTTCACACAAGTAATGCAGAATCCGAGGTTTTTAGCCTTTCTGCAACCTCCTGTTCCGTCTCAGCAAGTTGGGTCACTGGATCATATTCAAAAGCCTGTTAAGGCTCGAGCACAGGTGATTCATACCGCACAGTCAATGGAAACACCTGTACACTTGACGGAGAACATGCAGTCTCCACAACCTGTGCCTAAGGTGCAAGAACAGGTGGCTGAGATGCCAGTCTTTGAAGTTGTACCAGTTCAGCCCGCCACCTTTCAGCAGCCTATAGCTGGTTCTAATGGGCAGGGAAGCAACCTACAAGCTATGCAACAGGTCTTCCCACCACCTTCAGTACACCCTGGCTATTTTGGAGGTGGATCGGTATTCCAGAGCATGGCTGGTCATGCACAAGTGCGTGTCCATGTATCTGGACCTCGTCACAAAACCATCCTCCATAAGCTAGATGAGATGCTCTCTGTAGAAAGCCATCTTCGTGCCCATCTCCTGTGCTGGCTATATCCATGTCCTCCTGGTGTCTAGCTAAGTCAAGTCCTGGCGGATGAGCCTCGTGATCCCGGACTGTGTAAGAGTCAGAGAGGGTGCATCCAGTGAGTATTGGAAGGGAGGCAATCTGTCTATGCTGAACCCATGCCCCTCAAACCATGATGTCATCTCCCCATACCAGCATGCTGTATCTCCCTGCATGGCTAACTGTCGAGAGGACTCAAGTGCAAGGCAGACATATCTGTCTCTAAGAAGTTCCCACATGCGGTGTATGAAGGAGACAGATTTGGTGAGCGGCTCAACCACTAGTGGGGGGGTAGCTAGCTCTGCTCGTACAATAGCACATGGTACTGAAGCCTTGGCTCTAATGAGCCGCGAGATCAGAGAGACCAGAGGCTTCTCCATGTCCCCCCATCCATCACAGCGGCCTGTCCTCCCGTGCTGATCCAATGAAGGTCCCCAAATCTCAGCTCCATAAACCAATGCAGAAGCCACCAAAGTGTCAAAGAACCAGAGCTTCGTCGGAGGCTCCTGAAACTCAACCTGTGAACACATCCTTTCCAATCTACCCAATGTTGCATCGGCTCTGGTCAATCTAGTCTCTGCTGCCCTCCTCAATGAAAATGCTGGCCCACTAAAAATTACTCCAAGGTAAGTGTAAGCATTTGTATACTCCACTGTCTCCTGGCCGTATGTGAATGTGGGTGCTGACCTCCTGATCCAGTGTGGGTGGTATTAAATACCATGACCTTGGTTTTACCAAGGTTGACGGACAAACCACTTTCCTGGGCAAACCTATGCAAAGCATCCAAGTGACGTTGCATCCCCTCCGGAGAGTCGGAGATCAACACAATATCATCAGCATATAACAATAGTGGTATCCATGTCCCTGCCAGCTGTGCACCTCTATCACCATCTCTCTCAATGTAGTCAGAAACCTCATCCACATACATACCAAATAGAGTAGGAGAGAGCGGGCAGCCCTGCTTCACCTCTATAGTGGAGTGAACCCGTGTGGATAGACCCTCTGAGGTGCGTACATGCCCCACTACTGACTTGTATAATGCCATTACCCCCCAAATGAGCTCTGTGAACACTCCCATCTGCTGTAATCTACGCATCAATCTAGCTCTGGGCACTATGTCAAAAGATTTGCGGAAATCCACAAAGCTACAATAGATCCGTCTCCCATGCGATCTGCCCTCCTCAATGATGGCTTTGAGTGTCAAGATATGGTCAAGAGTAGAAAAACCCCTCCTGAACCCTGCCTGCCCGGCTGCGCATATCCCCTCCCTCTCTGCCCATCTACTAGCTGCTGCTCAAGAATAGATGCATACAACCGTGCCAATGAGAGAGAGAGAGAGAGAGAGAGAGAGAGAGAGAGAGAGAGACCTTAATAATGTCGAGGTGTAGAAGACTTTGCCACTGAGCTTTAGGAAGCAGCGATAAGGTAACCAACTGAGGCATGATCTGAGAGCTGGTAGTAAAATCTTCCTCTTCTTGCTGCAGCCCTCTCTGCTCAGTCTTGAGTGCTGTTGGATCCTCAATAAACGAACAATTTTCTGTGCTTTCATGTGCAGAGGGGACAGTAGGCAATGATTTGTCAACCACCCTTTTTCCACTCCCAGCATTCTCATAGTCCATCGTGCTGGTATAAATCAGCCTGTTGCCCCTATGATCATGAAACAAATAATCAAAACTTGGGGGTTTGTAAAAAGAGGAAAAATGAGATTAAATACACACCATAAGTATATTCCATTATGTCCAATGTGAGTTGTTGCTAGCATATCCATGCTAGGAGACAGAGAGAGAGAGGTCACAGGGTCCACAACACGCATTGCATCCAACTGCTTCGATGAAACAACATCCCAAACCCTAATGGTCCCATCCATAGCAGAAGACAAAAGCCATTTTCCGTCCTCACTAAAGCACAAATCTGTTACACGATCCTTGTGACCTTCAAACATGCGTACCAACTTTGCAGCTTCGACATCATAAACGCGCAAAACCAGATCATATGACACGGTTGCAAGCAATCCTGAAACACAACATGATGTTCGATGTGTCCTGTCTGATTAGAGAACCATAATGAGAATGGACATATATGAAAGGAACACGAACCACTCCCTCGATTGAAAATCATCTTTACAAGCGGTGATCCCAACAACCATCTGCTCTTCTCTTGACCCCCTTTGAAACTCCACACCTACATAGCCAAAGCATAACAACGTGAGAAAGACAAAACTAAAATCAACATGCAGGTTGTCACATGCCCAGCTTACCTTGACATGGCAATCATAGCTGCCACTAATAATCAGGTTGTTGGTGCCATCACAAGCAAGTCCAACTACTGCCCCCTCATGAGCTTTGTAATCATTTAAACTGGCATCATGGTAAATCTGCCGGCTTAAACCTGATTGTATGTTGAACCGTTCCACATGCCCTGCCTCGGTTCCAATGATTGCGAAGTTCCCACAAGAGCTCAACGCACAAGCCTGAACATATCCATAAAAATTTTGAATGCATCTTCATTTTATTGAGAGAGAGAGAGAGAGAGAGAGAGAGAGAGAGAGAGAGAGAGTATTTTATTGACATTTTCGAAAAGCAGAACACGGCGCGGGGGGAGAGAGAATGAGGAATTTCATTAACGTTTTCAAAAACTCGAACTCGGCCTATGAGACAAGTCAATGTACATGTATGGTATATCCGCTATACATCCCCAAAAAAGAAAAAGCCGAACTGGAAACCAAAGACTAAAAGTAATTGATAAAGCTGGTGCTAGGACTCAATCTGGAGAATAGTTTATGCAAGTTGATATTGAAAAGGCCTTTGACGCTGTACATTGGGACTTCATTGCTGCCATGATGAGGTGCCTAGGGTTCGGTCCTAGGGATGCTTGTAGTACGTCTTTAGGGATCCTAGAAGGTGCTTTTGTAAATTGAAGCTTCTGCCAATTTGTTCTTGCGATTGGCATAGTCTGTTGTGGCCAGGTGAGATTGTTCCTCCGAATCTGATTACTAGGCATTTGGGGTATCCAATTGGATGGAATGTCACTCACTCTCAAAAAGTGGATTGGGTTATGCAACGATTGAATGTCAAATTGCAATTACTGGAACTTGGCCATTGCATGTTCGACTGCAAATCGTTCAGAGCATCCTAATAACACATGTTCAGTTCTTTTTGCCACTGATGCATTGGCCTCGTCATTGTCTTGATTCTCTCATGTCAGCCGGTTTTGTCTCATTTGTGGCGGACTCATGCTCGTGAAAAAGGCTTACGTTTTATGTCGATGGAGAAGCTTTGCACTCCTCAACGTCTTGGTGGTCTTAATATCTTGGACTTGCGCAAGCATGTTCTTGCTAGAAAAGCTATGTTGTTCCCTACACTTGCGCAACAAATTCATCCTTGGACTCTTGTGTTTGCATGCCTAAGTCAGCATGTTGTTACTTCCTCATTTGGCCATTGAAAATCATCTATCTGGGAGGTGGTATTTGGCAAGATGGCAGGGCACATTCCTGGATATCCTCTTGCTTCTACTTTGATATCTGCTTGGAAAGAGGTTACGATTCATCTATCATGGAATGCTCGGCTAGAAGTTGATTCTCTTCGTTTGGAGAGTCTTCATTGGAGCCGCGCATTCTCTCTTACTTTGGTCGACCGCTCGCCTCGCCAGGCTTACTTTCTCTCTTGTCGTGGCATTCGTGTGGTTGAGGATGTGGTGGATGCGACTAGATACACTTTAGAGTTTCCTTTCGCCGCTCGTCGTTTTGGATTGGCCATGCATTACCATCAATTCTGGAGAGAGCTTCAGCACATGTTGCTTGATTTTCTTTCCATTACACCTTTGCTTGATGGTGATCGCACGTCTGATTGGAATCTTCAGGAAATGCCTTTTTGAGATATTTTTGCCAGTCGAGTTTATGCTCTTCTTCTACCACAACCCTGGCTTGCTGACCATTGTAATGCCCTTTTGCACTTGATATCTAGTGGAGGAAGCTTCTCTCTGCCCTATGGAAAAGCCAACTGCCTTTGAAGGAGCGATTGTTTCTTTGGCGTTGTTTGCTTGGAGTGCTCCCAATCGACACTTTTCTTAGGGCATGTCATATCCGCCCTTCTTCCTGTGTCCATTCCTCGATTGCGGAAGAGAATGTTTGCCACTTGTTGTGGGATTGCTGCATTACTAGAGATTTCCTTCGCCGCGTATCGGCTTGTATACGGCTCCGTTTTCTAGGCATAGTCTTCCACAAACGGTTTTGGGCATTTGGCATTTTCTCACCGACATTACAACGTTTCGCGATCTTCTTTATGAGGGTCAAATATTCGGCTTACTGGACCCTGTGGCGCCATTGTAATGGCTAAATGTTCCATCGCATTCATGCAGGTCCCTTCCCGTTCATCAAGCTTTCTCTTAGGCAATCTTTAGGTTTGCCTTGGAAGTTGGTGATATCACCGCAGAGATACATCAGCTTTCCTATGAATGCTTGTAGCCAACCAATAGGCTTTAGGCACACCATGAGGGCAACATGAGGAGAAGCTTGACAAGTGTCCCTTTTGCTTTCTTTGTACCAAGCTTTCCTTGTGTGTGTGTGTGTGCGCCGTGCGCGCTCTCTCTCATCGCCCCTCTTGTAGGGCTCGCCCCCTCCTTGTAGGGATTGATGATTGAATTTTGCACACCTTGTAAGGATTCTAGGTACTAATCCTTTGATAAGTACTTAAACTCATGATTAAGACTTAAGAAACTGAACTGAACTCAAAGAAAGACTCAGAAGACTCTGTGTTTGATTCATGACTGCTTGAAACTAAGTACAATAGGCTCCTTATATAAGAGACGAAGAGACACAAATGAAAAGACACGTCTCCTGGTGAAGAGACATGACTTTGGACGTCAAGACACATCCTTTCGGCAAAGAGCTGCAACCCTTGGGCGAAGAGTCACACCCGTAGAGCGAAGGGGTGTGACCAGTCGTCGAAGGAGTGTGGCTTTTGGCGAAGAGGCACGTCTTTTGAGCGAAGAGGTGTGACCATCCAAGCGTAGGGGTCCTCCTTGGCATGGCACTTCGCGTATCTACAACTAGGAGTAGATGTAATGTTGTTAACATAGTCACAATCGTGATATTCCCTCCCTCTTTAAATAAAACCCACGGTAGTTGTAGAAACTCCGGAAAGAAGGAAATGTATTGTTGTAGTGCTTCTGCATCCAAAGCTCTTTCTGTTAAGTCCCAGGCCATGGCACTGTTATTGACCATGACTATTTTGCCAAACTGAAAACTGATCATATCTGCAACTTGATAAGTGCCTTTGTCAAAGTTATTTGTAACTTCGAGCTTTGTCCAATAAAAGATTGAGTCTGTATCTGCTTCGAGTGAAATTATTAGTAAATTGACTTGAGTTTTCTGTTGAGTGATGACCATTGGTTGAATACTGTAAGGGATTCCATTGGTTTATCTGGAACAGTAAAATCTTCCTGAAGGGCTGTCGTAGACTGAGACAGAGTAGTGTCTGAAGGTATATCCATCTGTAAAGCTTTATCACTCGAACAAGTTGTGTCCAAAGATTCAATTGCAGAGACTGAAGTCATGCTGCAATAGTCTGTATCTGCTTTGTCCTTTGCACCGCTGAAGCTAAGGTCTGGAATCTTCAAGTTTAAAAAATTATCATTCACCATAGCATTTGGTATCCGTAGAGAGACAAAGACTATATTCTGCAAGGACAGTGATGAGGCGAATTTTCTTGCCTGGATCACGGCCAAAGAAGGAGCTATGTGCTTATTGGTTGTCACATAAGAACTGGAATCTTCTGAATCTTCAGCTTTCTCAGCGGGTATTAAGGCTTCCGATTGAGAAGGGGGAGGTTGAGGGAGTTGTCTTTTCGCACGCACATCGGGTATGTCATCCCTCCGTACATATATCTGTATTAAGGATGTAAATGGTAGAGTTTAGGAATACCTCACATTAAGCTGGTAGCTAGTATGCCATCTTTCCTTTGCTTCCATACAATTCCGGGAAGGGGGTAGAGTGCAGCGGCGAGGATGAAAGGCTCACAACCTTAGGGTCTCGGAAAATTTTTGCTCTGATACCACTGTAAGGATTCTAGGTACTAATCCTTTATTAAGTACTTAAACTCATGATTAAGACTTAAGAAACTGAACTGAACTCAAAGAAAGACTCAGAAGACTCTGTGTTTGATTAATGACTGCTTGAAATTGAATACAATAGGCTCCTTATGTAGGAGACAAAGAGACAGAAATGAAGAAACACGTCTCCTGGTGAAGAGACATGACTTTGGACGTAAAGACATATCCTTTCGGCGAAGAGCTGTAACCATTGGACGAAGAGTCACACCCATAGAGCGAAGGGGTGTGACCAATCGTCGAAGAAGCGTGGTTTTTGGCGAAGAGGCACGTCTTTTGAGCGAAGGGGTGTGACCATCCAAACGTAGGGGTCCTCCTTGGCATGGCACTTCGCGTATCTGCAACTAGGAGTAGATGTAATGCTGTTAACATAGTCACAATCGTGACACACCTTACCTTAAGGACCTTAGTGAGCAAGCATGACAAAGCACCTCAAGCTTGAGTGGTGTTCCCACAAGCACCCCAAGCACCTTAGTCAGCAAGCACGGCAAGCACCTCAAGCACCTTAGTCATCAAGCACGACAAGCACCTCAATCTTGGGCTGGGTTCCCACCCCAAGCTCAGCCATAGCTTACCTAAGGTCAAAGGACCTTTTAACACTAACCTTTGGAGGTCTTTAATGAAGCTAACTCTAGGGTCTTTAAGCTCCATTAGCTAGCCTTGCTCTTTGACAAACCATCTCTCATTTGGACCCCTTTACCATTGGCCCCGTGTTGATATACATCTGAAAGCACATGTCTATATTCTAACCCTTGTTCCCGTTTATTCTCCCACATTAAATAATCAGTTTAATATTAAAAATCATTTCGATTGGTTAGATATTAGTTTTTATGACATTACCTCTCTCCTGAAATCATAGTCGTCCTGGACTATGAGGTAGAAGAGAGAGATCCCTAGTCATTAGTCAACCTTTCTTAGCGGGTAGAGGATCCCTTCTTTCCCTACGACATCTTTCCAAGATGGATGACTAATCCATTTGGTGCTTGGGAGATACAGTTGCCGCAAGCATATCTGCTCGTTAGTCCATTTTATTCTGTCAGAGTAGAGTGTCAAATTCTACTTGGTGTTTGAGAGACGTCATCATCACAAACATGATTCTTAAGCATGCATACTACTTAAATTTGTGCTCAATAAAAAAGAGAACTAGTCTTATAAGACACAAACATTGATCATTTTGAAAAAAACAATTGTGCATTTGCTTACTCTAGTGTAGCAATGTAAGCATTGACAAGGTTCATACTATCCTTAAGCTGTACTCCTTGCATCCATCTAGCATCTTCAAAAGGATAAATTTTGAACTTAATAAGATACCATCGGATAATCTTACCATGTCGTAGGACCTTGTCTTCATGCCAAAGGATAGCTTCGGGTTGTAGCATCTCTTCTTGGTCTTCAATTTCGGGAGGGTCTTCAATAATTGGTTCGCTTGGTGGCTCTCCTTTGTAGGGCTTAAGTAGGCTCACATGAAAAGCATTGTGTATGAGCCAATGGTTGGGCAACTTGAGTTGATAAGCCATCTCATTGATGGGCTTCAAGATTTGGAAAGGACCGTAGTATCTTTTTGCTAGTTTAGCATAATACTTTTGATGGCTTGTAGAATTTTTACCCGTCGTTTGCCTCAATCAAGCCTTAGGAAACTTAAGTAAGACCGAATCATTTTCTTTGAACGATAAGGCCCTTCTGTGATTGTCACTAGCAGCTTTTTTCCTTTGTTGAGAAATGGATATAGCATCCTTAATCTTTTGAAAAGATTCTTGTAGGTCACGGCTATACTCATCGGCAACGAAGATCTTCCCATGTACTTTAAGTAGCAAGGGACTTTTAGGTCTTCCCTCGATGATTTCAAAAGATGCTTTTCCGTACTAGTTTGTACAGTATTATTGTACATATAATGTACAAGAGTGAAGTATTTTTCCCATTGTGAGCATTGATCTACTTCGGTAACATAAGTCTTTAGTAGATCGAGTATCATAAGATTGGCTATCTCACTTTGGCCATCCGTTTGTGAATGATAGGCTGAAAAGAAATTCAATCTTGTTTCTAGATTTTCAAAGAGACCTTTTGGATGATAGACTGAAAAGAAATTCAATCTTGTTCCTAGATTTTCAAAGAGACCTTTCCAGAAATTATTCGTCATCCTAGGATCTCTATCTGACACGATGGACGTCGGCAATCCATTGTGTTTGAAAATCTGTGATATGAAGAGTGTTGCCATTTGGTGTGCCTTAATAGTCTTTTTGACAGGAATAAAGTGTGCTTGCTTGCTAAATCTATGGAGTATCGTCAATATTCCCGTATTCCCATGGATAGAGTTGAGTAATCCAAAGATAAAATCCATGGATATACTCTCCCATGGTGAATTTGGGATAGGCAATGGCTAGAGTAATCCAGGTTGCTTCCCTCTATCATATTTGGTCTTTTGGCATACTACACATTTTGAAACATACTCTTGTATGTCCACTTTCATGGTAGGCCAATAGAAAATCTCTACTCCTCGGAGAGTAGGTTGAATGCCTCTATGACCGGCATAGGGAGGAGCATGGGATTCATACATGACTTTCTCACGAAGGGAATAGGTAACACATAGCCTAGTTCCGTAGAGAAGATAACCATCCTGCAAGGTGAATGGTTCCTCTTTCTTTCCCCAAAGCAAGGGCTCACAGTATATCTCTATAGTCAGGGTCAGTAGCATACTCATCTATCATAGAAGATAGATCATTGTGAGTAGCTATAGACACTACATTAACTTTTGGTCGTCGTGAAAGTGCATTGGTCACTTGATTGTGCTTACCCGTAGCGTGAGCAATATGAAAATTAAATTGCGAAAGAAAATTTGCCTTGTCGGAAAGCTTGGTTTGCGTCATGAAGTACTTGAGACTTTGATGGTCGGTTTGTAAGAAAAATGGAGTCCCCAATAAATAGTGCTTCCATGTGTCTAGGGCATGTAGAACAGCTAAAAGCTCTTTCTCATAAATACCTAAGACTACTTGAAGCAAGACTGCTCCAAGGCAATCACCACAAGCATCACATTGGACCTCAATGGCTTTGAGAGATCCGGAAGCATGAGGACTCGTTGGGAGGTAAGCTTTTCTTTGAGCTTGTCAAAAGCATTTTGCTCCTTAGCAATCCATGAATACTTAACATTCTTCTTTGTTAAGTCATGTAATGGTCATGCTATTTGAGAAAATTTTACTATGAAGCATCTATAGTATCCACACATACCAATAAAGCTTCTTAGCTCATGTAGATTCCTTGGATTAGGCCATGCGTTTATTACCTCTAACTTCGATGGATCCATCCGGCTACCATCTTGAGAGATAATATGACCTAAGTGTTGAATCTCTTGAAGGAAAAATTCGCTTTTCTTTTGGTTGAGAAAAAGCTTGTTCTCCCTCAATGCTTAAAAAATCACGTGGAGATGTTGCTTGTGTTCCTCCAAAGACTCAAAGAACACTCCAGTGAATTTTCGGTAGGGTCTAAAGATTTTCTCCATTGAACGATTGAACGTGGCTCGTACATTAGTCAAGCCAAAAGGCATGACTAGATATTCATAAAAGCCAAACGTTGTACGAAACGCGGTCTATAGAATATCTTCATCCACTATCCTTATTTGATGATAGCCACTTTAATGGTCAATCATACTGAAGTAGATAGAGCCTTGTAGCTTATCAAACAGATCTTCTACCTCAAGCAAGGGAAATCTATTTTTGATAGTGATATGGTTTAGTGCTTGACAGTCCACACACATACGGTATGTACCATCTTTCTTTTGCACTAATAGGACTGGAGAACAAAAGGGAGAGGAGCTAGGCCTCACCATCCCTTTGTCAACCAATTCTTGTACTTGCCTCATGATCTCCTCTTGTTGAGCTTGGGAAACTCGATAAGGAGGCTTGTTAGGCGGTGAGCTTCCTGGTAGGAGCTCAACTTGATGGTCACCATCCCCTCGTTTTAGAGGTAAATCCATAGGGATATCATCGATGAACAGATCTTGGAATACTTTTAGAAAATTAGACAAGTCTAACTCTTCTTGATTCCTACCATTTACATTTGATGAAACATTAGAATCTTTTAGAGACTCTTTGACAAAAATCATGTACGCGGAAACTGAGCTCTTTATTGATTTATCAAAAGCAAGAGGATTTACAAGTGGTATAGTGCGACTAAACTCACTAGCATCTATATACATGTTCTTTCCCCTATAGGTGAAGTAGATTCTCCTTTCAGGGAACTTCATGTTGGCAGCCATGCGGTTGAACCATGATGCCCCTAGGATAGCATCCTCATGCTGGAGAGGAAAGATGAAAAAGTCTTCTTTGTCGACAAGCTTTGGACATGGAGCCTCAACTTCCCAATCAAGGGAGCAACGGAGGCTCGCTGTCCCTTGAAAGCAGTGTCGGTCGTTACAGCATCTCCCATCTCAAAAGCTTGAATGCCCAACACTTGATGGTCAACACCGTTGATATAAAGTTGTGCGTAGAGCCAAGGTCAAACAAGATGAAGACATCATGCTCCCTTACCTTTCCCCAAGCATAGTACAGAGGTGAACCTTTGCAATGAGCATCCTCTTTTGGAGCTTCGATGGTGGAAGCTCTAGGAGTCTCATTGCGATCATTCCTCTTGGGGCAAGAACGATAGCCATGTCCTTGCTCCTGTAACAAACTACTGACGTGTCAAAGCCTAAAGAATGGAGCCAACTTACAGATGTGGCCGAGGAGCCTAAACCCTAAGAAGAACAAGTAACAGAAGAAGTCCTACCAACTTATGGGGACCCCGTTCGATGGGGCCCCAAGTGACATAAAGGAAGAAAATAAAGCAGGATCTGGACACACGCCAAAAACTGATGACGTGGCATATTTCCAAAAATTGCGCTGGCATGATGACGTGGCTGGTTGTACGGATTTTTGTAAATTACGCTGGCAACGTTTGGCATTGCTTTTTGGACCATAAGCTTGTGAGTTTTAAAAGCTTTTTACTGTAACTGCTTTTCAGGCCAAGGGCCTTTAAATATAAGGTTAGGGCTCATTTTCTGGCATGCTTCTTGGCGAAGGTGCAGAGTCTCGAGTATCGGCTTGTACTGTGTTGATGCAATATAAAGAAATACCGAAAGGGGCGCTAAGGTTTGGGGCCAATACTCTTTGGGGTGGAATTCCGCCACTCCGTGTCGCGTGTCGTCTCTCTCGTTCAGTTCAGTTGTTATTGAAGTGTTAAAAGTCTGTTTAGTCTGCTCTTTTCTATTGGCACGTGGTGCCTATCTTGTGACAGCTCCCCACACTTAAACATTTATGGTCCTTGCGAAAAGCTTCAAGCTCTTTAGGAGAAAGTTTTTTTTTACCTTTGTAAACTCCCTTCTCCTTCAACCGATTGTTGTTGTTATTATTGCTGGAATTGCCTTGGGAAGAATTTTGGGCATTGGTTTTCCCTTTGCATCATTTTTGTCTTTGTTTTCCATGGGCTTGACATTCCGTCTAGCCCCTTGTTGGAAATTGATACACGAAGCAACCATGGTGTGGTGGATTACTTCGGTGATAGAAGCAGGCCGTTGAGAGTTGACATACTCCGCTATCCCTTCAGGTAGTCCCGCACAGAATCGTTGCTTTTGCTCGGTGAAGTCTATCTTTTGGAAGACAGTAGCCTTGAGATAAAAATAACAAAATTTGTCTACATATTTGTGGATAGACTCATGAGAGAGAAGCTTTAAACTACGCCATTCGGTAAGCACTTCGTCCTTTATATCGCTTGCAAGGAATTGCATCATGATGAAAACTCATAGATTTTTCCATGTCTTTGGGGCTTCGTCGTTGCCACAAAGGCTAGCCCACCATTGACGAGCCGATTTCTAGAAATGCATAGCTACATGGCATAGCTTGGAGGACTCCGTGAAGCCCTCCTCTCCAAAGGCCGCATCAAATTGCTGAATGAAGGCCAATACTTTGTCGGTGGCACCAAAGGTGCCATCATAGGTGAGAAAAGAGATACTCTTTCCTCCCTCTTTGAACTTCTTGAGCTTTTGTGACCTTCGCCATGCAGGGTAAGATTTGCAATATCCTCCCCTCTTGTATTCTCTAGGAGAATAGCCATAGCTTTCGTCGGAAGAGGAGAAAGGTGAAGAAGGAGAAGAGGGTGACCTCTTTCTTGCCCTTTTCATCCTTTGTTTCCTCTCTTCCCTTTTGGAGTGACGAGGAGAAGGATTGTGGGTTGAACGTTTCCTCTTGGAAGGAGTTGGCGATCGTTTAGACCGCCCTCTTCTTGGAGCCACTTCTTCAGAGGAACTTAGGGATTCATTGCTTTCTTGCTCTTTGGATTACTCCTCTTGTATGGGAGAGAGTCTTCTTTTAGGGGTCTCTTCAAGAGGCCTCCTAAGCTCTCTCTCCTCTTGGAGAGGAAGGCAAATCCCATAAGCACGAAGTTGTTGAGAAACTTCAGCTTGCAAAGCAGGGTTGCCTATAGCTTGCTGCAACCTAGTAAAAAGATAATTGACAAACATGGGGGCATCATCATTAGCACCTTCATGTGCAAAATCAAAGTTATCAATTTTCATTCTACTCTCTTGTGGTTATTGTCAGCCATGTTAACAAAATTTGTGTACGTACTTAGTGTATGCTTTGGCAATTCAAAACCTTAGTTGCTCCTCCTCTTAGCCTTTGAAAATCGGCACTTAAGTATCTACACCCACGGCTAGAATTGGTTAATTATAGAGAGTAGTAGAGTGGGTCTAATATTGCAAAGCTGCCAAGGGCTAGCTCCTTTCGAACTTCTTATGGCTCAATAATGGTAAAGCCGTAGGCAAGTCTAAAAAGACCTCATTATTAAGTCCAAAGCTCCCGAGGTCTGCACCATATCCCACATAGTGGACTCAACAAAACCGATAATAGATCCCAGTCCCACTTTCCCTACTATAATTAACAAAATCAACCATTTATAGGCTACTTAAAGACCTCTCTTCTTAAGCAAGAAAAGAGAAACCAAATGCTCCGATACCAATGTAATGGAAATGACCTATTAACTTTGAGAGTAGCGAAAATTAAAGAAAATACTTTGGTGAAATTATTTTGAGAGCATAGAGGGTGAACTTGATTGATGGTAGCAACATAAACATAGCATTTAGTTAACTTGGCATGAACAATACTTTTGCAAGAGAGTTTAGAGAACATGACAACACTCGAGGACCGGATTTATGTGAAGCCGGTCCCCCCTCAAATAGGCATTTGTATTATACTTTCTCCCATCAAGAGAGACTTGGTACAATACAATCTTTGTGTTCCTTGTGACCTAGGTGATGTAATCAAGATGGAAAGCTTCGTGCATCACGAGCATAACATAAACTTTGTGGAAAGCATTAACTATCCCAAGCCCCAGTCTCAAGGCCTCAAACACCTTCGCAGGTGGAGAGAGCTAGCGGGGAATGAGGGTAGGGAAGAGGAAGAAGAAACATTTCATAGGAGAAAGAACTAGGTTCCTCACTTATCATCACTCTTCATGCTAGCATACATAATAGCATAGAAATGAAGATGGAGAAGATGGCAAGCTTAAGCATTGAAGCATGGTTCTTGGTTGGATTTGCATTCCATAGCCAAGAGTGTTGGTATAAGCTCTCAACTTCTCTACTTGCTTGGAGAAGGAGATGGACCTCTTGCACTTTGCACTTCACACAATGAGAGTGTGTGTGTGTGTGTGTGTGTGTGGAGAGGGGGGGGAGAGCATACCCCCCAAGCATGCCCCTAGCTTCCTTGGTCGATCCCCTCTTCTAGCATAAGCCTTGAAGCTCATTGGACCCCTGCAAGTCTGGCCAATCACAAGCAAGATGCATATCAAGCAAGCATGCTAGCCTTGGGACAAGTGTCCCCCTTTCCCCTTTGAGAGAGAGGACTTGATAAATACAAAAACAATTAATTAAAGCTACTAATTTATCATTGGACCCCTTGGGTGGCCAACCACTAGGCTTTAGGCACACCATGAGGACAACATGAGGAGGAGCTTGACAAGTGTCCCTTTTGCTTTCTTTGTACTAAGCTTGCCTTGTGTGAGGGTGTGTGTGTGCTCTCTCTAGCCCCCTCTTGTAGGGCTCGCCCCTCCTTGTAGGGATAGTGGTTTGACTTTCGGCACACCTTACCTCAAGCACCTTAATCAGCAAGCATGACAAAGCACCTCAAGCTTGGGTGGTGTTCCCACAAGCACCTCAAGCTCCCTAGCTGGCAAGCACAACAAGCACCTCAAGCACCTTAGTCATCAAGCACAACAAGCACATCAAGCTTTGGCCGGGTTCCCACCTCAAGCTCAACCCTAACTTACGTAAGGTCAAAGGACTTTTTAACACTAATCTTTGGAGGTCTTTACTGAAGCTAACCCTAAGGTCTTTAAGCTCCATTAGCTAGCCTTGCTCTTTGACACACCATCTCTCATTTGGACCCCTTTACCATTGGATCCATGTTGAGATAGATCTGAAAGCCACATGTCTCTATTCTAACCCTTGTTCCCGTTTATTCTCCCACATTAAACGATCAGTTTAATATGAGAAAATCATTCGGGTTGGTTAGATATTAGTTTTGATGACACCTTTTCCTTTCATGACAACCTTGGTCCATTTCACGCCTTATCCGCCTTCTGTTGAGTCTTCGTAATAACATCCAACCAAGAAGTCGTCATTTCTTTGTGCTGCTCTTTTCCTTCTTTGATGGCCCGTACTTGCTCCTTGATCGTGTTGAGTTCTTCTATTACTAAGGATTGTAATTCTCCCTCTTCAAGAGTGTTTCTTGATCGTGCTTCAGCGAGATCCTTCTTGAGTGACGCAATCTCTTCATCCTGAGAGTCGCCACACGACCTTCCAGTGCATTTATCTTGCTTTCTTGGATCAATGGTCCTCTAAGCCCCTCTCTCTCTCCATATGAGGTCAACTCAACCTAGTGGCCAATCGGGATAGTCTACATATATGAGGTGCTTACTCTGCATACCTCTTATAATTTGTGGACCGGCCATGCTGTAAGCGACGGATGGCCCTCTCTACTACCATCACATCCATGAAGAATGGCGATGGGGTGGGACGTGGGTACTGGGGCTCCAATATCAGTGGCTATTTGAAGGCATGGTAGATTCTTTGTGCCTTGCGCTCTGTGATCTCATGGGTCTTGTGCTCTATGATCTCCTTG
This sequence comes from Adiantum capillus-veneris, assembly GCF_014529385.1. Lineage (NCBI taxonomy): Eukaryota > Viridiplantae > Streptophyta > Polypodiopsida > Polypodiales > Pteridaceae > Adiantum > Adiantum capillus-veneris. The sequence continues at coordinate 96,212,674 of NC_140934.1, forward strand.
AGTGATTTCCGTGCTCAACGTCGTTTGTAGAGATCTCTGCACTCCATCATACCATATATTATGGGGCATGGTCCGAAATGCTGCAAGTGTAGAGCCTTTATAGACCCGAGTGCGCAATCCATTGTGCAACCTTCATCAGACTAATGGTGGATACAAATCAGTCCTTGAATGGGCCTCTAAGCCATCTCGTTATACATGATGAGACAATGTTGCGGCCCTAGTCAAAATACGTGGCACCAATATGGTATGGGTGTCGTCGTATCGCTTAAGGTTAAGCCATCTCGTTATACATAATGAGACAATGTTGCGGCCCTAGTCAAAATACGTGGCACCAATATGGTATGGGTGTCGTCGTATCGCTTAAGGTCGTCTCCATGCCTACCTCATCCGAGGGGGGTAGAAACTTACTCCTCAGAATCATATGTCTCACACTACCAGCTCTTTGCCTACCCGTTGAAGTCTCCCATGGGGAAGACCTCTCCCAAGGTAGAGTGCTCCAAGATCCCCTCTACGAGACATGCATGTGGTGAGAGTGTATCTCCCTCCTCCCTCTCCTCCTCTCCAAGGCCATCCTCCTTTGTGTCTCCTTTTGCACCTGCAAACTTCGCCCCTGACAAGGAAAAGTAGCATATGGCAATATAAAGAAAGCGCTCCTCCTGTAGTTGTAGCCTCATCCACTATCCACATAAAGCCGACCCCAAGGTCTCTGGCTACAATCCATACTCTGCACTGCAACTCTCGTATGTCGAGGATTGCCACTCCATCTGAGCCTCGAGAAGTGATGTGTCGCATACACCTATGAAGACTCCCACTGGTAGCCTTGTACTAGGTACTCCCCTCTCCAAGCTCTCGTTTGTCTCCGTGCGCAAGACTTTAGTGAGGCCCTCCATCACCCCCTCCAATCTCCATGAGTGTGCCCATGACACAAATGATGCAAAGATTCCACAATCCATTACTTCTCCAGACATTCCTTCTACTTCTGCAGTGGTACCACCACATTCCTTTGTACAACTTGATGATTTTCTTCTACCTTGTATCCCTGCTTGTAGTACCAAGAAAGATGATATTCCTCTAGCTGTGTTAATGACAACGTATGAGGGAAATTTTCCACCTCTTGATGTATCCAAAGCTAATGAAATTGTATTTGTAAGAAGCTGGGACAGGTTGGCAACCAAAAATTAGTGTAGGAGATTGCTTTGAATCATATTTGGAAATACAACTCCGTTGCAATCCACTACTTGGTATATTTTATCTTGGGATCTAAGCCCCTGAGCTGTTTAATTAATAGATGCTTTTTCTTGAAAAAATGAGAGAAAGAGAGACCTTGAATTCCTGCTCCAGATCTTTCTTCTAATACGGCCACATTCCCCTTCAGAGCATAATGGTTTTCTCATCCAATTGCATCCCTTCTTGTAGTATTGACACAGATAATATTCCTCTAGCTGTGCTGATGCATTGATGAGATCATAAGAGGAGAAATTTCCACTTCTTAATGTAATCAAAACTAATAGAATTATACATGTAATAAACTGAGACGTTGAAAACCAAGGAATAGTCTTGGAGATTGCTTTCTGACTCTTTTGGGGGATACACCCCTATTTTAATCAACCACTTTGTATAGTTTGTGTCGGGCTCTAGGGAGATGTTCATAGAAGATCCTGTGCCCTTATTCATAGAAGATGCTGTTCTAGGGGAGCGAGGGGGGGGGGGGGGGGGGGGGGGGGGAGAGAGAGAGAGAGAGAGAGAGAGAGAGAGAGAGAGAGAGAGAGAGAGATCAGGATAGTTCCAGGTCTACCTACCTCAACAGACCCATGATTAGTCCCAACAGTTGGCTTCAAAATCTGTTCTCCAATCACAAAATTTTGTAATCGCCAGGTATAAGCCACAGTACAATCAACATGGCATGTCACAACATTGCACCAGTCCCGTTCACGTATTTCTGCTGCATCAAAGCAGACTACCGGAGGAAGCTTTAACTCTTCTTCCTGTTCAAGATTAATGCAACGTGATTATGGCACACCATAAGATACTTGACCAATCAGGTAAACATCTGAACATGAAAGAGAACCCACATACTCTCAAGCATGCAAAGAACCCACATACTCTCAAGCATGCAAAGGTCCATACCCATTAATACCTTCAATTTGAGTTTCTTCGCTCGTTTAGCGATATGCCCTTGGGAAAGTTCCCTGCTTTGTTGATCCTGGACACCCATAATATAATCAGAAGGTCTCAAAACATTTGCTGTATAAAACTGGACATCAGCATCTCATTGGCCAAACAAACATCTCAGCCTAAACCATGTTGTCCTATGAACGTATCCTCCAGATCAAAGTAAGCAACTGTTAAGCCCGTCTTCGATGGACAGCCTTAGTACCTGAATAGTTGAGAACATTCGAAAGGCCCGATCATGACCTGCAGAAAGAATATGCCTTCCACTTCCATAGTACCTTCAAAGTGTTGTCCAATGTCATTTAGCATAGGCAGCAACATGCATAGATTATAAGATACTACAATGAGCGTTTAATATAAGAAAACAACAGCAAATCACAAACGATAGCATCCCTATCATACCAGCTGAAACATGAGTCACGTCATGGAGCCTATCCATGCATCAAATCTGAAACATTGTTTGATACAATGGTCTTGTATCATCAGCACAAAATTCTCTGTTGGGAAATGCATGTTATGGTTGGGACTCACACCTTTTAACTACCAGAGTATGCCACAAAATAGTGACGTGTCACGACTATCCAACAGGAGCAGAGTAGAAGACAACTGGATGTGGAACTCAACGCCCAAGTTACAGCACAGCTGCCTGCAAATCGCACCTCACGGGTGCTGACATGGTAGCTGTACGGATTGCTGATGTGGCAGTTGGACACTGAAAATGTGTTTTTGGGTGCCACAATATGAAAGCCGTTTTTGGATACTTTCAGGCATTAATTAGTAATATCATATGATTTGTGTGCTTTTTTTTTTCGAGAAAAAGATCCTTCTATAAGTTCATGAAACTGCCCATAGGGCTACAACCACCTTTGCAAAAGGTGGCTACAACAATCATGATGGGGAGACTCTCCCAATGAAAAAACAGCATATGTACAATGAGGCTAAATCAAGAGATGGGAGGAGGGAAAAGCCACACAGGTGGACGGTAGTGCCATCTGAGCACACCCTTGACCATGGTGAAAAAAGGCCCAAGACGCCAGAGTCGAAGGAAAGCCTCTCTGCGCTCCCGCATGCGGTTGGAGCTGCCCTGTAGTCTCTCAAACTGTCCTCTGAGAGTATGGATCAGCTCTAGCCAAAGATCCCGAACAGTCTCTGTTGGTGGTACAGGGCGAGCCTCGAAGATGCAAAACCAGTGTGTCATGCCGCTGATGAGCTCCCAACACTCCTCTCTCTCACTGCACCACTCCTTGGAGTAAGCTCTGTAGCAGGCTGGAGTGAAGGTCAACCCCCCTACATCACCATGATCCTGCTGGTGGATGATAGCTCAAACTGAAGTGCTGGCCGTCCCGTGACAGTAGACCAAGCAGCTGCCCCCCAAGTGTACTGCCGAGCTGTGGAAAGAGCTGGCATCAGTCGGAGAACACGAAGCCACACCTGCTGTGCCAAAGGACAGTCCCAAAGAGAGTGAAGCTGACTCTCCACAAGATGGTCACAAGCTGCACATGCGGCCGAGAGACCACTATGTACAAGCCAGCTCCCAACTGCTGTAGCTCGGTGTGCAACCAGCCACTGGAACAAAGTGACTCGCCTCCGCTGTCTGGAGTCCCACAACCTCTCCCAAAAAGATGCCAAGAACTCAGTTGTGAGACCCTCCTCCTGCCAATGAGGTGTTGCAGCAGGACGAGCCTCTCTCTATGCTGCAAGTATGTGACGTCCCAGTCGAACAGTGTACTAAAAGAAAGGGACACCTGGATGGTCTGCTGAGGAGAAAGGGTCCCTCCAAAGCCACTCTCCAGGATCCCACTGTACTCGTGCCAGTGGACAACTCTCCCAAGCCCACAGTCTCGAGTGGCCAGTCTCAAGAGCTGTTGGGTCGGATCTATGACACAAGTCCTCCCACAGATGCCCACCACTCGGATCCTCTGGAAACAGCACTCTACCACCTGTGGGGCCTCTACTGCAACTCTGTGTAAGCGTCCCTCACCCTGTAGCTCGAAAAACAGGGAGGGTACAATCTCTGAGCAAGCCCGAACTAAGATGATAACCTCCAGTCGCATGAAGGCTCCCATCCATCTAGGCGCTGCTGACTCCAGAGGTGTGAGCCACTCAGCTGGTACAGCCTCTGAGATGTCCTGACACATACTTTGCAAGTTTGCACCCCTCTCATGCCCTGTAGCTGAATGCCCTAAAGCTCCTCTGACAAGCCTGAAAACTATAGCCAGTCACCTAAAGAGCGTGTTGGACCCTCTGCCATGGAACCCCAGGAAACATGAGGCCGACTACCAACCAAGTGGCCTCTCTAAGTTCTAACCATGGGGTTCCAAACAAGTGGTCTCAGGCGCTCCTCCGTGCAAGTAGGCTGACGCTACTCCAGGCCTCTCCGAAGTAGCTCCCAAGATCGGAGTAGACTCATAGCGAAGCGGTCCTCCAGTCTCCTGCTCAAGCCAACTCTGCGCATCTCTGTGAAAATCCATCTAAGTCGAGGGTCGCCAGGGGCCTCCAGCCTAAGGGACCCTAGCACTAAGCCGTTGAAGCAAGAACTCCTTCCAGGCCTCCTCTCCTAGAAGAAGTCCTCTGACGATAAACTTCCCAAGAAGGGCTCTGCTCTGCTATGCTGGGTCTATGATCCCCAATCCTCCCTGAGAACAAGGAAGAGTGATGACATGCCATGCCACTTTGGCCCAGGCTATCTGAGTGTCACGCCCTGACCAAAGGAAGTTCCTAGTCAGCCTCTCAACCTGGCTGATACAAGAACTCGAAAAGATCCAACAAGAAGTGATGTACCACATAGTAGCCAGCAACACCTGGTTGGCCACTACAACTCTGCCTGCCAGAGAAAGTCATGCGGAGCTCCAATGTAACAACTTCCTCCTAATAGAGAGGAGGGGAGCAATCTCCTGCTCGGGAGACAAGTCCAAACCAATCTGACAGCCCAAATACCGAACTGCAGTCCCTTGGGGAATCCACCTGAAACCCTCACCTGGCATCCAATCAAGCGTAGGAGCACTACCAATCGAGAAATCCATTGTCTTTCTCCAGTTGATCAATGTGCCTGATGCACAACAAAAAGTCTCAAGAGTCTGCTCACACCTGTGAAGGTTTGCCTCCTGGCTATCCAAGTACAAGGCTGAGTCGTCTACAAACTAAGCGTCCAGTAGCCACGTAAACCAACCTGCTGTGAAACCAAAAACTTGCTTATCGCCTCAGCATAGAACAGAGAGAGGAAGGGGGCAAGAGGGCAGCCCTGTCTGACCGAACGTGTGAGCATGAAACGATCACCTCTACCTCCTGACAAAAGTATCTCACTGTGTGTCGTCTGTTCAAAGCTGACACCCCTCTGGTCCAAGCATCTGAAAAGCCCATCTTGGGTAGAGTGCCCTCCAAAAAGTCCCACTCAACTCTGTCGTAGGCCTTCTCAAAATCGAGAAGAAGAATCACCAGATCCTCACCACGGAGCCGCGCAACGGCAGAAGCCTCCCAAAAAGTAAAGATGTTCTCAAGGATACTACGCTCCTTGACAAAACCTGTCTGTGTCCCATGTATAATGCTTTCTAGAAGTGGCTGGATCCTCAAACTCAGAGCCTTGGCAAGAATTTTGTAGAGTGAGTTGAGGATGGTGATGGGGCGCCACAATCGAATCTCATCCAAGGAGCCACCCTCCTTGGGAATGAGGTAAATCAGGCCCTCACTCATGCTGTCAGGCATCTCTCCTGTGTGCAGGATGAACTGAAAAGCACTACAAAGATCTGAGCCAAGCAAGTCCCAGTACTCCAAGGAAAAGCTGGGAGTCAAGCCATCCTCACCTAGACAGCTACCATGGGGGAGTTCTCTAAGAGCCGTGTGTAGCTTCTCTAGCTGAAGAGGCAGCTCAAGCCTCTGGCGCATCTCCTCAGTCACAAGACAAGGCATCTGTGCCCACACCTGCTCTCTGCATGCATCCTGATGCTCTGACTGAGGCTCTGCAAACAGTAGATTACGGTAGAAGTCAGTAGCGACTGCACGCATCTCCTCCGGCTCTAAAGCAACTGACCTGTCGGGCCTCCTCAACTAGCTGACCTTGGCATGCATATGCCGGGGTCCCACTGCCTCAAAGAAAGCGCCTGTCACTCTGTCACCCACCTGGGTCCACTGAGATGCATGTCAATGGAAAGCAAACTCATGGCGCCTCTCCTCTGTCCTGACCAGCTCCTGGCGAGCCTGCTGTAACTGCTCCTCCACCCAAGGACTGTCTGGATGCTGCTCCTGCATCCTCTGCAAGGAAGAAACGCCCCATCGGAGACACTGCTCCTCCTCTCTCGCTGCACCCAGGCGAGCCGAAGACTCCTGAAGAAAGAGTCGACTAAGCTGAGCAAGTCCTGAGGCCACTCTGTCAGCCCGAGACTCCTGCATGTCTAAGCTCTCTATCCAAAGAGCCTCCTCTCGCTCTCTAAGCGCTGAGTCCAGCAAGACCCTCTCTGGGATGCGTAGCATCGTGCTCCCCCTCCTCTGCCGATCAGTCACTGTAAGGATCACTAGTGCATGGTCCGAAAAGGAAGTCCCTGCCAGAATGCCAACTATCCCACCCAAGTCACAGAAGTGGTACCTAGTGTAGAAGCGATCTATCAGAGATAGATTCACGCCTCCCACTCTGCGGTCCGAACGAGAGAAGGCCTGGCTATCTGGGGGCCTCACAAAGCTAGAATGTTGCCACACATCTGAAACCCACAGAGTCATACAAAACCTCTCCCAAGCTGCCAGCTCAACTCCATGCACAGTAGTATGGCTACCACCAATCCTATCAGAGGGTTCCTCCAACATGTTGAAGTCACCCCCTATGCACCATTGCTTTGCCTGTGGCAAAGACTCAACAATCTGAGACCAAAACTCTGCATGTGCATTCGCCACATTGAGCGCATAGATGTTCAGGAAGCCCACGAGACAACCCTGAACGTGCATAGTGATCCACTAGGCCCTGCTTGGCACAATAATCCGTCTTCCCACAATGGCTTGCTGCAAAGAATCCGCAATAGTCATACATACCCCGCCCTAGATGGCTCCAGGTCCAAATGCAGCTGCCCAAAAAGTCTCATATCGTCCATGCAAAAGCTGACCACAACGTCTAATGTGGCTCTCACACAGATGATGCTCCTGTAGCATAAGAAGGTCCAAGGCATCGTTGAAGCTCCTGACGCAGTCGGCCCCTCTGACACTGAAACTGGGGCCCACCTAATCCCTGTATGTTCCATGAGACGATCCTCATGAGGAGCGAGAGAGAACTGATTCTGCCGCAGCAACTAATCGTGCTATCTTCCAGGCAGGCTTGGATGGGGAGTAATCCGCATCCGAGCGTCCTCGAGATAGGCGTGACTGCAAAGAGTGTCTAGCCCAAGCCCAAGAAGACCGGGCCGTGCATAAAGCAACCTCCTCTGTCCAAGAGTCCTCATGAAACCGGCCCGTGAGGCGGTAGGCTTTGGCTTTCACCCGAAATTCTTTACTTTAGACACACACACAGAGAACATGCAAAGGAAGCCTGTGACGGGAATTAACACTTAAATTCACACACGGCTCGAAAGCTAGAATGCCCCAAGCAAACGTCGATAACCTGTAGGCCCCAAAATTGGCGCCCCTTTCGGTATTTCTTTATACTTTGAGAGGGTAAATTACAAAATAGAGTCCTGGGAATCCTTTACCTGTATCCCACTAGATACTACCTGGTTTGGCCAAATTTCGGCAAAATAACAGCCCCAAAACTTGCGCGAAACCAATTCCCCTACTAAAACTCACTTCCACTGACATATACCCTCTGATTCTTGCCCAAAAACAATAAATTCAGCAAGCTGTATTTACTGGTTTTTGCTCTGTTTTCAGCCCCAAACAGTCACCTAGCTGTCCTCTGCCAGTGGGGCACGATTCCCAAGGGTTCTGACATGGCGTCCGTATGGCTGAAAAACAGTCATTTAACAGCGCATACACAGCGCTGATTTTGCACCTGTACAGTGAGGTTATGACCCGCACCGGTGCCTGCTTTGGAGTAGCAGTTAGCAACCCCTGTTCCTGCTCAAAGAGGCTCTTGCCTCAGCACAAAAGCATGAACCCACACAGTTGTACATCAGTCAAATGAAGAGCCAACCGAGGGGCATCACATAATTGTACGTAGGGGGGAGAGAGAGCAATGTGTAGAGTGCAGGGCATCACTCCTAGCACCACACTGTACATGAGAGGGAAAGAAAGCACTCCATAGCTCTTAACCTGTGACAAAAACCAAAATGAGGCCTCTACCAGCATAAAATTCAGCGCCCATTTTTCTGTACGAGGCAAGTCAATGAAAATCTGCCACTTGGCGCATTTACAAGCATTTTCCTGTTTCAGGTTTGCCGCTTAAAAATCTCCCGACTGGTTGCCCAGTTGACTTCGCAGCAGAGTTGTAAAATGTTCCCCTAGTCATACCGGAGGTAATGACGCGAACACATTTCACGGCCCAAAATAGCAGTTCCCTAAATTTTAGGAAATGATTATGTTGGGCTCTCACTGGTCATCTGACCGTCTATCCTCATTGGGACCGCATCCAAAAGTGCAACGTGGCCCAACTATCGGATACTTTCTGTTGGTAGTCCCACCTTGACTTTATGCCTTTATTGAGTTCACTTCCTAGTATCCACCAACTTGTTAAGTGCGACGGGGGGACCTACATGATCTTGCTATGAGCCTAGACATCCTCTTACTATACGAATTCTAGTGCCGACCACTTCCCGTCTGTGGGTGAAACTACCTTTCACATTCGCCATACAATGTCCGACCGTTTGCTACTTCAAAAAGAGGGTCTCAAAAATAAAACAAAAATCACATTGGAAAGAAACCAACAACTAAGGTTAGCAGTTGCCACGTCCTCGTGACATAGTCAACAGCTGCCACGTCCTTGTGACACCTCATGTATGTGTACATAGCATGGCAGACTTTGCGTGTCAGCAAAAAAGTGAACCACAATGTGTCTACATCCTGCTACATCTGGAGGTGTCACAACAAACTTGGCCAATGGCCAAAGAGTCTGAAGCACGTCTGTAACCCCTAGGTCTCCCATGTGATCAGAGGGGGGGAACTCAAGGGGAGGAGGGGCTGTCGAGGGAGAGATTGAGGCGGAGGCTGGAGCAAGGACCTCGTCCTGCTGAAGAGGGTCAAATCGGCTCCTCGTGGGAACCCACTGCTGCTGGGCAGGAGCCTGAGGACCACTCTGAGTGCAAGCTGGCGCGGTGGCCCCTGCCGACGTCGACCACGAACCTGTTGCCAGCCCTCCTCCGCTTCAACCCCAGGCTCGGAGGGTGGCTCTGCCGGAGTACTCTGTGCCTCTGCCTACTGCTGCTGGCCAGCCCTTGAGGGCTAGGGCTAGGCCTGTGGTGTAGGTCGGGGTCTCCTCTGTGGACAGGCCTTCGCAAGATGGCCCATCTGTCGACAAATGAAACACTGGATCGGGAGGCCCGAATATTCCACGCTCTGTTGGAACCAACCCCCACTCACCTGAGGAAGTAGGATGACCTTCGGGAGAGTGGGTGTGTCCCTAACCAGAACACGTACTGAGGGAATGCCCGCCGCCTTGGCAGCTACTGAGGCTGTCATGCGAGGTGTCTCCAGGACGGTCCCAATCTCTGAGCCCATCCTGGACAAAAGTGGTAGGTACTCCCTCCTCAAACCAAGCAAGCAGACGGAGATGAGAAGGTCTACCTCCTCTACCAGAACATTTGAAGCTGGGTCAAAACCATGTCTCCACTGTCGAAAGTAGGCTCGAGCTACTCGGATGGTCAGGGGCTCATCGCAATGACCTTGGACGCCATCTCGGAGGTCTCAAACTTTATCTAATAGTAGCCGCGTCTGAAGAACTGAACGTCCAAGATCTTGCCCACCTCTGCAAGAAGGCGGGCCTGAAGAAGATCACGTAGCTCTCCTCTGCTCGGTCTGGTGCCGAGAATTTTGCAGATGACGGAAGTCACCTACAGGCGTTCCATCTCTGCAGCTAGTCTCGCTTGCTCTATGTGTGAGAGAGCAAGTTGAATAGTGAGCTCAGCGGAGTCAGGCGAGGGGACTTCATTGGAGTCCCTCTGTGGCGAAGCTTGAGCCTCCATCTGTGTCTGCTGCTGTGAAGAAAAGGCGGAGAAGCGTCGACGAACGGGGAAAGCTCCCTCTTGTTGGTTCATTTTCATTGAGGACGACGAATAATGGGGCATAGTCCTGACCCCACCATTTCTTCTCGGTCTACCATCTCCGCTTGTAGCAGACGCGTGGTTGGGTTTGAGAGACCCCAGCAAAACGGGAGTGCCCTCACCGAAAAATCAACGTAGGGGTAAATTGTGACCAGTCAGTGACGTGGCACCATCAAGTTCTCACCAATGGAATAGATCTCGGTCGAGGGGCTTGAACCCTAGAAGAAGAAGAACACACAGAAGACTTTACCAACTTATTAAAGATGGCCGAGAGGCCTAAAAGATCAAGAGGGGTTAGGATTGAAAATCCCAACCCGATTATCTTATAGAACCTTGGCCGAGGGGCCTAAAACATGAATAAAGAAGTTGCTTTTAAACTTACGTGCTTTTCATGTACAGCTTTTGAGTTTGGGCCAAAGGCCTTTAAATATGTGACGAGGGGTCTCCCTTTGGCATTATTCTACCGCGTGGAGAAGCAAAGGAAAGGCTCAAAAATTGTACCTTCGTGAATTGATAATAAAGAAATACCGATAGGGACGCTAGTCTGTGGCGTCTAGGGGGTGGAACTCCGCCACTCTGTATCTCGCATGGGTTCTCTCTATCTTTCTCTTTGAAGTTGTTTTGAAGTACTAAAAGTGTTGCCAAGTGTGTAGATTGCAAAATATCTCCGTGTTTCCCTTTCGATCCGTCGTCAGAAGTTACTAAAGTGGTATCAAAGCACAACTTGCTTCCTTGCCCTCTGCAAATCTACCAACATGGATGGAAAACATGGAGATATACACAATTGTCTTTTCTTTCCTTTTTCAAGAGGAAAACTGGTTCTATGTCAACCTACAGATGGGAGCTATAAGGTGGGATGAAGAAGAAACGACAAGAGGAGGAGAAGAAGAAACAGAAGTTCCTTTTCGCCCTAAGAAGCTCTAATAACATGCTTTTTGATGTTTTTCTATATTGCAAAGGCCTCTAAAAATCTCTTCAGCCGTTCAGAACTTGGATACGCAACAGAAGTCAAAGTTGATCCTCTCGATGAGCTCTACGCATTGACGCAAACGGATTTTGATTTTGAGGACTTTGGAAAATTAGGGTTTCTAGCAGCAAATTAGGGTTTTTGCAAAAACTTTCAGCATGTGTTAAATTAATGTTTCTGGAAGCTCTTGTTCTTTTTTTTTGCAAGAAAAAGATCCTTCCATTAGGTAATAAAATTGCCCATGGGGAGACTCTCCCCATGAGAAGACAAGATATGTGAAGTGAGGGCTAGATCAAGAGATAGGAGGACGAAACAACCACACTAGTGGCCAGTCATGCCATCTAGGCACACCCTGAACCATGGTGAAGAAGGGCCATGGGCGCCAAAATCGCAAAAAGGCCTCACGGCGCTCCTGCATGCGGTCGGAGCTGCCCTGAAGTCTCTCAAACTGGCTCCTAAGTGTATGTACTATGGATCAGCTCCACCCATATGTCACGAACGATCTCTACCGGTGGGACAAGATGAGCCTCAAAGATGCGAAAGCAGCGGGCTCGCTAGATGAAACCCATACCAAGAAAGTGACTCGCATCTCCCAAATCTTTCATAAAACACTGCGTGCTAAGTGACTTCTATAAGATGGCAATCTCATCTTTGGACTTCCCAGCAATGAGTATATCATCGACATAAAGTATCAAGATGACAAGTGAACCATCGTTCAACTTCCAAGTATACAAGCAGTGATCTTCCTAGCTCCATTCATACCCTTGGGACTGCATTTACTTCTCAAACTTCATGTATCACTACCTTGAGCCTTGTTTTAGGCCATAGAATGCCTCATGCAATCTACATACCAATTTTGCCCTCCTAGCTTCTCAAGTTTGACTTCAAAACCCTCTAAAAATGAGCTCCCAGCACCACTCTCTATCACTTCACCACTCCCAAAGAATGAGCTCTCTTGCGGGCTGGAGTGCAAGCCTGCCCTCCTGAATCACTACCATCTTGCTCGCAAAAGCCATCTCAAATTGAAGCGTTGGGCCCGTGAGTGTGGACCAAGCTGCAGCACCCAAGTGTATTGGCTGGCTGTAGAAAGTGAGGGCATCAGCCAAAGAATCCGAAGCCAAACCTGCTATGCCATGGGTGTAACAAACTTGGACACCCCAAGTCAAGATTCTATCATGACACAAAAGAGATTCACTTCACAGACAGTTTACAAAGTTGACACGGCCCGACGTAGTTCCGTGCCTAGAGGTATTGGCCCCAGAGACTGGCGCCCCTTTTGGTATTTCTTTTTGTATTAATCTGTGTTCAAAGTACAAGAGAGCGGGTAGGTGCTGACTCTTAGACTTTGCGTCTAGATGCTCTGAGAAGTGAGGCCCTGCCCACTAATTTATAAGTACAAGCGATGCCCCAAAAGCAGAGCCCCAAAAATTCTAAATTCAAAAGCTTATAATCTGCAAAAGCAATTGTCCCAAAAGCTGCCATAAAAAGCTATCAGCGCGTTTCGCGGAATCTGTCCGTACAGTCAGCGTAAAACGCAGAGATCCGTAGAGCCAATGTCAACAAGTCAGCGTGATTTTTGGGTATCCATACAGCAAGGCAGCATGCTGTGATTAATTGCTATGTGTCCCCGGGGTCCCCTCATCACTGGCCACAAGTTGGGACAACTTTTAGGGTTGCCACATCACCAATTTGTGACATACCCCCCTCTTGAAAGAATTGTAATCGCCATCAATTACGCCTGCAAAAACAGACAGAGGCCATAAACTGTCTTAGTAGTAGTGTGACATGAAATGTTTCGGGGTTTCGTGCGTTTCGGGGTTTCGAGGTTTCTGAAAACGTTTCGTTTCAGAGCTCAGAGAAAGCAAAACATAGGTTTCGTTTTACATGTATGTACTTATAATTATACATTGAATATACATACAATTCACCTATCAAGACATGTGAAATACCAAAATCTAGATGTGAGACTTGAGTCACGAGTGAACAAGGTAAGAGCTGAAATTGAAATACCTAGCCAAGCCAAAACCATGATAAATTACAACAGTAAAACAAATAACAATGTCTAAACTCATGTTCTCAAAACAAGAATCAGGACTCAAATCAAACCAGAAGTTCCTAATACATGATCTGAATCTTGAGTCCTAACCAAAAGACCAATAATACATGAGTTGAGTTTTGGCCATACTACATAAAATGCCCAAATATCAATAAGAAATTAGCTAGAGTCCTCCTCATAAAGCTTTGTAATGGGTTTAAAAGTCCTAAAACACCCGTTTTGGGTCAGCAAGTCAAAAGGGGAGAAATAAAAAAACATCCTCTCGTTTCGCCCATTTCACCGAAACGTTTCGGCCGTTTCGCCGTTTCGAAGGGCCGAAACGCGTTTTTATGTCACAGTGCTTAGTAGACACTGACTGTTACTATCGACGCACTAGACACAACACATCTAGCACATGTACCAATCGACAGTCACATCACCGGGCATCACATGACAAATCACATTCAAATTCATTCCAAATCTTTGACCATAGTCTCTTGAAGCCTTTTAAAGGCGATGTGCCCGATGATGAGGAGCCAGATTAGCAATTCTGAGTGGAGGAAAGCGAGGAGATACTTGTTCCTGAACAGATATTGGCACATAAAGATAGAAAGATTAAAGGTAAAGTGATTAGGGGTTCTTGGTTAAATTCAAGAACAATCCTGCATTCGATGCGAAGTGGATGGAGGAGGACCTAGCAGATACTCCTCAGATTGTGGAACTTTATCTTGAAGCATTCGGTTTAGCGTAGTCTACTCCGATAGAACCCCAATTTCAGCATGGGTGAATCTAGTGCAACGGATTTGCACAAGAGGGGAGTCACTCCGCTCCTTTGACAACAAATAACCCCGATTTTTGATATAGAGTCATTGATGTCCCTTTGGGTTTCACGGATACTACTGGGCTAACAATATTCTGTTGTATGACTTTAAGAACTGGAATTTTTTAAAATGAAAATTATACTGATTGATTTGTACTTGACATACTTGAGTGCAGGAACTGAAAGACGAAATGACTGCAGCATTTCGGTCTCATACACATGAAAAGCATTGTGAATTCTCCTAGTATCGCACAGCTTCAATCTAAAGAAGACATCATTTATCTTTTCTTTTATTTGGAAAGGTCCATAGTGTCTCATGCTAAGCTTTGGAAAAATCCGCTCCTTTCCCTTTGTCTTTCTCAGGCGTGCCTTCTCAAAACGTAAGAGCACCCAATCGTCTTCCTTTCATTTCAAATCGCGACAATGTCAATCTGCTACCTTCTTTTGTCTTTCTTGAGATTTCGCTAAAGCCTCCCGAACCTTGGCAAAAGCAGTGTCCAAGTCCCTCGTGTCCTGATCGGCTTCAAAAATCTTATCTTTCGTGCTTAGGAAGGGTAGAACCTTTGTAGCACCTTCAATAATCTCAAATGGCGCCTTCCCCGTCGAAGAGTGGATCGTGTTATTGTAGGCAAATTCCACCAAGGGCAAAAACTTTTCCCATTGAGTCTTCTGATCAGAAATGTAAGACTTCAATAAATCCAGTACGATTGAATTTGCAATCTCAAATTGTCCATCTGTCTGCGGGTGGAAAGATGACGAAAACTGCAACCGTGTGCCAATGTTCTCCCAAATAGCCTTCCAAAACAAACTCGTGAATTGGGGATCTCTGTCAGAAACTATTGTCTCGGGCATGCCATGTAATCTGAATATTGGGGACATTAACAGTCTCGCTAAATGATCCAGCTTGACTCTTTTCTTCACTGGAATGAAATGAGCTTTCTTCCTAAATCTGTCAATAACAGTCCAGATACCATCGTGTCCACTCTGTGTCTTCGGGAGATCAAAAATGAAATGCATAGCAATACTTTCCCAAGGGTAGGTGGGAATGGATAAAGGCTGTAACAATCCCTATGCTTTATACATGTCAAACATGACCTTCTGGCATACCAAGCAACTGCGTACAAAATCGTCCACGTCCTTCGTGAGTCTCGGCCAAAAGAAGTAACGCTCCACACCTTTCAAGGTGGTGTCAATGCCGCGGTGAACCGTAAATGGTGGACAATGGCATTCAGTTAGAACCTTTTCCCTGAACGGTTGTGTAACGCACAACATCGTTTTCTTCATAAAGTAGCCATGCCATATGGATTATCCCGCTACTGCCTCCCCATTCTGTATTTGATTGAATACATCAGAAAAATCTGGATCCGTGGCGTACTGATCGACCATGTCCTCGAAGCTTCTATGATGAAGCACGGAAATAGCCAAGACCAACGGCTTCCGAGACAAAGCATCTGCCACCAAGTTCTTATGTCCATGTACATGGACAATCTGGAAGTGAAACCGTGACAAGATGTTAGCCCATCGCATTTGCTTTTCCGAAAGCTGCTTCTGTGACAAGAAGTAGCGTAAACTCTGATGATCAATGAAGACCATAAAATCAGCTCCAAGAAGGTAATGTCGCCACTGAGTAAGAGCATGGATAACTGCCAAAAGCTCTTTCTCATAAATCTGTGTTGTCGATTCCGGCCTTGAAAACAATCGGCTCTCACAGCCAATGACGTGGCCTTCTTTCATTAAGACAGCACCCAGACGACGACCACAAGCATCACAATATATTTCGAATGACTTTTGCAAATCCGGCAAAGTCAAAATTGGTCCTGTAGTCAATTTCTCTTTCAAAGTCTGAAAGGCAGTCACCTCTCTGGGTCCCCACGAGAAAGGGACTCCTTTCTGTGTCAAGATATGCAAAGGGGAAGCAACCTTTGCGAATTTTCTAATGAACCGCCGATAGAAAGAACATAAGCCCAAAAAGCTTCTTACTTCATGAACATTTTTCAAATCTGGCCAATCACGTATAGTCTCAATCTTGGCCAGGTCCATCTGTGTCCGAAAAAGTGTATCTCCAATAAGAAAAATTCACTCTTCTTGGCATTGATTACTAACTTGTGATCTCGCAATGCCTGAAAGACCTGTAGAGCAGATGTTGTCTATGTGCTGCCTCATCCTTGGAGAAGACTATAACATCATCAAAGAAAGTGCCAACAAAAGATCTGTACTCTCTGAAAATCCTATCCATCATTCGGTTAAAAGTCTGGCGCATTGGTAAGGCCAAAAGGCATCACCAAAAACGTCATGTGCACATCTAACCCTATGTGTACGTGGACAAGCTACTTCATGACATGAAATCAGTTCAGTTCAGTTAGCCTAGCTTAGGAAGTGTTATGGCACTTTCGTGAGTCTGTTCGCAGACCGTGCATGTCCAGGCACTTAGAGTAGATGCATATCCTCTGGTTGCACACAGCATGACCATCAGATTACAGTCAGAACCCATCAAGAGCATTTTTACAGTGCATAGACCTATTTTCCCTATTTAGTCATTTTTCACTTATTATTATTAAGTGACTTTTGTTGGGAACTGGGTAGGGCAATTTGACAAGCATGTATATAAGAAACCCTAGCGCTAGCATTCTCTGGGAGAACAGGCAGCAAGGACCTGACATCCAACAGCGCACCTTCTCAGCAAGACACACACCGACGGATGACTTAGCGCTTTCTGCCAAGAACAGCCAGCGTTTTCTTCAAGTGCAGATTCAGCCCAGTGTGTTGCAGTTGCAGCAGCCTGGCGACAGTAGACATAGCAGATCCCCCAACGTTTTTGCAGCAAGATCAGAACAGACCTAGCGTTTTTGGATCAGCAAAGCAACACAACGTTTTGTAGATTCTCCGTGACAAGACCATCATTAGCATCAGCGTTTTCAGTTTTCAACAGTCAGACTCCGCAATAGAACCCCCAAACCTCGTAGATCACACCTTCCCGTAGTAGATCATCGCCGCACGGTCAGATCCACCAAAGTTTGCAAATTCAGCCCAGAAAACACAGATTTCAGCATCTGCGTTTTCAGCGCGTCGTCGTTGCATCGTCGTCATCGCCGTCGTCACCGACATAGAGTCAGAATTCAATAGATAAAGATTTGCAGATATCAGCCATTAGCGTTTTCAGATTTCAGCCCATCTCGTCGCCATCCTCATCGTCGTCGACATCGTCGGCAAGTTCAAAGCATTGTAGAGATTTGTGCAATCAATAGTAGACTGCTCTCGCCATAGAGTGGGGCCTTCGGAGGAGAGTTTGACAACAGTCTGGTGTCGTAATCTTCTCTCTCTATCTCTCAGTCTCAGCACCTTCATTCACAGTGTTCACCACTTTGTTTGTGTCCATTGCACTCTCTCACTAAAGGAACGGAAGGCTCTCCCTTCCGTAAGTAAAAGGAGGAGCACTCATCTTGAGCAAAGTTCAACATTCACTTCCGCTGCACCTTACATTGGTATTAGAGCTTTGGCAGTGTTCTGTATCACTCAAGGAAAGAACCACATAATGTTTTTTACTTGTTGTGGTCGCACGTAACCCAAGTCCACTTGGGCGTGTCGATTCCTGATCGTGTTTTTGAAGAGTGATAGGAATCCCAAGAAAGAAGGGCTTGTCCAACCTCCCCTTGTGCCTCTTTTACTCATTGAGAGCGGACCGTGCACTTAGCGGCCGGCCAATCGACGTGAGGTGGGAAAAAGCAACCTTGGTGTGAGTGCAAGGCCGCCAAGGGGTGCGCCCGCAGGAAAGAGAAGAGCTCGGTAAGAGAAGATCCTTCTCTAACACAGATTGCAAGCTAACGAAGAACCTCAAGACTCAAGACCCTCAAGAACCTCAAGACCCCCAAGAACCCAAGAACCACAAGAACCCAAGTTCCTGGTGAACTTAAGAACCCAAGACTTCAGCGTATGGTTATTACCCGAAGTGGAATGGATACTTCGCATGGAGGTAATGAGCATGGGAGTGGCGAAGAAGAATTTACCCTAAACCGGGAGGTTTTTCCGACCCTCCCCCTTCCCCATCAACGCCAAGGATTGTACCAAATCCGATGGAGGCTTTGGTCAAGACGATGATGGACCAAGATTGCGAGTGCGACGAAAGAATAGCCGCATTCGATTGCGAGTGCGAAGAAAGAATAGCCGAATTCGATCGCAAGTGCGAAGAACGACGGTTAGAAAGTGAAGCGCAGAGAGCCCAACACATGCAAGAGTTGTTTCGACTCTTTTCTAGTGTGCGGACGCAAATTGACAAGAATCAGGAAAAGGAGACTCTCTCAGTCTTTTCTTCTCCAAAGCACGACACACATGATTTGCATTATAATGATAAGCATGATGATTTGCATGATCGAGATGTGATTATTCACGAGCATGATGTTTTGCAGGATAAAGATGTGATTGTTCACAAGGATGATGGTTTAGTTGATACTTTGTGTAGTGAAGCTACCTCATTGCAGATTCGATCAGTCACGAAGAACCGATCTTGGCTCTCGAGTCGAGGTCCAAAGAACCCCTACAGGAAGTATTCTGTGTTCGAATGATTAATCGGCACTTTTTGCAAATTTTGGATCCTTCGCAATTTTAATCATCTGCTTTGTTGCCTCGTCAACCAATTGTCGACGTTCCATCTCTTCAATCTCGAACTGAGTAGGCCGAGGTGGGCCGTACTCTTCCTCTGATTGCTCATGAGAATCTTCTTCGTGATCTCCTCCCGCATTCGCAGATCCAGAAGAAGTCGACTGTTTCTTGTTGGAATCCATAAGTGTCGCGAGAAAAGGATCTGATTTCTCAATAGAAGAGAAATTGGTCGTGCTGTGATACCACGGTAACAAACTTGGGCACCCCAAGTCAAGATTCTACCGCGACACCACAGAGATTCAATGCACAGACAGTTCACAAAATTGACACGGCCCGACGTAGTTCCGTGCCTAGAGGTATTGGCCCCAAAGACTGGTGCCCCTTTCGGTATTTCTTCTTGTATTAATCTGTGTTCAAAGTACAAGAGAGCGGGTAAGTACAAGGGATGCCCCAAAAGCAGAGCCCGAAAATCTCTAAATTCAAAAGCTTATAATCTCCAAAAGCAATTGTCCCAAAAGTTGCCATCAAAAGCAATCAGCGCGTTTTGTGGAATCTGTCCATACAGTCGGCGTAAAACGCGGAGATCGTACAACCAGCATAAAACGCCGAAGTCCGTACGCCCTACCGCGTCAGCAAGTCAACGTGATTTTTGGGTATCCTACAGCATGACAGCATGCTGTGATTAATTGTTGTGTCACTTGCCATAAGTTGGGACAACTTCTAGGGTTGCCACGTCACCAATTTGTGACAATGGGGCCGTCCCACAAACAGCATTGAGTCTCCAGTGGGTGACCACAGGCTGCGCATTCTACCGAGAGACCATTGTGTACCAACCAATTCCCCACTGCAATAGCTCTATGCACTACTAGCAACTGAAACATGGTGACTCTCCTCGGTTGTCTGTTATCCCACAAGCGCTCCCAAAAAAACTAACAAGAACTCGGCTGTGAGACCCTCCTCCTGCCAATGAAGTGCTGCAGCAAGACGAGTCTCTCTCCCTGCTATCAAAATGTGGCGCCTTAGATGAGTTGTGTACTGAAAGAAAAGGGTCCTTGGGTGATCTGCTGAGAGAAAGAATTCTGTCAAAACCACTCTCCCGAGTCCCACTACACTCGTACCAAAGATCGGCTCTCCTAAGCCCAAAGCCGTCAATGTCCTGACCCAAGATCTGTCGCGTCAGGATCTAAGAGACAAGTCCTCCCACTAATGCCCACAACTCAGATCCTCTGAAATCAGCACTCTGCCACCTGTGGTGCCTCAACCGAGACTTTGTGGAGACGACCCTCTCCCTGAACCTCAAAGTACATGCAAGATCCTTTCTCTCAACAAGCCCTAGCTCCAATGAGGACCTCCAAACGCGTGAAAGCCCCCATCTAGCGGGGAGCTGTCGGTTCAAGATGGTATGCCACTCAGCAGGCATAGCCTCTATAATGTCCTGGCACATGCTCTGCATCCCCCTCATCACACGCATTTGAGTGCTCTGAATCTCCTCGGGAAGACCTGAAAACTGCAGTCGGTCCCCAAAAGTATGTGTCAGACCCTTACCATGGTACCCCAAGAAACATGAGGCATGCTACCATCCATGTGACCTCGCTATTTACTGACCAAAGGGTTCCAAACACGAGGCTACCTCAAGCTCCTCAATGCAAGTGGGCCAGTGCTACTCAAGGCCACTCCGCAGCTGCTCCCAAGACCTTAGTAGGCTCACATCAAAGCCATCCTCCCAACTCCTGCTGAGGACAACTTTGCGCATCTCTATGAAAACCCACTTGGTGGAAGGGCTCCATGGGCCGCCCAGCTGAGGGACTTAGGTATGAATCCGGTGTAGGAATAACTCCTTCCAGGGCTACTCCCCTGGAAGAAGTCCTCTAATCACAAGCTTCCCAAGGAGGGCTCTACTCTGCCATGATGGATCAATCATCACCAACCCTCCCTAAAAGCAAGGTAAAGTGATGACATGCCAGGAAACTCTGGCCCGAGTTGACTGAGTGTCACGCCCTGACCACAAAAAATTCTTGATCAGCCTCTCCAGATGTCTAATGCATGAACTCGAGAAGATCCAGCAAGACGTGATGTACCACATAGTAGTTAAAAGCACCTGGTTGGCCACTACAACCCTGCCAGCCAAAGAGAGCCATGTTGAGCTCCAATAGAGCAGTTTCCCCCTAATGGAGAGGAGGAGAGGCAATCTGCTGCTCTAGAGATGAATCCAAACCAACCTGACAGCCCCAATAGAGTACGGTTTTCCTTGGGGGGATCCACCTAAACCCTCTCCAAGAACCAAGTAGGCATGGGAGCACTGCCAACCTAGGAAGCCATTGTCTTCCTCCAATAGATCAATGCTCCCGATGCACAACAAAACACCTCGAGAGCTTGCTCACACTTGAGCAAATTGGCCTCCTGGCCCTCCAAATACATGCCTGAGTCGTCAGCAAACTCAGCATCCAGAAGCTCATCTCTCCTAGTAGGAAGTGCTAATCCTAGCAAACCAACCTCCTGTGAAGTCAAAAATCTGCTCATCGCGTCAGCATAGAAGAGAAAAAGAAAGGGGGCAAGCAGGCAGCCATGTCTAACTGATCGCGTGAGCATGAAGCGTTCCCCTCTTCCAACTGCCAAAAGCACCTGACTGTGCACACCTGTAGAAAGCTGACACTGCCCTCAAGAAAGTCCCGGTCATGTAACAGACTTGGACACTCCAAGTCAAGAATCAATCACGACAGCACCAAATAACCACTTCAAAACAGTTCACACTTCACAACAGATTTGCACTGGCCCGGCGGAGTTCCGTGCCTAGAGATATTGGCCTCATAGATTGGCGCCCCTTTTGGTATTTCTTTATGTATTAATCAATGTTCACAGTACAAGAGGGCAGTTAGGGTTTCACTCTCAGACTCTGCGTCCAAATGCTCTGCAGAGTGTGCCCAAACCGCTTATTTATTGTTTACAAGGGTTGCCAAAAGCAGAGTCCCAAAAGCTTCAAATCAAAAGCATAAAATAAAGCAAAGTATCCTCTTTCTCTTTCTCTTTGTCTTTCTCATACTAGCGTAGAGAAAAGCTGCCGCCAAAAGCTGGCCCTTTTTTTCCGTATTTTACGCCGCAAAAAGCGGGTAGGGCCGTACGGTGCCACGTCATCAAATCAACGCTGCCCTAGAGTTAGGGTTAGGGTTAGGGTTAGGGTTAGGGTTTATGACAGTTTTTAGTGTTAGGATTAGGGTTAGGGTTTTTGGCAGATTTTAGGGTTAGGGTTTCCAAAATTAGGATTTTCAGCAACAGTCAGGGTTAGGGTTTCCCGCACACTCTCGAACACACGTCATCACTTTGTGACATACCCCCCTCTTGAAAGCATTGCAATTGCCCTCGATTACGCCTGCAAAACAGATAGAAGCCATAAACCGTCTTAGCAGACACTGACTGTTAGTACCTACGTACTAGGAACACACATCTAGCACATGTACCAATCGACAATCACATCACAGGACATCACTAGACATCACAGGACATCACATAACATTCAACATACATTCGGATCTTAGACCATGATTTATCGGCAATGTAGCTAGCAATCGCATCTAGATCCAATCAGGACCTCATCGATGTCCGATTGACTAACCCCTATTGCAACCATGTCTATTCGAGATCAATCAGACCAAATGTTGCAATCATTTCGTCTATTACTTCCTGCACTTAAAAGTAGTCAAGAACAAATCAGTATCATAATCAAGAATTCCATTTCATAAAGTCATACAGCAGAATACTGTCAGCTTTCAGTATCCCTGAAGCTCAAAGAGACACCAGTGACTCTAGTATCTAAATCAAGGCATTTGTTGACAAAGGAGCGGAGTAACTCCCCTCTTGTGCATCCCACTGCACCAAATCTCCGGCCAAGCTGAATTATGGGTTCCATTTGGAGTAGACTATGCTAAACCAAAGGCATCGAGGTAAAGTTTCACAACCTGAGGAGTATCTGCTAGGTCCTCCTTCTCCATCCACTTCGCATCCAATGCAGGATAGTTCTTGAACTTAACCAAGAACCGCCTTCAGAATTTACCTTTATTCTTCGTATCCTTATGTGCCAAAATCTGTTCAGGAACAAGGATCTCCTTTACGACCCAAGGTGAGCCGCTCAATCTGTTCTCTGAACGAAATCTTTTTGAATGAAGAGGCGGGTAGAAAAGAGCTCCAGAACCTCTCACAATAAGCATCCATTGTATCTCTCTTGGTCATTCGAAGATGGTTCCAAGCAGCTCGTATATCGCGTTCATACTCTTGCGTCAACCAAGAAGAAATAAAAAGCTTCTTAAATTTCAGCCATTTAACTGGCGTAGTCTTGTTTAAAAGAAGTGTGGACTACCAAGTTCGAGCATTCCCCTTAAAATAAGAGGCAGCTCTCCGAATCTTGGAGTGCTCAGAGTAGCGTCCTCCCGCGAAAGCGATGTCAAACTGCTGTATAAAAGACAAAGCGTTCGAAGCATCTTTGTGTCCTGAAAAAGTGTCAAATTTGATGGACTGTCCACCTTCCTTAAACTCTCGAACTTTCTTGCTTTCATTTTCCAGAAAGTCATACTGGTTGGCTTTATAAAAATTCTTCTTGTTCGCATAAAATTTTCCGTCATCGGAGTCTTAACTGTCTGTAGACGAGTCCTCTGTAGAACTGCCACTCACTCGGCGAGATTTAGACTTCTTTGCCTTTTTCTTGCCCTTTCCGAAGCGTTGTTTCTAGCTTCGCTTTTTACCGTTTCTGTCTTCTTCGCTCGAATCTGAAGAGCTAGAAGAACTGTCAGAAGAAGAAGAAGAAAAAGAACTGGGTACTTCTTCAAATCGAACACGCTTCTTCTCTTTCTTTGCTTTGTCAAATGTCGACAGACGATCCAAATAACCAAGTAGGGCCGTACAGTGCCACGTCATCAGATCAGCGCTGCCCTAGGGTTAGGGTTAGGGTTTATGACAGTTTTTAGGGTTAGGATTAGGGTTGAGTTTCTTGCAGATTTTATGGTTTGCAGGTTTTAGGGTTAGGGTTTTCAGCAGCAGTCAGGGTTAGGGTTTCCCGCATGCTCTCAGGCAGACACGTCATCACTTTGTGACAGGTCAAGTCTGTCATATGCCTTCTCAAAGTAGAGGAGTATCACAAGATCATCTCCTCGGAGACGTGCGAGGGTAAATGCCTCCCAAAATGTAAAGATGTTGTCAAGGATGCTACGCTCCTTGACAAAACATGTCTCGGTCTCATGCATAATACTCTCGAGAAGCGGTTGTATTCTCAAACTCAGAGCCTTTGCTAAGATTTTGAAGGCTGAGTTGAGAATAGTGATGGGACGCCACTGCCGAATCTAGTCCAAGGAGCCTCCCTCCTTGGGGATAAGATAGATCAAGCCGTCACTCATGACGTCACGCATCTCTCTAGTGTGCAGAATGTGCTAGTAAGCACTACAAAGATCATGACCAAGCAGCTCCCAGCACTCCAAAAAGAAGATGGGAGTCAAACCATCCTCCCCTGGGCAGCTACCCCTAAGGGCCTCATGAAGCTCCTCCAACTCGATTGGTGTATCAAGCCTTTGTTGCATCTCCTCAATGACTAAGCGAGGCATCTATGCCCAAACCTGTTCCCTGCATGCATCTCAAAGCTCTAACTATGGTTCAGTTGAAAGCTGCCACACATCTGAAATCCTCGAGGTCATACATACTCTCCCAAGCTGCCAACTCAACCCTGTGCACACTAGTATGGCTGCCTCCTATCCTATTCGAACGATCCTCCAACATGTTGAAGTCCCCCCCAACACACCACTGCTCTTCATGAGGCAAAGATATGACCAAAACTCACGCCGTGCACTCACAAGTTGGACGCATAAATGTTCAAGAGGCCCATAAGGCTACCATGAACCTGCATAGTAACCCACTGGGCCCTACCTGGCACAATGATACCTCTGCCCACAATAGCCTGGTACCATGAGTCCGCAATAGTAATATATACACCTCCCTGAAGGCCTCCAGTCCCAAAAACAGCTGACAAGAAAGTCTCATGGCGGCCAATTGTGTACAGGTTACAGTTGATAGGAGCAAGGAGAATGCATCTGAAAGCAATTGGGAGCGACAGCGGCCCAGGAATGAATTCGATAATTTTCCATTGACAATAAGAACCATGAATTTTGTTTTGTCTTATGAAATTTGAATGAATGTATAATAATGAAGAATGATGAATGATGGAATGAGATACTAGTGCATCAAGATTCCTATCTGGATGGATGACTAGATCATGTGGTGAGCAAATTGAAAGTTCTGGAAGGATGCGATGGCTGCAAAGGAATCTAGGTGCTAACTTTGCTTACATTGAAGGATCGTTTGTTGCCCGTGGCTCCAAGTCAAGTTTGAAGGTCCTATGGCTAGCCCCCATAACACCCATGGAGTCCCTCACACATCCCCCCCTCCTCGCGGACAATTTTTCGACGTTTTTCGGGCCCGTCGGCCCCATGAGCCTCGATGGCTCCAAGAGCTCCCTGAAGGGATGTCTTGAAGTTGAGAGCCCCGCATGGGCCATAACCAAGCCCCCTGGTCCCTGCGGTCCAAAATGGCCTGAGGAGCCTCCGAGGTGCTGTTTTGGCAATTGCGGCAAATTTTTGAACCTGCGGCTCACAAGTGAGCCCTCAGCAAACTTTTTGCCAAGATTTATAATCACGTGGTTTTGGGGCTTCGGCGGTTTTCCAACCCGCCCCGAACTATACGTAACTATATGGGAGTAGTCCTCTTTGGGTGATCCAGACGCTTTTGAGCCAGGGCAATTAATAGAGGCAAACACCCAAGTGACGATCTTCATATCAATAAATCCATCTTTCCTGCTAGGTTGGAGTCTAGGCAACCCATTTTCAACAGTGGTGCTAGTATAGGCCTCCGTCCCTTTTGTAATCATCTTTTTGGAATCTGTAACATAGTGATGATGTGCCAATAACTCTGCCGCGAAGTCAACTGGGCAACCGGTCAGGATATTTTTAAGCTACAAACCCGAAACGGGCAAATGCTTGTAAATGCGCCAAGTGTCGAACTTTCATGCACTTTCCTCTTGCAGAAGAAGTGGCGCTGAATTTTATGTTGGGAGAGGCCTCATTTCAGCTTTTGTCACAAGTTAAGAGCTATGGAGTGCTTCCTTTCCCTCTCATGTACAGTGTGGTGCTAGGAGTGATGCCCTGCACGCTACACACTGCTCTCTCTCTCCCCTACGTGCAGTTATGTGATGCCCCACAAGAGGGCTACTCATTTGACTGATGTACAGTTGTGTGGGTTCATGCTTTTGTGCTGAGGCAAGAGCCTCCTAGAGCAAGAACAGGGGTAGCTAGCTGCTGCTCCAAAGCAGGCACTGGTGAGGGTCATAACCTCACCGTACATGTGCAAAATCAGCGTTGTGTATGCGCTGTAATTTTACTGTTTTTCAGCCATACGGACGCTAGGACCATTGGGAATCGTGCCCCACTGGCAGAGGACAGTTAGGGGACTGTTTGGGGCTGAAAACGGGGCAAAAACCAGTAAATACAGCGTGCTGAATTTACTGTTTTTGAGGGGGAGCAAGAGAGAGAGCCCACTTGCTGTCCTATGCAATGAGAGTGAAGGAGAAGGGGAGATTGGCGCAGAAAGAGCACACGCAGAGAAAACGTGAGAGAGAGAGAGAGCTCGTTTAATTTTTGGGAAAAGCCACGCTATTGTTTTTGGGCTTCACATTTGAGTATATGAGTAAGTGACTAGGGGGCCATTCACACTTGGGCCCCCTCACTTATAAGTCTTTTTAACTTATAAGTTATAAGTACAAGGCACTTAGGCCTTTATTCCCTAACAACCTCCCACCTAAAGGCAATGTACCTTGGGAGATCAAAGAATTAGCTAACTATGATACAACAGCTGATCATGCAATTACTCATCCAACACCCATCATCTGACGGCAATATGCAAACCGCTCTGCTGGAAGACTCTTGGTCAAAACATCTGCAGGATTGTCATCTGTGTGCACCTTGACAAGTGTAATGCTCTTGTCATCAAGCACACTCCTCATAAAATGATACTTCACCTCTATGTGCTTTGTCTTGGCATGAAAAACAGGATTCCTTGCAAGCATAATAGCACTTTGACTATCACAGTGTAGCACAGGAACCGGTGACTTAATGCCAAGCTCTTCTACCAAACGCATGAGCCACAAAGCTTCTTTGCATGCCTCAGTGGCAGCCACATACTCAGCCTCAGTGGTAGATAAAGCAACACATTTTTGCAGTCTAGAAATCCAAGAAACTGCACCTCCTGTGAATGTAAACACATATCCAGAGGTAGACTTCCTGCAATCTGGATGTCCAGCAAAATCTGCATCTGTAAAACCATGCACAGATGTCTCACTCTTCCCAAAACAAATACACAAGTCTTTAGTGCCTTTCAAGTATCTCAAGATACACTTCACTGCTTCCCAATGCTTTTTGCCAGGATTGCTCATGTACCTGCTTACCACTCCCATCGCAAATGCAATGTCCGGACGTGTAGCAACCATAGCATACATCAAACTGCCAACGGCTGATGCATAAGGAATCTTGGCCATTTCAGCCCGCATATCATCTGTGTTTGGTGTTTGGGCAGTCACGTGCAGTCAGTTTTACATATGGAGGCAGCGGAGTACCAAGTGCCTTTCCCCCATCCATATGAAAACGATGTAGCACTTTGATAACATAATCTCGTTGAGATAGATACAGACGCCTGTTGAGTCTATCTCGAGAGATACGCATGCCCAAAATATGATTAGCATTACCAAGATCCTTCATGTCAAAGCGATGCTTTAAGCTTTGCTGTAGTGCATCCAACTCCGTGACATTGTTACCCGCAATAAGCATGTCATCAACATACAAAATCAGCAATAGAAGAGATCCATCACTTGCCGTTTTGATATACAAACAGTGATCAGAATTACTTCTTTTGTATCCTTGAGACCTCATGAATGTATCAAACTTGTGATACCATGCACGGGAAGACTGTTTCAAACCATACAAGCTCTTCAAGAGTCTACATACTTTCTTCTCTTGCCCCTTTGACACAAAACCTTCTGGCTGCATCATATAGATCATCTCAAGCAAATCGCCATGCAAAAACGCTGTTTTGACATCCATTTGCTTTAACTCCATATCTTCAGAAGCAACCAGGCCTAAAACAAAACGTAATGTGGCAAGCTTTACAACAGGAGAAAAAATCTCATCAAAATCCACACCATGCTTTTGCTTGTACCCTTTAGCAACCAAACGTGCTTTGTATTTAGAAGAAGCGTCAAATGTGACCTTGGTCTTGTAAACCCATTTACATGGCAGAGCCTTATGCCCTTTAGGCAAATCAACCAAGTCCCATGTATGGTTTTTCTCCAAAGACTGCATTTCCGAAACCATTGCTTTGAACCATTTCTTACTGTCTTCCCGTTGCATAGCCTCTTTATAGCAAGGCGGCTCACCACAATCAATAAGCATGACATAGTCCAAAGACGGTTCATATCTATCGGGGGGCCTTGTCACCCGAGTAGACCTACGCACCCAATGATCCATAACAGGTGGATTTTCAGCCTGTAAACCATCAAAAACAGCAGGCTGTTCAGCCGGTTGCATCGCAACAACGGGCGGTCTAGGAGCATCAACCTGTTCCCCTACCTGTGGTGCATCAATGGCAACTTGTTGGGGCTGATTTTCAGCAGCTAATGGCTAATTTTCAGCACCATTTTCAGCATGTAAAGGCTGCTGAACATTGGGCCTTCTTGGCTGTCCATATGTAACATCTTCACGAAAAACAACCCGGCGCACTTCCTCCACCTTTGTGGGCTGTTTGTGCATGCAATTCTCATTGAAGATGACATCATTGCTGCGTATGATTTTCCGTAATGCGGGATCCCATAATCTATACCCCATTTCACCATCCTCACCATATCCTAGGAAAATGCATTTATGAGACTTTGGTTCTAGTTTGGTGCGCAGTTCACTCCGGATGTGAACATAGGCCTCACAACCAAACACTCTTAAATGTGCATATGAGGGTGGCTTGCCAGACCACACCTCCTCAGGCACCTTTCCACCCAAAGCCTTGCTAGGTGAGCGATTAATCAAGTGAATAGCTGTTTGCACAGCTTCTGCCCAAAAACCATGAGGTAATGCAACATGTGACAGCATACTCCGAACTTTCTCTTGGATAGTCCGGTTCAACCTCTCTGCAACTCCATTCTGAGAGGGATTAAAAGGAGCCGTGAGCTCTCTTTTAATACCTTTAGTAGCACAAAAGTCAATAAATGCTTTTGATACATACTCCCCCCCATTGTCTGAGCGCAAAGACCTAAGCTTCTTGTCAGTTTGATTCTCAACAAACGCAAGAAACTTCTTGAAAATATCCAAAACATCGCTTTTAGCACGTATTGGATACACCCACACCTTACGTGTAGCATCATCGATAAACGAGACAAAATATTTCTTTCCCCCTAAGGACAACTGTGGCATTTCACATACATCGGAATGCACTAAGTCTAACCTGTCAGACTTCAAAGAGAGAGACCTTTTGTGCGGTGTTTGATTGTGATTACCATAAATACAGTGCTCACAATGAGAAAAATCAGCATACCTCAAACACGGCAAATAACCACAACGAGACAGAGTTTCCATTCCTCTTTTACTCATGTGTCCCAACCGGCCATGCCACAAAGAAACACTTGGCTGCTCGGTTACGGCGACAACATGGTCACGCACACTAGATACATGCAAAGGATACAAAGTGTCCGATTTACAACCCTTGGCTACAATCCGGGCCCCTTTACAAATTTTCCACTTGCTATCACCAAAAGTGGTGTGATAGCCTGCATCATCTAGCTGCCCTGTACTAATCAAACTCTTCTTGAGTTGTGGCACATGACGCACTTTGTGCAAAACAAAAGTCATACCATCAGCAAAGGAAAACTGGACACTGCCAATACTTGCAATGTCACATGCATAGTTATCTCCCAAATAAACAGTGCCCTGCACCTCACCTGAGTACTGTGTAAACCAATCCCTATGAGGTGTTACATGAAAGGAGACACCTGAATCAAGAATCCAAGTATGCATGTCCACATCAGAACCCATAGCAAGGGTATGTGCATCCACAGAAGAGGCATTGAGTACATCAGTGCTGCTGCCACTGTCACAACTACTAGCAACATTGATTTCCTCAATCAACACAGTGCTCTTCTTGGCATTTCCCTTGTCCTTTGCATCAGTTTCAGCACCCTTGTTCTTCTCTTTCTTCCACTCATAGCATTCCCGTTTATAATGCCCTTTCTTTCCACAATGATGACACACAACATCTTTCCTACGAGATTTGCTGCGTGCCCTGTCCTTACTGTCAGATTTCTCCCTCTGTTGAGACCTGCCTCTCAAGTGCAATGCATTAGAAGACCCACCTGTGGTGTTCTTCCTGTTCATCTCTTCCATCAAGAGAGAACTCTCTACATCTGCATACTTAAGTGAAGCACTTGAGTTACTAAGAGCTGTCCGGAATACATCCCAACTCTCGGGCAATGTGCATAGCAGAAAAGTAGCTTTGAACTCCTCATCAATCGTGAATTTCAGCTCTGTCAGTTGGCTGAAAATAGAATTGAATTCATTGAGGTGCACTGACATGTGCATGCCCTCCTTCATGCGGAGATCCATAAGCTTCTTAAGCCAATACACTTTACTGGCAGCACTCTGTTGTGCATACAACTCGTCTAAACGCTTCCACATGCCCCATGCTGTCTGCTCATTCTCTACATTGAAAAGTAAATTGTCAGACACCCAAAGCATGATCGTGGAGCGAGCCAACTCGTCCACTTCTTCCCATTCTTCAATCTCCATATCAACCGGTTTCACACCCTATAACTTAATAGGTTTCGCCTGTTTCTTTTGCAACATCACATTATAACATTGCTTCTTCCATATAGCAAAGTTATGGGCACCTTCAAGCTTGCGAATGTGCAACAAATTGCCACTTTCACTGCTAGAAGCCATTCTGAGTGATTGCAAACACTGAAACCCTGTTTTGCCGACCTAAACACGCCCAAATGTGCGCAATCGGGCAAAAAACAACTTGCTGTTACAGAAAAACAGCGAGCAAATTTCACGCGAAATCACCCCAAAACAGCGTACATTCACTGAGCAAAAATCGGACCTGTAAACACCTGTTTTGCTGAATTTTCAGAACCTCGTTGGTGGAAACACCTGTAAGATTGACCTGTGAGACTTGCCCTAATGAAATTGCATCAAATTGACCCCGAAATTGGTCAATTTCAGCAGAAATAGGCTGCTGTTCGACAGTTTTGAAACCCTAATTTTGCGGAAACTGTCACCGGAGGTCGATTCTACACGGTGAGAGGATCCCTTCGCGACAGAGTTGATCGAAAACGGTTGAATATATCCTTCCCGCAGCGAGCAAAAACAGAATTCTGATCTGTGTTGCGAAGATGGCTCTCTTGGAAACCCTAAAGCTCTGATACCATGTGAGGGGGAGCAGGAGAGAGAGCCCACTTGCTGTCCTATGCAATGAGAGTGAAGGAGAAGGGGAGATTGGCGCAGAAAGAGCACACGCAGAGAAAACGTGAGAGAGAGAGAGAGCTCGTTTAATTTTTGGGAAAAGCCACGCTATTGTTTTTGGGCTTCACATTTGAGTATATGAGTAAGTGACTAGGGGGCCATTCACACTTGGGCCCCCTCACTTATAAGTCTTTTTAACTTATAAGTTATAAGTACAAGGCACTTAGGCCTTTATTCCCTAACAGTTTTTGGACAGGAATCAGAGGGTATACGCCAATAGAAGCGAGTTCCAGCAGGGAAATTGGTTTCGCGCAAGTTTTGGGGCTGTTACGCTGCCGAAATTTGGCCACAACAGGCGGTATCTAGTGGGATACAGTCAAAGGATTCCCACGACTCTTCTTTGTACTTTACCCTCCTAAAGAATAAAGAAATACCGAAAGGGGCGCCAATTTTGGGGCCTACAGGTTGTCGGCGTCTGCTCCGAGCATTCTAGCTTCCGAGCCGTGTGTGTGATTAAGTGTTAATTCCCGTTACAGGTCTCCTTTGCAAGTGCTCCGTGTGTGTGTGTCTAAAGTAAAGAATTTCGGGTGAAAGCCAACGCCTACCGCCCTACGGGCCGATTTCATGGTTCCATTGCCGGGATACCAATCACTTTTTCCTCAAAGAGTGAGCCTGGATTGTTCAGGGTAAAGACACACAGTGCAGGAACACGGGGATCACACTATGACCAACAAGGGGAAAGGAATTATGGAAGAGGGTTCCTCTTCAAAGGACAGGCAGGAGATTCCTATGGTTTTTAAGATTGGCGAGAGCTCACGGCCATGTCAGTCTGTACCTCCTGTCAACGTGAATGTCCCTCCAGTAGTACAGGGCTTTATGACAGGGCAACTTGAGGATGATGCGTTCAAGACTCAGTTAGTTGCCGCGGTGAATGTCTTTTCGCAGCTGGTGCAGAATCCGAGGTTTATGGAATTCTTACAAGCGCCACCAGTGCAACAGCAAAATAGGCAACCTACGCCGCGTACGGAGCTTGTTGATGCTCAAGCCCAGGTACTTCATGTGACGCAGGAGGAAAGGGAACACTCGCATGTTGCGGAGTCGGGGGCTCCAAAGCAGGTTCCTCCCATGCTTGAACAGGTGGCTAGAATGCCTATTCCACAGGTTATGCCAGTTCAGCCCGCCACCTTTCAGAGCCAGCATGCTGTCTTGAATGGACAGGGAGCTGGATACCAGGCCATGCACTCAGTTTTTCCACCACCCACGATACATCCTGGGTATTTCGAGGGTGGATCAGTGTTCCAAAGTATGGCTGGTTATGCGCCTGGAAGTCAGCCGTACATGCCAGGAACAGTGTTCGGGGGTATGGAAGGCATCATGCCAAACCCCATGTATGGTAGTATCGGCATGCAACAGGGTTTTCAGAGCAACCACAGCCAGTTTGGGGTGCCACAGGGTCATTTTGGCATGGCTGGTTTTTCTGGACAGCAGCCAGATATCGCACCTCTGACGCAAAATGTGAATGGCCAACACGTGCCAATCATGCCTACTACAGTGCCCATGTTGCAGACCATTCCGTATGACAATTTGGGGGCACTAGAGAAGCCGAAGGCTTACAAAGAAGGTGGTGCAGCGGTAAAGTTCAGTACCTTCAGTGGTTTCGAGGACAAGACGAAGGCACTCACTTTCCTCCAGCAGTTTGATACAGCTTATGCGGGAGGGAATTTTACAGAGGCCTCTAAGGTCAGAAAAGCTACCACTTTCTTAAAGGACAATGCGCTTACATGGTGGACGACATTGTTAATGCAAGGACAGGCACCCGCCACTTGGGTTTACTTCAAGCAAATGTTTGTATCTGCTTGGCTATCGAATGAATTTGAAGCCGATGTCCTGACAGATTGGCACCAGCTTACGGCAGCTTCGTGCAAGAGCTTGCTGGAGTACAATAGGAGGTTTTGTAAAGCATTACTCTGAGTGACCTCCTACAGATTTGTGCCATTGACAGAGCAGATAGAGAAGTACTGTTGAGGGCTGCGTAAAGGGCTTCGCGATTACTGTACAAAGAACAGAGTGGCTACCCTTACTCAGCTTATGGAAGTTGCGAACACTAGTCTTACCTTGTTGAAAGGAGAGGACAGTGGATTTCCGAGCAGTGACAAAGGAGGGCAGCAAAAAAAAAATTCAGCGAAGAAGTCCTTTGTGGAAACGGCTCCTGATGCGTCACAGGGGTCAGAAAAGGCCATCAAAGACAAGGATTCAGCCGGCACTTCTAGAGCGCAGGCAAAGAAACAGAAAAGGAAGCCTTTTGTGCGCAAGTCGCTCGAGGAAAAGAAGGTCCTAATGGCTGAGAACAAATGCTTTATATGCGAGCAGCCTGGTCACTTTTCTATCAATTGTCCACAAAGGAAAAGGCCAGCTGACTCAGAGGATAAAGAAGATCAGAAAGGCAAGAAGCCAAAACCCACGGCAGGTTTAGTGCCAGACATGGTGGGTGACAGGCCCAGCACAGATGCCAGTGAGTTATGCAAGGCATGGGGTAAAGTTAGGGATCAGAAGGCACTCATCTTTTTGATCCAGGAGCCAAAGCCAACTTTATCTGACCAGAGTTGGCTATGAAGCTGGGCATCAAAGCTGAAGAGATGGGATACACAGCAGAGGCAGGGTTGGCATGTCCTGGCCACTCAGAGTGTGTTACTCCCATCATTGGAAAACTGCGTCTGCATATTCAGTCGTATGTGGACACTGAAGAGTTTTATATCATGCCGCTGGAAGGTTGTGACGCCTTGTTGGGGATCCCGTGGATGTTCCGAATCCATGGAGTCTTGGATGCCTACAACAAAAAGATCACTGTACAGCATAGGGGCAAAACTCACATCTTGGATGTAAAGCTTAAAGGAGAGTCAGTCCCTATTGTATCTGCTTCTGCTATCACTTCTGTAATAAAGAATCATCTTTCTGTGTACTTGATTTTTGCACGTGATGTCTCAGATAGTGATCGGTCAAATTTATCTGTGTTAGATAAAGAAAGGTCAGCATTTTTGCAAAAGTTTAGTGACTGTTTTTCTGATTCATTACCGTCGCAATTGCCGCCAGAGAAACTTGAGGACCATCGGATAGATTTGGTGCCAGGGTGTAGCCCACCAAATAGACCTCCCTACAGGGTTAGTGCGGCGCAGCAGAAAGAGATTATGGGCCAGGTTGAGGAGTTATTAGAGAAGGGGCTGATTCAGCCTAGTTCTTCACCCTTTTGCTCCCCAGTGCTCCTAGTGCAGAAGAAGGATGGCTCATGGCGCATGTGTATTGATTACCATGCGTTGAATAAGAATAGCATCAAGAATAGGTTCCCTATTCCTAGAATTGATGATATTCTCGATCGTTTAGAGGGTGCTGCAATTTTCAGCAGGATAGACCTTAAGAGTGGGTACCATCAGATTCGTATAAGGCCAGATGATGTGCACAAGACTGCGTTTAGAACGACATTTGGTCTTTATGAGTTTCTAGTGATGCCGTTTGGGCTAACAAATGCTCCTGCCACGTTCAACAGAATGATGGACCGGATTTTCCGCTCGCATCAACTGTTTGTTGGAACGTTCTTCGATGACATGATAGTGTATTCGAAGAATGAAGAGGAGCATAGGCGTCACTTGACCATTGTGTTCGAAGAGCTGCGCAGTCACACGTTACTTGTCAATCCTAAGAAAAGTGAATTCTTCCTTGAAGAGATCCACTTTCTGGGCCACATAGTCTCAAAGGATGGTGTTAGAATGGATCCCGCAAAGGTCGAAGCTATCAAGACATGGCCAGACTTAAAGACTGTGCACGATGTCAGAAGCTTCTTGGGATTGTGTTCCTACTATAGAAGGTTTATCAGAAATTTTGCAGAGATAGCATCGCCTCTTCACGCATTGCAAAAGAAAGAGGTCACTTTCAGATGGACCCAAAAAGAGATTTCAGCTTTTAGTCTCTTAAAGGAAAAGTTGACTTCAGATCCAGTTATTGTTTTGCCAGATCTCAGGAAGTCATTTGTGGTCCAGTGTGACGCGTGTGGCAGTAGCATCGGAGCAGTGCTAATGCAAGATGGACGGGTAGTAGCCTATGAAAGCCGAATTTTGCAAGGGCCAGAGAGGACTATGCAAGTCTATGAGAAAGA
The DNA here is from genome assembly GCF_014529385.1 of Adiantum capillus-veneris. Taxonomy (NCBI): domain Eukaryota; kingdom Viridiplantae; phylum Streptophyta; class Polypodiopsida; order Polypodiales; family Pteridaceae; genus Adiantum; species Adiantum capillus-veneris. The sequence goes on from NC_140934.1 coordinate 96,248,106, forward strand.
GCTCTTGGCCGTGATTCATGCGCTTTCTAGCTGGAAGCACTACCTCTTAGGTGCTAATTTTGTTGTCCAAACAGATCATCAGACCTTGCGATACTTCTTGACACAGTCAAAGTTATCCGAAAAGCATATGCGATGGGCAAACATTCTTTCCATGTTCCACTTCCAGATTATGCATGTGGAAGGCAAGAAGAATGTTGTGGCTGATGCGTTATCAAGAAAGCCACAAATTTCAGATGTGTCAATTCCTTATCATCATGAGTTAGATGACATGAAGGAACAGTATATTGCTGATGAAGATTTTGCAAGGATCTTTGAACAGTTACAAGAGGGGCAACATCACGAGCACTACCTCCTCAGAGATGGTTTTATGATGATGCATGGCAGACTTTGTGTCACTAGGCCACTGCGACATAAGGTCATGGAAGAGAGTCATATCCCACCGTATGCAGGGCATCGTGGCATTGATCCAACAGTTAAAGCGGTAGAGACGTTCTTCTATTGGCCTACCTTGAGGAGACATGTGGATGCCTTTGTGCGAGCATGCATAGTTTGCCAAAAGGTCAAGTTTGACAGGCAAAAGGCACCAGGGTTGTTACAACCACTGCCGATTCCGAATAAGCCATGGGAAAGCATTGCTATGGACTTTATCTTTGATCTTCCAAGAACGCCAACAGGGAATGATGGTATATGGACCATTATCTGCAGGTTCAGCAAGCAGGCCCATTTTATCCCTGTCAGGAAGAAGATAAAATCTGATCAGATGGCACGCTTGTTCATGTACAATGTGTTTAAGTACCATGGTATGCCACAATCGATTATCAGTGATCGTGATCCTCGCATGACCAGTTTGTTCTGGAGAGGATTGTTTGAGAACATGGGTACTACGCTCAAGTTCTCGTCTTCGTTTCATCCACAAACTGATGGACAGTCAGAAGAGGCTAATTCTACTGTCTTAGATCTGCTGAAATGCTATGTGTCAGATAATAAGGGCAAGTGGGAACAGTATTTGCCTATGCTTGAGTATGCGTACAATAATACGGTGCATTCGTCTACTGGCAAAGCACCTTTTGAGATTGTTGAAGGCGGCAAAAAGGTTCCTCCCATTTTGCACACCAAGGACAGGATCTTTGAGGCAGATCGATATGTTGAGAACATGGATGAGATGTATAAGAAGATTAAAGTTGCCTTGGAGAAGACTCAGGCAAAACAGAAAAATGTTGCTGATCGTCACCGTCGTGAATTGCTACTATCACCTGGTGATTGGGTTCTCCTAAGGTTCGAAAAGGCAAAGTTAAAGAAGATGAAGGGCAAGGAACGGCTGTTTCCTAAGCTCAGCATGCGTTACTATGGACCTTTTCAAGTGCTTGACAAGATCAGCGATGTGGCTTACAGGCTGAAATTGCCTGATGCATGGAAGATTCATAATGCGTTTCACGTGAGTCTTCTAAGACCCTTCGTGGGTGATGTGCCAGAAGATATGCCAGTTGAGGATCAGCCAGAAGTTGAGGAACTTGATGAGATCCTGGTACCTGAGCAAGTTTTGGCACATAAGGACAGAAAAGTTAAAGGACAAGTTGCAAGACGCTATTTGGTGAAGTTCAAGAACTATCCGCCTATGGATGCAAAGTGGATGGAAGAGCATGAACTGTCAGAGTCACCAAATGTATTGCAGCTTTACCTTGAAGCCTTTGGGTTACAGCCTACTTATGCCCCAACCCAGCGTGTGCAAAGGAGGGGTAATGATAGAGCTAGTACATCAAATGTACATATGAATTCAGTGCCATAGATGGAAATGGCAAAAGTATGAAGGCCTCATTAAGTCATTTGTATCTATGTATGTTACGACCTTTCTTGCGGATACATGCGATGATAAAAGAGTGTTAATAGCACAAGATCATCAGTGGCGTGTATTTATGGTATGCAATCGAGGACGTTTGCGATTTCAAGAGGGGGGTATGTCACGAGGACGTGGCAGTTATTAACCATGTCACAGAGATGTGGCAACTGCTAACCTTGGTTGTTGGTTTCTTTCCAATGGGGTTTATTTTATTTGTTTAAGACCCTCTTCTTGAAGTAGCAAACGGTCGGACATTGTATGGCCAATGTGAACGGTAGATTCACCCGCAGACGGGAAGTGGTCGGCACTGGAATTCGTATGGTAAGAGGATGTCTAGGCTCAGAGCAAGATCATATAGGTCCCCCCATCGCACTTAGCAAGTTGGTGGATACTAGGAAGTGAACTCAATGAAGGCGTAAAGTCAAGGTGGGACTTCCAACAAAAAGTATCCGACAGTTGGGCCACATTGCACTTTTGGATGCGGTCCCAATGAGGATAGATGGTCAGAAGACAAGTGGGAGCCCAACGGAAGCATCTCCTAAAATTTAGGAAACTGCTATTTTGGGCCGTGAAATGTGTTCGCGTCATTACCTCCGGTATGACTAGGGGAACACTTTATAACTCTGCCGCGAAGTCAACTGACGCGTCGGTTGGGATATTTTTAAGCGGCGAACCCGAAACGGGAAAATGCTTGAAAATGCGCCAAGTGTCACATTTTGATGAACTTTCCTCTTGCAGAAAAATGGGCGCTGATTTTTATGCTGGGAGAGGCCTCATTTGCAACCTGTCACAGGTTAAGAGCTATGGAGTGCTTTCTTTCCCTCTCATGTACAGTGTGGTGCTAGGAGTGATGCCCTGCACACTACACACTGCTCTCTCTCTCCCCTACGTGCAGTTATGTGATGCCCCACAAGAGGGCTACTCATTTGACTGATGTACAGTTGTGTGGGTTCATGCTTTTGTGCTGAGGCAAGAGCCTCCTTGAGCAGGAACAGAGGTAGCTAACTGCTGCTCCAAAGCAGGCACTGGTGAGGGTCATAACCTCACCGTACAGGTGCAAAATCAGCGCTGTGTATGCGCTGTAAATTCACTGTTTTTCAGCCATACGGACGCCAGGATCATTGGGAATCGTGCCCCACTGGCAAAGGACAGTTAGGGGACTGTTTGGGGCTGAAAACAGGGCAAAAACCAGTAAATACAGCGTGCTGAATTTACTGTTTTTGGACAGGAATCAGAGGGTATACGCCAGTGCAAGCGAGTTCCAGCAGGGGAATTGGTGTCGCGCAAGTTTTGGGGCTGTTATGCTGCCGAAATTTGGCCAAATCAAATGGTATCTAGGTGGATACACGTGAAGGATTCCCAGGACCTTACCTTGTAATTTACCCTCCTAAAGAATAAAGAAATACCGAAAGGGGTGCCAATTTTGGGGCCTACAGGTTGTCGGCGTCTGCTCGGAGCATTCTAGCTTCCGAGCCGTGTGTGAGTTGAAGTGTTAATTCCCATTACAGGTTCTCTTTGCAAAGTGCTCTGTGTGTGTGTATAAAGTAAAGAATTTCGGGTGAAAGCCAACGCCTACCGCCCTACGGGCCGGTTACAGATGTCTAGGCTCAAAGCAAGATCATATAGGTCCCCCCGTCGCACTTAGCAAGTTGGTGGATACTAGGAGGTGAACTCAATTAAGGGGTAAAGTCAAGGTGGGACTACCAACAAAAAGTATCCGACAGTTGGGCCACATTGCACTTTTGGATGCGGCTCCAATGAGGATAGATGGTCAGAAGACCAGTGGGAGCCCAACGGAAGCATCTCCTAAAATTTAGGGAACTGCTATTTTGGGCCGTGAAATGTGTTCGCGTCATTACCTCCGGTATGACTAGGGGAACATTTTATAACTCTGCCACGAAGTCAACTGGGCAACCGGTCAGGATATTTTTAAGCTACAAACCCGAAACGGGCAAATGCTTGTAAATGCGCCAAGTGTCGAATTTTCATGCACTTTCCTCTTGCAGAAGAAGTGGCGCTGAATTTTATGCTGGGAGAGGCCTCATTTCAGCTTTTGCACAGGTTAAGAGCTATGGAGTGCTTCCTTTCCCTCTCATGTACAGTGTGGTGCCAGGAGTGATGCCCTGCAAGCTACACATTGCTCTCTCTCTCCCCTACGTGCAGTTATGTGATGCCCCACAAGAGGGCTACTCATTTGACTGATGTACAGTTGTGTGGGTTCATGCTTTTGTGTTGAGGCAAGAGCCTCCTTGAGCAGGAACAGGGGTAGCTAGCTGCTGCTCCAAAGCAGGCACTGGTGAGGGTCATAACCTCACCGTACATGTGCAAAATCAGCGTTGTGTATGCGCTGTAATTTTACTGTTTTTCAGCCATACGGACAGTTAGGGGACTGTTTGGGGCTGAAAACGGCAGAGGATAGTTAGGGGACTGTTTGGGGCTGAAAAACGGGGCAAAAACCAGTAAATACAGCGTGCTGAATTTACTGTTTTTGGACAGGATTCAGAGGGTATACGCCAATAGAAGCGAGTTCCAGCAAGGGAATTGGTTTCGCGCAAGTTTTGGGGCTGTTATGCTGCCGAAATTTGGCCAAAACAGGCGGTATCTAGTGGGATACAGTCAAAGGATTCCCAGGACTCTTCTTTGTACTTTACCCTCCTAAAGAATAAAGAAATACCGAAAGGGGCGCCAATTTTGGGGCCTACAGGTTGTCGGCGTCTACTCGGAGCATTCTAGCTTCCGAGCCGTGTGTGTGATTAAGTGTTAATTCCCGTTACAGGTCTCCTTTGCAAGTGCTCTCTGTGTGTGTGTCTAAAGTAAAGAATTTCGGGTGAAAGCCAACGCCTACCGCCCTACGGGCCGGTTTCAGTTGGATCCCCGGCAAGTTGTACTTTGCGAGCATAATAATAAAGAAATACCGAAAGGGGCACCAATCTTTGGGGCAAGCGAATTTGGGTACAGAAGTGCGTCGTGCCATGTCGACTTTTCTCTCTCTCGTCAAGTTAGGGGACTGTTTGGGGCTGAAAACGGGGCAAAAACCAGTAAATACAGCGTGCTGAATTTACTGTTTTTGGACAGGAATCAGAGGGTATACGCCAATAGAAGCGAGTTCCAACAGGGGAATTGGTTTCGCGCAGGTTTTGGGGCTGTTATGCTGCCGAAATTTTGCCAAAACAGGCGGTATCTAGTGGATACAGTCAAAGGATTCCCAGGACTCTTCTTTGTACTTTACCCTCCTAAAGAATAAAGAAATACCGAAAGGGGCGCCAATTTTGGGGCCTACAGGTTGTCGACGTCTACTCGGAGCATTCTAGCTTCCGAGCCGTGTGTGTGATTAAGTGTTAATTCCCGTTACAGGTCTCCTTTGCAAGTGCTCTCTGTGTGTGTGTCTAAAGTAAAGAATTTCAGGTGAAAGCCAACGCCTACCGCCCTACGGGCCGGTTTCAGTTGGACCCCCGGCAAGTTGTACTTTGCGAGCATAATAATAAAGAAATACCAAAAGGGGCGCCAATCTTTGGGGCAAGCGAATTTGGGTGCGGAAGTGCGTCGTGCCATGTCGACTTTTCTCTCTCTCGTCAAGTTCATTGAATTTGCAGTTTCTGTTCATGTGTTGCTATCGATTTCTGTCCAAGCCTGTAATAGTACTATCAAAGCTCACAAAGATTCTTCTTCTACGAAGGATCCGATCCCTTCTGCAACACACATGGGTTCTCATGGAGAATCTCATGGGGACCATGCCCCTTTGCGGCGAGCAATGTGACATGAAACGTTTCGGTGTTTCCTTCCTTTCGGGGTTTTGAGGTTTCTGAAATGTTTCGTTTTGGACCTCAAAGAAAGTGAAACACAGGTTTCATTTTACATGTATGTACCTATAAATCATACATTAAATATACATACAAATTCGTGTGTCAAGACATGTGAAGCACCAAAATCTAGATGTGAGATTTGAGTCATGAGTGAACAAGGTAAGTCGGAAGCCAACTCAAGCAACGTACGAGGGAGCCAAGCTTATGTGTAAGGTTCAGAGAGAGAGAGAGAGAGAGAGAGAGAGAGAGAGAGAGAGAGAGAGATTATTTGATGTGCGTGAGGGTCAAAAAATCTATCGATTTTTTAAGGCAACCTTTGTATATGGCTTACAAAATCCCCAAACCGGTGGTTTGAGGTCAATCAGTCAAAAGGGGGCAAAAAAAGAAAATCAACTTGTTTTGCCCATTTCACTGAAACGTTTCGGGCCATTTCCCTAGACTCTAGTCATTTGTAGTCATTTGAGTCTACAGTATTGTTGGTTTTGAAGGCTCCATATTTTGCCATCTCTTGCTTTGCTCTAGTATCTATTGACCTTTGTCTTGACTCCCGACTCCTTGATTAGGCTAGATTCTACATTTCCTATGGTGTTTTAATTCATTATGTGGCTTTGTGTTGCTCTCTAGTGTTTTAAATTGCAAAAGACCCCATCTGATTGCTATGTCTTGGGACTACCATCATTGCTCAGGAACATTGTCTGTCAAAGAGCTTATGGACCACAGCACAATCGGCTACAACCTTATAGAATAAATCTAACCCTAAATTTTGGTGCAGGTTTCAAGACAGAAGCCTTGTCGACTTTTGAGCTCGACTGATGTCGAGAATGCTTTTCCAGTTTGATTTAGCAGTTTTTTGAATTTTCCTTGATAAATTGTTTGGAGATATTGCTTGGAATTTGTTTAAAATGGATGGTATCTGTTTTAAACCTGTCTTGGTGCCGATTTAAATTGTTTGACTCTAGTTTTAATTATGTGTGCACCACAACAAAAAAAGGGAAAATGGCACACACCTGTGTAGATTCTCTCTCTCTCTCTCTCTCTCTCTCTCTCTCTCTCTCTCTCTCTCTCTCTCTCTCTCTCTCTCTCTCTCTCTCTGTGTGTGTGTGTGTGTGTGTGTGTGTGTGTGTGTGTGTGCACGCGCGCGAGGTGGGGCCGAAGTTTGCCTTCCATTGGCAAGCATCTTAGTGGACCCAGGTGGGTAACAAAGTTAAAGGGGAGTTCTTTGAGACGGTGGGGCCCCGCCATGGGCACACCAATGTCATCCAATTGAGGCGGTCAACTGTGATTTGTTGTGATTTGTTGTCAGCTGAGCCTCAATCAGAGCGTCAGGATGCATGCAGAGAACAGGTTTGGATGCAGATGCCTTGCCTTGTTACTGAGGAGATGCGTCAGAGACTAGAGCTTCCCCTCCAGCTAGAGGAGCTTGGAGTATTGCGACTTGCTTGGTTCAGATCTTTGTAGCGCATATCAGTACATCTTGTACACTGGCGAGATGCCTGACAACATGAGTAAGGGCTTGATCTACCTTATTCCCAAGGAGGAAGGCTCCTTGGATGAGATTCCGCAGTGGCGACCCATCACCATTCTCAACTCAATCTACAAAATTCTAGCAAAGACTCTGAGCTTGAGAATTCGGCCACTACTTGAGAGCAGTAGTATCCTTGACAACATTTTCACCTTTTGGGAGGCGTCTGTCCTTGCGCGTCTCCGAGGAGAGGATCTTGTGATACTCCTCGTTTGGGAGAAGGCTTACAACAGAGTTGACTGGGACTTCTAAGAAGGCACTCTACGCAAGATGGGTTTCTTAGATGCTTGGATCAGAGGTGTCTCTACTCTCTACAGGTGTGCGAATAGTCAGGTGTTCTTGGAAAGGGAAAGAGGGGAACTCTTCATGCTCACACGTTCTGTGAGACAGGGTTGGCCTCTAGCCCCCTCCCTCTTTTTGTTCTATGTTGAGGCGATGAGCAGATTTTTGACTTCACAGCAGGTTGGATTGCGTGGTTTAGAGCTCCCTATTAGGAGAGACGAGCTACTTGACACTGAGTTTGCTGACAACTCAGCCTTGTACATGGAGGGCCAAGAGGCCAATTTGCATAGGTGTGAGCACGCTCTGAAGGTATTTTGTTGTGCATCAAGAGCACTGATCAACTAAGGAAGACGGTGGTTTTTTGGGTTGGCAATGCTCCTACGCCTGATTGGTCGCCGGGTGAGGGCTTCAGGTGGATTCCCCCACGGACTCCATTACGTTATCTGGGTTGTCATGTAACAGACCTGGACACTCCAAGTCGAGATTCTACCGCGACACCACAAACTTCAAAACAGTTCACAGTTCACAATTGATTCGACACTGGCCCGGCGGAGTTCCGACCGGCCTAGAGACATTGGCCCCAAAGACTGGCGCCCCTTTCGATATTTCTTTTTTTATTAATCTGCAACTCAAAGTACAAGCGAGTGGTCGAGACTCACTCTCAGACTCTACGTCCAGATGCTCTGAGAAATGAGAGCCCAGGCAACTATTTTATAGATTTACAAGGGATGCTAAAAGCAGAGCCCAAAAGCTTCAAAATCAAAAGCCTTTTTGAAATAAAGCAAAAGAGGTTTCTCTCTCTCTCTCTCTCTCTCTCTCTCTCTCTCTCTCTCTCTCTCTCTCTCTCTCTCTCTCTCTCTCTCTCTCTCTCTCTCTCTCTCTCTCTCTCTCTCTCTCTCTCTCTCTCTCTCTCTGATTCTCTTGCATGGAATAAAGCAAGGCCACGCAAAAAGCTGCTAGGATTTTCCGTACAGTTGTTGCCGCAAAACGCGGGCGTCCGTACAGCATGCCACGTGTCAACAGCCCCACGATTTTCGGCATGTCCGTACGGTGTCTACCACGTCAGCATTCAGCAAGGCCAGGGATGGCTCTGTGTGTGTGCATTGGGCAGCCACAGCACCATTTTGTGACATACCCCCCTCTTGAAAGCATTGTAATCGCCCTCGATTACGCCTGCAAAACAGACAGAAGCCATAAATTGTCTTAACTGACACTGACTGTTAGTACCGACGCACTAGGAACACACATCTAGCACATGTACCAATCGGCAGTCACATTACATGACATCACAGGACATCACTTGACATCACATGACAAATCACATTCAACAATTCATTCGGATCTCAGACCATCATTTATAGGCAATGCAATTAGCAGTCGCATCTAGATCCAATTAGGACCTCATAGATGCCCGATTGACTAATCCCTATTGCAACCATGTCTATCGAGATCATTCAGACCAAAATGCTACAGTCATTTTGTATATCAGTTCGTGCACTTAAACAAGTCAATAACAAATCAGTATCATATTATCGGGAATTCCATTTCATAAAGTCATTCCAGCAAAATATTGTCAGCTCTCAGTAGCCCTAAAGCTCAAAGAGATATCAATGACTCTAGTATCAAAAATCGAGGCATCTCTTGACAAAGGAGCGGAGTAACTCCCCTCTTGTGCATACCCACTGCACTGGATTTCCGGCCAAGCTGAATTCGGGGTTCCAATTGGAATAGACTATGCTAAACCAAAAGCTTCAAGGTAAAGTTTCACAATCTGAGGAGTATCTGATAGGTCCTCCTCCTTCATCCACTTCGCATCCAATGCAGGATAGTTCTTGAATTTAACCAAGAACCGCCTTATCACTTTACCCTTAATCTTTCTGTCTTTATGTGCCAATATCTGTTCTGGAACAAGGATCTCCTCATTTTCTTCCACTTCGGGTTGCTGATCACGCTCCCCATCTCCGGGCACATCGCCTTTAAAAGGCCTCAGGAGATTCACATGAAAAGCATTGTGAATCCTCCAAGTTTCGGGCAGCTTGAGTCGGAAGGAGACATCATTTATCTTGTCGGAGATCTGGAAAGGTCCGTAGTATCGCATACTAAGCTTTGGAAAAAGCCTCTCCTTTTTCTTTTTCTTTCTCAGGCGTGCCTTCTCAAAACGTCAGAGCACCCAATCGTTCTCCTGCAATTTCAAATCACGATGATGGCAATCTACTTCCTTTTTCTATCTTTCTTGAGATTTCTGCAAAGCCTCGAGAACCTTGGCAAAAGCCATGTCCAAGTCGCGCGTGTACTCATCGACTTCAAAATCAAATATTTCGTGCTTTGGAAGGATGGAACCTTCGTAGCACCTTCAATAATCTCAAATGGTGCCTACCCCGTCGAAGAGTGTATCGTGTTATTCTAGGAAAATTCCACCAAAGGTAAATACTTTTCCCATTGAGTATTCTAATCCGAGATGTAAGACTTCAACAAATCTAGTACCACTGAATTGGCAATCTCAGATTGCCCGTCAGTCTCCGGGTGGAAGATGACGAGAAATGCAATCGCGTCTCAATGTTCTCCCGAATAGCCTTCCAAAACAAACTCGTAAATATGGGGTCCCTATCAGAGACAATCGTCTCAGGCATGCCATGTAATCTGAAGATCAGGGCCACAAACAGTCTCGCTAAGTGATCCAGCTTGATTGTTTTCTTCACTGGAATGAAATGAGCTTGCTTGCTAAACCTATCAATAACAGTCCAGATACCATCGTGACCACTCTGTGTTCTTGTGAGATCAAAAATGAAATCCATTGCAATGCTTTCCAAGGGGCGGGTGCGTATGGGTAAAGGCTGTAACAATCCCTGTGCTTTATGCCTGTCAAACTTGACCTTCCGGCATACAAAGCAAGTGCGCACAAACTCGTCCACATCCTTCTTGAGTGTCGGCCAAAAGAAGTATCTCTCTACCCCTTTCAAGGTGGTAGCAATGCCACGGTGACCCATAAAAGGTGGACAGTGGCATTCGGTCAGAACCTTTTCCCTCAACGGCTGTGTAACGCACAACATGGCTTTCCTCATCAAGTAGCCATCCCGAATGGAATATCCCGTTAGTGTCTCCCCATCCAGTAATTTGTGAAAATGTCTGCAAAATCTGTATTTCTGGCTTACTGATCGACCATACCCTCGAAGCTCCTATGATGTTTCGCGGAAAAGCCAGAACCAACGGCTTCCGAGACAAAGCATCTGCCACCAAATTCTTCTATCCCTGATCATGGATAATCTGGAAGTGAAACTGTGACAAGATGTTCGCCCACCGCATCTACTTTTCCGATAGCTGCTTCTGTGACAAGAAGTAGCGTAAACTTTCATGGTCTGTGAAGACAATAAAATCCGCACCGAGTAGGTAATGTCGTCACTCAGTAAGAGCATAGATAACTGCCAAAAGCTCCTTCTCATAAATCTGTGTTGTCAATTCCGGCCTTGAGAACAATCGGCTCTCGTAAGCAATGACATGCCCTTCTTGCATTAAGAATGCACCCAGACTACGACCACAAGCATCACAATATACTTCAAATGACTTCTGCAAGTCCGGCAAAGTCAAAACTGGTCCTGTAGTCAACTTTTCTTTCAAAGTCTGAAAGGCACTCACCTCTGTGGGTCCCCACGAGAAAGGGACTCCTTCCTGTGTCAAAATATGCAAAGGGGAAGCAACCTCTACAAACTTTCTAATGAACCGCCTGTACTACGAACACAAGCCCAAGAAGCTTCTAACTTCATGGAAATTCTTCAAATTGGGCCAATCATGGATAGTATCTATCTTGGCCGGGTCCATCTGCACTCCTGCTACTGACAAATATGTCCCAAAAAGTGTATCTCTGGTAGGAAAAAATCACTTTTCTTCGCATTAATCACCAACTTGTGATCTCGTAATGCCTGAAAGACCTGAAGCAGATGTTCTCAATGTTCTGCCTCACCCTTGGAGAAAACAATGATGTCGTCAAAGAAAGTGCCAACAAATAGTCTATACTCTCAAAAAGTCTTGTCCATCATCCGATTAAATGTCGCAGGAGCATTGCTTAAGCCAAAAGGCATCACCAAAAACTCAAATAACCTAAAAGTCGTTCGAAAGGCTGTCTTGTAGACGTCTCCTGGTGCGATTCGAATCTGATGATATCCGCTCTTCAAATCGATCCTGCTAAAGCACGAGGATCCCTGTAGTAGGTCAAGTATATCATCGATCCTAGGAATCGTAAATCTATTCTTGATGGTGATTTTGTTGAGAGCTCTATAATCGATGCACATTCTCCAAGACCTATCTTTCTTCAAAACCAACAACACTGGAGAGCAATACGGTGAAGTACTGGGCTGGACAAGACCCTTTTCCAAGAGGTCTTTCACTTAGTTCATAATCTCTTCGTTCTGGGCTCGGCTCACACGGTAAGGTGGCCGGTTCAGTGGTGTGATTCCGGATATCAGATCAATGGTATGATCCTCAAGACGAGCGGGTGGTAACTCACCTGGCAGGCCCTCTGAAAAGCAATCGGCATGAGTGTGGAGAAAATCTTGGCGTTCTTTATCAAGTTCAAACATATTTGTCATATTCTCATCATTCATTTCTCTCAAGAAGATCGAATAAACAAACAAACTGAATTTCATTAATTTTGAAATGGCCGAAGCCGATACAATAGGGACAGACTTGCCCTTAAGTTTCACATCAAGTACAATGGTTGTGCCCTTCTCTGCGGTCAAAGTCGCTTTTCTCGCCCGATAGCCGACAACGGCGTTGTTCTTGTGGTACCAAGGAATTCCCAAGAGGACATCACAACCTTCCAAAGGCATTATGTAGAAGTCCTCATGCCCCAAATACCCCTGACAATGCAACCGAAGTTTGTCAATGACAGGTGTAATGGCTACATCCCTGCCGGGTGCCGCTAGAACTGCCTGTGCTAGTGGACCCATCCGATCGGGTGTGATCTCCAGCCGCGCCGCCAATTCAGGTGAAATGAAGTTGGCCTTGGCTCCTCCATCAAAGAAAATCAGGGCTTCTTGGTCTTTCACTTTGCCCCAAGCTCGGCGGCAAAGTTTTGTACTCTCATCAATCGTGCTTGGGTCGGTACCCATGCAATCAGGAACCAGTCCTACTTTCATCTTGCCTTTTCGTCCACGTTCCTCAACTGCTTTCAAACCCTCTAGCATGTCTTCATCCTTGTCGTTTTGTTCTTTCGGTGCCTTCTTAGGGCACTTCGCGGAGATAAGCCCAATTTCCCCGCATCCGAAGCACTTCCCCTCTTTGATGTAAAGAGCTCTCTGGGAAAGAGTAACCTTGGGTCGTGCATCCTTTTCTTTCTTTTCTGGGTTACTCTTCTTCTTTCTACTTTCATTGTTCGAAGTCTGTTCATTCATTGGTGTCATGATTTCATCTGTGGGGTAGGTCAAACTGCCGTTTCGCATGACTCATCAATTCCTGAATGAAATCTGACTTTTGATCTCGGATCTCTGTAGGAAGACCCAAGGTAAACCGCTCAATCTGTTCTTTGAAGGAGATCTTCTTAAATGAAGAGACTGGTAGAAAAGAGCTCCAGAATCTCTCGCAATATGCATCTAAAGTATCCTTCTTAGTCATCCGAGGATGGTTCCAAGCAGTTCGTATGTCGCGTTCGTACTCTCGAGTCAACCAAGAAGAAATAAAAAGCCTTTTAAATTTCAGCCATTTAACTGGCGCTTTCCTGTTCAATAGAAGTGTGGATCACCAAGTTTGAGCATTTCCCCTGAATAGGAAGTAGCCCTCCGAATCTTGGAGTGCTCTGAGTAACGCCCTCCAGAGAAAGCTATGTCAAACTGTTGTATGAAGGCCAAAGCCTTCAAAGCATCTCGAACTAGAGAACATGTTAGATTTAATTGACTGTCCACCTTTGAACTCTTGGACTTTCTTGCTTTTATTTTCCAGAAAGTCATATTGGTTTGCTTTGTAAAAATTCTTCTCTACGCATAGAATCTGCAGCCATCGGAGTCCCAACTATCTGAAGACGAGTCCTCTGTAGAACCGTTCGAAACTGGGCGAGATTTAGACTTCTTTGCCTTTTGCTTGTCCTTTTGCTTTTTGCTTCTCTTTTTGCCTTTTCTGTCTTCTTTGCTCAAATCGGAAGAGCTAGAGGAACTCGAAGAAGAAGAAGAAGAAGAAAACTAGGTAATCTTTCAAACCGCACAAGCTTGTTCTGCTTTCTTGCCGAGGCAAAAGTAGAGTGACGACCCAAATATCCCGAGAACTCAATTCCTTTCTATTGCTTTTTGTCGTGCTTTTCTGCTTTGTTCTACGCGTCAAAAAGCTAAGAAATCTGTGCATCAACCACCTCTTCTAATTCCTGCTCAGTAAACATCCTTGGGGTAGGAGGTTTCTTGAGTTCTGGTTTGGAGCGTGGTTTTTGGTCTGTTGCCATTGTGCATACACCTCGTCGAAGGAGGTCTGAGTCATAAATTCTGCAAATTTCGGGTCCTTCGCAAAATTTATCATCTTTCTTGCGTTGTTGATCAGTTGTCGACGCTCCATCTCTTCAAGCTCCGCCGATCAGTCTGTGGGGCTGCCCCATGGCACAGCAAGTTTGGCTTTGGATTCTTCGGTTGATGCCAGCTCTTTCCACAGCTCGACAGTACACTTGAGGTGTTGCAGTCCGATCCACTCTCACGAGCCCTGCGCTCCATTTTGAGCTAGCCCCCACCAGCAAGATAATAGTGATCCAGGGGATCGACCTACACTCCAACTTGCCATAGAGCTTACCCCCCAAGAGTGGTGCAACGAGAGAGAGGTGTGTTGGGAGCTCGTCTGTAGCCTGACACTCGTTCATTTGGCGGGCCCACTGCTTCTGCATCTTCGAGGCTCACCTTGTCCCACCGGTAGAGACTATTCGTGACTTTTGGTTGGAGCTGATTCACACTCTCAAGGGTAGTTCGAGAGACTCCATGGCAACTCCGACCGCAGGCAGCGGGAGCGCAAAGAGGCTTTCCTGCGACTCTGGCGCCTAGGGCCTTTCTTCACCATGGTCCAAGGTGTGCCCAGATGGCACTCTTGGCCACCTAAGTGGCTTTTTCCTCCTCCCATTTTGTGAATTAGCCTCCATTGTACATATTGTTTACTCACTCCCCTTGTTTTTGATGTAGCCTTCTCTAGTAGAGGTGGTTTGTAGCCCTATGGGCAGTTTTATCAACTATTGGAAGAATCTTTTTCTCGAAAAAAAAAAAATTATATATATATATATATATATATATATATATATATATATCAAAAGGCGCGCCAGTGGGGCCAGTGCTCTCTTGGGGTAGAACTCCACCAATCCCCGTCTCTCGTGTCTTGTATCTCTTTCAATACAATTGCTATTTGAAGTGCTTAAAGTTATTCAGTCTGTTCTTTTCCGTTGGCACGTGGTGTCCGTCCCATTTTACATTTGATAGGCATAACTCCTCCGTGTAACGACAAAGTACGTACATCGCATCATCATAACTCAAACTTTCGGCATGTGCTTGAGTTCGGGCATATTGGAGTACCCGAGAAACAACTGCTTATCCATTGCAATCACTTTGTCTTCTTGCACCTACCAAGTGTAATTTTGGTGCATGAAGCTTTCCATCTTTATGGCATCAATTGGGCTATGAAGAACACAAAGATTGTATTGTAAACAAGTCCCTCTCAATGGGAGAAGTTATGATACAAAGGAGGGGGGAACCAGCTCCAAGTAAATCCGGTCCTCTCTCTCTCTCTTTTTCAAGTTATTTGCATGCCAAGCTAACAAGTTATGTTGTTTCTTGTTATAGACTCCAGCCAAGCACTTTCTTTTTGTTCCTGAGGAATCTCCTTAATGAAACTCTCTCTTTTGTTCATATAAGTCCGCTACAGTTAATGAAACTAGCTTATTTCCGGCACAATTTGCAACTCTGATTGTATTTGATTGTAAGTGTGAGCATTCAGAACAGTTGTAACTGCTAGAGTTCATCAATAAAATAAAGAAATACCGCCAGAGGCACCTAGTTGAGGGTCCAATGCTTCTGCAGGGATGTGCAGACGTGCTGTGCAAACTGGCTAATCTAGACGACGACGTGAAGAAGATGATAAACATGACCCAACAGCTACTACTGAGTGGCACTCCGCCACTGTGTCTCTTGTCTGAAGACTATTTGCAAGTTCAGTTTGCTGTTTTTCAGGTCAGTTCAGAGTTGTTCCAAGATTTTTACTGCCTTGTGAGGTGACTTGCTGGGTTTAGACTTGGGAGTCAGGACATTGTAAGTGCTTCAGGGATGAGAACAGAAATGCGCATCCGTCTCAATACACGCTACCTGTAAGCAACCCTTCTTGGTGATGATAAGGTACCAAGAATCTTTTAAGTAAAAGCTCTAGAGGAGGAACTCCCTGCACTGACATAAATTGGGGTAGTCCAAGTGCCCATGCAAACTTGTCGGCAACGTGTCCCACCAATTTTCGTAGCTTGCAAGTTGCCATAGAGCAAAACTTTGGCTGACATTCTTGACAAGGCAACAATGGGTGAATGCCCGAGAACACACCAATCATTAATCTTATCATTCAAGGCCAGCAAAAACATAATATCTCACAATTGCCAGTAAAGAACCTTGTGAATTACAGCTACTGCTTGCAAGCTGCCAGTGAAACATTGTGCCCATAAAACAATTCTATAGCCTCTAATAATGTGAGCAGTTTTCAACATCCACATAGTACAGTGTATCACAATATTCCATAACCACCCACAAGCGCATGTCCTTTACGCAAGGAGCTGAAGGACCCTGAGAAATATCCTGCCCATTTGGCTTGCCGTATGAAAAAATTCGGATGCTTTATGGAGCTTTTCACCAAGGCCTCCCGTGTGTCAGCTTCTGATCAGACCCTCTTAAGGGTAGAGATCAATCCCTTGCAATTAGTCAAGGAAGAAAAACAAACAGACATTGACCATTCCCCACACACAACATGCACGCACACACCACATGCTTACAAACAGACCAACACATACGCACATATATGTTTCTTCAAATATACAAACACATGCAAAGACAGACATAACAAGAATTAAATCTATAAATCATTGAACACAATGAGTCAATGTCACGTTTAAATGAAAAATGCAACCTTCAAAAGAAAAGTTGTGCAAAACCTAACTACCTCATGAAAGCTGGAGGAGCACTGTGGCCGCTCCGAAAACGCAGCAATCGAGCTTCCCCATCATTACTATCAAAGATCCACATCTATCAAACCAAAAAGAAAAAAATAGACTGCTCCATTCAATAGTTGTGGGCAAACCATTACTACAACTTTGGCAGAAAAAAATGTGTAATAAAAGAGACAAGCTCTCAGTATTTGCCGCCATTTACACAATTTCACACTTGTGTCATACACAACAAGCTGTTAATGAGGTGGAAAGTGATGTGGCAGTACATGTACAAAAAAGGGGGGGGGGGGGGGGGGGGGGGGGGGGGGGGGGGGAGAAAAGATAAAGTTTGAAACCTACTTTAATGGAATTATCTGCTGCTGCACTAAGTAGCACAGGCTCATTGGAAAGGAAATACAGAGCACAAACTGCAGATTCATGAGCATCTTTTATAACACCCTGTAGCTTCTGCTTCTCCAAATTCCATATGCTTATGACACCTGAGGAGCCTCCAGCTGCCAAGATGGGCTGCCCATCTGCACATGATAGCATAGTCTAAGCGCTTTTGCCATTAGGTATGTGCCAAATAGAGTAATAAAATCTCTCTCTCTCTCTCTCTCTCTCTCTCTCTCTCTCTCTCTCTCTCTCTCTCTGTGTGTGTGTTTATAGGGTTTTTCCACCACTTTTTTGCTGTTTTTTAGGGTTTTGAAACTTTTTTTTCATTGTTTTCTGGATTTCGTCACTGTTTTTTACTGTTTTTAAGGGTTTTGAAACTTTCTTTTTTGCTGTTTTTAGGGTTTTGTCACTGTTTTTTAGGGTTTTGAAACTGTTTTTTGCTGTTTTCAAGGGTTTTGCCTGACTCCCCAGAGGGAGTGCAGCACCATTTGGATGCCTTACGTGTGTTTCCTTCCGGAGGATAGTGGATTTTCTGTCAACCTTGGTAAAACCAAGGTTATGGTGTTTAACACCACACCACAGTGGGTCAAGAGGTCAGCTCCTACATTTACCTATGGGCAGGAGATTGTGGAGTATACATATGCATATACTTATCTGGGGGTAGTTTGTAGTGGGCCAGTTTTTTCGCTGAGAAGAGCAGCAGACACTAGATTAACCAAAGCCTATGCACCCTTGGGCAGACTTGAGAGCATGTGTTCATAGGTTCAGTTTCAGGAACCTCGGACCAAACTTTGGCTTTTTGATACTTTGCTGACCTCAGCTATGATGTATGGGGTGCAGATTTGGGGCCCCTCAGTTGGTTGTCACGACAGAGCTGGCAGCACTAATCGATGGAAAGGGATGGAGAGGCCCTTGGTATCTATGATTTCCCGGATGATCAGAGCCAAGGCCTCAGTACCTCATGAGATTATTAGAGCAGAGCTAGTTGCCGCTACGGTGGTGATTGAGGCACTTACTAGATCAGTCTCTTTCATACATAGCTTGTGGGACCTTCCCAGAAACAGATATGCCCGCTTTGCTCTCAAGCCTTCCTGGCAGTTTGCCTTACAGGGAGACACGGCCTCCTGGTATGGATAGATGACTTCTTGGTTCCAGATGCATGGTTTTAGCATGGACAGACTGCCTCCCTTCCAGTACTCTTTGGAGGCCCTCTCTCTCACTGTGACACGGCCAGAGATTACTAGACTTATCCGCCAAGACTTGATTCAAATGGACACCAGGAGGACTTGGATAGAGCCTACTCAAGAGTTGGGCACGAAGATGGCTTTTTACAAAGAACATTTTCTCCAACTCACAGCAGATGGCTTTGAAGTCAAGCCCAACTATATGGATACACATTTATCATATGGGGTGCGATGTAGATACGCACATCCTCACACCAGCTTGAGATTGAGACTGGCAGACATAAAGGAGTTCCGGTTGAGGCCAAGGTATGTCGTGTATGCCATAGCGAGCCAAAGATAAAATTGCATTACATATGTCATTGCTCCGGATACTTTGAGATTCGCACGCGATTCCATTACTTATTCAGGGAGGGTTTTGGACCACTTTCCAGAGTTATGGGATATCAAGATCAGAGATGCTTGGGTCTGTTCTTGCTTGAGCTGAGGAGACATAGAGATTGCTTGTTGAGGCGACCAAAGAGACAGACTTAGCGGCAGGTTACAGACTATTTCACGCCAACCATTACCACTAGACAATTAGACAAACAGTTCTGCAGCAGAGTTCATATCCCACTTCCACTAGAGGCACATTGATTGACCGTGTGATGGACCTAGGGAGATCCAGGCGTCCACGATTACAAAGGGCATCCCAGCACAGACGAAGATTACAGAGGAGGATTCGGATTATTTTGGCGAGCCATGCACGATACCCAGTCACGTTTTTGACCATGTAGGACATCGAGGAGATTCGATATCGACCGATGTTGGATTTATTCTGAGCTGGAGGATTATCCCCTTCTTAGTAGCTTAAGTTTCTTGCATCCCTCATTATTTTGTACCTTTGTATTGACTAGAGAGTCTCTAGTCTTTCCCCTTTCACTTTCACTCCAACATTTTGTTTAGGATGTTAAGTCTTTCTTTCAGCACACGGACTTTGTATTAGATTCACCAGTTTGCAACTTGTTGGTCTCATAGGTCATTTTGGCCTTTTGTAGACGTCAATATATCATATCATATCATATCTCACATGGGAAGCATCGGAGAAGTACCAATGGCTTCCCCCACGTGTAAGAAGACGCATCCCTCGCCGACCGCCCACAAAGCCTCTTTCATGCGGGCAGGGAAAAGGATGTCGGCAATAGAGAAGGAAATGAGAGAATGGAGAAATGAAGTGGAAGAGTGGAGGAAGGAGAGGAGCACCATTCTTCAAAGATGGACTCAAAAAAGAGATGGCATGCGTAGGAGGATCGCTTCGCTAGAGGAGAAAGCGGTCATCCAAGCTTCCATCATCCGAAATCTACAAGGTGTGTCACAAGACGGGCACCACGTGCCAATAGAAAAGATCAGACTAAACAGACTTTTAGCACTTCATTAACATTTGAACTGAGAGAGAGAGAGAGAGAGAGAGAGAGAGAGAGAGAGAGAGACAACATGCGACACGGAGTGGCGGAATTCCACCCCAAAGAGTATTGGCCCCAAACCTTGGCGCCCCTTTCGGTATTTCTTTATATTGCATCAACACAGTACAAGCCGATACTCCAGACTATGCACCTTCTCCAGGAAGCATGCCAAAGAATGAGCCCTAACCTCATATTTAAAGGCCCTTGGCCTGAAAAGCAGTTACAGTAAAAAGCCTTTAAAACTCAAAAGCTTATGGTCCAAAAGCAAAGCCAAAAGCTGTCAGCGCAACTTACGGAAATCCGTACAGCATACCACGTCATCGGCCAGCGCAAAACATGGAAATCTGTACAACCTGCCACGTCATCATGCCAACGCAATTTTTAAAAATCTGCCACATCATCAATTTTTGCGTGTGTGCGGCTCCTGCTTTATTTTAATCCTTTGTCACTTGAGGCCCCATCGGACGGGGTCCCCATAAGTTGGGAGAACTTCTTCTGTTACTTGTTCTTCTTAGGGTTTAGGCCCCTCGGCCGGCATCTGTAAGTTGGCTCCATTCTTTAGGCTTTGACACGTCAGCAGTTTGTTACATCTCCCCTTCTTGAAAGAGAGTAATCGTCCGCGATTACAGCATATCTGCAAAACAACTCGAGTTAGCTCAAAAATTTCCGAGGGAGATTCCGAGGGACAATCGGTTTGCTTTTTTTATTAAGGAGTTAGCTTCTCCTCTCTGCTCTTTTGATCAAGGAGTTAGCTTCTCCTTTCAGCTATTTTGATCAAGGAGTTAGCTTCTCCTTTCTGCTCTTTTGATCAAGGAGTTAGCTTCTCCTTTCGTCCAGATCGAAACTCTTGATATTCCGGCGTAGTAAAATTAGCCATCACACCCAGACCGTTTGATGCACTAAAATTACATACCCAGGCAATCTCATCCAATTAGGAATATTCAGTAGTTGGCACATCACAATGCAACACAAATGCTCACATATGCATGTTACAAGACATAGAAACATAAAGTCGCCGATGAACACTCCTCCCGCATAACCTAACAAGGTCCAGGCCGGGAGATATTCAACGACTCCCTCATCACTCTTCTCGCATAACCTAAAAAGGTCCGGGCCGGGAGATATAGAGGCCTTTTACAACCAAACACCCCCAAACCGCAGCCTGCATCGTTTGGAGGTGCTGAGAGTAACCACTGCTCAGACTTCTTAATACTCCTCCCACATAACCATCCATGTCCAGGCCGGGAGTCACAACAATTATTTTACAAGCATACAACCAAACGCTCCCCAAGCATCGGCCTGCGTCGTTCGGAGGTTTTCTAGCATACAATGAAACGCTTCCCAAGCATCGGCCTGCGTCGTTCCGAGGTTCAAACAATACCAAAACACTATTTCTCACTTCTCCACTTGGGAGTAAAATCACGAATATTGAAACCAGTATCAGACCAGTATCAAACCAAAGTCAAACAATTCAAATCAGTACCAAAACAGGTTCAAAACAGATACCATCCATTTCAAACAAATTCCAAACAGAACTCAAACTTAGAAAAGGCAATCTCGACATCAGTCGAGCTCGAAAAGTCGACTGACTTTCCATCCTGAAACCTGCACCAAAAATTAGGGTTAGGTTCATCCCATAGGGTCGTAGCCGAGCACAGCATGGTCTATCAGCTCTTGGACAAACAATGTTTCTTTGGCGGCGATGGTAGTCCCAAGATAGCAATCGCACTGGATCTCCAAGGTCATCTGCTCGTGAAGAGACATCTACTGAGAGATGTCGAGAAATATAATCTACTAGGGTTTCCATGGCAAGCATTTCAGGATACCTCACTCTACCAGAAGTTGCACTCCGAAGGAAGATATCAGAAACATATAACTTCGGGCAAAAGTTTTCTTGAAAGCTTGCCAAGTCCTTGGAAGTGTGCGGCTTGGTAGTTGTAGATATCAACATCTGCATGGCACTATCTCTGAGAAAAACAACAGCTCGAAACAAATCTTGGATCCTTCTCTTGCAAGTGATCTTAATGGCTTATGCCCTGTAAGACGAGCGATGAAGACGGGAGCGCGCCTGATGCACGATGAAGTAAGGGTGGGAGGGGCTAATAAGTCCGGGTTGGAGGGCGAAGATCCATCAAATAAAATTCCGATAGCTCTGTTCGGGTTCGAGGGTGAAGATCCCTCAAATAAAATTCCAATAGCTCTGTCTGCTCTTTTGTAGGACCGGTATGCTTTCAGAAAAACACACGCCTGATGCTCTGATACCACTGTCACAAGACGGGCACCACGTGCCAATAGAAAAGAACAGACTGAACAGACTTTTAGCACTTCATTAACAATTGAATTGAGAAAGAGAGAGAGACGACACGCGACAGGAGTGGCGGAATTCCACCCCAGAGAGTATTGGCCCCAAACCTTGGCCCCCCTTTCGGTATTTCTTTATATTGCATCAACATAGTACAAGCCGGTACTCCAGACTCTGCACCTTCTCCAGGAAGCATGCCAGAGAATGAGCCCTACCCTCATATTTAAAGACCCTTGGCCTGAAAAGCAGTTGCAGAAAAAAGCCTTTAAAACTCAAAAGCTTCTGGTCCAAAAGCAAAGCCAAAAAGCTGTCAGTGCAATTTATGGAAATCTGTACAGCCTGCCACGCCATCATGCCAGCGCAATTGTCGAGAATCTACCACATCATCAATTTTTGTGTGTGTGCGGGTTCTGCTTTATTTTAATCCTTTGTCACTTGGGGCCCCATCGGACGGGTCTCCATAAGTTGGGAGAACTTCTTCTGTTACTTGTTCTTCTTAGGGTTTAGGCCCCTCGGCCGGCATCTGTAAGTTGACGCCAAGTGTCGAAGGAGTCGAGATTGCTAAGAGCTCTTTGTCATGGATTTCATAATTGATTTCGACAATTGAGAACTTGCGCGAATGAAAAGCCACTGGATATACTCGACCATCCTCACCTACTTGGGATAGAATAGCGCCAAGGGCAAAATCTGAAGCGTCTGTTTCTAGAATGAAAGGCTTTGTAGCATCTGCGTGAATTAGAATGGATGCGGTCGTGAAAGATTGCTTGAGAGTCTGAAAAGCTTTCGCGGCCTCCGAGTCCCAAACAAACTTATTATGGCATGTCAACCTTGTGAGTGTTGTAACCACCTTGGAGTATCCCTTGATAAAGATACTATAGAAATTTGCAAATCCGAGGAAACATGGACATCTCTTACCGAGGTGGGTGTCTCCCAATCAAGGATGGTTTGAACCTTCTTTGGATCCATGGAGATTCCCTTTTCAGAGATAACATAACCAAGAAATTCCACCTTAGATTGATGAATAGAACACTTCTCCAACTTTGCATATAACCCTGATGCACGAAGCTTTTCAAGCACTAACCGTACATGGTGCTCATGCAAAAGACAAGCACACATCAAGCACAAGCTGCAAGATCCAGCTATTCTCAACAACATAAGAAGGAGCCGAAGGTCAACATGCTTGAAAAATTTGATGGGACTAGATCAAAGTTTAGAGGTTTTCTCCAACAAGAGCGTCTCTTCATTCAAATACAACAAGAGCGTTATCCAAATGATGCCTCTCAAGTAGGCCTTATTGGGACCCTCCTCTCGGGTACGGCTCTCTCTTGGTTTGCTCCCTTACTTGAAAAAGAATCTCCTCTCCTTCATAACTTTGAAGCTTTTGTGCGGGAGTTCTCTGCAACCTTTGGGGATACTGATAGAGCAAGGGTTGCTGAAACCAAACTTAAAAATCTCCACCCAAGATCAAGACCTGCATCCGTCTATGCATCCGTCGACAGCTCACTTGCGATTTTTTCATTAGCCAAGTTCGGTGGGGATTAAAGGATGATGTAAAAGATCTTTTATTGACTATGCCAAAGGTTCACATACTAAGCGAGTTCATCTCTCAAGCAATAAAATGTGATAATCGACTATTTGAGAGACGACAAGAGAGGCGTCTTGGGGCACTTTGCGATCCCAAACAAAAGTGACACATAATGACTACACACCTCAACAAGGCCATGAATCAAGCATTGAGCCCATGCAAATTGATTCCGCACGGTTTCAACCTCTCTCCGTCCAAGAGAAGCAAAGGCGACGCATTAATGGCTTATGTATGTATTACGGAGAGCAAGGGCACATTGTTCAACAATGTCCAAGGAAGAGAAGGATGAAGGTTCACGGTGCAATGGCCTCAACGTGTTCGAAAAACATGGATGTCCAACCTGAATAGAGACCGACCACTTGGACAAAAGTCAAGCAAAAGAAGGTCTCTTTCTTCCCGCTGAGTCCACTTCAAGTTTTATGCTACTAGTCAAGATCCATATGCCGGCGTTCAATATCATACAAAGCCCAAGCAATCCAATTGTTATTGGGCTACCGTGGCATGAATTACATAACCCTGACATCGATTGGAGGGCTCGGAGAATTGAACCACGGAAAGTCCAAAAGAAGAACGGAAGACATAATAGGCCTATATATCTTGGAGCCAAGGTCTTCATGCGTGCAGCAAAAAAGTATCCAACTTTCTTGATATTTGCAACACCGACCGACATGTCAACAACAAACATCATGGAGGCATTGCCACGTCAATATCAAGATTACAATGATGTTTTTGAGAAGAAGAATGCAGACCTCTTACCGGAGCATCAACCCTATGATTGTGCTATAGAGCTTCAAGACGGAACCCAACCCCCTTTTGGCCCAATATACAAGCTATCTCAAGATGAATTGGTAGAATTACGAAAAAATATTGATGAGAATCTTGCTAAGGGGTTCATACGGCATTCAAAGTCCCCAGCAGGAGCTTCAATACTCTTTGCAAAAAAGAAGGACAAAACTCTCCGGACGTGCGTGGATTATAGAGGCCTGAACAAGATCACCGTCAAGAATCGCTATCCCCTTCCCTTGATCCCAGAGCTTCTTGAGCGTGTTGGCAAGGCAAGAATATTTTACTAAAATAGACCTTCGTGGTGCTTACAACCTAGTCAGAATCAAAGAAGGTGATGAATGGAAGGCAGCCTTTCGCACAAGGTATAGCCATTTTGAATATACCTTCATGCCATTTGGTCTCACAAATGCCCCAGCAATTTTTCAACATTTAATGAACGACATCTTTCGGGAGTATTTGGATTATTTTGTGATAATATACTATATCTTGATATTTTCCAAGGATCAAGAAGAGCATGAGCACCATGTTAGGTGCAGCGGAAGTAAATGTTGAACTTTGCTCAAGATGAGTGCTCCGAACTGTGCTCAAGGGTTCCTTTTACTTACGGAAGGGAGAGCCTTCCGTTCCTTTAGTGAGAGAGTGCAATGGACACAAACAAAGTGGATAAACACTGTGAATGAAGGTGCTGAGACTGAGAGATAAGAGAAGAAGAATACTACACCAGAATGTTGTCACACCCTCCTCCGAAGGCCCCACTCTCTATGGAGAGAGCGGTCTACTTATGATTGCACAAATCTCTACAATGCTTGGACTTGCCGACGATGTCGCCGACGATGAGGACGGGCGACGAGACGGGCTGAAATCTGAAAATGCTAAGGGCTGAAATATGCAAATCTTGATCTGTTGAATTCTCGCTCTAGGTCGGTGACGATGTCGATGGCGACGATGCGACAACGACGCACTGAAACGCAGATGCTGAAATCTGCGTTTTCCGGGCTGAAACTGCAAACTACGCGGAATCCACCATGCAGCGAGAATCTGCTGCGGGAAGGTGAGATCTACGAGGTTCGGGGGTTCTATTGCGATGTCTGACTACTGAAAACTTAAAACGCTGATGCTTCTAACAGTTCTGTCGCAAAGGATCTGCAAAACGCTAGGATGGTATGCTGATCCAAAAACGCTAGGGCTGAAAATGGGTCCTGCTGCAACAACGATGTGAATTTGCTAGTGCAACCCACTAACGCTAGGGCTGATCTGTCCTCTACTGCTGCCGGTTGATTTGCAATGTAAAAACGCTAGGCTGCTGGTCTTGTCCAAAAACACTAGCTTTGCAGATGATTGAAAACGCTAGGTCTTGGGGACCCTGCTGAGAAGGTGCCTGTTGAATCGGAGTTCCTACTGCCTCTTCTACCAGAAAGTGCTAGCGCTGGGTTTTCTTATATACTTCCTTGCAAAATTGCCCTACCTAGTTTCCAGCAAAAGTCACTTAAAAATAATAAGTGAAAAATGGCTAAAATACGGAAAATAGGTCTATGCACTGTAAAAATGCTACTGATGGGTTCTGACTGTAATCTGATGGTCATGGTGTGTGCAACCAGAGGATATGCATCTACTCTAAGTGCCTCGGCATGCACGGTTTGCGAACAAACTCACAAAAGTGCCAGATCACTTCCTAATCTAAACTGACCGAACTGAACTGAACACTAGTCATGAAGTAGCTTGTCCACGTACACATAGGTTTAGATGTGCACGTGACACACCGTGTATAGTTAGTGCTTGAAAAGCTTCGTGCATCAAGGTTATATGCAAAGTTGGAGAAGTGCTCTTTTCATCAATCTAAGGTGGATTTTTTTGGTTATGTTATCTCTGAAAAGGGAATCTCCATGGATCCAAAGAAGGTTCAAACCATCCTTGATTGGGAGACACCCACCTCGGTAAGAGATGTCCAATGTTTCCTTGGATTTGCAAATTTATATCGTATCTTTATCAAGGGATATTCCAAGGTGGTTACAGCACTCGTAAGGTTGACATGCCATAATAAGTTTGTTTGGGACTCAGAGGAAGCGAAACCTTTTCAGACTCTCAAGCAAGCTTTCACGACCGCACCCATTCTAATTCACGTAAATCCTACAAAGCCTTTCATTCTAGAAACAGACGCTTCAGATTTTGCCCTTAGCGCTATTCTATCCCAAGTAGGTGAGGATAGTGGAGTACATCCAGTGGCTTTTCATTCCTGCAAGTTCTCAGCTGCAGAAATCAATTATGAAATCCATGACAAAGAGCTCTTAGCAATCTCGACTCCTCCGACACTTGGCGTCACCTACTTGAAGGAGCTCCTCATAAGATCACTGTCTATACAGATCACAAGAATTTGGAATACTTCATGGTATCCCGCGTCTTGAATCGTCGCCAAGCCAGGTGGAGTGGTATCTTATCAAGGTTTGATTTTCTTATCTCTTATAGGGCTGGC
Source organism: Adiantum capillus-veneris (assembly GCF_014529385.1). Classification (NCBI taxonomy): domain Eukaryota; kingdom Viridiplantae; phylum Streptophyta; class Polypodiopsida; order Polypodiales; family Pteridaceae; genus Adiantum; species Adiantum capillus-veneris. The sequence continues at coordinate 96,274,842 of NC_140934.1, forward strand.
CGTCAACAAGGTAAGCCAGATGCCTTATCAAGAAGATCCTACCTTGCACGAAGCATTTGCTCAACAAGAGTCAATGATTTTGAAACCTGAGCAGCTTAAGCTAAACGCCACCATAAGCCAAGCTCCTGAACATTCTACCTTTCTTTCTAAAGTGAAGACGTAAATTGCCATGGACCCACTTGCTCAGAATATTAAACAACAACTACAAGGACAAGGGATTAATGAGGACTTTCAAGAAACTGATGGACTAATTTACTATAAGGGTCTTCTCTATATTCCGCCAGGACCAACACGCTTGGAGGTACTTCAGGAGCGGCATGATCTTCCATCTTATGAGGAAAGCCCTCTTCTAGTTCTTGTCTTATGTTCAAGTCTTGTCCTTGCAATCAAGCCTTGTCTTGTACTCAAGTCATGTAATCCAAAGTCTTGTATCTAGTTCTCTTAATAAAGTATTAAGTATTGTAATCAAGATTAAGCTTATCATCGAGTCTCAAGTTCTTGTATATTGTGAGCGTCTCCTCTTGCTCTCTTCTAGCTCTATACGCGCTCATAACACTTTGTGTTCTCGGGAGATCAAAAATGAAATCCATTGCAATACTTTCCTAGGGGCGGGTGGGTATGGGTAAAGGCTGTAACAATCCCTGTGCTTTATGCCTGTCAAACTTGACCTTTTGGCATACCAAGCAACTACGTACAAAATCGTCCACGTCCTTGAGTCTCGGCCATAAGAAGTATCTCTCCGCACCTTTTAAGGTGGTAGCAATGCCGCAGTGACCCGTAAAAGGTGGACAATGGCATTCGGTTAGAATCTTTTCTCTTAAGGGCTGTGTAACGCATAACATGGTTTTCTTCATCAAGTAGCCATCCCGAATGGAATATCCTGCTACTACCTCCCCATTCCATATCCGAGTGAAAATATCTGCAAAATCTGTATTTGTGGCATATTGATCGACCATATCCTCGAAGCTCCTATGATGTATCGCGGAAATAGCCAGAACCAACGGCTTTCGAGACAAAGCATCTGCCACCAAGTTTTTATGTCCCTGAACATGGACAGTGTGGAAGTGAAACTGTGACAAGATGTTCACCCACCGCATCTGCGATAGCTGCTTCTGTGACAAGAAGTAGCGTAAACTTTGGTGCTCTGTGAAAACCGTTAAATCGGCTCCGAGTAGATAATGTCGTCACTGAGTAAGAGCATGGATAACCACCAAAAGATCTTTCTCATATATGTGTGCTGTCAATTCCAACCTTAAAAACAAACGGCTCTCATAGGCAATGGCGTGGGCTTCTTGCATTAAGACCGCACCCAGACTACGACCACAAGCATCACAATATACTTCAAATGACTTCTGCAAGTCCGGCAAAGTCAAAACTGGTCTTGTAGTCAATTTCTCTTCCAATGTCTGAAAGGCAGTCGAAAGGCAGACACCTCTGTGGATCCCCACGAGAAAGGGATTCCTTTCTGTGTCAAGATATGCAAAGGGGAGGCAACCTCTACAAACTTTCTAATGAACCGCCGGTAGTAAGAACATAAGCCCAAGAAGCTTCTAACTTCACGGGCATTCTTCAAATCGGGCCAATCACGGAGCGTCTCTACCTTGGCAGGGTCCATTTGCACTCCTGCTGCTGAGACGATATGTCCCCAAAAGTGTATCTCGGGTAGGAAAAATTCACTTTTCTTTGCATTAATCACCAACTTGTGATCTCGTAATGCCTGAAAGACCCGTAGCAGATGTTCTCTATGTTCTGCCTCATCCTTGGAGAAGAAAGAAAGTGCCCACAAAAGATCTGTACTCTCTGAAAATCCTATCCATCATTCGGTTAAAGGTCGTTGGAGCATTGGTAAGCCCAAAAGGCATCACCAAAAACTCGAATAAACCGAAGGTGTCCGAAAAGCTGTCTTGTAGACATCTCCCGGCGCGATTCACACCTAATGATATCCGCTCTTTAAATCGATCCTGTTGAAACAAGAGGATCCCTGTAGTGGGTCTAGAATATCATCGATCCTAGGAATCAAAAATCTGTTCTTGATGGTGATTTTGTTGAGAGCTCTATAGTCAATGCACATTCTCCAAGATTCGTCTTTCTTCAAAACCAACAACACCGGAGAGCCGTAAGGTGAAGTACTCGGCTAGACGAGACTCTTTTCCAAGAGGTCTTTTACTTGGTTCATAATTTATTCATTCTGGGCTCGACTCACACGATAAAGTGGCCGGTTCAGTGGTGTGCTTCCAGGTATCAGATCAATGGTATGATCCTCGGGAGGAGCTGGTGGCAACTCGCCTATCAGGCCCTCAGAAAAGCAATAGGCATGAGTGTGGAGAAAATATTGGCGTTCTTTTTCTAGATCGGACATATTTGTCCTATGATCATCATTCAACTCTTTCAAAAAGATCGAGTAAACAAAGAGACTGGATTTCATTAATTTTGAAACGGTCAAAGCCGATACAATAGGGACAGACTCGCTCTTAAGTTTTACATCAAGTACAATGGTTCGGCCCTTTTCTGTAGTCAAAGTCGCTTTTTTCGCCCAATAGTCGACCCCGGCGTTGTTCTTATGGTACCAAAGAATTTCCAAGAGGACATCACAACCTTCCAAGGGCATTATGTAGAAGTCCTCGCCCCAAATACCCCTGACAATGCAACCGAAGTTTGCCAATGACGGGTGTAATGGCCACGTCCCTGTCGGGTGCCGCTAGAACTGCCTCTGCTTGTGGCCCCATCCGATCGTGCGTAATCTTGAGCCGCGCCGCCAATTCAGGTGAAATGAAGTTGGCCTTGGCTCCTCCATCAAAGAAAATCAGGGCTTCTTGATCTTTCACTTTGCCCCCAGCTCGGCGAAGTTCTGTACTCTCATCAATCGTGCTTGGGTCAGTACCCATGCAATTTGGAACCAATCCTGCTTTCATCTTGCCTTTCCGTCCACGTTCCTCAGCTGCTTTTGAACTCTCTAGCCTTTCTTCATCTTGTTCTTTCTGTGCCTTTTTAGGGCACTTCGCGGAGATGTGTTCTTATTCCCCGAATCCAAAACACTTCCGCTATTTAATGTAGTTGGCTCTCTCCTGAGGAGTGAGCCGGGGTCGTGCATCCTTATCTTTCTGATCTTGGGGGCTCTTCCTCTTTCTACTTTCATTTTTAGAAGTCTGTTCTGTTTTCTGCGTCATGATCTCATCTGCGGCGTAAGTCAAATTGCCTAAGTGTATGGCAAAGCCCCGTTTCGCATGACTCATCAGTTCTTAAATAGAATCTGACTTTTGCTCTAAGCAGTGAGCTCGGATCTCCGTAGGAAGTCCCAAGGTAAACCGCTCAATCTGTTCTATAAACGAGATCTTCTTAAATGAAGAAGCAGTTACAAAAGAGCTCCAAAATCTCTCGCAATATGCGTCCAAGGTATCTTTCTTGGTCATCCAAAGATGGTTCCAAGCAGTTCGTATATCGCGTTCCTACTCCCGAGTCAACCAAGAAAAAATAAAAAGCCTTTTAAATTTCAGCCATTTACTGGCGCTTTCTTGTTCAATAGAAGAGTGGACCACCAAGTTCGAGCATTTCCCTTGAATTAAGAGGTAGCCCTCCGAATCTTGGAGTGCTTTGAGTAATGTCCTCCAAGAAAGCTATGTCAAAATGCTGTATGAAGGCCAAAGCCTTCGAAGTATCTCGAAATCCAGAAAACGTGTCAAATTAAATTGATTGTCCACCTTCTTTAGATTCTCGGACTTTCTTGCTTTTATCCTCCAGAAAGTCATACTAGTTGGCTTTATAGAAACTCTTCTTCTTTGCATAAAATCTGTGATCATCGGAGTCCAAACTATCTGAAGAAGAGTCCTCTGTAGAACTGCCAGAAACTGGGCAAAACTTAGGCTTCTTTGCTTTTTTCTTGCCCTTTCCGAAGCTTTGCTTTTTGCTTCGCTTTTTCTTCTTCGCTCGAGTCAGAAGAGCTAGAAGGAACTGTCCAAAGAAGAAGAACTGGATACTCCTTCAAATCTGACGTGTTTCTTCTGTTTTCTTGCCGAGGCAAAAGCAGATTGACGACCCAAATAGCCCGGGAAGTCAATTCCTTTCTTCTGCTTTTTGTCGTGCTTTTTGGCTTTGTTGGTTACGTCAAAAAGCTGGGTAATGCATGTATCAACCACCTCTTCTAATTCTTGCTCTGTAAACATCATAGGAGTAGGAGGTTCCTTGAGTGCCGGTTTGAGGGGTGGTTATGTGGCCTTCTACCACTGAGAGTGCACTTCGTCGAAGGATGACTGCGTCAAAAATTTTGCAAATTTGGGATCCTTCGCAAGATTTATCATCATATTTGTCATATCGCCAACCAATTGCTGACGCTCCATCTCTTCAATCTCCGCCTCAGTAGGCCGAGGCGAGTCGTACTCCTCATGAGAATCTTCTTCGTGATCGCTTCCCGCATCCCCAGATGCAGAGGAAGTTGATTGATCTCTGTTTGAATCCATAAAGTGTCGCGAGCAAAGGATCGGATTTCCCGGTAGAAGAGAAATCGGCCACACTCTAATACCATTGTAACAGACTTAGACACTCCAAGTCAAGATTCTACCGCAACACAGTAGAGATTCACTTCAAAACAGTTCACAGTTCACAATTGATTCGACACGGCCCAGCGGAGTTCCGTGCCAAGAGGTATTGGCCCCAAAGACTGGCGCCCCTTTCGGTATTTCTTTTTATATTAAATCTGTGCTCAAAGTACAAGGGAGTGGGAGGGTTCTCACTCTCAGACTCTGCGTCCAGATGCTCTGCAGAGTGGGAGCCTTGCCCACGTATTTAAAGGTTTACAAGGGTTGCCAAAGCAGAGCCCCAAAAGCTGCCATCTTTTTCAAAATAAATCAAAGCTTCCAGAAGCTTCTAAAAATAAAGCTATCCTTCGATGATCTAAATGCTTCATAAAACCGGCAATGTAGTGTTGGATGAACCCAAACCATTGACATAGTGACTAGTGCTCAAAATTAACTCTCAACTAGATTAAAGCAGACACATGAGAAGCTTCAATGTGCAAAATATGAAGATTTTTGTTAAAGGGCTTGTGAAATAGGCAAAGCACCAGACTTTCTATTTTCACAGGTTGCTGCCACTTTGACGCTGCGTTTTGCTCAAAGGACCGCTCCATTCCCTTGCAATACTATTACACCATCGTAAAAACATTCATTTCTCTCTTTTCTTCTTTCTAGCATTATTTTCTCAATGAAACACTCAAAAATAGAGCAGTAGACTTAAACATCAGATCCACTCTTAAATATAAACCACCAAGGAGTTCTAAAAAAGGTGTTACCAGTCCTGAAGGACAGGGCAGTCACAGATCCTCTTGTTGTGTGACTAAAGGTAGTGACAGTTTCATCAAACCTAAGATTGTGAACGTATATTTTCCCATCTCCACAACCAATACCAACAACATCCAATGCAGGAGACGACACACAGCACCGAATAGGAGAGCCCCAGCCTTTAAATTTATACAGCAGTTTTCCTGTGCTGATGTTCCACAAAAACAAAGATCCTTCTTCGGTCCCAACAATCACCTGCACAAAAGAAAAGTCAGAAGACAGCACATGAAGCTTACCAAAACAATGGTAGTTAAAAACAAAGCAGGTTAAATTTGGCAATGAAGCACCAAAAGCTTTGTGTGACTTGAACAGAACAACCTTAAGTGCTTCCATGAAAAAAACCGGGTGCTTTTATTGTTAAGTGGGTTGGTTTCCTTAAAACATGCTCCATGCTTGTTCCCGCAATCAGGAGTAGAAAGAGGAACACTGCAGTAATGCCATAGCCCACACTTCACACGCTGGATGTACCAAAACCCAACTCAAATCTCCTAGCACTGATAATTATGAACGCTTTCTAGCCTCTAAATTAGCTTCAAAGAATGCTAGCACCGAGGACACCATTGGTCACTTTACTGAAAATGTTCCCATAAATCTTGCTTGCATACATAAAGCTGGCAATTGGCCTCAAATGGATCATATACCTTAAACCTTGATTTCATCACCCACTCAATGCACATAATGGCTCCCCACCAATTTTCAAAAACCTTCAGGAGACTTCCACAAAATTTGTTCTCAGAAACAACATCCCTCTCAAAAGCTGTGCAAAGTGCTTAATGAGACAACTCAAAGAGCGAACGTCAACCAGAGACCGGCTCCCAAAAGATACACACATGCAGCATACATGGAGATTGCCCGAAACTTCCCAGAAAATACCTTGTTTAGGTAAGCATCTGGATGCATTAAGCATGTTGGTAAGACTGGCTCTTCCACAAAAAAATTTCGTACTGGAGCAGCCTCTTTCTCCAGATTGGTGGCTTCCCAGACAAAAATCCATCCCTTAGAATCAGCACTTAGGATATGATCTCCAAGAGCAACGATGTGCACAATTTTACTTTGATGAGCAGACCATTGAGCAACCTGTGACAAAAGGAAAAGCCCTTAGTGACACCTAAGCAGGAAAAGTTTGCCAAGATGGACAGATCATGGAGAGGAATTAATGTAGCTAGTAGATGACTAGACCCAGATTTGTATCTGTCATTCATTAATCAATTGCTCTAGACATTGTCTTTGGACTTGCATTCTTCACAAAAGAAAAGGGCTAGCCAACCCACTACTGTCAAAACTCCTCTCTGCTCTTTATGTGGATCTAGCTAATTACGTTCTTAAGACCTCAAAAGAAGAAAACAAGTCATCACTTTACCTCAACTCTGCCAGCAGAAAAGACTAAATACTGATTATGTCAGTTAAAAGTGAACTGTTTTGCTAGAATTGTTAAACTACAAGGAGATGCTTCCTGTTATAAAACGGCAACAGATACCTGTTGTGCCCGTCGAAAGACAAAAATCGATCTTCCTGCGGCAGCATATGTGTAATCTCGCCAACAAGCAAGAGAACGTATTCTTTTCTCCAGCTGAGGTGCTGCAAACAAGTAACAAACCGGTAACAATAAAAAACAATCACCTACTCGCCGTAGCTCAACATGTTGATGCTAAAGGCATAGAATTCAGTCAACACCCTAGTAGGCAGGTTATTCAAAGAAATTATCTTCTTGCTGTCACTCAACATACTGATCCATCAACACAGTAGTAGGCAGGCTATTTTTTAACACATCTCATTTACTCTGTCGCAGCTGAGAAGTACCACGTTTTCTCAATTAATTTTGAATCTCTTCTTCAAATGTAAAGAGTTATTCTGATTTCGAGTTCATGCTAAAATTGAAAGTATAGTAGGACAGGCAAATGTTGCACTTTAATAAGGAGTTTGAGCATGTGTGAGGAAACCCCTGTTCTCCCAGCACTAGTTTGCATATGACAATGGTATTCCCACGTGGAGTTTAGATCAGCAATTCATTATTGCCACCTCAAAGACCTTGTTCTAATATCATATTCTTTTGGATAAAAGTAGATATACTACTGTCGCAGACTAACACTACTGGTCCAACTCATGTCCCAAATCCTCAAGCTCCAACAATGTCTTTCTAAATGCTACACATCCAAAAATTTAAAAAGGAGACTTAATTGACGATTTCCTTATGCTTGTTAAGCTTGTTAAGCACTGCTTGATTGTCACCTTGATTCCATGAAACGCATTTGAAGTGAACCATTACCCATTCAAGTAGGCCACAGAGACGTTATGGGTTCAAAAAGTTAAACAACAACAGGCTTACACGATTCAAATGGCATGGAATCAGAAGGCACGACACACTACTGAAATAGTCATTCACTCATCGTGAGGAGTCTGTGTATATCCCTCTTCTCCTCAGTAAGTTATATCGGCTTTCCTTCTTCAGGTTTTTTCAACATGCTTTGAAGGACCTATCCAAACCTATGTACATACACCTATATACAAAGCAAATTTAAAGTACCACGTCAATATCTACCCGCAGAACGCCCATCATTTGACAACTTTACTATCTAAGATAGTAGACTTTCAGGAAGGTAACAGTATTAAAAAGCACTCAAAAATTATCTGATACCCCACCATACTAACTTTCAGCGACTCCAAGCAATACAAGAATTAGATCCCGACAACCATTGAAGAACACTTGCTTACACTAACCCTCTAAAACAATTTCAAAAGAGGATTTTTAGATAACCTCTTATGCTCTCAAAAAGAAGATTCTTACCGACAAAAACGAGTGAAAGCTTTGCACACTGCAAAGAAAACATAAGCCAGAAATAATCTCTCTCTCTCTCTCTCTCTCTCTCTCTCTCTCTCTCTCAGCCCTCCACATATCTTCCAATGTATGATTCATCCTTTCAGTTTGTCAATTAGACTCTCAATAACGATCACATACACAACTTTGTCTAAAGGTGAGTAAATACATCTTGCTAAAATTGTCCAATGAACTTAGTATGTTGATCACTGATGTTATCCGCACACAAGCCATATAGCTTATCAAGTTGATCGATGAATAAAACCACCAACTCATGGCTTTTTACTATCGATGTCATTGGTATAAATTTGGCTAGTCTATCCACCATGACCCAAATGGCATTATTGCAGTCACTACATTTGGCAAACCAACTATAAAATCCATAGAAATACTTTGTCATTTGGCATGAGGGATTTCTAATGGATGCAAGAGGCAATGTTTCTTAAGACGTGCCTTGCTAACCTGACACTGAGTACACTTCTTCATATATTGTCACGAGACACATCCAACCCTATGTGTTCGTGGACAAGCTACAGCACGACAAGGGTTCCGTCAGTCCAGTCAGTCTAGATTTAGAAGTGATCTGGCACTTTTGTGAGTCTGTTCGCAGACCATGCATGCCCATGCACTTAGTGTAGATGCATATCCTCTGGTTGCACACAGCATGATCATAAGCATTCCCATCAAAATCCTTCAGGGGAATTTTCCAGTGTATTTTACCTATTTTCCTTATTTTTGACATTTTTCACTTATTATTTTGAGTGACTTTTGTTGGGAAATAAGTAGGGCAAATTGGGTAAGATAATATATAAGCAAACCAAGGCCAAGCGACGTAATGTGAAACCAGCCAATGCCACCAGTCACTCACAAAAGGAGGCTAAGACCTCATTTGTAGATAACAACCTCCACTGGCAGAGTGCAAATGGTCAGCCCGTGAGGCATAAGCATGCACGAGGTTACCTCGAGGAGGTGAGGCGGGGTGATATGGAACACTTGGTCTTACAAGTGTATGCTTACATCCTTGGACGCTAGCCCCAACTAGGGGGTGCTAAAGGACGGTGGCTATGGGCATCAGGTTCACCTCATGTGTGTCCATAGGCAGTCCGGGTACCCTGGAGATCCTTTTCCTCTTGGTTGTTTTCACCATGCAATCTGTCTCATTTGCCGATCTCATGGTAGGGGCCTTCCTCCGATTCTAGCAAGTAACCCCTCTACTTGCCGCGCCAATCCCTTGCTTCCATTCAAGAAGGATCCTTGCCTCTGTTCAAGGAAGCACTTTGCCTCTTTATAATTTTACCAAACCTACCCCATGTAACAATTCTTGGTGTCGGAAAACACAACTAGCCAAACAGCATGCATGCTATAGTACTACTATGTGTTTGATGGTTGGGGTTTTCACTGCTGTTTTTTCAGTCTCCTTAACCCACACACCTCCCATCATATTTTGCTAGGAAGAAGGGAAGAAGAGGGGGGGGGGGGTGGACTATATATGGTTTAACCACTAAGTGACTGCACCAAGACTGTGTAAGCAGTACTGTGGTCTTACTTACTCATGAATAGCAATTTCAGCTATAAAGGAGAGTGCAAGTACTAAATCATGACAGTCATCCACCAAATTTAAAAAAACGTACTAGCTCCATCATGAATACATACACAAAAAAATAAATAGACATGTATAATCGTTCCTTAACTTAATCAATCACTCAACCTTACTTCAAATTAAAGAAACAAAGCTTACATTGAAAATTTGGAAGGCTTTTCCAACACTAACTGTGACAAAATTCTCTAAACCTCTCTGTTGCACAACAAATGGGATGTTATCAGTGATGTAGCCAAGCGCGCGATAAGGTTCAAAGATGCCCATTTCTTCCTGCTTTTGACCTTTCAGAAAAAACATGAAATGTAAAATCTCTCTCTCTCTCTCTCTCTCTCTCTCTCTCTCTCTCTCTCTCTGCAACTGGTAAAAAGCAGCAGCCCAATAAGAATCACTTGAGGAGTGCGCAGCCGTCCCACAGCTTACCTCTCTCTCTCTCTCTCTCGCCAGCTGGGCTTCTGCGCTGCTTCTTCGTAAGGGGGCTCTATTACTTTAAATTAGTTGTTAAGCACTATCAAGTTACGAGCATGAAGGTTTGTGATAAACCCCTTGCAGGAAATGTATACACGCTTTGGTCTAGAGCGCTTGAACTAAATCAAACACACCCCAAAAATGCAAGACATGTATGTATACTTGACTAGTTTGAGTTCTAGATACAAGCATTAATGGAAGAAAAAGTTTGCAAAGTGGAAGAAGAAATGCAAAACACAAAAGGGAAAAAGGCTTCACAAGAAGGATGATAATATTATGCTTTGAAAGATGCCATTTTGAAATACAAAGCCATTCATGAGCGTTGGAAATAAGATAATTGAGATGGAAGGGGCAATGCAGCAACTTAAAACCAAACTTTGGCATGCAAATTAGACATAGAACGTGTCACCAAAAAAGAGAGAGCACTAAGTGAGATGCCAAAAACAAATTTGATGATGATATCACATGTAGAAGAGGGCTTGAAGGCATGGATTGATGTTGTAAGCAAGCATGTAGAGAGCATCCAATGGATGGAAGTGGCAAGGAAACTAAATATTGCTCACGTCTCGACATCTCCCAAACCAACATCTTCTATCATCAACACGAATTTTCAAGAGGGACAAAGGAGGAAGACAGGGGCACTTCATGTGGGGGTGACCAGTTTAATGATGAGGAACCATGTGGAGACTAAGGAGCTATGCAAGCTAATGTGTATTGAAAATCTTAGCCATACAACTGCTTGGAGAATAAGGAAGAGAAGTAGCAACACCAATGGAGCCATAGAAACTTCTAAAGATAGAACCTTTATACTTTGTTTTCTAGTAATGGTAGCTCTATGAAGGATTTCTTTTTAGCTTGAGAAGAACACTTAAGAGCAAGGGCATTTTTTTAGGAGATGGTCTTGCCCCTAAATCAATTTTCATGTATGGGTATACATATGCCAACGATTATAGCTACTCAAAAGTAGAGAAAGTTTGATTTTTATCAAGAACAAAAAGTCAGTATTCTTTAGCAGAGTCCCAAATAAGGCCATGAAATCTATAAGACCACTCTAAAGCTACATATATGGAATTGTACCTATATGGGATTGAAATGAAGCACTTAGACTAGATGCAGTTGAGGAACTCTACATTGCCCTTTGTTACTTCCCACCCACCACACCTCAATATGCTCCTCCAATGACATAGCCACCATATATAGGTACGGATAAGGATATACGGAGATGTTGAGACGCAAGAAGTTATAGTTCATTTTCTCCTTGGGTGAAAGCATGTAATGGTGAAAAGTTGTTTGTGCTATCAAATAGCATAGCATCAAATGGACTTGTGGTTAAAAATTTATAAATTTCATCGAATTTTGTCAAAGATTATAATTTTTAGTTTGTACTTGCAATGAGCTACCCAACAATATACGATACAAAAAGAAGTAATATAGCTTCGTACAAAAAATGCAGCATCATGGTTTGATAGTAGACATTGATGGACACAAGCTATCGGTACCATAGCATGCTTTTAGTCCATTAACAAGCTTCAAGTAGATGTTGAAGGATATGTGCATCGAGAGGATTTCTTTGTTTCCCCCTCAAAGCATGAGAATGTTTTTTTTGGAGCTCCATGGTTCCATTAAATTATAGTACCTTAACATAGCCATCAAGCTTCACCATAGACATAACACTTCAACCAGACAGAATTTGCATGAGCTAAGGCCTTTCTTGACTTGTGTAGCTCCTAAAGGAAATTTGTTAGGGATATCGCATAAAAGGCACACTATCTCACTTTGTTGCAAAAAGGACCACCATATTTTTAGACTGGTTTGTATGACCGTTCAACAAGCATTAAGAGATTCATTGACCGTGCACAAATTTTACAATTACCAGATTCTCTCATCCACATGTCATAGTTGCTACTGATGCAAGTGGTAAGGGAATTGGTGGTGCATGCATGCAAGACAATCAGCCATTGTGTTTAAAGGTTGCAAATTCAAGCCATCTGGATCTTAGGAGAATGTGTCCAACAAATAACTCACAGTTGTTATGCATGCAATTAAAAATGGAAAGCGCAATTTTAATGCCTGTTGATTTTGTTATTTATAGAGATTAGTAGAGCCTCAAATATTTTCTCTCCCAGCCTTTACTTTTGAATAAACATATTAAGTGGGCATCTTTTATAAAAATCTTCAAACCAACCTATAACATCGTAGAAGGAGAATGGGGTGCATGATGCTTTGAGTAGGAGACCTTAACTTAATGATTTATCACTCATTGAGGTTACATTTTTTGCAGCTATGGCTGCCACTACACACACATAATAGTTTCAAAACTACATGGTTATGTTTGATTGAGCATGCTACCTATTCATTTTTGGATTACCCAATTCATTTTTTGAATACACAAATCAAGAAAATTTTATGTACTTCATGCATAAGCTTTGTGTGACTAAACTTTTTCGTCTCAAGATTATTGAGGAGTTGCACAAACCTTGTTATGTTGAACATAGTGGTTTTGTAGCCACTTATCAATTTTTGCGTTAAGATTCTTTTCGCCAACCATTAGAATTGATGTTAAGCAATATTTTTCATCTTGTTTGCTTCTCAAATGGTTGTCTCTTAATAGTAAAAACTTAAGTTTATCATACCCACTCCTTACTCTTGAGAGATCTTGGGAGTATGTTTCACTAGATATTGTTACCGATTTTCCTCCAACGTTCATAAACATGTTATGATTTTGACCATAATTGATCGATTCTTGAAGAAAACATAATTTATTCCTGGTAACAAAACTCTAATTTCACATCAAGCCACACTTTTGTATTTAGACATTGTTTTTCTGCAAAAGGCTTGCCTAAAATAATGATCTCTTATCAAGATTCAAAGTTTTGTAGTGCATTGTGTACTAGTTTGTTTGAAAATATGGGCACAACATTTGATTTCACCTCTTCATTCCATCCTAAGTCTAATGATCAATTTAAAGTCACTAATTGCACTATCATTGATTTAAGGTATATGTGCATTCACAACCAAGTAATTGGGATGACTATTTTCATATTTTATAGTTTGCATACAATAACACCATTCACCTTGCAATGGGTAAGTCTCCATTAAAGTTGTTTATGCTCATTCTCTTCCCTCACCTGCATCTAGATTGTCCATGTATAGTGCCTACAATTAATAGCTTTGTATTGATTTTTTATCACATTCATTCAGTGTTCAATTTGCAATAAAACACTCACAAGACCGATACACTCAACAAGGGAATAAGCACAAAAGGGTCCATATTTTCAATGAAGGTGTTTATTTTATGTTGCACATGCTACTCATGTTTGGTTAGTGTCCTCCAATCAAGTGTGAATGGCCATGTCTATATATATCGCACTCCTATGGTTGGGTCGCCGATTTATGGTAGTGCTCCTTTGTAAAAGAGCTCCTTGGTGGAGGGATCATAATGACAAGTTTGATGAGAGGCTATAATGCTTACATTTGTAGAGTTTATGGAGGATAAGAGAGAGAAGCATCCATGGTGTTAACATGCCAATGACATTTAATTACAATAGAAATAGAGTAGAATGTAGATGCAAAACTAGATTGATTGGTTCTACTTAAAAATGTGTACAAAAGGCTCATTATATAGAGTTGGCTAAGGCATCTCATCTAGCATCATACAATGGGTCCAAATGAGCCCATCCAACTTGCAAACTCGTGGGTGACCTTTCAAGCCAATTTAGGAGTCCATTGACTAACTCTAGGTGAGTCCACACCCTCTAGGAATGACCCCCACGGGTACCCACACCCTTAGGTACCTTTCCCACATGCTACCACATGGTTTTGTGCCACATATGCATCCTAGTAGGATAGAGTATATACACACCAACATAGGACAAATCCCACGTTTCCCAACAACCCTCCCCTTGGGGTTTGGACTATGACAATAGAAAATAGTTATGCCAATCCAGGCTTACCATCATCCCCAATCCAGAGGACCATCTCCAATCCAAGAGACAACTGATGATAAAAACTCAAATCCAGGAGCACGACTCCAATCCATGAGTCCAACACATAACTCTAGTCCAAGAGTCTATAAAACTTTCATCTCCACAATTTCGTTGTTTGTCCTCCTCCACTCCTACTTCTTTGTCTTTCGACTCTGCTACCGGCACCATCTTGGTGTTGTTGCTGCCATGGTTGTTGCAGTAGCTTTCTCATGAGCTTTATTGAATGAAAATGGAAAGCTAAGTAACACTAATGCGAAATAAAAAACTGATGCTAATGCTCCTCCCCTTGAATAGAGATTTCTAAGTTTCCAACCCCTCATGGTGCAATGGAGTAGTCTTAGCCGAAGGACAATACATTGTTTTTCTTCTTCTTTTTTACCAAACTAGTACTTTTAGATGAACTAGGGCACCTATAATATGGCTAAGGAGATCAAGATTTTGCTAATGAGTGGCTTCACTGATGACATCATGCGTTTGATTTTCTTGAATTGTCAATATTTCATGTGAAGACACTTCGAGCCTACTATGTTCCACCTCTTATTTTTTTGTAATAGGAAGACGAGCTTCTTCAATCACTATATACACAAACCGATCTAATACTTCTTCCCCTGTATTCTCTTTTCCTCCTGCTTTTTTGATGTAGACTTCTCAATCAGTGTATCCCTGACCACCGCTCGATCTCGTGTTCCTTGCTCTGGTAGGGTTGCATGTTTAGTAACAGGTGGCTTGACAACCCTAACAACTCGCCTCCAAGTGGATGTGACCACTGGCTTGTTGACAATCTCCACCTTTGCATAGCTCATAGCATAGTGACCAATATTGTGACATTTAGAACATGCGTTGGGGAAAGAGGCAAATTCTAGCTCTTGCTAAAAGGCTCCAAAACATCCCATGTTTAGATCAACATATTTGGGAATGGGCTTGCTTATTTTCCATAAGATGCAAACCTTAACATCCAACCTAGACCTAATCCGTTGTAGCCTCGATATGAACAACACATAGCCCATTAGAGAGGTAATGGAATGAACATGATCATGTAGCCAACGAGGAAGGTTTTTAAGCGTAACCCACACCGAGAAAAAATTCCTAAACTCCTGATGTGGGCAAAAGTATGCCATGCACAACATGGCATACGCAAAGAATGAAACCCACCATACACCTCCTCTTATAACGATCTTGAACCACTTGCCCTGAGGCACACACTCTCCCAATTCCATAGGCCTTAAGTCAGCATATGCCTATCCATGAAGTATAGAAATACCGATTAAGCACAACATGTCTCTAGGCTTTGTAGAGCTACCTCAAGATTAAAATCAACATTCAATGTGTAACCATCCAAACATTTGTTATGTTTGTATGTATTAACACCATGCAGCATCTCCTTAGTCATATTGCAAACACCAAAGGGGATGGCTTCAAAACTTTCTCGTGGCAGCTTGGAGTTGTATAGTTGTTGTTGGCTCATTTTTTACCCTCATCAATAAACAAAAATGATGGATTTTGCTTACTTGTGATATCCAGATCCGCGCATTGTAGCTCATTCTAAGGTGCTCAAGAACTGGATGAACCCTATACTCTAGTTTTACCCCCTTAGATCCTTCTTGCCCCAACAGTAGGCCATCATCATTCTCAGTGACAAGAGATCCACTATGGGAGCACCCCTAGAGAGACACTTTCTTGTTGCTAGCATTTTAAAACCACAAACAATTGGAAAGGAAGTTATGAGGCCCTTATACGAATTTTAAAGGGACCCATTTTACAAACTAGAAAAAGCCATCTTAAAACATTGTCTGAAAAGAAGTCAAAATTTTGTACACCTTTCTCCTTCTCATTTGAGGAATGTTTTAATACGCCAAAAGATGAAGGTATACTCTCTCTCAAACTAAGAAAGTAAAAGAATTTACTTTTTTGGCAAGTGAATTATATATAAATAAATAAATAAATATATATATATATATATATATATATATATATATATATATATAGAGAGAGAGAGAGAGAGAGAGAGAGAGAGAGAGAGAGAAACTATCATTTTTGAGTGACTTGGAGGGGTATTCAATCAAGAGCCAGAGCCAGATTAAATTTTAATGGCCGAACCACCACATTGTATCCAAGAGATCCCATCAGCTATGAATTTGCCCCTGTTTGGCTAAAGAGGGTGATTGTTGGGTTAGCCCAACTTGGGTGGCCATCTCTTTGTGTGAACAGGATGTAAGCCTATTTAAAGGCTAAGAAAACATAATCTAATCTCTCTTATCTTTTGCTCACTACTCCTGCATCTTATCTTCTCTATCACTATCTCCAAGCCATGTTGATCTGAGAAGCAATAGATTTACCCTACACTTGAGACTAAAGATTAGTCAGTAAGTTAGGATGGTAAATTTCAAATAATTGTCGTTACTTCATCATCTTGTGTAACTTTTTAGTTACAATAGGAGTAGGGTAAATGTAAAATACTCTATGTTGCATCTGTGCTTTAAGAAATTGCATTTGACCACATTCTGGCCAAGTTCAAAATAGACATGCCTCTTTTTTTGACAAGTCTAAAATTCATTCTCACATGCAAGTTTACCAGAGCACTCCAAGTAGAACTAGGAACATGAATATGTGCTAAAATTCAAATTGGAACTCACAAGCCACCTTGGAAAATAGGCACGCCCATTTTGCAACACACCAACTGCAGTCATTTTGCACAAGTCACTTCACTAGCCAAAACACGCGCACCTACTAGACCAAAGCGAAAACAATAGCTTGAAAGGTAACATTAGCAAGGTTGGGCATCAAATTCTTTCTTGGAAGAGAATCATCAATTGTACAAGATCCAATAGAAAGAGCTAACAATAATGGCTAAAGTATTGGAACAACTCTCATTTGTTGTAGAAGCACGTGAACAATGCTCCAAGGAGAAGACAATAGCCTTTCTCAATATGAGTGCACATGTCCAATGGTTGCAGATACACTTAGAGGTGACAAAAACCCAACTAAGAAGGGAAAAATCACAAAACAAAGATCAAGACAAGCTCCTTACTAGGTTGAGAACCATATGTATTGTCCTTACACTACAAGGTACAAATGAAGCTTACCAAGCTATGGAAAAGAAGACAAAGGACCTCAAAATAGAACTCAAACTTGAGCAAATGCAAAGAAGAGAATTGTCTTTGATTTTTATACAAAAAGAGGATGTCTATCTCAAGGAGATAGCTAAGTTAAAAGTGGATTTGCTAAAAAAAGAAGAGAACAAAGGTAAAATTTCAGTCATCGATGAAGACATAGTCAAGCAAGCATGCAGGATACGGAAGCTCTACAATTCTTATAGTGTATATTAGAGATAGGGGGAACATCTTCTCTACCAGAAATAGCCCCATTGGAGATAGAAATGGACTCCTTGCCATCAACAAGCTTGTCCGTTGAAGTTGAAAAATCTCTAGAGGTAAATATAGCACAAGAAATTTGGAAGGAAGCCATGTTATGTGAAGAGCAAATTTTGCATTCAACAAATGTGGCCCAAGTGTCTCCAAAGCAAATTGATGACACATGGCATCAATAAAGCCTTCCCTATCCCTTGATCAAATATGAGCTACTCAAGATAAAGGAAAGGCTACTCACAAATCAAGCATTTGACTGCTAAGCCACACCCCTCATGGTTTCTTTTTTGCCTCAACTGCCACTCAAGCTATTTAGTTTTCTAAAGAAGGATCCAACGCTCTATCCATGGGTCCAAAGTTGGGGCAACCATAAACTCTTACTCAAAAGCCACTAGGCTCGACCACCCATGGCTGGCATTACCCTCAAGCAAGCAAACAAAAGATTACATGAGCCGAGCAGGCAAATGCGCCATGCATGTCTTTCCTCAAAGGCAACTAGGGATTACGCTATGATTTATTTGAGTAAACCACTTCTATGGGTATTATGTCAGGTTAATGTTTTTGCCATCCTATTACATGCAAACTTTTGAGGAAGCATTTTACATGGGGTTCTTCACTCACATATCAAAAATCTTCAGCCATGCAACCTTTGGGCACACTTCATTGGCTACTCATCAATTGAGTTGAAGAATAAAATTGATGAGCGCTTCCTCATGTAAAGGGAAAAGAAACTGCAAATCAAGTACCAGAAGCCTTGGAAGCCTTGTAGAAGTTTCACAAAGCACGAAAGTTTGACTACTACTTCGCCATCAGGTAGTTGTGTCCCAAACAACCCAAGCTAGGAGGGGGGGATTTTAGCACACAAGATAAAAATTCCATTATTTTTATCATACTGAGACCAATTATTGTAACTCTACCCTCATTTATGCAAAACCCATCGAGTCCAAACATTGTCATTCATTCGGAGATGTAAAGTCAATAGTTGGGCCACGAGCTTTCAGATTGTAATTATTAGCCCCATTATACCCCAAGTTTGAGTCAAAATCATCATTTCTAAACCTTGGCTAAGGTATACAAGATAACTTTTGTAAAACCGACCTAAGTTTTGGATAATCAAAAGTGAGTGTAGGACTAATGTTGCTATTTGTGTCTACCCTCTTGCTTATTCCTTACGTATCTCTCTTGTATGATTTGGCATTGCAATTCCAAGCATAGCTACGTGTTTGTAGGTGAAAGCTCTTCCATTTGATGTAAATTACTTGTGGCATTGTGTAACTTCAAGTATGGCTATTTACATTGTATTTTTGCTTATATTGCATGTTTAGCACATCTAAATCAAGTTTCAAGTATAGAAGTAGATAAAGCACACTTTGATGATGTTATAGAGTGCATCAACTGCCCAAATCAATCTGCTAAAAATAGGTGCATTTTGCCAAGGTGTCATAATAGAGATTTTTCATCATGGGGATGTTTGTTAGGATGTGGCCTATTGTTGTGGAAAGTTTGAGTACATTCTGGATCTTGTGGCTATCAAAAACCACTTGAGGCTTGCGGTAAAGTATACTAGATTTTGGTGGTGTTATTGCTACAAAAATGTTAACAAGTCAATGAAGAGAGAAGACACGTGATTCTTGAAAAAAAAGAGTTTTCAAAGCCCATCTTTCTCTATAAGCAAAAAAAATTATTTTCAAGTAGTTCTACCACAAAATGTGGCCACAAAATATGGGAGGTGAATTACTTTTAAAAGCTATCCAATCTTAATTTCCACACCCAAGAGGACATTACAAACACCAAAAGACAACACTGTCTTGATCACCTTTGATACTTTTATTAAAAGAACATATATCAAAAAAAAAAAGTTTGAGCTAAAAACCAAAGGTACATTCGATAATTTTACTTATGAAGCATCCATGTGCCCCACATATCACCCGAGGAAGAGATGTTTTGACTTAAAAATGGTCTACTCCCCTTCTTCAATATTTATATCTACAAAACATAATTTGTTGAATATTTCTATGCATGATAATATGAGAGAAAGATAAAATTTAATCATCTTGACTATACTATTGTATTTTAGATGTCTGGAAACCTTAAAAGTAAATATCCATACATCTCATCATGAGCTTAGAGATAGAGTTTCAATATCAAAATAAAGTGGAAAGATCCAAAAAGGGTTTGTATCGGTCTAAATTTTTCCAGTTGTTAGAATTTGACAATTTTTGACCACAACATTGCATATGGAACACCCAAAAACCTTAGAAATGATTGTCCAAATGTCTCATTTTAACACACAAAGATGGGGTTTTGTACCAAAAATATCCCGAAACTGCCCGAAAGGGTACCATGTTGTCTTTAGAGAGATGGCTTCCATGTCATTATGCAATGGAATCTCTTCAATGTCCGCATGTACATTAGGTAGTACGAGTAGTCTTTACTCTCCCCAAAGCAAGCTAAATGATTGGGTTTCATGTCATGAACGTGCAACATCTCTTCAATGGCAGTATGATCATAAATTAAAATTGTGTTCTATACACCATCTTCCTTTTGTAAACATGCCAAGAAGTCATGTAATTTAACCAATCTTCTCATTGGTCAGATGTATAGCTCGCTCGAGCAAAAAAAAATCTCTTTGGAGTGACGTCCTTCTCCGTCTGATAGCTCGTACACGTTCTTTTTGGAGCCATACCTTTTATTAATTTTTTAAAGGATTTTCAACCATTAGGTAAACTATCAAAATATTATACAAATTACCTTGATAATTTCCATGAATAATTTTTCTTCGTTTAGATAATCGATTTTTTTAAAAATTTAAGCCTTTTTTATTAGATTATAGTTTTGTATAAAATAAAAATTTGCTATCGTATTTTTTCATGACTTTCTAATATCCTATTATAGCTCTTAAAATTATTACATAATTTTCTAAATTAAGTTACCAATTTTTCTTTTAATTTAGGGAAAATTACCAAAATACTTCTCTAATTTGTGGGAATTTCCAAAATGCCCTTCAAATTTTCCAAAATTCCCAAAATACCCCTAATTGTGAGATTAAATTTTGAAGAATCCAACCAAAATAGATATAATGATATTTTGGAAATTTTTGAAATTTGAGGGGTATTTTGGGAAATTCCACAAAGTGGAGGGGTATTTTGGTAATTTTCCATTTAATTTATTATAAAAAACGAAGGATTTTAGACATAATAATTATCCAAACTTTTTTGTACCTCTTGAATTGACCTCCCCCTCCTTCTGGTAGCTCATACGCATTCTTTTTGGAGCCATACCGTTTATTAGTTTTTAAATGGATTCTCGATCATTAGATAAAGTATAGAAAAATTATACGCATTACCTTGAAAATTTCCATGACTAATTTTTCTTAGCTCATACAATCATTTAAAAAAAATCTAAGCCTTTTCATTGCATTATAGTTTTGTACATAGTACATTTTTAATGAAATTTTTAATATGGCTTTTTAATATTCTATTATAACTCTAAAAATTATCACATACTTTTCTAAATTAATTTACCAATTTTTCTTTTTAATTTATTATAAAAAATGGAGAATCTAGACATAGTAATGATTCAAACTAAATATTTGATGAAGATATTTTTATTCTAGCTTTTTAACAATGTGTTTTTACTTTGACAATCATTACATAATTTCCTAAGTTAATTTGAAAATTTTATTCTTTGCTACTAAATCAGTCCCTAGCATGGCCTGAAATCATTTCCCAGGTTTTGCTAACTTGGGTTGCATACCCTGCTTTAACTAGAAATATCTACTCCGCGTGATAAAATCTATACTTCTACTTAACATAATATGGCGGAGGGGAGTCCCCTTTACATGCGGCGCAAGCTGCGAGCTAAAGGCTAGATTCCAAAAGAGGGAGAGAGAAAGAGAGAGAGACCACTGAAGGTGGCCGATCGTACTAGTATGTATAATGAAGCTTAAATTTTTGGAGCTCAATGAACCCCTCCACATGTCGGCCTCCCCTTTCTTCTCCAAGGAAGACTGCTCAACACTACTCACATTTAAGCCGTCGACATCTCCAATTAGCATGGGAATAGAATCCACTGTAGATCTATTGTACGTGTGTTTCTGGGGCATGCGCGTTGTAGGAGTTACACGGGAAGAGACCACCTTGTGTGTGTCGGTGTGTGATGGAGAGAGAGAGAGAGAGAGAGAGAGAGAGAGAGAGAGAGAGAGAGAGAGAAGAGAGAGAGAGAGAGAGAGAGAGAGAGAGAGAGAGAGAGAGAGAGAGAGAGAGAGAGAGAGAGAGAGAGAGAGATACAACCACTCCCAATGTCTCCCATCATTTCGTGCAGTGTTGATGTGTGTCAATTGGAGAGAGACACCTTCTCTGTGTGTGTGTGTGTGTGTGTGTGTGTGTGTGTGTGTGAGAGAGAGAGAGAGAGAGAGAGAGAGAGAGAGAGAGAGAGAGAGAGAGAAATAACGTTGCATTGCAATTGCCAGCAACATTAAAGCCTCCCTTATGTGAGCTCATGTGCGTGAGAGAGAACCATCATCAACTCATTAATGCTTATTGAGTTCATGTGCCTCAGGGAGAGAATTGTCTAGCATAGAACTTCCAGCTACTGCAGCTTGTCTGTGTGTGTTAGAGTGAGAGAGAGAGAGAGGGAGGGAGAGAGAGACAAACAACACCACTTGGAGCTGAGAGGTTGGGTGCCTGCTACGTAGGGAAAGAGAGAGAGGGGGGAGAAAGTCCTTATCCTTTTCGAGCATTGTTGAGCCAGCAGAGGATCACACCCGTATTTTTGCTCACACCCATCATTTTGTAACCATTGATTGTAATAAATGTCTTTCCGACATTTAATTTTGACTTGAGCCATTCATTAAGTAACGGGACTCAATTGAGTTTCCAGCTTGTAATCCCGACGTAATTTCACCTGCTGATGTAAATAATTAGAGATGTTTTCACCTCCAAGGCTGAGGTATATAAGCCAAAGTTTTGCAACCTAAAAAGAGGATTCAATTATTAATCAAAGTGAGTTTTTGAGCGCCGTGACTGTGTCTGAGAGGGAGAGAGAGAGAGAGAGAGTCTTATCTCCTTGCTACGCGAGCTACGGGGCCGCCATTGGAGAAGCGACACCACCATTGTGTTAGCAACGGTGAGAGCTACGCACAGATACCAAGAGTGCGCGCTATCGGCTTCTACGTGTGGTAAGTTCCTACGAGCTTCGGTGTGAGTTTTCTTCCAACTCGTGTGTCGGAATAGAGCGTGCAGCATATCTATAGAACCACGACGAGTAGAGCTACGCATTAGTACCATCGGGGTCAAGTTTCGGTCACCTGTATTTTTCGGCCTGTCTTCATACGCGTTTACCGCACGGAGTGGTTATAGGTTGATTTTGCAGTTCAAGTCTTTAGGGTGTTGTTCTTACCTAGTGTATAGACTTCCCCTTGAGTTTGAGATCGATTCGATGATTCTAGATCCTGTTTCGTATAGCATTCGTTCGTAGCATGGATTTCAGTCACTTGCGTATTTTAGAACTTAGATTTGATTTCCTTAGTAGTGATTGTCATTAGAAGGTCGAGTAGGTGATTTGACACCCACCTAGTTGTTTCCATGCGCCTGCGGGTCAAGCTCCGTCCTCGTCTGACAAATTCTGTTGTTGGTTGAGTTCTCGCTATTTAGCTTCCGCTAGCGGCGTAACCGCCTTAACATTTGGCGCCGTTGCCGGGGATCGAACCCGGGTCACCAGCGTGACAGGCGGGTATACTCACCACTATACTACAACGACACCCACCTAGTTGTTTCCATGCGCCTGCGGGTCAAGCTCCGTCCTCGTCTGACAAATTCTGTTGTTGGTTGAGTTCTCGCTATTTAGCTTCCGCTAGCGGCGTAACCGCCTTAACATTTGGCGCCGTTGCCGGGGACGAGAGCCCTAAGTAGGTGACCTTAGACTAATCCTACGAGGTGAGTCGTATAAACTACTTTGTATACTTTAGTTAGAAAAGATCTAGGAGTGGTGGACTCCGAAGGTCTCGAGAGATACTAGGAAGTGGGGTATTCCTGGGTCTTCCGTGTTGACAGTATTTTTAGTTTAGCTTAGATTAGATTGTTTTTGATGGTGTTTAAGTGGTTGTTGACATAAAAAGCATTTGCTACTCCTTGTGGGGTAGTAAATCTCTTTATATTTTCAATTGCAAAAAATCCATTTTATGATTAGAAGTAGCTTAGGTAGGGCCTGATTTGATCCTGATCTAGAGCTATCAATTGGTGTTCTATTTGCTTGATGTGTTTGATTGCATGTTAGATCACTGAAAAAGTCTCTTTGGTAGTGAAATATGCAATAAGCAAAGTTCAGAAAAATTTTCTGTGTAACTGATTGTGGCTGAGCACTTAAAAGAGCTATTGGAAGAGTTCTGTGCTGAAAAACTGGAAATCTGCAACTTTAGACATCATACGCGTATGATGTCTTAGGACCTAAACAGAGACTAAAATTGAAAATTTGACATTGCCAGAGTGTTGAGAAGGGGGGTTTTACCCTAAGATCAACTTAAAACAAGAGCATTAACACTCAAAGAAACCCGAAAAGACAAGTCGGAGTCCAAGAAACGCAAAGAATAGGAAATTTTGGATTCAAATCTTGTTTTTACATTCAAACCTGACAAAAACACTTGAAACTCAATTATAAACATTGGAGAAGGCTTAAAACCAAAAATAGTCAAAATCTGGGACAAAAGACATCATACGCGTATAATGTCTTTTGGCACATCCACTGCTTATTTTTAAAATCTGACCTGACAAGATTGTTACAATCACTGTTGAAAGCATAAATATCAAGTTTGGACCCAAATTGATGAAAAAGACATCATACGCGTATGATGTCTTTGACCTAATTTTGGACATATTTTGATACTTTGCTAACACAGATCCATTGTAATAGCTGTCTAGAGGTTATATTTCAAGTTTCATCCCATTTGGATCACAATTGACCAAAAGAACAAGTCAAAAGCAGAAAATTGCCAAGAAAAGCCTAAATTAGCCATAACTTGCTCAAACAGAGTTCAAACTGAATTTTGTGAGTGAACAGAGCATAAAGGGGTCACTGAGAGTGAGCATAA
The DNA here is from genome assembly GCF_014529385.1 of Adiantum capillus-veneris. Lineage (NCBI taxonomy): Eukaryota > Viridiplantae > Streptophyta > Polypodiopsida > Polypodiales > Pteridaceae > Adiantum > Adiantum capillus-veneris. The sequence goes on from NC_140934.1 coordinate 96,299,493, forward strand.
CCAAAATAGTCAAAATCTGTGAAAAAAGACATCATACGCGTATAATGTCTTTTTCAGCATAACAGTAACAAAATTCTCACTTGATGAAACAGAAGTTGCCCAACTGACAAGATTAAACAATTGACCAAGTATCAGTCAGTTTGGATCAATTCTGACCACAAAAACTTGGGGAAAACAAATTGCCGAGACGGAAAAGTTACAGTCCTTTAGGGGAATTGATGAATTTGAGATCAGGCAGGAATCTTCGGAATAATCAACCAAAACAAGGGGAACCAGCAAGTGTCATATCAACCGAGGGAAGTGTAAACCAAAGTTGGGTGTAACCATTAGAGCCGATCTTTGAAGGAAGTGTTTCTGATACTTCTTCGGAGAGATCTTACGAGATTTTCACCGAAAACTTGGAACACTTGAAGCTGAACAACAGAGAAAATATGGCAGCAGGATCATCAAACCCTTCCGCCACCATGAAGCTATTGTTCATAAAATACCAGTACGACAATGAGCAAGGTGCCAAGATCTACAAAGATGGAATGGACCGCTATTGTGTAAAGATAGAAGATAGACCTAGTGAGTTCAAGGACTTAGTGCCTGTGAGCTATAGCGGAGATAGATATCTAGATGACGAGGGTACCATGTACTTGGTAGTCCTAAACCCTAACATTGTGGACAAGTGGGGATTGATGGGCACCAAAGCCAAAATAGATGAAGAACTCGAGGAGAAAGCACCAATAATGAACTTCCCTAATGCGAGGTTAAGAAGAGAGAATGAAACTACAAGGATCAACACTGATAACATCTATGTGGGGCTGTACAAATATAATAATGGGGAGCAAGATCTCTATTATAGATGTGAAGAACCCTACACCAGAGAGTTGACAGACCAAAAAAGACTGTATGTCTTTACCTACACAGAGGGATCGGAAGTGAAAATTGCCGCTTACGATAAGTATGGCAGGCAATACTCAACAATGGGCAAGAAAGAATTAGAAGGATATACATACTTTGGGGGACCACTACATCAGTATTATGTTACTTCTAGCTCACATAGACCAGCACCAACAAATGGAGTGCAAAACTCAATGACAACAGGAGGACAAAGAACTCAGGTTGCTGACTCTTTCAGTCAACCTTGGGACTCGAAGCTCGGACCAATGGGATCATTACATTCCAGAGAGTCAATGGAGACGAATCGAGGTAGTGCTGTTCCAATCCCCACCTATACCACTCCAGGTCCAAGGTTTGAAGCGGAACCATCACATTTACCTCCCAGTAGTAGATTGAGGGCAGAGGAACCGACAAGGGTAACCCATGAAGTCCATGGTGCTAGAGAAAGCTTTAGCCTAGACACAGGAGCAATGAGATTGGTAAAAGATCATAGACGTATGAGACCATCTCAAGTAGCCAAGTGTATGCCCAAGAAGTATGGTGGTTCAGGAGATCCGTATGCACATGTGTCACTCTTTAAGCAAGTCTTAAGAGCTGAGCAGATAACAGATTTCCATACACAATACGAGGGATTTGGTCTTACTCTAGAAGGTACTGCATTGACATGGTTTCAACCAATGAACATTGGGGGATTCCATGACATTGACCATTTGCTAAGAGAGTTTGCTGAGGAATTCTCAAAACGAGGGATTAAGCACAATACGGTCTCACAAATATATGCTTTTAAACAGAGAGAACACGAAAAAGTGAAGGAAGCTTCACTTCGCTTCAAACAATACATTGAGAGATGTCCAATACGTGAACGACCACAAGATGACAGACTATCTGTTCTCTTTATTGAGGGGCTGAGGAACGACACTCTCAAGAAGGACTTGCACTTGAAAGCTTGTACAAGTTTCGAGCAAGTAACGAGAGAGGCATTGTACTTAGTGGATAACTGTACGGTTTATGGAGAGGTGTCAGCGGATACAGATTTTGCATCCAGTAGCTCCTCCTCCGTAGCGAGCGAGACTACCACTAAAAAGAATGTTCAAACAACAACCATGCCAAATGTAGAGCAAATGATAGAAGATGCTCTAAAAAGGATGGCACCATACCAAAAACCATTGCCAAAAACACTGAAATGGTGTGCTATTGAACAAAAATGGACAAATCATCCAACAGAGGAGTGTTATTACAACAAAGGGTATGTAAGGGAGCGCCAGTATGCACCTCCTGCTCAATTAGCACCACCTCAAATACATCCAGTACCTCGATACCCAACGGGAAATGTACCTGGACCTATGGGGATAGAAAGACCGCAACCGGTATTGGGACAACAACCACCTTTACCAGGAGCAAGACCAGTGGGCATTAGATATGCACCAACCTTAGAGAATCAGGAAGAACAAGCCTTAGTGCCTGTTCAAGCCTATTATGAAGAATCGGGTGCACACATGTCTCCGACAGTTTATTACCCACCAGAAGAACCAAAACAACCAGAACCATGGGGCATGATGGGGAATGTTGGAACACCAACAGTTACAAGTGCTTCTGATGAAGAGAGATACAATTTGGACGCAAGAACATTGATGTTCATAGCTCATGGAGGGTTAACAGGACAAAGACCATCCTACCCACAAAGGACGAATCAAGCAGGACCAAGACCAGCACTAGGACCCTGTTACAAGTGTGGAGGTGACCATCTGATGAATGTTTGCCCACATACGGAAATCATTAGAATTAACGCTTATTGCACTGAGTGTGGGGTTACTCACTTCATTGAGGATTGTTCAAAGAATCCAAACAAAGTGCAAAAGACGACATTGAATATGCTAGAAACTATTCCTACCAGCAGTGGGTCTGAAAATGAAACTCTGATACCAACGCAAGTTGTTACTAGAGCTCAAGCTAAGAAAACCACTAGAGAACCTGAGAATGGAAAGTTAGCGACTGAAGTGGTTAGTCAAGGACCGCGGAGTCAGAAAAACACATGGAAAGCTAGAAAAGCACGCATGAAGTTGAGAAAAGAACGTGAAGACGCTATTCTAGCTGAGGAACTAAAGCAAACTAAAGCTAGATTAGAAAAACTTGAGAGTCAAAACGGGAACGAGAGATGAGCCCGGAAAGAACGAAACAAAAGAGTATCAAAGAAACAACGAGCTTAAGCTCAGGGGGATCAGTGCTAGTCGACAAGTACACGAACCATTGGACGCACTGATGAGAGCTTACGAAGCTAGGTTAAAGAACAACAACCAAACACAAGAACAGAGGTGGATGACATACCCAAACGCGGAATTGGAAAAGCAGAGACTTGAAATGTGCCAGAGAATGATCGAGACTGCACAAGCCTTATTAGAACCACCAAAAGAAACAATGAATTGTGGAAAGGAAAACCCAATTCAGCAAGAGACTATCGTTTCACGGGTAGCTGAAAAGACTCCCAGTGCACAAAAGCCTGAAAATACACAAAAGGATGACCGCATAGTATTGAACACAACCGATCAGGAGATAGAGAGTTTTCATCCAGTCATACAGAGGATTTACGAAAAGATGAGGATTACAATGAATTTTGGAAACAAGTGAGAGAGGCAAACTTTGCAAACGAGCTAAGTTGCCAAGCTAATCAGACAAATTGGGAAAAGGACATCAGGAATCCTCCCATAGTGGAATTTGAGGCAGGATCTCAAGTGGACTTGGATCTGCAATCTTACTGGGGAGATGGGGGCTCTGTTAGAACAATGGAGAGCAAACCTCATTCACTGAAAACCTTACCTTCATACTTAGGAGAGTATGAAGCAAAATCCGAGATTAGAGCACTTCCCTCACGAAGAATCTCATCAGAAAAAGTCATGGACTCGCAAGGATTGATAGAGATTTTGTCAACACCAGTGACATGCACTATCACTCTAGCTGAGCTTTTGAGGCTAAGACCACATATGTGGACCACTGTAGGAAAATGCTTGGAGAAATTCGGGATAAAAGATCCAACATCGAGATTGCAAGAGAGCATTGAGGAGCTGAGCAAGCCACAAAAGAACGCTAAGCCTGTACCCTTAAACAAGGTCGGAGAGTATTGCGAAGGTGAAGAGGGGAATACAACCTTACCAGTTGAATTCCAAGGAGTGAACACAATGGCAATACTAGACAGCGGAGCTGGGGTAGCCATTGCTACAAAAGAAATCTGGAAAAAATGGGGGAAACCAGCAATAAGGAAGACTAGGTTGAAACTCCAATTAGCAGATGGACACATGGAGAAACCTATGGGGTTATTAGAGAAAGTTGTAGTGACTTCTTGCGGCATTGAATACGAACATACTTTGCTATTGTCGATTTTGGCAAGGAGAATAACTATGATATCATACTGGGAAGACCATTCATGAGACAGTTGAAAATGGTCCAAGATTGGGGCTACGATCACATATACTTGAGAAATATGGAAACCACTACACGTGTGAACCTGAAAGACCATAGCTACAAAGATGTGAACCGAACACCGGTAGAGGAGTTTGATTCAGCTACTTTGGCGGGATCCGAATTTCCAGCTTGGTTAGGTAAACCCAAGGAGTTATGGATGTGTGGAGCTTCGAAATGTGGAAGTCTGAAACGAGAAGAATGTGTTTTAGAAAGGGCTATCGAAGACGAAACTTATGTAGGAGAACCCTTTCCAGAGGACACGTTTGAACCATTAGAATGGACACACATTCTAGCAACCCTAGATGTTTGTGCAATTCCGGATGGTCCCACAACGAAATTTTGCGACAAGGACGGGTACGACGTGGTTCCGTATTTCATGTTGAGAACTGTACTCAAAAAAGAAACTGAAAAGAACGATACACTGGAAAAGGAAGATGAAGAAGAGGTGTTTCACGACATTCCCGATCATCCAGAGTGGGGAAATGAAGCAGACAACGAGTCAACGGACAATTCAAGCGGAAACGAAGAAACTATAACGGATGTCCGATTTTATGATTTTCCGAACCAAACTAAACAACGCCAGAAACACTATAGAGCAAAGAAAAAAACAAAAGGGGTTAGAACCAATCCGATGCCTAGAATAAGAGGAAAAAATCAATTCCTAATGCTAGTAAAGGCTGAAGATTGTGTTAAGGATAAGATTTCTGAAAGAATGAGAGGCAGTGATCAAAAGAGCTTACGAAAAGACAAAAGAGGCTCAAGAAATCAAGTTCAAAATAATGGAACGAAAACTGAAACAGAAAAATCAGAAAAGAACAAGCGCAACAGAGAACACACGGAGTCCAAGCTAGAACGTAGAAACAAGTACAGAGAGCTCAAGAAAACTCTGAAAGAAGTTTGGACTACAGAAATTGAGAGTGGAGAGGACAAAAACGCCAAAATCAAGGAAAACATGGATGTTCCCTCTCACTATAGGAAATTCACAATAGAGGATAGGAAGGTGATATTAACCCCACCTATTCGAGAGAGGAAGGAGAACGAATCTTATGACGGACCGGAGGATGCAAAAAAAGTTGATTTAGCAGCTCCAGGTGAGCCACCTAGACCGGTGTACATAGCCACAGATTTGTCTCCAGGCGAGGAAGAGAGACTTTTGAGTCTTCTCAGAGAGTATAGGGATGTGTTTGCATGGTCTTATAAGGACTTAAAGGGAGTTGACCCATCGATATGCCAACACACAATCCCACTGAAACAAGACGCAAAGCCTAGCAGACAGAGACCATACACATATAATGATACGTTTGCTAAGCGAATCAAAGAAGAGATAGATAAGCTAATGGAAGCTGAATTCATATACGAGATTGAACACACTGATTGGGTATCTCCGATTGTGGTAGTACCTAAGAAGAACGGAAAACTCCGAGTGTGTGTCAACTAAAGAAAGTGAATGCTGCAACAATCAGGGACAATTATCCCCTGCCGATAACTGATCATGTTCTAGAGCGTGTATCAGGGAAAACAGCATACTCCTTTCTTGATGGTTTTTCAGGATATAACCAGCTAGCCATAGCACTGGAAGATCAACATAAAACAGCTTTTGCAACGGAGTGGGGAATTTATGCTTATCGGTTATGCCTTTTGGTCTAACCAATGCTCCCGCAACCTTCCAGAGGCTGATGACGCATGCTTTCAAAGAATACTTAAGGCTGTTTCTCGAAATATACATGGATGACTTATGTGTACATTCTCTCCTGAGAGATGAGCATCTAGAACACCTAAGAAAAGTATTTGAGAAATGTAGGACATATCGCATTTGTCTCAATCCTGAGAAATGTGTGTTTATGGTCCGACAGGGCAGAATTCTGGGACATATTGTCTCACAAAACGGAATATCCACGGATTTAGAGAAGATAAAAGTTATAGTGGATATGCCTAGACCAACCAATGCGAAACAAGTACAGAGCTTTATGGGACATTGCGGATATTATAGACGATTCATTTACATGTACGCTATAATAGGCCAACCACTTTACAGGCTAATAGTGAACTTTGAATGGACAGAGGATGTGAGGAATCATTCAAGAAATTGAAAGAGGCACTCATTACTGCTCCAGTCTTGAAATCACCAGATTGGGAGAAGATATTCCATGTGCACATAGATGCTTCGGCATATGCAATAGGATGCATTCTGGCTCAGCCAGAAGAAGGAAACATGGATTTTCCTATCTGTTACGCCAGTCGACAGCTCAACCATGCAGAGAAGAATTACACCACAACAGAGCGAGAAGGATTAGGAATGATCTATGCTGTGAAGAAATTTCGGCATTATCTTCTAGCCAACAAGTTTGTGTTTTTTACGGATCACCAAGCCTTGCTCTACCTAGTGAATAAACCATGCAATACCGGGAGAATAGTGAGATGGTTCATTATCTTACTGGAATTCGACTTCACGGTAGTAGTAAAGAAAGGAAAAACACATCTTAGAGCTGATCATCTTTCGCGATTGACGAATGGAGAAGACCCTATAGGAGTAGATGACGACATGCCAGACGCGTACTTGTTCAACATAGAAATGATACCTAAGTGGTCTCAAAATGTCGTTGACCTATTAACCTATGGAGGAGAGTTCGATAGAAGAGAATACAACCTGAAACATATTGCTATTCAGCAATCCAAGAATCTTCAATTGATTGCAGGAAGGTTGTATCAATTGGGAAATGATCATGTTTTACGACTATGCATCAATCCTGAGGAATATAGTATATATCTGCGCGAAGCACATGTTCAGGAATGTGCATTTCATTGTTCAAGAAGGAACACATATAGGAATTTGTTACAATTGGGAGTCTATTGGCCAGGAATGAAAGAAAGCGTACATGAATATGTCACTGTATGTATTGTATGTTCATCAAAACCGCCAGCGGAGTATTCGACATTATATCAGATAATGATCGCTCCAGAATGGAGTCAGTATATTGTTGAATATCTCACAAATAGAACTTTCCCAGAAGGAACGTCAAAAGCTCGTCAGAAATCTGTAGAGACAGAAGCTAGAGATTACGCTTTAATAGGAGATCAACTCTATAAGAGAGGTAAAGACAACCAGCTTAGGATTTGCGCATCAGAGTCTGAGTATGTGATAATCCTGGAGCAAGCTCATGGAGGAGTAGGTGGAGGCCATTTCTCAGGTGATAAGACAGCAAAACTTGTCTTAGCCGCAGGAATATGGTGGCCAACATTACATATGGACGCTGAGGAATACGTTAAAAGGTGTGATGACTGTCAGCGGACCAAAGTACCACTTAAAAGAGATGATATGCCGCTTAGACCAATGATGGGGGCAAGAGCTTTTGCAAAATGGGGGATTGATTATGTCGGACCCATTTCACCTCCTGCATATAAGACTCATGCACAATACATCGTTGTGGCTACAGACTATCTAACAAAGTGGGTCGAAGCAAAGGCAACTCAAAAAGCAGATGCCAGGACCACGGCACAATTTCTGTATGAATACGTCTTTGTACGATATGGATTGCCAATAGAAATTGTGAGTGATCGAGGCACACATTTCATAAATGAAGTGATAGAGATCCTTCTAGATGAATTCATGGTAATCCATAGGAAATCAGCCCCGTATCATCCACAAGCAAACGGACAAGCTGAAGCAACAAACAAAACCATATGCACGGTCCTCACGAAGATTGTATCTAAGTCGAGAACTGACTGGGACCAAAAGTTGCATTCAACATTATGGGCATATAGGGTGGCGTATAAAACATCCATAGGAACGACCCCATATAACATGGTTTTTGGGCTAAATGCTATCTTACCAATAGAATTCTTGATTTCAACCTTAAGGGTGGCTAAGGATCTAGAGTGGACAGGGCACGAGCTCTCTGATAGAATAGATGACCTGGAAAAGCTAGATGAGCTTCGCCTAAAAGCAGTAGCTTCTATCTACGCTCAAAAAAGGCGACAAAAGGAATTTTTTGATAAGCATGTGCGGACTAAAGAGTTTAAAGTTGGGGACTATGTCCTAGTTTACACTCTGAAACAGCATGCTAAGAAGCTTAAAAAGCGAGGGATGGGACCTCTGGTGATTAAAGATCTATCACCAAGTGGAGCCGTCAAGCTTGCTACATTAGACGGAGAAGAAATGCCCAATTGGATTAGTGGATGCAGAGTGAAAAAGTATCTGTTGCCGCTAACACAAGACATGCTTCTCAAAATACATCAAGAAAAGCTGCGTGTCCAGAAAAAGAAAAAGATTGTGGAGGAAGCGCAAGCCGAGGCGAAGGAAAGAATGGAGAAAAGAAGACTACTGCGTCAGAAACAGCGCAATGAAGGAGCAATACGAATAAACGCAGTTAGTATAACAGAAATGGATAATGACAAAGAAGAACCAATCATTGAATGCAAAATAGGAACCAACCAAATCAAAGCCAGAGCACTATTGGATTCAGGAGCTCAAGCTAACCTACTTTCACTCAGTTTGTATAGACAATTGACAAATGACACTAAACTAACTGCTGCCAAGCAAGAGTTAAAGAGTTACTCTGAGAATGCAATCAAAACTGTCGGATGCACAGTTTTACATATACAGATTAACCAATATGTGTATCCTCATATGTTTTACGTGGTTGAAGACCAAGCTACACAACATCCATTATTGCTAGGACAACCATGGCAGAAGCAATATAATGCAATGATTGACTGGAATTCTAAATCAGTGCTTATCAAATACGAAGGTGAAAGTCAATCAGTTAAGTTCACCAAAGGAGCAGAGCCAACTCCAAAGGAAGAATCCACGGACAAGGGCAAACAACAAACACAGGAAAAGAAGAAGCAATGGCAACCGAAAGTTTCTATACAACCGGAGTACTCTTCGACGAGGAATTCTCAACAGTGGATAAGGAAGACAAGCAATATTATAACAGCTCAACCTTGGAAAACAAAGGAGTCAAAGTTGGTATGGAGACCAAAAAAGGCTGTGCCAGAGAACAAAAAGGTGGAAAACAGAGTCTTCAATACCAGACAACAGAGTGATCCCAGACAATCAAGGACAGTGAAACAGATCTGGATTCCAAAGAAGTTCATGACGGCACAAAGCTACAGCCAGCAAATTTGGATCCCAAAGATTTGTAAAAAGGAACTCACTTCAATACAATCAACGGAAACTCCTAGGTATTTCAAGGCGAGGAAATCAACACACAGAACAAAGCAGGTTTGGGTCGCAAAGAGTTTGTGGCAAGCACAAGCAAAGCGGAAGCAGATTTGGATAGTAAAAAAAGACAACAAGGTAACGCAGAATCCATCTACTGATTCTACTACCGAAGTGCCAAAACCAACCCAAAACCCGACCACCAATCCTTCAATCAAACAAAGAGCAGCTTTATTGGAAAGACTGTTGTATCATCGCTCTACAATTGCATTGGGAACTGATGACCAAAACAACTACAATGCTTCACCCACAGACACTTCATAGTCATCCGGGAGGACTCAGACTAGGAGGGGGGGAGGTATACAGGAGCTACAAAGCAGCTACAAGCGGAAAAAAACAAAGAAAAACAAAAATTATATTACAAGGGCAGTGTCTTACATGATTTTGCAATTTTTTATGTTTGATTGCGGATATTGATAATATTTATGCCCTTATATATCTTGTTTTGCAACAAAGAAGAGATCAGATGATGAATTTGGGTCTCTAGATGTGTAAATATCACTAAATAAGAGTGTTTTTGGAGCTAAAAAGTGGAAAAAAGTGGTAATCCAAGTCCAGAAATCACAAAGAAGTGTATATTCATATACACAGGGTTACCAGCTATTTATCATGTATGTTTGGAATTTTTTTGGCTTCAATTTACTATTTTTCCTTTATTTTTATGATTTTCTTAATAAAAGTAAAAGAAAAATAAAAAAGCAGGTGAAATGAGATCGGAAAAAAGAAAAGAATAGACGGTGATGATCCTAATGACAAGGGCAACCCATGGTAAAAATGGGGTACAATTCTGAAAAAGTTGCGGAAAGCCCGAAATGACAGAATTTTGGCAAAGTGGACAGATTTCTCAGAAACAGGTCAAATGGAGTCCAAATTGAGAAATTTCAAATCCTAAAGTGCATTTCACGACGAGATAGGAGCACATGTCAAATTTGGTAACAAGTGATCCGGGAAGCCCGAAGTTAAGTATTTTTCACTTCACTATCAAGCTCATTTCCACGATTACCTTCTTGGAGAGAGCAAAGAGCACACAGGAGCATCCGACCTTCTACCGCCTTCTACGACTGCTACGAGAGCTCAGAGGACACCAGACATGAGAGGTAGACTCGTTGCCATAAGCTTTTGATTCTTATCGTTAACTTTTGTCGCGAAAACTCACCAAAACCAAGAAACAAGAGCAGACGGGGAATGGGGAAGAACGCTAGGTAGGGGCACAACCGCCTAACCAAACCTTGCAAGAACTTAGAGGTGGGTTACCCTAACATAGAAGATGAGTTTCTAGCACTCAAAGCTCGAGAAAGAACGACTGGAAAAACCCTAGGTCAACAGAGCCTGCAAGAGGCAAACAGAAAAAAGTTGTCGGAACGACACAAAACTTCTCAGGAAGCTTAACAACATCGAGGGCAATGCAACCATGGAGTATCTCCAGGTTTGTACCACCAAAAGTAAGTCAGAACAACCGATTCGGCTGCGGACACACAAAGCGTCATTTTGGCATAACGGCTAAAATTGACGACCAAATGACATGAAACTTCACAAGCAGCTTAAAATATACATGGATGACTTATGTTTGCAAGCAAAACCCAAAAGAAAGCTGATTCACTTACCGATGGTGAAAAAGACGCTTTCGGGCAACCAAATGGAGAAAGATGGAGAACGGGGAGCCAAAGTCAAGTTCAACCGAATAGGTGGCTTCACAACATATCCAATGAGCTGGAAATGCAACTCTCAAGAAGAAAAGTTGAAGAAATTCAACTCCAAGGCAAAAAGACGACTTCGGAGACTGAAAGGCCTATAAGGGGGCTTTTTAGCTAAACTGATGACTTTTTAAGTTGAAAACTAGTTAGCAGGGCTTAGGGCACTAGCACAAAGCATTCTTTGCACAAAAAGACCAACATTTCAAGAAAAGACATCATACGCGTATGATGTCTCACAGCATGATTTTCACATCCATTTCAACATTTGAGTGCATAGCCTCATTCCACATGTTAATCACATCCTATGAACCAAGTATCATGAGAATTGGAGTTAGAAAACCCAAGGAAAACCAAAAAGACGCAAAGTAGGCCATAAAATTGATTTTTGGTCCTAATTTTGTCAAAATAACTCCAAACTCATTGAAACTTTGTAGGATTGTTGATTAACACATCTACAAGCTATCTGGAACCAAAAAGCACCATTTTGACACAAAAGACATCATATGCGTATGATGTCTATTTGCACTTACAGAGCCAAAAATGCTCATTTGTCATCATACATCCATTATATATATCTAATACATGCTACATATGAAGTTTGGAACCATTTGGTCAAGTGGATCACCCCATTAGCCCAATTAAGAGAAAATCCTTCATACAAAGCCTATTTTTGTCCCAATTCCAACATATTCAAGTCCAAACCAAGATTTGAGTATAAACAATCCTTCACTAGCACATGGAGAGTCCACAGAACCAATCCCATGAAAAATTGATGAAAAAGACATCATACGCGTATGATGTCTCCAGAGCCATTTTTAGCCCAAATTCTATCCAAACTTGATAAATCCACTGAATAAGCCTATCTAAAGCCAAATCCAAGCTTATAGAGAAATTTGGTCCAAAAATGCACTAAAAGACATCATACGCGTATGATGTCTCACTATGTGATTTTGGCATCTAAGGGCTTCAACCACCAAACAGAAGTGTTCTACATGCCATTTGAAGGTGATCCACCAAGTTTTACCCAATTTGGATCATAAAATCCATTTCCCTTTCAAAATTTTGCCCAAGAGCCTGAATTGGACTAAACTGGCCAAAACTTGACCAAATGGGATCCAAACTCAAATCCAAGCATATGATACTCATGTATACACTATCAGCTACAAGCACAACCAATATGAAGTCATTCTGACACAAAAGACATCATACGCGTATGATGTCTCAAGCATGTTTTTGAGCCCAGTTTGCATATTTTTTCACCTACATTGCATCCTTAGGCCCTGAATAGCTCATGTTTCAATTTTCAAGTCATTTGAATAGTTAAAAGCTTCATTTCGGCTTTCAGTACTAAAAAGACGCTAACTTCTGTAATTGGAGTTACAGGATCCATGGATTCCGCTAAGTCATCGGCAACTAAGAGAAAAAGACCAACCATCAAGGATGCTCTTGCAGAAGCAGAACCTTTTGATATTCCAACAGAAACCCTCAAGCCAACCAAGACTTGGATGGAGGAAGCAGTACTAGAAAAAGAGGGAATAAAGATCTACCAGGGGACTTTCAGAGATCCTCAAGGGCAATCGGTCGATGTACCTATGATCCCACGAGAATTAGTGGATTATAGCAGATCAGAGAACATCAGCAGATACCTGGAAAAGGCTGACTTACACAGGTTCTTCACCTCGAGACCATCAGGTGTAGACACAAGAAGAGTGTATGAGTTGGCAACATCCATTCAGAAGGATGGGAAAGCCACATTGACAGCCATGGATGGAGAAACAGTCGAAGTACAGATCACTCCACAGCTCATTGCAGATGCACTGAAGCTGCACAACAAAGGGAGTTCTGTCAGAGAAAGAAGAGAGGCCATAGAGGTCTATGGATCAAAGAAACAAAATACAACCTACGGAGATATGGCAGATCAACGAGCGGCAACCCTTTGCCGATTATACAACCAGTTTTTCCATGTGTGCAGCAAAAGACCGCAGAAGTATACTACACCACCCCATGCCATTGCCACAACCATCACATGGGCACTGAAGAGCAACGTGCCAAAAGAGGTGAATTATGCTCAATACATCCACGAGCAAGTAATCGCCATGCACAACCAGAAGCCAAGGTACATAGGAGGAGGAGAAATCCTAACAAGAATAGCTTATGAAGCTATTGGAGCTAGGGATCAAGGGCCACAGATTCCCTCCCAGAATGAGTGGCTTAGAGAAGCCGATGAGGAGGAAGAACAGCAAGAAGTGTCCAAGAGGGCGTCCACAAGAGCACGCCGAAAACTAGAAATAGTTTCAGAACCTGAAGAGGCCGTGGACGAGCCGCTCAAGAAGAAAGTGAAGAAGAAGGCCGATCCCAAGCAGACCAAAAGTCAAAAAGCCGCAAGAATGGAAAGGCTGGTGGAGCAGTTTAGAGCGCAAAGAGCTCTAAAGGGGGACTTTGAAGAAATGTGGGTGCCGGACCCCAGTAAAGTCGGAACCAGCTCAGCCAGGCCACATGTTGATCAATATGATCAATATATTAGAGCTTATGAGGAGTCGGAGGCCATACTGGAGCAGCAACCTGTCGAGCCTTATACTGAAGAGGAAGTACAGCTTTTAAAAGCTGAGCTGAAAAAGGACGACAAGGAGAAGAAGGAAGTAGATGAGTCTACTGAACTTCGAGAGAAAGACGGGCAAGCAAACAAAGGGAAAGCCAAGATGACTGAGGACAATCAGCCCTCCTTTACTGATGAACCAAGCCCGAAGAAGACGAAAATTATTGTGGAGGAAACCACAATAGAAATAGAAACAGAATTTATGGAAAAGCCGGAGGCCGGGACCAAGGAAAAGGAGATAGATCCAGTTCAGCAAAAGAAAGATGATTATGAGGATCTAGTAGCGATCGGATACAGTGAAGAAGAGGCCCTGAAGGCAGTTTATGGGATATCCCTACGGAAACAAGATGATCGGAAAGGGACGAAAGAAAAGACAAAGGGTACAATGGAGAGTGAAGAAAAAATGGTCGAGCCGAAGCCATTGGAGGTGGTGGCAGAAAGAGCTGTCAAGTTGACAGATGAAGATGAAAAAGACATGCACATGGTGCATGAATTGCTCAGCAAGATTAAAGAAAGATCCAGAGCAAAGGAAGTAGCACTTGAGACAGCAAAACAAAAGGAAGCAGAGTTGCAGAAGAAGTTAGAGAATGCTATGACTGAATCTGAAAGTCATAAAGCATCACTCTACGACGCAGAAAACGAGAGGGACGGCTTGATACTCCAACTAGCCGAAGCTTCAAGAGAGGTAACAAGCTCACAAGAAGCAAAGGAGCGAATAGAAGATGAGCTGGAGGCAGCCAAGGATGAGCTCATTGAGCTAAGGGAAAGAGTCGAACTTCAAGAAAGGACAATCATGAGACTCAGGACCACCCCTAGAGCTAGCAGAGCAGGAACAGAACAAGAGGGAGCCCTCGTACCAGCTCTGGAAGAGCAGATCAGAAGTTTGCAAAGAGAGCTGAGGTTAGAGCAAGTACAAAGATTGCACATGGCAGAGGGATCACTGGCTGCAGAGGAGAGGCTCACATCAGAAAACCAAACACTAAGGACAGAAAATGAGGCCCTCCGCAAACAGCTCCAAGACCTCCAAGAGCAACAAAGAAGAGAAACAGAGACACCACAAGAAGAAGCAGGGGAAGCAGCCATAGAGCTACCAGAAACTGGAGAAGCAACCACAATCGAAGATCCAGCCCCAGTTCAAGAAGTGGCCTCGACTTCAGGAATCTCTGAAGGAGAAGAACAAAGGCTCCAGGACCAAATAGAAAAGTCAACAGAGGAAAGTGCCAAGGCGGAAATGGAATGGGAAAGGAGACTCCTCATCTCCATTAGACTTCAAGGTTTAGACACAAAAGTGCTCCACGAAGAGTGGATGCAACCCAGCCTGCCTTTCCCTCTGATGAAATTTGAAGTGATAAAGACGAAAAAGAGAATAGAGGAGGAGCAGTATGTCGCTCTTTATGAAGGCGACATCACAAAGGATGAACAATCGAAGAAGATTGTAGATTCTCAACCTAGATGGAGGAAAGGTTGGCTGAACAAATACCCAGCCTACCTCATCTACTTGGTAGAGGCTCCAAAGGAGATTCGGGAGGATGCAACCTTCTGCCCGGTGCCAAGAGTCAGAAACTGGAACGAGCATGGCAGGATTGCAGAAAAGAAGCCAAATTGGCTTAATTATCCCAGGATGCAATGATTATGCTTTGAAGATCAAGAGTATCATCGAGGCTCTTGGATCTATTAAAGTCTCAGTGGAAGACGATGACATTGTCCGTGCATGCTTGGATGGTCTAGGAGATGAGTATGTACATTTCAGGTCTTCCATGAATACAAGAGACGGCATCCCCGTGTTCCAAGATTTGATTTCTATGCTTATTCTTGAGGAGAAGAACCTTGACATATCTTCTTCTCATGGTAGAAATAATTCTGAACAGGCCTTCTATTCTAACTCCAACAGAGGTAGAGGTAGAGGTCGTGGTCGAGGCCCAAGGGGTTGCAGGGGCCAATTTTGAGAAGGTCAATCAAATCAAAACAATACAGGTGGCAGGGGAAACCAGTCTCAAGGCAGGGGGAGTCAAAGAGGTCGTGGTGCAGGATCAAGCAGGCAGAAACATACTGCAGATAGCAGAGAATGTTGGACTTGTCGTGAAAGAGGTCACATGTCACGTGAACGTCCAAAGGGAAAAGCAAGTGGAAAGAGAGAACAGGGAAACTATGCATCTACTAGCAGAGATGCAGATGACAACAAAAACGAGCGCATGTAATGAATACAATGACTGCAGAGAATTCCACCCGAGATGATGTTTGGTATGTGGATTCAGGTGCCTCTAATCACATGACGTCTCGTGGAGAGTGGTTTAGAGATATGCGCAAACCAGATGTGTCAGGCTATGTGCAGACAGGAGATGACACAGCTCACCCCATTGCTCATGTAGGGGACATACTTCTAAATACGAAGAGTGGCAACTCAAAGTACTTAGCAGATGTACTTCATGTCCCAAACATTACAAAGAATCTTGTTTTTGTTGGAAAAATGGTTGAGCAGGGTTTGCAGGTTCGCTTCAATCCAAATGGCTGTTATATAGAAGATTTCCACAATGGCTGTAAGCTGATCACAGAGGGCAAATGTGTGGGCTGAATGTTTATGCTGAATGTTGACATGCCTGAGGTAAAAGCTGCATTATTTGCACAGGGCACAGGTGTTGTGGCTGATGTTGACATTTGGCACAAACGCATTGGCCATGTCAATGAGCAGAGATTGCACAGCATGCAATCAAAACAGATTGTTAAAGGTTTGCCCAAATTCAAGGTGGATGGTATGCATAAAGTGTGTGCAGCATGCCAGTTTGGAAAATAGTCAAAGGGCTCATTTCCACATGAGCGCAATGTATGTAAAAAGCCACTTGAGGTGGTGCACACAGATTTTTGGGGTCCAACCGATACTGCAAGTATACATGGTTGTAGGTATTATGTCTCTTTCATTGATGACCATACAAGAAAAGTATGGGCCTACTTCATGCGTAACAAAAGTGAAGTGTTTGGTCACTTTCAAGACTTCAAAGTCATGATTGAGAAGGAGACAGATATGCAAATCAAGACATTGAGGTCAGATGGAGGGGGAGAGTACTTCTCCAATGATTTTTCAGATTTTCTACGAATGCATGGTATACGCAGGCAGTTTACATGCAGATATACTCCACAGCAGAATGGGGTCGCAGAAAGGAAAAACAGGCACATTGCAGAGGTTGCACGTGCATTGATGAATGAGAAGAACATGCCTCATCATTTTTGGGCTGAAGCTGTAAATACAGCTGTGTACATTATGAACAGGACACCTACAGCTGCGGTGCATGATGTAACGCCTGAGGAAAAGTTTACAGGTACAAAGCCTGATTTTGCACACTTGAAAGTGTTTGGCTGCATAGCTTACGTGCATGTACCAGATGATTTGCGTAGGAAATTGGATCCTAAAGTAGAGAAATTTATTCTTGTGGGATATTCCCTTGAACAAAAGGGGTACAGATGCTACAATCCTACTACACGAGAATTACGAGTGAGCAGAGATGTAGTCTTTGATGAGATGAGCAGCTGGTACAGTAATGCACATGGCACTATTGGGGCTGATGTAAAAGATGATGTGGTTCTACAAAATGTGAGGCCACAGTCACAGGTTTTGAGTGGACCACAAGAGTCCTCTTCTCGTGGCTCTGTTGAGAAGCCATGGAATGGTAGACTACGTACGCAGGTTACTCCACCAGCAGGTAAAGGGAATGTATCACGAAAAGGAAAGGAAAAGGTTGATGAACCTCCCTTTATGGCTGATGCATCATCAGGGTTTTCACATGTAGACATGGATTCAGATGGTTCTGAACAAAGTCTTGATGAGGAATTTGGAATTCCGGCTGTCAGGACATCTGGTGTAAGGAAAGTACAAGAAGATGCTAGAGGGCAAAGGAGTGACCCAGGACCGCGCAGATCTAACAGAGTCAGAAATCCAGTTCAAAAATTGACTTATGATGGGTATCTAGCGCATCACCAAGCCTACATGGCTAAGGTGATACAGGATGTGGAGCCCACATGTTTTGAGGATGCAGTTGGAAATGTTCATGGGGATGATGAAATGAATGAAGAGATGGCTGCATTGGAAGCAAACGACACATGGGAGTTGGTGCCATTGCCAAGTGGCAAGAAAGCTATTGGCTGTAAATGGGTGTATAAAACCAAGCATAAGGCTGATGGTAGCATTGAGAGTCACAAGGCAAGGCTGGTCGCAAAGGGTTATGCACAGACGTATGGCATAGACTATGAGGAGACCTTTGCTCCAGTGGCAAAGATGACGACTGTGAGAGCTGTCATAGCAGTGGTTGCATCTAGAGAATGGATTATGCATCAAATGGATGTAAAGAATGCCTTCTTGAATGGTGAGTTGCAAGAGGAAGTGTATATGGATCAACCACCTGGTTATGTCGATCCAGGTTACCCAGATTATGTATGCAGACTTCTCAAAGATTTGTATGGTTTGAAGCAGGGCTCTAGAGCATGGTATGACAGGATTGCCAAGTATCTTGTTAGTATTGGGTTTAGGAGAGCTCATGCTGATCATTCACTCTATGTACGTGAGAGTGATGTGGGGATTGTGGTCATTACCATATATGTAGATTACCTTATTATTGTGGGTGACAATGCTATGGAGATTGACCATGTGAAGGGTCTTCTCAAACAGGAGTTTGAAATGAAAGATTTGGGCGAGTTGCGCTACTTTCTTGGCATTGAGGTGATCAGGACTCCAGAGGGTGTATGGCTGTCACAGAGACAGTATGCTTTGGACATGTTGTCAAAGTATGGTATGGCTGATTGTAAGCCAATTTCTATTCCCTTGGATGTGAATGCAAAGCTGAGTGCAGAGAAGGTTGATGTTGTTGAGGATGTCAAGATGTACAGGAAGATTGTGGGTAGTCTAATCTACTTGACTATCGCAAGGCCAGACTTGAGCTACACAGTAGGCTTGGAGAGTCAGTTCATGCAGCTTCCGAAGAAGCCACATTTGGATGGAGTACGACGCACACTTTGGTATGTGCAAGGGACTCTTGACTACGCATTGTTCTATGCAGCAGATGCGCCATTAGCATTGTATGGGTATACATATGCAGATTGGGCAGGTAGCATTGTTGATAGGAGATCTATGAGTGGCTTCATGTTCTCTTTTGGGAGTGCTGCTGTTACTTGGAGCAGCAAAAAGCAGCCTACGATTGCTTTATCGATGTTAAGGCGGTTACGCCGCTAGCGGAAGCTAAATAGCGAGAACTCAACCAACAACAGAATTTGTCAGACGAGGACGGAGCTTGACCCGCAGGCGCATGGAAACAACTAGGTGGGTGTCAAATCACCTACTCGACCTTCTAATGACAATCACTACTAAGGAAATCAAATCTAAGTTCTAAAATATGCAAGTGACTGAAATCCGTACTACGAACGAATGCTATACGAAACAGGATCTAGAATCATTGAATCAATCTCAAACTCAAGGGGAAGTCTATACACTAGGTTAGAACAGCACCCTAAAGACTTGAACTGCAAAATCAACCCATAATCACTCCGTGTGGTAAACGCGTATGAAGACAGGCCGAAAAATACAGGTGATCAAAACTTGACCCCGATGGTACCAATGTGTAGCTCTACTCGTTGTGGTTCTATAGATATACTGTACGCTCCATTCCGACACACGAGTTGGAAGAAAACTCACACCGAAGCTCGTAAGAACTTACCACACATAGAAGCCGATAGCGCGCACTCTTGGTATCTGTGCGTAGCTCTCGCCGTTGCTAACACAATGGCGGTGTCGCTTCTCCAATGGCGGCTCCGTAGCTCGCGTAGCAAGTAGATAAGACTCTCTCTCTCTCTCACTCTCTCTCAGACACAATCACGGCGCTCAAAAACTCACCTTGATTAATAATCTGAATCCCTTTAGGTTACAAAAACTTTGGCTTATATACCTCAGCCTTGGAGGTGAGAACATCTCTAACTAATTACATCAGCAAGTGAAATTACTTCGGAATTACAAGCTGGAAACTCAATTGAGTCCCGTTACTTAATGAATGGCTCAAATCAAAATTAATGTCGGAAAGACATTTATTACAATCAATGGTTACAAAATGATGAGTGTGAGCAAAAATGTGGGTGTGATCCTCTGTTGGCTCAACAATCGAGCACAGAGGCCAAGTACAGAGGTGCAACAGTTGCAGCGTGCAAGGTAGCTTGGCTACGCACATTACTTGAGGACTTGGGAGTGCAGGTGGACCAGCATATTGTCATCCATTGTGACAACCTCAGCACCATGCAGTTGGCTAGGAACCCATTGTTTCATGCTAGGACCAAGCTCATAGAGGTCCATTACCACTACGTTCGAGAGCGAGTGTTGGCGGGCGACATCGACTTGGTCTACGTCAGCACAGAGGAGCAGATAGCGGATATCTTTACCAAGGCCCTCGGAGCTGAGAAGCTTCGACGTTTCTGGACTATGCTTGGACTCTGTGACATGCAGAGCTCGAGGGGGAGTGTTGAGATGTCGAGCTCTACATCTTGAGCTGCATCCACTACGGGTCTTGGCTGCTTACGACATTTACTCACTGGCGCGTTAGGTGACCGACACAGAGGATCTCTGCCAGTGATTCTACAGCTGGACTACACTTATAGTGCCAGCCTAGTACGCTTCTAGCGAGTTCACACTTAGTGACCACATGTACATATGTGCTACTTTTCAGTTTTAGCACTTAGTCATTTTGTACTCTCTTTTCTGTAAGAAGAAGAAGAAGAAGAAGCTTTCCATCTCTGTGTGGTGTGTGCTTGTCTTGTGTAGCTCTCTTGAGTTTGGGGAGTCTCCTCCTCTTGGATTTCAACCAAGGAAGCTCTAGGAGGATCTTGGCAGTTGTTCTTTTGGGGACAAGCGCGGTACACATGCCCTTGTTCGCCGCACTTGAAACACCAGTTATCCTTGCGATAACGCTCAAGCTCTTCAGGAGAGAATTTGTTCTTACCTTTGTAAACTCCCTTCTCTTTAGCTTTGTTGGATTTGCCCTTAGGAGACTTTTGGACATTGTCCTTCCCCTTAGGCTCATTGGAACCCTTGTTTTCCGGGGGCTTATTATTTCTTTTAGCCCCCGTTTGGAAATTGATTCGAGAGGCCACCATAGTATGGTGTATTACCGCCGATATGGTACGTGGCCTTTGGGACTTGACATACTCCGCCATTTCTTCGGTTAAGCCCACACAAAATTGTTGCTTTTGTTCTCTAAAATCCAACTTTTTGAAGACAGTGGCTTTGAGTTGTAGGTCCCAAAACTTGTCTACATATTTGTGGATGGATTCATAGGGAGAGAGCTTTAAGCTTCGCCATTCGGTGAGTACTTTGTCTTTGGCATCGGTGGCCAAAAACTGCTTCATAATGGAAGCTCTTAAAGCTTTCCATGTTCTTGGAGCTTCACCGTTGACCACCATTGCCTGGCGGACTTTTGAAAGTGCATAGCTACATGGCGTAGCTTAGAGGACTCCGTGAAGCCCTCATCTCCAAACGCCGCATCGAATTGCTGGATAAAGGCCAAGACTTTGTCTGTAGCACCAAAGGTACCATCATAGGTAAGGAAAGAGATCCTCTTCCCTCCCTCCTTGAATTTTTTCAGCTTGGACGACCTCTTCCATGCGGCATAGGATTTCCTATGGCCTCTTCTTTTTGATGGTTCAAAGGTTGCACCATCACTTTCTTCAGAAGGTGAAGAATTTGAAGAAGGTGGAGAAGAGGGTGACCTCTTTCTCGCCTTTTTCTTGTCTTGATCTTCTTCGTGTTTACCATCACGTCCATAAGAGGAAGAGGACGAAGAAGATGGAGAAGAGGGTGTCCTCTTTCTCGCCTTTTTCTTCTCTTGCTTTTTATCATCCCTCTTTGAATTATGGCGTGGAGAAGAGTGTGATGGTCTTCTCCACTTTGGTGGTGATGGAGAGCGTTTAGCCCGCCGTCTTCGTGGAGCCATC
This sequence comes from Adiantum capillus-veneris, assembly GCF_014529385.1. Classification (NCBI taxonomy): domain Eukaryota; kingdom Viridiplantae; phylum Streptophyta; class Polypodiopsida; order Polypodiales; family Pteridaceae; genus Adiantum; species Adiantum capillus-veneris. Next base: position 96,321,304 of record NC_140934.1, read on the forward strand.
TCTGTCGAGGTAGCGGGAGACTCACTTCTTTCTCGTTCCTTCGATGGAGGCTCTTGAGTTCTCCTTTGGGAAGGAGATGCAACATCAAGAAGTAAATTCTTGAGTCCTTCGTAGGGATTCTCTTCTTCTTCCCGAATCGGAGAGAGACCTCTTTTGGTAGTCTCACAAGGAGGCTTCCTAGGTGTTCTCTCGTCATGGTGATGAGCTTGGAGAATCTCGTGAGCACGGAGCTCCCGTTGCACTTCTCTTTGGAGAGATGGATTGCCCATGGCTTGTTGAAGCCTAGAAACAAGATAGTTAACAAGCATCATTAGTAGCTTGCTCATGAGCAAAATCAAAGTTATCAACATTAATTTCACTCTCTTTACTATTGTAAGTCATTCTAACAACTTTTAGGTGTAAACTTTTTAGGTGTACTTTGGCACTTCAAGCCATAGTTGCTACTCCTCTTTACCCCTTTAGAAAAAGCACTCAAGCTACTGTACCTGCGGCTCGAATACCCTTAATTGCAAGGAATAGAAGAGAGGGTCTTTCGACACCAAAATAGCACCGGCTCCTGTCAAGCTTCTAATAGCTCAATAGTGGTTAAGCCGTAGGCAAGCCCCATAGGACTCCACTATTAAGACCATAGCTCTCGACGGTGATGCCCCGTTAACTGCACGAAGGCAGGCGCACTGCAAGGCTGAAAAATCCCTATTCTACTTACTCACATGCAATTAATAATACCAACAATTTATAGCTAGCTTGAGGACCTCCCTTCTTGAGCAAGAAAAGAGAAACCTTGTGCTCTGATACCAATGTAACATTTAATGGCCTAAAAACTTATGTGTAGCGGAAATTAGCATGAACATAGTGGGCATTTCATTAGAATATATTCCTAATGAGAATTACAAGAGTGCTTGGGTGGAGAGAGCAACAAAAAGCATAACACATAGTTAGATAGCATCAACAATACTTTCAAAAGAGAGAGAAATTAAGCTATTGACAACAATTGAGGACCGGATTTTCATGGAGCCGGTCCCCCCTCGAAAAGGCTTTGTATTATGGTTTCTCCCATCAAGAGAGACATTGTACAATACAATTCTTTGTGTTCCTTCAAGACTAGCTAGTGCAATGAAGATGAAAGCTTCATGCACTAAGCAAAACACTTAGCAAACACAACTTTAATTATCCCCGTTCTCAGACCCAAGACCTCATACACCTTCGAAGATGGTGAGAGCTAGCAGGGTATGAGAGTAGATTGAGAGGAAGAAGGAATATTTTACGAGAAAGATGTACATCTCCTCACATAATCACTCATATTAGCATAGATTTAGCTTAGTAATTAGCTTGGTAGAGGAGATGAGCATGCATTGAAGCTTGGCTCTTGGTTGGATTTGCATCCACATGCCAAGAGTGTGTTGATGTAGGCTTCTATCTCACAAGCTTGGAGTAGGTGATGGCTCTCCATTAAAGCTTGGTAAGAGATGGTCTTGTCTTTCTTCACACATGAGATTATGTGAGTGTGTGTGTGATAATGCCTTGCAAAAATCAGCCCCCTCTCTCTCTTGGGCGAGCCCTCTTGCTAATTGCTCTTGCAGGCTCCCCATTGGACCTCCCCAAGTCAAGCCAATGGCTATTAAGTAGCATAAGTGATAGCCTTCTGACATGTGTCCCCCTTTCCCCTTTTGTGAGAGTTTTAGGTAATTTAATAATTAAACTAAACTCTCATTTGACCCCTTTGCCTCCTGGCCAATAGGAATCAGGCAAGCCATTGGGCTCCTGAATGCTCATTGGACCCCTTGGGAGACTGTCCAATAGTCTTCTAGGAGACTTAATTCTCATTGGTTCTTTTATTAAGTGTTTTTAAATTAATTAAACTAGATTTACTCTAGCCTAATTCTCATTGGTCCACCTCCAAGGCCATCCAATAGGAATTGGGCACACCTTGTGGGCATCTGGTCTAGGGAGCTGACATGTGTCCCTAATTCCCTTTGTGTAAAGGGAGCCTGTGTGTGTGTGTGTGTGTGTGTGTGTGTGTGTGTGTGTGTGTGTGTGTTTGTGTGACTTTCTCTCTCATCCCATAGAAGAAGGGCTCGCCCCCTCCCATGTAGGGATATGCAAAGACTTTTTAGTTACACACAAAGCATCCAATTTCCCCTAGGGTTGACCTTTGGACACAACCTTTGAATTTCGGAACCTTAGCATTTTGGAAGTCTTAATGGGCTGAACCTTACGGTCTTTTTAGCCCATTGTTGCACATGGATCTTTTGTAGATGGCCCCCCCTTTGGATCCCTATTTTCCCTCCTTTGGATCCCTACTGTGGCCGGTCTGCTAGCTTAACCAATATTCTAGCTTTTTCTCCCCTGGCACTTCCCCACATTAAATGATCAGTTTAATATGAGAAAATCATTTAGGAGAATTAGATATTGATTATTATGACATTACCTCTCTCTTGAAATCATAGCCGTCCTCGACTATGGTGTAGAGAAGATAAAGCATATTCATGAGTCCTTTTCTTAGCGGGTAGAGGTTCCCTATGTTACCCTACGACATCATTCCACAATGGATGACTAGTCCATTTGGCGCTTGAGAGCCTGAGGCTGCCGCAAGCATGTCTGCACATTAGTCCTATCAATCTTCCATAGTAGAGTGACAAGCTCTACTTGGTGTTTGGGAGACGTCGTCTCCGCAAACTTGATCTAAGCATGCATACTACTTCATTTTTGTGCACAATAAAGAAAAAGAGAGTCTTATAAGGCAAAAAAATTTGTTCATTTTTAACATTTTGTACATTTGCTTACTCTTGGGAAGCATTGTAAGCATTGACAAGGTTTAGGTTATCCTTTAATTGTATGCCTTGCATCCATCTAGCATCTTCAAAAGGATAATTCTTAAACTTAATAAGATATCGTCGGATAGTCTTACCGCCTCTTAGTACCTTGTATTCATGTCGGAGAATGGACTCGGGCTGTAGCACCTCCTCTTGGTCCTCGATCTCCGGTGGGTCTTCAATAGTTGGTTCTTGAGGTGGCTCTCCTTTGTAAGGCTTTAATAGGATCACATGGAAAGCATTGTGTATGAGCCAATGATTGGGCAACTTGAGTTGATAGGCCATCTCATTGATTGGCCTAAGAATCTGGAAGGGACCGTAGTACCTTTTTGCTAGTTTAGCATAGTACTTTTGGTGGCCTGTAGGATTCTTGCCCATCGTGTGCCTTAATCGAGCCTTGGGAAACTTTAAGAAGACCCAATCGTTTTCCCCAATAAATAGTGCTTCCATGAGTCTAAGGTATGTAGAACTGCAAGGAGTTCCTTCTCATATATGCCTAGAGCTTGCTCAACAGGGTCGAGCCTTCGACTCTCATATCCTATGAAGTGCCCTTCTTGGAGCAAAACAGCTCCAAGGCAATCACCACAAGCATCCCATTGGACCTCAAATGGTTTTGAGAGATCCTGTAGTGTAAGCATAGGTTGAGAGATAAGCTTTTCTTTAAGCTTTTCGAAAGCATTGTTTTCCTTAGCAGACCATGTATACCTAACACTTTTCTTTGTTTGGTCATGTAAGGGTCCCACAATTTGTGAGAATATTTCTATGAAGCGTCTGTAGTATGCACACATACCTATAAAGCTTCTTAGTTCATGAAGATTCCTTGGTTTAGGCCATCCTTTTATTACCTCTAACTTTGATGGATCCATTTGGATGCCATCTTGAGAGATAATGTGACCTAAATACTGAATCTCTTGCAAGAAAAAATTACTTTTCTTTCGATTAACATAAAGTTTATTCTCTCTCAAAACTTGAAATATTACCTGGAGGTGTTGCTTGTGTTTGTCTAATGAATTAGAGTAGATGATAATATCATCAAAGAACACTCCAGTGAAGGTTTGATGAGGCCTGAACAACTTCTCCATCAAGCGGTTGAATGTGGTTGGTACATTGGTCAAGCCAAAAGGCATGACAATGTATTTGTAAAGACCAAAGGTGGTGCGAAATGCGGTCTTTACAATGTCTTGATCAAGTATCCTTATTTGATGATAACCACTTTTTAGGTCAATCCTACTGAAGTAGGTCGATCCTTGTAGCTTATCAAATAGATCTTCTACCCGTGGAACGGGAAACCTATTCTTGATAGTGATCCTATTTAGTGCTCTATAGTCGACACACATGCGATATGTGCCGTCTTTCTTTTGCACTAATAGTACACGTGAGCAAAATGGAGATGAGCTAGGCCTAACCATGCCCTTCTCAACTAACTCATGCACTCGCCGCATAATCTCCTCTTGTTGAGCTTGAGAAACTCTATAAGGAGGTTTGTTAGGCGGTGAACTTCCTGGAAGAAGTTCAATTGCATGGTCATCATTACCTCGTTTAGGAGGTAGCTCACAAGGGATGTCTTCAATAAAAGATACAGCTCCGTTAAAGCTCTCTGATTTGCAACATAAAGGACTGGCACGTGTATTGCTGCAAAGGTTTATACGACAAGAGAGATGCCTAACAAACATTAACCAAGTAGCAATTTACTTTATCCAGCAATGCTATGTTCAATATGTTTTGTTGAAGAGAGTGGATTGGTCAGATCGTCCAAGCACCGCTGGCGTTGGACGTGGACGATTGGAGAAAAGGTGGTAGCATGCAATGCAAATAATCCAATGCCTCCTCGCAAGCATCGTATTGTTTTACTTCCTAAAGAGTAAGAAACACTGACTGAATTAGCCAGCCAAGGACAAGACCTTGCCAACCAAGGAGAAACACCGGACATGCTTCGTGGCTGGATTCTTGAGCTTGAAATAGAGTTAAGTGATGCACAAGCAAAGCTTCAACGATATGAATCATTGTATGGACCTTTGCCAGATGATACCACCACTTCACATAAAGATGTTGCTGAATTTTACCATAGACGAACTTATAGCAAATCTATCAAACTTATAAGTCACTCAGAAGCTTTTTGTAATCTCAAAATTATATCAAACTCTTTTCGATTGAGTAATTTCCCAGAACCTTGTTGTAATTTCAAACCTACATCGACTTTATGTAATTTTTATTCGACAAGATATTATCGACAGTTTATTATTTTCAACTAAAGAGACCACATCTCTTAATTGTGTATATATTTGAGTGTGAGTGAATATGTGTGTCTGAGAGAGAGAGAGAGAGAGAGAGAGAGAGAGAGAGAGAGAGAGAGAGAGAGAGAGAGAGAGGTTTTGATGTGAACGACAACGAGATAACACTTTCTTTCATCATATACAAAAACTTGTTGAGTAAGTATTACAATGGCTCAAGCGATGCGGGAATGTGTCTCATTAACTTGTGTCTTTTGGGCAGATCCAAAACAGATCGTATACTACACCCTAGAAAGATACGACATTGATAGAATTGAAAGCGGAAGGTGTGGAATTTGACAATAAACCTCCTATTTCTAAGCATGATCTTGAGCCTCTCTAGGCCTATGATCTCTCAACACATGATCTCATGCATGTGATATGCTTGCACTTGCACCTTGCAAGGAGAAGGAATGGTGATGGCAGGTCTAGTTTGAAGAGAGAGGATGCAACCTTATGAGAGGGAAGAGACATAGCAATGGCACATCAGAGAGGGGGGAGAAAAAGGCCAACCGAATGGAGATAGAGTCTAGAGACAAAGACTCAACGTCAAAGCATATGAAAACCGGCCTATAGGCCTCACTACGTATAAGCGCAACACATTGGAGGAGACCAGGGAGGAGCACCCCCCCTGCATATATAAAATCCTAGAAGGACGACTCCCAAATTTTCTAGTATTTCTCAAGGCCTTGTAGAGAACTACTCATAGCTATAGACACAAGAAGAATGACAGAGGATGCAATGGGTGGTGAAGCAGATCCTCTCATCTACTATAACAAACTTGGACACTCCAAATCAAGATTCTACCGCGACACAACAGAGATTCACTTCAAAACAGTACACAATTGACTATTGATTTGACATGGCCCAACGGAGTTCCATGCCTAGAGATATTGGCCCCAAAGACTGGCGCCCCTTTCGGTATTTCCTTTTGTATTAATCTGTGTTCAAAGTACAAGAGAGTGGGAGGGTTCTAACTCTCAGACTCTACGTCCAGATGCTTTGAGAAGTGAGGGCCCTGCCCACCAATTTATAAGTTACAAGGGATGTCCAAAAAGCAGAGCCCCAAAAGCTTCTCACTCAAAAGCTCTTAAAATAAAGAAATTGACTCAAAAACTGCCAAAATCAGCCTGCATGGAATTCAGCCTGTGCAAAAAGCAGATTTCTGTACACACTATCCGCTTTTTGCGTCACAATTCACGGAGCTGCCGTACAACTGCCATGTGCCACAGCTTCCAGATTTTCCGCTGTTGCCACGTCAGCCTCTCTCCGCATTTCACGGGCCTGTTGCCAGCCAGTTGGGTGTAACCGGGTCTGCTGCCCCACTCTGGGATTGTGTCGGGTCATGCTACATCACCAGTTTGTGACATACCCCCCCTCTTGAAAGCATTGTAATCGCCCTCGATTACGCTTGCAAAACAAAAAGAGGCCATATACTGTCTTAGCAACACATTCTAGGAACAACACATCTAGCACATGTACGAATCGACAGTCACATCACAGGACATCACTTGACATCACATGAAAAATCACATTCAACAATCATTCTAATCTCAGACCATGATTAAATTGCAACGTATTTAGCAATCGCATCTAGATCTAGTCGGGACCTCTCAGATGCGCGATGAACTAATCCTTATTGCAATTATGTCTATACAGATCTATCAGACCAAAATGCTGTAGTCATTTTGTCTATCAACTCCTGTACTTAAACAAGTCAAGTACAAATCAGTATCATATTATCAGGAATTCCAAATCTTAAAAGTCATTACAACAGAATACTGACAGCCCACAATATCCCTGAAACCCAATAGGGACATCAATGACTCTATTATCAAAATCAGGGCAATTTGTTGACAAAGGAGCGGAGTGACTCCCCTCTTGTGCAAGGCCGCTGCACCAAATTCCACCCATGCTAAAATCGGGGTTCTATCGGAGTAAACTATGCTAAATCGAATGCTTCAAGGTAAAGATTCACAATCTGAGGAGTATCTGCCAGGTCCTACTCCTCCATCCACTTCGCATCCAATGCGGGATAGTTCTTGAATTTAACCAAGAACCGCCTTATCACTTTACCTTTTATCTTTTTATCTTTATGTGCCAATATCTGTTTTGGAACGAGTATCTTTTTGCTTTCCTCCACTTTGGGTTGCTCATCTGGCTCCCCATAATTGGGCACATTGCCTTTAAAAGGCTTCAAGAGACTCACATGAAAAGCATTGTGAATTCTCCAAGTATCGGGCAATTTCAATCCAAAGGAGACATCATTTATCTTTTCTTTTATCTGGAAAGGTCCATAGTATCTCATGCTAAGCTTTGGAAAAAGACGCTCCTTTCCCTTTTTCTTTCTCAGGCGTGCCTTCTCAAAACGTAGGAGCACCCAATGGTTCTCCTTTAATTTCAAATCGCGACCATGTCGATCTGTTGCCTTTTTGTGTCTTTCCTGAGATTTCTGTAAAGCCTCTCGGACCTTGGCAAAAGCAGTGTCCAAGTCCCTCGTGTACTGGTTGGCTTCAAAAATATTACCTTTCGTGCTTAAGAAGGGTGGAACCTTCGGAGAACCTTCAATCATATCAAATGGCGCCTTCCCCGTCGAAGAGTGAATCGTGTTATTGTAGGCAAATTCCACCAAAGGCAAAAACTTTTCCCATTGAGTCTTCTAATCCGAAATGTAAGACTTCAATAAATCCAGTACGGCTGAATTTGCAATCCCACATTGCCCATCTGTTTGCGGGTGGAAACATGATGAGAACTGCAACCTCGTGCCAATGTTCTCCCAAATAGCCTTCCAAGACAAACTCGTGAATCGGGGATCTCAATCGGAGACAATTGTCTCAGGCATGCCATGTAATCTGAATATCTAGGCAATGAACTGTCTCGCTAAGTGATCCGGCTTGACTGTTTTCTTCACTGGAATGAAATGAGCTTGCTTGCTAAATCTGTCAATAACGGTCTAGATACCATCATGCCCACTCTGTGTCTTCAGGAGATCAAAAATGAAATCCATAGCAATACTTTCCCAAGGGTGGGTGGGAATGGGTAAAGGCTGTAACAAATCTCTGTGCTTTATGCCTGTCAAACTTGACCTTCTGGCATACCAAGCAACTGCGTACAAAATCGTCCATGTCCTTCTCGAGTCTCGGCCAAAAGAAGTATCTCTCCACACCTTTCAAGGTGGTATCAATGCCGCGGTGACCCGTAAATGGTGGATAGTGGCATTCGGTTAGAACCTTTTCCATCAACGGCTGTGTAACGCATAACATCGTTTTCTTCATCAAGTAACCATCCCGAATGGAATATCCGCCTACTACCTCCCTATTCTGTATTCGACCGAATACATCTGCAAAATCTGAATCTATGGCATACTGATCGACCATGTCCTTGAAGCTTCTATGATGAATCACAGAAATAGCCAAGACCAACGGCTTCCAGGACAAAGCATCCGCCACCAAGTTCTTCTCTCCCTGCACATGGACAATCTGGAAGTGAAACTGTGACATGATGTTTGCCCACCGCACCTGCTTTTCCGATAGCTGCTTCTGTGACAAGAAGTAGTGTAAACTATGATGATCTGTGAAGACCGTAAAATCGGCTCCGAGTAGGTAATGTCGGCACTGAGTAAGAGCATAGATAACCGCCAAAAACTCTTTCTCATATATCTGTGCTGTCAATTCCGGCCTTGAAAACAATTGGCACTCATAGGCAATGACATGGTCTTCTTGCATTAAGACCGCACCCACACTACAACCACAAGCATCACAATATACTTCGAATGCCTTCTGCAAATCCGGCAAAGTCAAAACTGATCCTGTAGTCAATTTCTCTTTCAAAGTCTTAAAGGTAGCCACCTCTGTGGTCCCTATGAGAAAGGGACTCCTTTTTGTGTCAACAAATGCAAAGGGGAAGCAATCTCTGCAAACTTTCAAAGGAACCTCCGATAGTAAGAACATAGGCGCAAGAAGCTTCTAACTTCATGGAAATTCTTCAAATCGGGCCAATCACGTATAGTCTCAATCATGGCCGGCGGGTCAATCTGCACTCCTGCTGTTGAGACGATGTGTCCCAAAAAGTGTATCTCTGATAGGAAAAATTCACTCTTCTTTGCATTAATCACCAACTTGTGATCTCGTAATGCTTGAAAGACCTATAGAGAAGGTGTTCTCTATGTTCTGCCTCATCCTTGGAGAAGACAATAATGTCATCAAAGAAAATGCCCTTAAAAGATCTGTACTCTCTGAAAATCCTGTCCGTCATTCGGTTAAAGGTCGCTGGAGCATTGGCACAACCAAAATTTCAAATAAACCGAAGGTCGTCCGAAAAGCTATCTTGTAGACATTTCCCGGCGCGATTCGGATATGATGATATCCGCTCTTCAAATCGATCGTGCTGAAACAAGAGGATCCCTGTAGTCGTTCTAGAATATCACCGATCATAGGAATCAAAAATCTATTCTTGATGGTGATTTTGTTGAGAGCTCTATAATCAATGCACATTCTCCAAGATCCGTCTTTCTTTAAAACCAACAACACCGGAGAGCAGTAAGGTGAAGGAATCGACTGGATAAGACCCTTTTCCAAGAGATCTTTCAGTTGGTTCATGATCTCTTCATTCTGGGCTCGGCTCACAAGGTAAGGTGGCTGGTTCGGTGGTGTGCTTCCAAGTATCAGATCAATGGTATGATCCTCAGGACGAGCTGGTGGCAACTCGCCTGGTAGGCCCTCAGAAAAGCAATCTGCATGGGTGTGGAGAAAATCTTGGCGTTCTTTATCAAGTTCAAACATATTTGTCCTATGTTCATCATTCAAATCTTTCAAAAAGTCGAGTAAACAAACAGACTGGATTTCATTAATTTAGAAATGGCCGAAGCCGATACAATAGGGACAGACTTGCCCTTTAGTTTCACATCAAGTACAATGTTTCGGCCTTTTTCAATAGTCAATGTCACTTTCTTCGCCCGATGATCGACCACGACGTTGTTCTTATGGTACCAAGGGACTCCCAGGAGGACATCACAACCTTCCAAGGGAATTATGTAGAAGTCCTCGTGCCCCAAATACCCCTGACAATGCACTTGAAGTTTGCCAATGACAGGTGTAATGGCCACGTCCCTGCCGGGTGCCGCCAAAACTGCCTCTGCTTGTGGTCCCATCCGATCGGGTGTAATCTTGAGCCGTGCCACCAATTCAAGGAAAATGAAGTTGGCCATGGCTCCTCCATCAAAGAAAATCGGGGCTTCTTGATCTTTCACTTTGCCCCAAGCTCGGCAAATTTCTGTACTTTCATTAATCATGCTTGGATCAGTACCCATGCAATCTGGAATTAGTCCTCCTTTCACCTTGCCTTTTCGTCCACGTTCTCAACTGCTTTCGAACTTTCTGGCCTTTCTTCATTATGTTCTTGCAATGCCTTTTTAGGGCACTTCGTGGAGATGTGCCCATGTTCCCCGCATCCAAAACACTTCCCCTCTTTGATGTAGTTGGCTCTCTCCCGAAGAGTGAGCCGGGGTCGCGAATCCTTATCTTTCTTTTCTTGGGGGCTCTTCTTTCTACTTTCATTATTAGAAGTCTGTTCGGTTCTCTGAGTCATGATCTCATCTGTGGGGTAAGTCAGAGTGCCTGAATGTATGGCAAAACCCTGTTTCACATGACCCATCAGTTCTTGAATAGAATTTGACTTTTGTTCTAAGCAGTGATCTCGGATCTCTGTAGAAAGTCCGCAACAAAACCACTCAATCTGTACTTTAAACGAGATCTTCTTAAAAGACGAGGAGCCTGATGAGCAACCCGAAGTGGAAGAAAACGAGGAGATCCTTGTTCCAGAACAGATATTGGCACATAAAGACAGAAAGATTAAGGGTAAAGCGATAAGGCGGTTCTTGGTTAAATTCAAGAACTATCCTGCATTGGATGCGAAGTGGATGGAGGAGGAGTACCTAGCAGATACTCCTCAGATTGTGAATCCTTACCTTGAAGCATTTGGATTAGTATAGTCTATTCTAAATGGAACCCCGAACTCAGCTTGGGCGGAATCTGGTGCAGCGGGTATGCACAAGAGGGGAGTCGCTCCACTCCTTTGTCAACAAATTGCCTCGATTTTTGATACTAAAGTTACTGATGTCTCTTTGAGTTTTAGGGATACTATAAGCTGACAGTATTCTGATGTATGACTTTATGAACTAGAATTCCCAATAATATGATATTAATTTGTCCTTGGCTTGTTTAAGTGCAGGAACTGATTTACGAAATGACTACAGTATTTTGGTATGAACGATCTCGATACACATGGTTGCAATAAGGATTAGTCAATTGGGCATCTACGAGATCCCGACTGGGATCTAGATGCGATTGCTAAATACGTTGCGGATAAATTATGGTATGAGATCCTAATGAATTTTGAATGTGATTTGTCATGTGATGTCTTGTAATATCAAGTGATGTCCTCTGATGTCATGTGATGTGACTATCGAGACTGGTACATGTGCTAGATGTGTGTTCCTAGTTCGTCGGTACTAACAGTCAGTGTCTGCTAAGACAGTTTATGGCCTCTGTCTGTTTTGAAGACATAATCGAGGGTGATTACAATGCTTTCAAGAGGGGGGTATGTCACAACCCAGTGACGTGGCATAACCCTAGGACGCAGATCGGACACACGCACACACTCTCTTGTAGGGGTAGAAGCTCCCAGATTTTCCGCTGAATGCTGACGTTGCACTGCCTTACGGACATTTTTGAGATTTACGACGTGTTTTGCGAGATTGATGACATGGCAGTAGCGTACGGATTTTTGCAGCTTTTCTCTACGCAAAGTGGCGTGCTTTATCCTACACAATTAGCAAGAGAGAGAGGGATTTATGTGAATTGCTTTATTTTACTCAAGAAGGCTTGAGAGTGGAATTGCTTTATTTTTTGAAAGCTTTTGGGGCTCTGCTTTTGGCATCCCTTGTAGCTCTTTATAAGAGTGGTTTGGGCTCCCACTTCTCAAAGCATCTGGAGGCAGAGTTTGAGAGTGAGACCCAATCACTCCCTTGTACTTTGAGCACAAATTTTAATACCAAAAGAAATATCGAAAGGGGTGCCAGTCTTTGGGGCCAATATTTCTAGGCACGAAACTCTGCCGGGCCGTGTCAAATCAATTGTGAACTTTGAACCTTTTTGAAGTGAATTCCTATCGTGTCGCGGTAGAATCTTGACTTGGAGTGTCCAAGTTTGTTACAGAGACTTCTAAACCAACCAACCTTGGCAATGAATAACCGATACTTAATAAAATGGGGGCAATGGGTTGTATATATACCCACATCAGTAAATTACCCCACCCAAACTTTGACAAATAAGTAAAATAAATACCTAAAAGCCAAAATAAATATTGGGATCACATTGGGCACTTCACTTGAGATACGATAACTTTAACACCCTCTCTGCAGCTCATAGTGGACATAAATGGTGAGACCAAGTCGATGAAGAAGCTACCATGGACACCCCAGTGGTTGATCAGTCTAAAGGATACACCTCGATTATGCTATCCTCAACGTTTTACCTTAGAAGAATGCATCGGTTTCCTTTTAGAAGATTGAACTGTAGACCCCATTCATGAACTGTGAACACATCACATCCAAAGTACTTCAAGATAATGAACATTGAAACACATCCTATAATGCGGCCAATGAATTGGTGCACTCATCCATAATGTTTTAGATACGTCTAATGCGTTCCCTGCCAGATGCATGTGCCTTGAACTCCAACCCACGGGTTCAAACACCAAAAAATTGAACTCCAGCACAAGGATCCAAATTATTTTTTAGGAGCAGTGCTTGTGTCTCTTTGCCACTCACAAGCCTCTCTCTGGCTAAAGCTAGTGGCGGCAACTACATCTTGACTAGAAATCTTGCATCATGGCCAATGTGGTCGCCACCACATGTGCCATGTCGATCTTTTTTGTCAAGTCTTTATCATTATTATCTCTATCCAGCTTGCCTTTGCCTTTGTCTCTTTGTGAGTTCCTGCTTTTGTCTTTGGCTTCAAACTCCCAAGCCAAACTAAGCGTCGTGTCACATTTATAACAATGGTTGCCGGACCTCATGGGTACTGAGGCAGCTAACTGAGTACTGATATTGCCGTTCTTGTTAAACTTGTCTTTTCCCTCTACCAAACTTGTGCATTTACTTTTGACTTCACAATCTCGAGCCAAACAAACGAACGGTTTCCTTGAGAATTTTGCCTGTGCATAGGGCGCTAGCGAGGGACTGATCGATTCGCTTTCCATAGCCGATGATTGGTGTCGGTCTTCACTGTTGCTCGCGCTCGAGCAAGGGGGGGGGGCGGCATATTGAAGCTTCAAGATCTGGAAGTTAAACCTTCTCGCACTCCAGAGAAAAAAACTCTGGCCGCACAAACTTCCAAGCCGTTTAACAAAGCCTACGAAAGGGGAGCTCCGGTTCGCACTTGAAGTAGACTAGATAGTCAGTAAGGGGGTCCAGCTCAATGCCCTAAGGGCGTCCACTAGCCTTTGTAAGTAGCGTTTTAAAATGCTATTGCTAGGAAGGCAGGTAGGTCGTTGGCAGGTGGGGATTGTCGCCGTCAAGGGGAGTGTCAATGCCGGCAAAATGCCGGAAAGATTATCTAGCGGGTCCGTAAGGGTGCTGGCAATGGCTTTGGCAAAATAAATGCTTCAAAATGCTAGCAGCAAAGCAAGCTCACTAGGCATAGGGGGGGAAGCGATGACAAAAAAAGAACAGAAGCACCCATTGAACAACGTTTTAAACTGCTGATTGCAAAGAATTGGGGGGCAAGGTGCCGTCAACAGCGAGGTAGTGTGGGGAGGGGCTCACTTCACGGTTCTTCTCAGCAGGTGCTAATGACTCCACCAAAGCTCTGATACCATGTCAAAGTCGACAATGCAGAAGAGTAGAGACCGAGGGGAGAATGTGAGAGAGAGAGAGAGAGAGAGAGAGAGAGAGAGAGAGAGAGAGAGAGAGAGAGAGAGAGAGAGAGAGAGAGAGAGAGAGAGAGAGAGAGAGAGAAATGAAATGATATATTAACATCTACAAAAGGCCAAAATGACCTATGAGACCAACTGATTACAATGATGAGTCTAGTACCAAGTCTGGGTACAAACAAAGAAACTGATAGGAGTGCTACCGACTCCTATGGGTGGTTGGTAGGCTAATCAATGGTATCATGCCATAAAGGTACAAAGTGGGGATAAGTGTCACCATGATGAGAGAGAGAGAGAGAGAGAGAGAGAGAGAGAGAGAGAGAGAGAGAGAGAGAGAGAGAGAGAGAGAGAGAGAGAGAGAGAGAGAGAGAGAGAGAGAGAGAGAGAGAAATGAAATGATATATTAACGTCTTGAAAAGGCCAAAATGACCTATGAGACCAACTGATTACAATGATGAGTCTAGTACCAAGTCTGGGTACAAACAAAGAAATTGATAGGAGTGCTACCGACTCCTATGGGTGGCTGGTAGGCTTATCAATGGTATCATGCCATAAAGGTACAAAGTGGGGATAAGTGTCACCATGATGAGAGAGAGAGAGAGAGAGAGAGAGAGAGAGAGAGAGAGAGAGAGAGAGAGAGAGAGAGAGAGAGAGAGAGAGAGAGAGAGAGAGAGAGAGAGAGAGAGAGAGAGAGAGAGAGAGAGAGAGAGATGAAATGAAATGTTATATTAACGTCTTGAAAAGGCCAAAATGACCTATGAGACCAATCTGTTACAAAATGGTGAATCTAATACCATGTCTAGTACAAAAGAACTAGAACAAAGATACTACTACTAGAATCCAATGGTATCATGCCATAAAGGTACAAAGTGGGGATAAGTGTCACCATGATGAGAGAGAGAGAGAGAGAGAGAGAGAGAGAGAGAGAGAGAGAGAGAGAGAGAGAGAGAGAGAGAGAGAGATGAAATGAAATGTTATATTAACGTCTTGAAAAGGCCAAAATGACCTATGAGACCAATCTGTTACAAAATGGTGAATCTAATACCATGTCTAGTACAAAAGAACTAGAACAAAGATACTACTACTAGAATCCATCCTCATCTGCACTTAGGATGGAGAGAGAGAAATGAAGTGAAATGTTATATTAACGTCTTCAAAAGGCCAAAGTGACCTATGAGACGAGAAAGTTACAATGTGGTGGATTTAATACAAAGTCAAAGTAACAAGATGACAAAAATGAAATGACAAATTACAAAATAAAATACTATGAAATCCTAAACTGCTAGGTGTGAACTAAGCAGCTAGCTGGGATAGCTATATCACAAGAGATCCTACATCGGTCATCTCGCTGGCGGATCTCATCAATCTCCTCCATGGTCAGTAGTCTCACCGGGCGTCGTGCATGTCAAGCCAAAGTGATCCGAATCCTCTAATGCAGCCTCCGTCGATGCTATGTAGTCCTCCGCAGTCATGGGCATCTTGATCTCCCCAGCTTAGTCGCTCGGTCGATCAGTGTGCCTATGGTGTGAGGCGACGAGCTCTGCTGTGGTAGTAACTCCTTCGGGTGTCTAGTGGTAGCTCTAAAGAAATCTGTGATCTATCTCGAAGACTGGCTAGCCTCTCCTCTCATCAGGCTCTCTCTGTGTCTGCATAGTTCGAGCAAAAACAAACCCAAGCATCTTTGATCCTCGTACTGCATGGCTCTGGAGAATGGTCCAAAGCCCTCTTTGAACAAGCAATGGAAGCGGCCTCGTATCTCGTAGTAGACGGGGCAGTGGATTGTGTAGTGCAACTCTGTCTTAGGCTTGATGTCACACAGGGGCATGTCCTGGCCTCTGCTGGTACTCCGCTGTATCTCCGAGTCTCGATTCGCATCTGGTGGGAAGATGTGCGTATCTGGCCAATAGCACATCGTATCCCATGAGACAAGTGGGTGTCCATGTATTTGGGCCTCGTCACAAAACCATCAACCGTAAGCTGGAGGAGATGATCGGTCTAGAAAGCCATCTTCGTGCCCAACTCCTGTGCTGGCTGTATCCATGTCCTCCTGGTGTCTAGCTGAGTCAAGTCCTGGCGGATGAGCCTGGTGATCTCGGATTGTGTAAGAGTCAGAGAGGGTGCATCCAGTGAGTACTGGAAGGGAGGTAATCTGGCTATGCTGAACCCATGCGCCTGAAACCATGATGTCATCTCCCCATACTAGCATGCTGTATCTCCCTGCATGGCTAACTATGGAGAGGACTCAAGTGCAAGGCGGGCATATCTGTCTCTGGGAAGTTCCCACATGCGGCGTATGAAGGAGATAGATCTGGTGAGTGCCTCAACCACTAGTGGGGGGGCAGCTAGCTTTGCTCGGACAATAGCACGTGGTACTGAAGCGTTGACTCTAATGAGCCACGAGATCATAGAGACCAGAGGCTTCTCCAGGTCCCCCCATCCATCACTGCGGCCTATCCTCCTGTGATGATCCAATGAAGGTCCCCAAATCTGAGCTTCATAAAGCAATGCAGAAGCTACCAGAGTGTCAAAGAGCCAGAGCTTTGTCCGAGGCTCCTGAAACTGAACGTGTGAACACATCCTTTCCAATCTACCAATGCTGCATTGGCTCTGGTTAGCCTAGTCTCTGCTGCCCTTCTCAATGACAATGCTGGCCCACTAAAAACCACTCCGAGGTAAGTGTACGTATCTGTATACTCCACTGTCTCCTGGCTGTATGTGAATGCTGGCGTTGACCTCCTGATCCACTGTGGGGTGGTATTAAATACCATGACCTTGGTTTTACCAAGGTTGACGGACATACCACTTTCCTGAGCAAACCTATTCAAAGCATCTAAGTGATGTTGCATCCCCTCCGAAGAGTCGGAGATCAACACAATATCATTAGCATATAAGAACAATGGAATCCATGTCCCTGCCAGCTGTGCACCTCTATCACTATCTCTATCAATGTAGTTAGAAACCTCATCCACATACATACCAAATAGAGTAGGAGAGAGCGGGCAGCCATGCTTCACCCCAATAGTGGAGTGAATCGGTGTGGATAGACCCTCTGAGGTGCGTACCTGCCCCACTATTGATTTGTATAATGACATGACCCCCCAAATGAGATCTGTGGGGGTACTCCCATCTGCTGCAATCTGCTCATCATTCTAGCTCTGGGCATTGTGTCAAATGCTTTGCGGAAATCCACGAAGCTACAATAGATCCACGCGATCTACCCTCCTCAATGATCTCTGTGAGTGTCAAGATATGGTCAAGAGTAGAAAAACCCCTCCTGAACCCTGCCTGCCCGGCTGCGCGTATCCCCTCCCTCTGAGAGAGAGAGAGAGAGAGAGAGAGAGAGAGAGAGAGAGAGAGAGAGAGAGAGAGAGAGAGAGAGAGAGAGAGAGAGAGAGAGAGAGAGAGAGAGAGAGAGAGAGATAGAGAGACTCTTAAACCAACCAACATTGGCAATGAATAACTGATACATGATACAATGGGACCAATGGGTTGCATATATACCCACCTTAGTAAATTGCCCTACCCAGACTTTGACAAATAAGTGAAATAAATACCTAAAGCCAAAATAAATATTGGGATCACATTGAGCAATTCAGTTGAGATTCCATGCATATACATATGTGTATGTATATGTGTATGTGTGTGTGTTATCTATAACACAAAACCCCAGATATGCCGAGATATGCCACCATTGGACACAATTTCCCAAGTAGATGTCACAAATTGGTGAGATGGCATGACCGACACAATGCCAAAGTGGGGCAGCAGACCCGGTTATACCCAACTGGCTGGCAGCAGCCCCGTGAAACACGGAGACAGGCTGACGTGGCAGCAACAGAAAACGTGGAAGCTGTGACACGTGGCAGCTGTACGGCAGCTCCGTGAATTGCGGGCGCAAAAAGCGGACAGGCTGTACAGAAATCTGCCTTTTGCCGAGGCTCAATTCTACGCAGGCTGATTTTGGCAGTTTTTGAGTCAATTGCTTTATTTTAAGAGCTTTTGAGTGAGAAGCTTTTGGGGCTCTGCTTTTTGGGCATCCCTGGTAACTTATAAATTGGTGGGCAGAGCCCTCACTTCTCAAAGCATCTGGACGCAGATAAAGCAGTGACCCCAAGGTCGGCCAAGGATGATGGGTTGCAAGTTGAAAAGGCTATTTAATAGTCCTTTAAAAAAACTCGACTGGTAGATTGCAAAAAACGCAAGCAATTGGGTTGAGAGGGATGAGGGAGGGCCAAGGAGGGATGAAGGAGGTGGCTTTAGGGCACTAAAAAGCTAGATCTGAGGAGCTATGTTGAAAATATGGGGGCAGAATCCAAAATAGTTGATAAGAGGCCCAAAACACGCTAGGACTGAAATTAATTTCTAGGACACCTTGTGCTCTGATGACATCTCAGAGTGTGTAGAGAGAGGAGAGACAATGGCATGTGAAAAATTTGAGGGAGACAGATGGAGAAAGCTGGCGATTCATTTATTCCACATGGCAAGAATATACAAAGAGACAAACAAAGAGTACCACCTACATATGTGTATATACGCCACATTGGCTAGACATCATGAAAATACCGATGACCCTAGAATGGCAAAAAATAAGAAAATTGGCTAATGCCTGGTGCAAACCTAAATGTGTCTGGAATCCCTCCCAATAGGATGAAAGGGTGGCCAACCCACACCCACAACCAAGGATCTTAGCACGTGTGAAGAAGCTTGTAGGCAAGAGAGAATAATTTTGAAGGTGAACAAACTTCAAGGAGGATTACATATGCCACTGCCTCGTAAGGATCTGAGGACAATTTCAATCTCTATAAAGAGGGGTTTGGGCCACTTGCTTGTGAAGTGGACTCTATTGATCCAAGATGTGCCGGCTTAGAGAGATACTTTAGAGGAGCAAAGCATGTCCAGAGAAACCTTACAAGTTGATTTAGCAAGCTTCTAACTGACAGCACAAGACAAATCTTCAACAAGGTGTACTACTTGATCGAGCAGTCCAGCTTGGTCATTTGAGATGCCAGAGAGTCTCAGAGATCTATGCGCGGGCTACGCATGCACATGACAATAATGTAATCGCTGCTCAATATCGAACAAGACCTCCTCAACATTTCACTATGGAGAGTGCTGATGCCTATGCTACAACGATCTAAGCGGGAGTTCATGGGATGACTCACACTTTTTCTACCACATATTGTATCCTCCCAAATTCTTGTACTCTCTATATATGCTACTTAGTACAAAATATGAGTGAGGTTGTATCCTAGTTGAGCATTGGCTTCATTACTTTCCTTCTATCATAGGCAAGTTGCATCCTAGTACCCATCAACTTCCTTACCTATCCCGATGAGCTTTTATTGAGAATATAGGACCTTTTTTTGGTTACATTTTTTTCCCAAACGATGGTCTCACATCTCATATGATTCTACCTTTCAATCTCATGGGTCATTTCCGCTTTTTACAAGCATACATAAAATATTTGATTTCTCTCTCTCTCTCTCTCTCTCTCTCTCTCTCTCTCTCACACACACACACACACACACACACACACACACACACACACACACACACACACAAGAGAAAGTGCATACACAATCTGTCTGCCCTCATCGAGATCGAACTCGCAATTCGTGTCTTAATCGCGTTTTACTTTTCGTAGAAAACTCTCAAGAAAAGTTGTTTCAACATCTTTGTGTGCAATCACCAAGTATGCTGCAAGATTGAATTACGTTAAATATAACCGAGTCAATTTAATTTCAGTAATGATGATACTCACGTTGATATAAGAGGTAGCTTAACCTTCAGAAAAATGATACTCACTTGTCTGTTGGTGTAGGAGATAGGAAAAGGCATATTCTCCATAGAAGCTCGTGCCCATTGCAGAGGACGACTGCACATTCTACAGCCCATGGAAAAATGCTATAGCAATGTCCCTGCAAGACCCAGATTCCTCTACAACCTGGTCACCGTGAACAACCAAGGCGGACAGAAAGGGCATTGTCATTGTGATTGAAGACTCTGTGAGAGCGACGAAGTGAGTGGAGAGAGCCGTTAATTTGAGAGCCTCGCAGAGTCGTGAGTTCAAACACCGAAAGTACTACGACATGCAAAAGCCGCATGGAAGAATTTGAAATGTCGAGAAGCACCTATAATTGCTCATATGGAGGTTTTGAAGGTACTAGGTAGTGGTAGTAAAATACCCCAAACTCCCATGGCACACCTTCAAAGGTAGTTTACACATACTCTTATGGTGGCCGAAACAATTTCAAAAGCACCAAATGTTGATATGAAGGTAATTCTAAAGGTACTTGTTTGAAGGCACTTGGTGGTTGTCGTAGAAAATCCTAAACTCTTTTTGACCACTTGAAAGGTAGTATAATGGTATAGTGAAGGTAGATTTATTGGCTGATGCATCTCTAGAAGCATTGCTCATATAAAGGTAGTTCTAAAGTTTTATGATAGTGTCTATATGATTGCTATTTCATGGAGGGACAAGACCAAACACTAGTTGAATCCATGGTGCATCATGACACCCGTTCGACTGCAATGACCTATCCATTTACAATTTTGTGAAGACGGGCACTGACCTTGTGTACATCCATGCCAGATGTGGTGTTGTTTCCAAATCCCAAGATGTGCTTCAACAATTGTCTTTTCAGGATATTGTGACTTGGAGTATACTAATCACAAAATATGCTCAACAGGATCAAGTTGAGCAACCATTGAAATTATCTGGATGCATGAAGTGAGACAGCATTCTTCAAATGCTACATCTGCATCTTGAAAGCTCGTGCCATAATTGATGTATCACACTATTTCTAATCAAGGGTTACTAGAAAATAACATACATTGTGTTATGCTCTTGATGATATATATGCTGAATGTGTTGCTCTTATAATTCCATGTGATACGTTGGAGAAGATCCCTTCTTGGAATTTGGTCACCTGGAATTCACTAGATAGTGGGTCATGCACAAGAAGAACAAGGTGAGCAAGCATTGCTTTGGTTCGAACACATGCAACGAGAGGGTGTCCTTCCAAGTGCAGTGACTTGCATTTGTGCCTTGAAAGCTTGTGTCTCTATCAGAGGGCTTGTGAAGGGTACGCAAATTCATGATGAGACTGTACAACAGGCATTGTTATAGTGTAATGTTGTGCTTGTTGTTGCTGTTGTAGATATGTATGCCAAGTGCCATGCTCTTTTGAAGGCACAAAATGTGCTTAAGAAGATCTCTTCATAGAACGTTGTACGGTGAAGCACACTATCCTTAGGGTACAGAAGCACATGAAGTTGTCAAAGCAATGAGTTGATTTGAATGAGGGAATCCTTCCAAATGCAATGGTATACATCATTTTCCTGAAATATTGAGCCACTATTAAGGCCATAGAAACGGGAAAAATTGTCAAGCAAAGAGTGCTATATGATAATATTGTGTTGGGGAATGTCTTTGTGGATAAGTATGCAAAGTGTGGTGTTCTTTCACCCTTCCCATAATGTCGTGTCTTGGGTGCAAGACATTACCATGAGCCATGGAGGGACGCAAGTTGATTGACGTGGATGAAGCATGTTGGACGGGCATCATTCTATACATTGAAGCAGTAATGAAGGTAATGTATTCCTTTGCATTTACTATACAAATCCAAAAGAAAAGAAGTGACCAACATTGGAGGAGAAGCATATGTGTCTCTTCAAAATTGGAGGAGGAAACAGGCATACGGAGGAAGTGCACATTCCCTATGGTTTATAAAATTTGGGTGAGGATAGTGCCACGTCCCCACCATACGTAGGTATGGTTTTGTTGCAAAAAAGAGGCCCAAGGTTTGAAAGTCACATCTAGACTTTGACAAAGACACTATTTTAATGAAGGAAAACCAGTCAAGACATACTAGTTTTTTTGACACTTCAAATAATTGTCTTACTTGGTGGGTCTTTCTTCAGAAGTTTGTCGGTTAGGACATTAGTAAATCACAAATAACTTATTGGACATGAAATTAAGGACATTGAAACAATGAATGAGCCATGACATAGCATATGGGTGGTGAGCTAGTGTAACAGACTTGGACATTCCAAGTCAAGAATCAATCACGACAGCACCAAATAACAACTTCAGAACAATTCGAAAATCACAATAGATTTGCACTGGCCCCGGTGGAGTTCCTTGCCTAGAGATATTGGCCCCAAAGACTGGCGCCCCTTTCGGTATTTCTTTATGTCGCAGGAGCATTGGTTAAGCCAAAAGGCATCACCAAAAACTCAAATAATCCAAAAGTTGTCCGAAAAGCTGTCTTGTAGACGTCTCCCGGTGCGATCCTGATCTGATGATATCTACTCTTCAGATCAATCCTGCTAAAGCACGAGGATGCTTGTAATCTGTCGAGTATATCATCGATCCTAGGAATCAAAAATCTGTTCTTGATGGTGATTTTGTTGAGAGCTCTATAATCGATGCACATTCTCCAAGATCCATCTCTCTTCAAAACCAACAACACTGGAGAGAAATACAATGAAGTACTACACTGGACAAGACCCTTTTCCAAGAGTTCTTTCACTTGGTTCATAATCTCTTCATTTTGTGCTCGGCTCACACGGTAAGGTGGCCGCTTTGGTGGTGTTCTTCCAGGCATCAGATCAATGGTATGATCTTCAGGACGAGCAGGTGGTGACTCGCCTGGTAGGCATTCTGAGAAGCAATCGGCGTGAGAGTAGAAAATCTTGGCGTTATTTATCAAGTTTAAACGTATTTGTCCTATCCTTATCGCTGAATTCTTTCATAAAGATCGAGTAAACAAACAGACTGGATTTCATTAATTTAGAAATGCCTGAAGGCGTTACAATAGGGGCAGACTCGCCCTTCAATTTAATATCAAGTACAATGGTTCTGCCCTTCTCTGTAGTCCTTATGCCCCAAATACCCCTGACAATGCAATCGAAGTTTGCCAATGGACACGTGTAATGGCAACGTCCCCGCCGGGTGCCGCTAGAACTGCCTCCGCAAGTGGTCCCATCCGATCGGGAGTGATCTCGAGCCGCGCCGTCAATTCCTTTGAAATGAAGTTGGCCTTGGCTCCTCCATCAAAGAAGATCAGGGCCTCTTGATCTTTCACTTTGCCCCAAGCTCGGCAAAGCTCTGTACTCTCGTCCATGGTGTTGGGATCGGTACCCACACAATCTGGAACCAGTCCTGTTTTCATCTTGCCTTTTCGTCCACGTTCCTCAGCTGCTCTCGAACTCTAGGCCTGTCTCATCGTCCTTATCATTCTGTTCTTTCTATGTCTTTTTAGGGCACTTCGCGGAGATATGTCCATGTTCCCCGCATCCAAAGCACTTCCCCTCCTTGATGAAGTGAGCTCGCTCCTGAGGAGTAAGCTTGGGTCGTGCATCCTTCTTCTTTGGGTTGCTCTTTCTCTTTGTACTTTCATTCCTAGAAGTCTGTTCGGCTCGTTGTTTCATGGCCTCATCGGTGGGGTAGGTCAGACTGCCAGAGTGAATGGCAAAGGCCCGCTTCGCATGACTCATCAACTCCTGAATAGAAGGTGACTTCTCTTCGAAGCAGTGATCTCGGATCTCTGTAGGTAGTGAACCGCTCAATCTATTATCTGAGCGAGATCTTCTTGAATGAAGAGGCGGGTAGAAAAGAGCTCCAAAATCTCTCACAGTAAGCATTTATTGTATCTCTCTTGGTCATCCGAAGATGGTTCCAAGCAGCTCGTATATCGCGTTCATACTCTTGCGTCAACCAAGAAGAAATAAAAAGCTTCTTAAATTTCAGCCATTTAATTGGCACAGTCTTGTTTAAAAGAAGCGTGGACCACCAAGTTCGAGCATTCCCCTTAAAGTAAGAGGCCGCTCTCCGAATCTTGGAGTTCTCTGAGTAGTGTCCTCCTTCGAAAGCGATGTCAAACTGTTGTATAAAAGACAAAGCCTTCGAAGCATCTGAGTAACTTGAAAAAGTGTCAAATTTGATCGACTGTCCACCTTCCTTAAATTCTCGGACTTTCTTCCTTTTATCTTCCAAAAAGTCATACTGTCAGTCATTATGCGAGATTTATACTTCTTTGCCTTTTTCTTTCCCTTTCCGAAGCGTTGTTTCTTGCTTCGCTTTTTGCCTTTTCTGTCTTCTTCGCTCGAATCTGAAGTGCTAGAAGAACTGTCAGAAGAAGAAGAAGAAGAAGAACTGGGTACTCCTTCAAAGTGAACATGCTTCTTCTGTTTCTTTGCTTTATCAAATGTCAACTGACGACCCAAATAACCGGGGAAGTCAGTGCCTTTCTTTTGCTTTTTGCCGTGCTTTTTGGCTTTCTTTTGCGCGTCAAAAAACTGAGTAATCCGTGCATCAACCACCTCTTCTAATTCCTTCTATGAATATTGCTTGTGATCAGAAAGTTTCTTGAGAGAGCGGGTTTCGGGGGTGGTGTAGTGGTTTTCTGCCACTGCGCATGCACTTCCTGAAAAGAAGTCTTGCTCATATATTTTGCCAACTTCGGGTCCTTCGCAAAACTGAGCATCATCTTTGTTGCATCGCTGATCAATTGACGACGCTTCATCTCTCTTTGCTCCGCCTGAGTAGGCCGAGGGGCCATACTCTCTGCCGGAGTCTTCGTTGTGATCCCTGCCCAAATCTCCAGATGCAGAGAGAGTCGACTGATCCTTGTGTGAAGCCATAGGTGCCGTGGATAAAAAATTTGGGGATTGGATTTCCCGTAGAAGAGAAATTGGCGGTGCTCTGATACCACTAAAACGAATTCTGTGAGTACATCCTCTCCAATCCACCCAATGTTGCATAGGCTCTAGTCAGTCTAGTCTCTGTTGCTCTCCTGAATGAAAAAGATGGCCCACTAAAGACCACCCCAAGGTAGGTGTAAGCATCTATATATTCCATTTTCTCATGGCCGTATGTGAATGTGGGTGCTGATCTTGTGATCCACTGTGGGGTGTTGTTAAACACCATAAACTTGGTTTTACCAAGCTTGACAGACAAACCATTATCATGGGCTATGCAGAGCATCCAAGTGACGTTGCACCCCCTCCGGAGAGTTGGAGTTCAACACAATATCATCAGCATATAACAATAGTGGAATCCATGTCCCTGCAAGTTGTGCACGTCTATCGCCAACTCTCTCAATATACTGAGAAACCTCATCCACATACATACCAAATAGAGTAGGAGAGAGCGGACACCCTTGCTTCACCCTAATAGTGTAGTGAACTACTGTAGATAGCCCCTCTGAAGTGCATACATGCCCCATTACTGACCTGTATAATACCATGATCCCCCAAATCAGCTCTGTGGGTACTCCCATCTTCTGTAGTCAGCACATCAATCTAGCTCTAGGCACTATATCGAATGCTTTGCGAAGTCCACAAAGCTACAATAGATCCGTCTCCCATGTAGTCTGCCCTCTTGAATAATGGCTCTAAGTGTCAAAATGTGGTCAAGAGTAGAAAAAACTCTCATGAACTGTGCTTGCCTGGTTGCGCGTATACCCTCCCTCTTTGCCCATCTGCTTAGCTGCTCCTCAAGAATGGATGCGTACAACCGTGCTAATGTGTGTCCAATCTATAGTGCTATAATTTCCAAGCTCCAAAGGTTTTTCGCACTTGAAGATAGGTACAATGGTAGATAAGCTCCAAGTATCAGGCAGGCCCTCACACATGGCACGATTAAACATCACTGCTACGAGCTCTGCGAGCTGATCCCTGGCATGTATAAAATGCTCAGCCACTAAGCCATCATGACCATATGCTCTCCCAGTCCTCATCCTTTCAATGGCCTTCTTCGCCATCTCAGCCGGTGAAAAAAGCACGTGTGTGTGGGCATGGCTTCGAGGGGTCAGGAAGAGGCGGTTGCCCAAGAACTGTGTATAAAGATGATGCGTACTAGCCCTAGGCCTCTGTAGAGGTAACGGCAGAGGGGGGGGGGGGGGGGGGGGGGGGGGGGTGCTCATGGAAGAGTCGCCATGCCTCATCTGAGTCCTGACTCAAGAATAGCTGGTATAGATCCTGCTGTAGTCTAGCCAAAAATGCCCGCTTCTTCCGCCGCACTAGGCGTCCGAAGGAAATTTGTGACTGTCTATGAGTGATGTCCCCAAAAGCACCTCCCTATGAAATATGGCTCAAATCCTCATCATACTAGATGTTCTAGGGCATGCTCCCAGAATGTCGTCTCTTCTGAGACTTGGTGTGTGGGTATGCCTCTGCTACTGCATCATGCAATGTCTGTGTCAGTATAGTAGTAAGCTCCTTCAAAGGACGCCGTGGCTCCTCAATGCACAAGCGTTTGTAGATCCCATCTATGTAGACAGAGTCCGTCTCCTGCGTGAAGGTGTAGTGGGTAGGGGTTGCTACCCGTGGCATGTGTGCCACACTAAACTGGAAAGAGATGGTCATCGACACAAGGGCATGATCTACTACCACATCAATAGGTCTAGGTCCAACTGTGAGATCCTAGATACTAAAGATAAAGCTCGACAATGCCATGACATAATCCATTTTGCTGGCTCCATGTCTATGTGGAAAGCATGGAAAGCCTCCCACAGAAGAAAATCTCTGTAGGCAATTCAAGATGGCTAGTCCATGTGCAGTCCCATGTCTATCAAGTGTCGTCCATACTCAGTATGCTCCACATCCTGTGATAATCTAGATAGACCTATCTCTCCACCATCTAGCTCCCCGAGCATCTCCTTTGAAGTATCATAAAATTCTGTTTGGTGATGGGCAGTCCTAGCATTGAAGTCCCCTAGGATGATAATGCCCATTGCCACCATCTCTAAGAACTCCCATCTATCATCATCTAAATTAGAAAAGGGGGATTGTTCTCTAGGTGGTGCATATATTAAATTAATCGAAGAAAGTAGAAAATAGCAATGTAGAGATATCTGCATGTCTCTGCCCTCAATCTCACCCATATGTACCTAGCCCGCCCCGTCCTCTATGCTCTGATCGGGTCTCGTGTCTGCAAGTTGTCTCCCATATGTATCCGCTTACATGTGGAATAGACTTCCCAAAGGCCTGATGTGTCTTAGAGTAGAAAATGATGTATCTCCTAGTAAGACTATGCTCAAAAGCACCCACATTGAGGCGTATAGATCCATTACAATTCCAAGTAGTAACTTTGATTGTGGTCCCATAGGTCCCACACCGTCATGTGGAGTGTCATTCCAATATCACCACTTTTCCATCTCGGTAAAAAGCAATATTACCTTTTTCCCTTGCCGCTCCAATATCCGGGATTACCTCCTGCATATGAGCGATCTGCAAGAGGGTGAGGTCATCTCTGAGAAAGATGCCCGTCTCCTTAAGAGTTGGTCTCTTCTCCAAAAAGTCCATCGCTTTCATGGAGGGAAAACGAAGGATGAGTGCCCTTTTTTTAAGTTTCCCCATTGCTTCCATTTTTCTTATTGCCCACTCTCCAAGCTTTCGAGTGCATAGACTCATTCACCTGCATCATAGTCATGAGTTGTTTTACCTCTTCATCCACATTATCTTTGTCTTTAAGGCCACAAATTCTCACATGTAAGGGGCTCACACGTCTTCTTTGCTCCTCTTCTAGTGTTAGGTTAATAATGGTGGGTGTGGATGTTTTTTGCTTGCCTTTTCCTTTCTTAGAAACCTTGATCCATTTCTCGGCCTCATCCGCTTTCTGTTGAGTCTTTGTAATAACATCCACCCAACAAGTCATCATTTCTTTGTGTTGCACCTCTCCCTCTTTGATGGCCCGCACTTGCTCTTTAATCATGTTGAGTTCTTCAATTACTCAGGGTTGAATCTCTCCCTCTTGACGTGTTTCGTGATCAAACCTCGGCAAGTTCCTTCTTGAGTAATGAAATATCTTCATCTTGGGCCATCGCAGAGTGTGGTCGAGAGACTGTGGAGTATGCAAATACTTACACTTATCTTGGGGTGGTTTTTAGTGGTCTAGTATTTTCTCTGAGGCGTGCAGCAGATACGCGATTGACCAGAGCCTATGCAGCATTGGGGAGACTTGAGAGGATATGTTTGCAGGTTCAGTTCCAGGAACCTCGGACAAAGCTTTGGCTCTTTGACACTTCAGTCACTTCAGCCATGCTGTACGGAGTGGAGATATGGGGCCTCTTAGTTGATCATCATAGCAGAGCTGGCAGTACCGATGGATGGAGATGTATGGAGAAGCCCTTGGTGTCTATGATTTCTTGGATGATTAGGGCCTCAGAGGATCCATACCATACTGGCGCGACATAGGAGCCGTCCCGAAAGAGTGCCTACCTGAAAGGACATTGAATCTCTATAGCCTTTTGGATACTGATGTATATGTATATGATGCCTCGAGTGTCACAGAGCTCCATTGTATCAGCTCACCCCTTTGTATTCCCCTTGTATCAGATTTCAACCCACCCCCCTACCCACTATTTTCTTTTCAGTTCTTTGTACTTTTTGTACCCAGACGTGGTATTAGATTCAGCACATGTAACCGTTTGGTCTCATTGGTCATTTTGGCCTTTTGAAGATGTTAATATTACATTTCATTTCATTTCATTTCTCTCTAGTGTTTTCACTTTGTGGCAAGCACTCTCTCTCTAACGTTTTTTTTGCAGGAGGCGACATCAGCTAGCGATCTCTCTCTGTCTCTAGCCCTAGCACTTCCCTTTCTGGCCTGTTACCACCGCTCTGTAGCGGTTGTGCATCCTCGACAAGATCCAGTGCCCGTTCGGTGCGCGGTACGCGCTTGTGGCTACACGGCAAGGAGATCCATCGCGATAGATTCGAGATCTATTGGCTGCCTGTCACAGAGAGGTGTCTTGATCGTAGTTGCAGACAGTTTCTCATCCGATTCACCTTCTTTCTGCTGCACCTTTGACAGACTTCTCTTTTGTTTGGGAAAGTTTTACGAGACTGTCGAAGAGATGTTTTGAAGAAGGGTACATGCTCCACTCGAATCTGCTGAAACATGAGAAAATTACCTGCTCTCCACACTGTCCATAGTGCTTAGAATCTAACCTAGTTGAAAAAGTATGCATATGGCTTAAGCAATGGCGGAAGCACTCTAAAAATCCAAAAATTTTCATCAGAAGGAATCTCAAGGAAACGCATGGAAAGAGATGTAGTCTACAAACTGTTTCGTATGCAAACAAGACCACAATAAATGTGGAATATTCTCAATGCTGGCACCACAATGGACACATCATGAGAAAGCTAATCGTCTGGAGTGCAAAAACCTTCCAGTTGGGAGAATTCCAATGATGCATATCCACATAAACAATCTCTCGTGTAAAGGAAGCTTAGCATGCCACACTTTCATACCTTTATGGTGCCACCATGCAACACCTTTATTCATATTCCATAGCTTATTATAGTGTTCCTCTATCCAAGAAGATGATTGCAAATGAAAATACACATTCTTTGCAGATATAGAGAAGATCAAAGAACCAACGGAATGACAAATTCGATCCTCAACAACAAACCTAGGAATGGGAGATATGGAATCAACCAGATCCGTAATGGTGTGGCACATGTGACTATAATGCATTCTAAGACCAAAACTTATAGGAGCATGTCTAATGAGGGCATATGTCCATCACATATGATATCCTTTCAATCCCTTTTCGAGAGAGAAAATAAGAGTCTTGGAGACCACTAAAGAAGTTTGATAAAAAACCCAACTCCACTGCAAACTCTCCATTCTGATCGACTTGCCACTCACATCATCTCAACCATGCCACGACAACTCCTTTGTGACTATTTTCCAATGAGCTACAAGACTGGAAGCAAGGGGGCAACCAGGTATCGTGGCTTCAAATTTTCCAAAACCCATGTCTTATTACGGCGGCTGCCAATGCCAAAAAGCCGGTGTAAAAACCGCATGAGAACACATAAACATTATCATCAATTTCCATGGTTGTTTTTGCTCTATCAATACCAATAACAAGGTGGCCTTCCTTACAATAACATGAGAACCCAAGTGTAAAATATTCAAACCACCACAATGCTTTGAAGTACATAGCTTATCCATAGCGAGAAATCTTATGCCTTTTTTCTAGGAGCAATAGACTATAAATGCTCCAAAAAGCTAGACATGAAAGCTCGAAGAAGACAAAGTGGCCAATGTAATAGTGGTAGAAAAAATTGCATGTATGCCGCCAAGGTGGACTGCACTATTCTTAATCTTACATGTAACGGCCCAGTAGACAATTTTTGATAATGTAATTTAGACCGAATTTTATTTTCAACCCAATCCAAGAGTTTGGCATTGTTTGGAGGGCTAGGATGCCAATCTACACAGGTGTGATTAGTCTATGGGGGTGTTTTGTTGTGCATCAGTGCACTGATCAACTGGAGGAAGACTGAGCTTTCTTGGTTGGACGATCCTACCCTTGATTGGTCTATAGGTGAGGGTTTTAATGGATTCCCCCAGGGACAACAATTTGTTACTTGGGTTGTGAGGTTGGCCTGGACTTGTCCCCTGAGCAGTAGAGTGCTCCCTCCTCCTATCCGTTAGGAGGAAGATGTTGCATTGGAGCTCGACACGACTCTCTTTGGCAAGCTGAGTTGTAGTGGCCAACCAAGTGCTGTTGGCTACGATGTGGTACATCACGTCTTGCTAGATTTTCTTGAAGTCCTGTATCAACAAACTAGAGAGGTTGATCAAGAACTTCCTTTGGTTAGGGTGCGATGCCTAGTTAGCCCGGGCCAAAGTATCCGGGCAGGTCAACACTCTACCATGTTCTCAGGGGGGGCTGGGGATCATGGACCCAGTACAACACAATAGAGCCCTTCTTGGGAAGTTTGTTGTCAGAAGACTGCTTCTAGGGGAGGAGCCCTTGAATAAGTTGTTGCTTCACCGACTTTGTGCTGGAGTGCCTCATGCAGGAGGCCCTTGGACCCTTCCATCAGGTGGATCTTCACAGAGATGCGTAGATTTGGTCTGAGCACGAGGTTGGAGGATCGGTTTGCTGCGAGTCTGCTTCGGTCTTGGGAGCAGCTGAGGAGTGGCCTGAAGCAGCACCAACCCACCTGCAAGGAGGAGCATTTGAGACAGCCTCTTGTTTGGAACCCCATGGTTGGTACTTAGAGAGGCTACATGGTTGATAGTAGGCCTCATGTTTCTTGGGGTCCCATGGAAGAGGGCTGAGCATGCACTCTTGTTGACTGACTTCAATTTTCAGGTTTGTCAGAGGAGGTATGGAGTATCCAATGAGAGGGGTGCAGAGCATGTGCCAGGACATTACAGAGGCTTTACTAGTTGAGTGGCTCAACCCTCTAGAGACAACAAACTCCCAAATGGATGGGGGCCTTCACGCGACTGGAGGTCCTCATCGTAGTTCGTGCTTGCTCGGAGTCCGTACACCCCATGTCTTTGAGATCCAGGG
The DNA here is from genome assembly GCF_014529385.1 of Adiantum capillus-veneris. NCBI lineage: Eukaryota > Viridiplantae > Streptophyta > Polypodiopsida > Polypodiales > Pteridaceae > Adiantum > Adiantum capillus-veneris. Next base: position 96,352,645 of record NC_140934.1, read on the forward strand.
CGAGGGTCGATTGTACAGTGTCTGAGTAGAGGCTCCACAAGTTACAGAGTGCTATTTTTAAGGAGTATAGTGATTTTATTTGGCTAGAGAGTAATTGCCAATGACGAGAAATTTATAGAATCCAAATTTAAAATGTCTACACTGACTATATGTTTGCAATTTAGTTAGCCATTTATAGTGTTTTCTTGGAACATTTTTAGGGTTTCTCACCATTTGTTGCACTCTAGTTATTTTCTAGCTGCATGAATTTCTTGAGTTGGGTTTGGCGGGTCAGAGAAAAGAGAATTTTTTTAATTTTGGAGAAGGCTACTTGTTCCAATGATCCCGATTCTCCTTTGCCACCTATAAATATTTCAAATCAAAACCAACCTCTTAACACTAGACAAGAAATGAGACTTATGTCCTGAGACACTTTTATGTCCTTTTAAGTTGTTGATTTCTTTGAATTATTTTAAGAGCTACAAAATTAATTTTTGAGTGTTCTTTATCCACAAAGTTGTTTCATGAGCTTAAAAAATTGTCATTTTTTGGGCATCATTTCCATGATTAGTTTTAATCTTGTAAATGATTTCTCAACCTCAAATGTGCCAAAAACATATGTGGTGTTTTTTGCCATTTTTCAATTTTTTGCAACTATACCACCCTAAAAGTCCTCTCGGTGAGGTTTAAATTGCTACATGGCTAGACTTAGTAGTTCTCAATCTAATTTCATGCTTTAAAGGAGAAGAAAAATTCCATATTAAAAGTTTCAATCTATTTATGAAAATTATCGATGCTATTTTTTGGGAAAAATACATGCTTTCATTTTTTTTCTAGTCATTTTAATGGAATCCAAAGGCAATTTTGATTGTGTACGTAGAGTACATAACATATAACTCTTCTTCGAGGAGTTTTGGGCCACCTAATATCCTATATAGATAGCAATACAATCATTGTCGAGTTTTTGGGTTCAACTTGAATCAAAGTCACTTTGAGTTGGAAATGATACCTTCCTTTACATTGCTGTTTTGATAGAAAAGTCATATTAACTTTGTACTTTATATAAATGTTTAATCATACCTTCTAGATTTATATTTGTGATGGGGGTTTTTAGTTGATTGTGAAGGCTATGATGTGGAACTCATTTTTTTCACGTGTTTTGTTTTTGTACTTCCTTATTGTGCCCACCATTCTCATTGGTGGAAGAGTTTTTATGCTTTTTCCATTCTCAATGGCTACCTATGAATGTAAAGACCCAAAAAAGTCTATGAAAAGACACATTAGTGACAAAAATAACCATGGCTATATAAAGTTTGATAATATTTTAGTAGAATAGAAAAAAACAAGATTATTTTGTATCTTATTTCATTTTTAGAAAGAAAATAAGTGGGTCTAAAACAATCATATAGCATGACCAACAACCCATTGAAGTTATTGGGAAAGATTATCTCATGGTCTCCAAAACCTCCTCATGTTTGTAGTATCATTTAACCTAAAGAAATTGCTATTTTTGACAAAATGAAATTGTTCATCAACTTCAAAGGCTTAACATAGCCAAGTGGTGAGGACTTTGAAAGGCTACTGATTTTTCCTTGAAGTAGTGGTGTCTTAACTACACACTCAAGAAAGGGTTACCCAAAAGAATAGGGTTTTTCAGGAGAATGCATTTTTTTTTTCAAAATCTGAAAGAACACTTTTATGTGATGTTAAGCTACCAATATAATGTTAAGAGTCAGAAAGGAAAGTATTGAAAGAAAATAAAGCCTAAGCAAGAAGAAAGGAAAGAAGAATTTGAAAATTCTAATTAAAAGACAAGCAAGGGCATGCCATATCAATCACCAATAAAGTTTAAACTTAAAAAGCATTCTTTTGCAAACAAAGAGAGGAAGATTTTGTCCCTTTCAAATCACCCATGAAGTATCGTAAAAAAATCACCCAAGAAGTCTCCCAGGCAATCACCTTTCAAATCACCTTTCAAATCACCCATGAAGTATCCTAAAAAATCACCTAAGGAGGAGAGAAGGGCCCTATCCACCAATCTTAGTACCTCATGGGCCTTCTCCTTAGTCACCAGAGCAACTGCAATCACCACCTCAAGAGAGAGCTATGTCCCCAGAGGAGCCCAAGTCAAAGAGACAAAGAGTCCGTTCAGAAAAGAATAAGAAATCTCCTCATGCTAAGAGACACTAAAATTTTCTTTTAGGTAGCACTGATTATCGTAATGAAACCTTGAGGTAGTCCTATTTTTGTGAATGGGAAACCCTAACCCTTGTAAGCCTATTTCTATGAATGTAAATAAATCTTGGGTCCCAAGAGACTACTTAGACACTATGAAGCCATCAATAGTTGACATTTAAGAATCAAAAGTATTTGTATTGATAGTTAAGTCAAGATTACATCTAGCTCTTTCTTGCCTTTGGCTAAAAAACAAAAAACCTCTGGAGGAAGACGTGTGATACATGAGATTGCATTCTCCACACTAGTACTCACAATAGTACCATTAACTTTAAATCTATGGTTGGGAGTAGTTTCATCAAGAAACTCAAGTGAGTCCCTTACATTTTGTACTTTCTAATTTGTAGTGACAATTAGCTTTCTAAGCTCATTGAATGACTTGACCTTGATTTTTAATTCAAACTCTTGACAATTCTCCTCAAAATCAAGAGGAATCCAATTGCTTAGTTTTCCTCTCCATCTGTTGTAACCATACCCTAAAACCATGGATTGGCAAGAAATTTGATCAGAGATAGACATAGAATTGAGCTTACCCTACACTTAATAGTACCACCAATGCAAAAAGTCTCTTTGAAACTCCATTCCTCTCCAAGTACATGGCCCACTTTAACCGTCGAGGTCCTTTTATTCAACAGCCAGAGGGTCTTTGCTCTTTACAAATCTATAGATTTGAAACATGCCGCAAAGGCATGGATTGGTATAAACCATTAAATATTGATCCTCCTTGAGATGCTTCTTGATATCATTGATATTTGTATATCATCTTTGATTTTAGCTTTAAAGTTGTCTATCATGGTACAAGTATCAAGGGCTTCCCAATATGGTGATTGTAAACTTGGAACTGGTAAGTCCTCAAGCTCTCCATGTGCACCGTCTCTAGTTTGAACCTTATATTCTGCAAAACCAAACAATTTTTTTGTAAAATGATGGTGGGTTGTTCCAATACATAACATTTGCAATTCCTTTATAGCACATTTGCAATTCCTTTATGGCACATTTGCAATTCTTTTATGAATTGCTTTGAATGTGCCACTCAAGCTTTCTATAGATTGCCACTCCACAATAGTGAATGGAAAGATATTTACAAGTTAAAATGAAAAGGATAATCTTAAAAGCAATTTTACTCATTGAACAAAGTATGAATACATACTTATGGAATGAATGTAGATTAGCAGGATATTGATCTAAGTTCATCAACACCATGTCCTTGGCAAAATACACATGTTGTTACTTTGGCCAACCACCCAATGTTTGTCACTTTGAATGCAAGGAGTGTTTTTTATTGTATCTTGTGTGCTCCTCTTCACTCTATGTGCACCTTTTACAAGATGTAAGCATAGTTACCTAGTCATTTACATGAAAAGACATAGGTTTCCAAAGTCCATGTTCTGTCATATTGTGAGAAGTGATGTTGTTAGAGGGACAACAAGAAGAATCCAGTGAAGCTCAAAAAACATAGAAAGGAGGAGGGAAAGCCCATCAAGAAAACTAAAAGGGAGTTTTAAAAAAGGAAGTGTGATTGGAAACTCAAAAAACACAGAAAGGAGGAGGGAAAGCCCATCAAGAAAACTAAAAGTTTGAAAAAAAAGGGAGTGTAATCGAAAGTATCTCTCTAGTTCATGTTTCCTTATTAATGGTTTAGTTTCCAGTGCCTTAGTAGAAAATTTTGTATCTTCAAGCATCATCACATCCGATGCTCAGACAATTTTTAGTTTTTGAAAATATACAAATTAACTTTGTACCCTTTGCCAAAGCTTTTATGTTATCCTCAAAAGTGGCCAAACCATCAATTCATTTAATGGTTTTTAACAAAATAGAGGCCCATTTAAATGTTTCTAGCCAAAACCATCTAAGAAAAGCTCGAGTTGGAGAAGACAAGAATGTCATATTTTTATACAACTTTCAATATTCTATTTGCCTATTCTTTAATCAAATGATTAGCAAACAACTATTTTTAAACAATTTTTTGCCTTTAGATTGGAGTGTTGTCTTTCTTCATTGAGTTATAGCCCAAAGCCCAATGGGAGGGTTGTTGGGATTGTGTATTTCTGCCTACTGGCCCGGTTTTGAATATGTGAGAATGATCTCTTGTTTTCCAAGTGGATTAAGTGTCTTAAGGTATGTGAGATGTTACCAAAAGTAGCTTAAGTCATGGTATTACCCATGGGGACTCTTTTTAAACATAGTAGAACCAATTTGGAGTAGCTAGAGTCACGCAAAAGATCCCTAGAAAAGTGGATCTAAAAATCTAAGGTATCTCTTTAGTTCATGCGTGTGGAAAGTGGAAGATGCCTCTCTTGTGCTATTTAAGCACCCCATGTAATCACTCTTTCAAGATACTCAAGTCAACTTTTGAGGCTACACACTCTCTCTCTCTTGTATTGAGCCATTGGTGTTAATTAACATTATGTTAGTGTGAATGCTACACTCTCTAATCCCCTTACCATTTCAGATTCCTAGAACTATATACAAGAAAAGGGAATGTTGTACAAACATTGCTATATTGATCAAACCAATGGGGATTTGTGTTGCATTATATACTCTGAATAATGAATTTTGTTATATTCTCTAAACAATCCTTTTTATATGAATACACAAAAATAGGCATTCTTTTGAACAATGATTATAGGGTTCCCGTAACTTGTTGTTATACTTCCGTAAAAATAACAATTACAATCATGGGAATGGAAAAAATATGAAATCCAGCTTTGCATATGATGAGAGAATTACAAAATTGCCACATAAATAGGTATTCGGTGGCTTTCAATAGCATGGTTGTTAACATCCCCCCCCCCGCTGTCATCCTTGGCATCCCTAGCTGTAATGAAGTCTTCTTACATGTTGCACCTATTGTAGCTGGATCTTCTCCATGGTAGTGGGTAGAAAGTTGGATCTTGTCTTACTTCTTCTACCTTGGATGTTTTTGCAACGAACTTTCTCTGCAACTTGGCTCCTACTATGGGAAATCTTTAATGCTTTCTTTAAAACGGAGCATTTTGTCTCTGATCTATGAGTATGGGAGTCTTCTACTAGGCCAACAAGATCTAATGGTATCTTCTTTGAGCATGGGAACATTTACGCTATGGATTAATCTCTCATTAGTCTCTTCTGTCAATCCATGGCCTTAACCCAAATGCCATCTTCTTCCTATTGTATTGCTTTCATAAGGTTATATTCAGGTTGTTAGATATAGATTTCCCAGTCCACATCTTCTTAAGTTGAAGACTTTCCGGTGCCTTTTATTTTCTCTTCAATAGTCTTTTGCAAATCTGGGTCCCAGTGCCAAAGACATAAGGCTTCATTCCATTTATCACTAAGGGTGATCAAGTAAGGAGCTCCTCTTTTGTTGCTAGCTTGGCCTTCAACCCGTGCACCTTAGCCTTTAGTGTATCCACTTTTGTCTATATGTCATATTTTTTCTTCAAAAAATTGGTTACTAGCTCTATCCTTTGTAATTGCGTTTCCCGGAGCTCAAACTTCACTTTGTTATACTTTTCTTGTAGCTCTTTATATTCAACATACGTGGATTTAGAAGTTGTGAGAGACCCAAAGTCTAAGTTCTCTCTAATGGTCTTTAGCAAATCCGCTTGCTTTTGCAATCTTTCTTTTGATCTTTGCTAGCTATGCATTTTTGAAAGCTAGCTATATTGTAATTTCTTGCTTTGGAGTGTGGTCTGCTATAAGGTTTCTTGCACTACTTTTAGCTGTTACTCATGTATGTCATCAGAATATCTATAATGTGTAGCACGTCTATGGTTTTCATGTTCTAAAAAGCCATGTTGGTCCTTCTACTATGATTCTCTTCAGCCTTGAGTGCTTTGATATTTCTATAAATAGTAGCAAGATTAAATTCCCTCTAAAGGACATCATATGCATTATCATCAATCAATGCCCATTTAATGACTACTTTGAACTCTACATCATGTTGTGGATAGAATGGTCTATAATACATGATAGGTGGCATGGTTGTTCAAGGACATACCATCTGAGTGTTGTCGGAAGCGGTTTCCCCTTGATCATCTCTTACTCTTTCAGTTTGTCTGGTCTCCTCTACATGGGTCTCTTTCCTTGGTTTTCCCCATGAGCTTCACCTCAATTTTGTGGATGAGCTTTGCTTATGCAACTATGGCTATAAGCAACTATGACTTCTTTTTTTTGTTCTTCAATTCATCATAATATCTCTTGTTCCACACTTTTGATCTCTTCATCTCTCCTTCTTTGCACTTTTGCAGCTACTAAGATATCATGTTCTCCTTTGAATTTTTCCTCTTTCCTCATGGCTTTGGCCATGGCCTCGAAATTCCTTTGTCATTCAACTTCAATGGCATGCTTTTTTTCTTGTGCAAGACCCTTTGATATGTCACGATGGTCTTTCTATCTCCTGATCTTGCCTTCTTCTAGGCATATGTCTCATGTGCTTATAGTTTTCTTTTCTTTGAGACACTTGTGCCTTATCAATCTCCTTCTTTATTCATCTTTCCAATCGAGCTTGTAGTTCCTCATCTCTTTCTTCTTCCTTATAATATAATCCTCATCCCCATCCGGCTCTTGGTTTGTGTCCTCATCCGTGAAGAGACATGCTCTGAATTTCTAGCTAATTTAGTCTTTGGTGGTGCTTCTCTCCTTTGCTCCTCATCCTCATAATGGGGATACTCACTTTGTTCCAAGACTGGAGGAAAATTATAAGCCATGTTGAGTGCGTGATAGACAATCATGGTTAGAGATTTACCACTCCCGATATAATTCACCTTGTCACCTTTCAAAGTCGGTATTTTTATTAGGATTTCAATAATGTACTTGAGAAGTTGTGGCTAGATTCCTAAAATGTGCTATAGATCCTATATTGTGAATGCCCTAATTTGATTTCTCTCTTGTTCTCAATGTCTCTCTAGTTTTCGATAACTTTAAGGCTTTGTCCACAACCTCTTCTCTACAATTCTAACTTCAAATTGGAAATAGTCATGCTAAACTTTAAATGAGCTATATTATTTTGGAACATTTGAAATCCATTAAGAATATTTATCTATTTGATTCAAAGCTAACTTAAGTTGAATTATTAAATGTATTTAATTGATGCTTACAATAAAATTCCTGAAAAGTAAATCATCAATATAAATTTTGCAAAAGGAAATGAAGGAAAAGGTTTTGTTTTGTTTGACTCATTGTTTAAATGCTCTTTATTTATGTTCCAAATGTTTCAAAGTGTGAGCATACAAAAACAATCACACTATTGTGGCAGTTATGTCTCTAAAGTACCGAGTAGACTTGTTATCTACTACTGAACGTTGTTCTAGCTATGATCATTAGACATGTTTACAATAGCCTTGACTTCCAAGCACCTAGTAGACTCGTTATCTACTACCAAATGGTGTCAGTGTGCTAAGATTAATTCCAATAGATCTAATAACCTTCCCTTCTTGTATATGTGCAAAATCAAGGATGACTATGATTTACGGGAAGAGGTAATGTTACCAAATTTATTTTTGGTCTACTTATACTATTTTATCTCTCTAGAATTTCTAATTTCAAAGAGATGAAATAAAAAGAGTGGAAGGTCTAAGATTATGAAAATGACTATAAGGTGCATCTCGAGCTTTGAGGTACCAAAAGGGTGAAGCAACCTTCAAAGTGCCAATGCAATTAGTTTAAGGTGCATCTCAAGACCTTAGGGTGCCAAAATAATGATATAATATTTAAAAATAATGTTGGAATTCTTTCTGGAATCAAATGTGCTGTTATGGGACTAAAATTACTTAAAAACGGGCTCTAAATGCTTCAAAAGTGTGGGAATGATAGTTTAAAGGGAGATTTAGGCTAGCTTAAATAAAGCTTGAGGATCCCTCATTATCTATGCACACACACCTTAAGGAGGAGTTGTCAATACTCCTCTAAAGGAAAGTAGTGGGTAAAGAACTAAGAAAAGGTAGAGAACTGGTTGAAGTACCAAAAGGAGACCTAGTGAGACCATTTTTTAATTATCTCACGATAAAGAGCCGATATTTTAAAACAGCAGGATATCTGAACTAAAAATGACAATATCTACAACTTTCATGTTGAACACTTTCTGAATAGAGGAGCGGAAGAGGGTGAAAATGTGAATTATTATTGCATAGGAGGCTAATTTTAGTCTCAGAGCAAGGCTTCTCCCTGCCAAAAGACTCACTATTCTCTCTCTCTCTCTCTCTCTCATGCTCCCACAATGAGATTGATAGCTGCTATGCTCTCCTATGACTCTCTTCAAGCTCTATGCATCTATGGTATCACTTTCATGTTCTAATCATGTTCACTAGTTTTTGTGATAGCATTTTTTTCTCACCAATTTTGGAGAAGCATGCATATGTCTTTGATGTCTTTTATGTGTTTTTGTGATGCTTCTATAAAAGCAAGAGAGGTCAAAAAAGGAAGAAGGTGGTGCTTCTTCACAAAGGGACTCAGTGAGTCTATGTTTTTTTATCATAAAAGGCCAAAATTATGGGCTTAATCAACGAAGACCATCATTTTTACATAAGGAAAAGACCACTTTATTGGCATGATGATGTATTGTTATTCTGTTTATCTTTTTTGTAAACTTTCATAATACAAAAGACCTATGGGGAGGTTAGCCATTATGACCCTCAATACTATGTTGTTTCTCTTTTTCTCTCCCTCTCTAAGTTTCTAATTATGGTTATGTAATATAAATTTTTAATCTCTTATTATTTTGATCATATTTGAGTGATGATGGTGGCAATCTATTTCCCCCAAATTTGGTTACAAGCAAATGAGGTGTTTCTAGTTTGTTTACCCATAAATACAATGCTCACACCACATTGAAAAATCTAAATAAATTAACACAAAAAAGTAGCCAAAACAAGGAATTATTTTCATCCTTTTCAGGGATTTAATATTTACGTAATTACCAAAAAATTTGTGTGATCACAAGGTCTTGTTGACATATTTACATAATCACAATTAACATGATCAGAAACAAGCCGGTTCGGAGCAACCTGGAAACCCAAAAAAATCCCACCGTGCTTTTGCGTTTTCCCGTCGGGCTCGCCGGGCTTATGCATTTTCCCTACGGGCCCACCAGGCTAACCCCAAAGCCCGACGGGCTACAACTAAATTTATAGAGGGCCCTAATTGGGCCCGTTGGGTGTTTTTTGTTGAGCCACACACACACACACACACACACACACACACACACACACACACACACACACAGAGAGAGAGAGAGAGAGAGAGAGAGAGAGAGAGAGAGAGAGAGAGAGAGAGAGAGAGAGAGAGAGAGATCAATGACTACCTTTGTTGTGGGAGCTACCTAGTGTCGCCACAATTATAATAACTACTTGCACTGAAAAAACAGACATCATTTGATACACTTACAATCACAAATAGCTCGTAGATGCGTTAGCACATGTGCTCCGGTTTGCAAGTAATGCTTGGAATTGTTGTGTAGCTCTCTCCAAGCCAATCAAGATGGTGCAATCTAATCTCCAATGCGATGAGAAAGCAAGAAGTAACGTCAGGATGAAGCTCACTCTCTCTCTCTTTCTCTCTCACACACGGTCAATGACAGCTTAAAACTTTGATTATGATCAAGTTTTCTCTAAAAAATGACCTAGGTACCTTATATACTAAGGCTACCATAGGTTAAATCAAAATAGAGTTCAAGGGGTCAAATGGCTTTGTATTTACAATCTGGAAATGCCATTGCACCCCGGCTTCTACAGCTAGAATAACTACTCATTATAAATGATGTTTTTAACCATAATCCACATCATTTCATAACTATCAAAAAATAAGACTTTGGTATGGAAATTGAGTTATGTCGTGTTGTTGACCCATGGGTCAACACTTCCCCCCTCCGAATTCATGTCGTCCTTGACATGACCTCATTGTCAATGTCGGTGCGGTCTTTGTTGTCATTTTACTTTCTTGTGCTTTATGTCCAAACCCCGAGTTGCAACATGTGTTGTTGTCATTATAAGGCTATTGCTAGATCTAAATTCAGAAAGAAGCCAATCTCGTTCAGCTTGACTCTTATCATCATCGATAGATAGAGCTGCAGATTCATCCATTAAAAGTTGTCTAGTAACTTGATCACAACCTCTTTTTGTTCCATAAATATGATCACTTTACTTCCATCCATCATTCACTTCAGTAAATCTGGCAATTTTGAGTATTTCTCATTCTCAAAAACAACTTCTACAATCTGTAGAATTGAATGATTGTCTTTTAGAGCTTATGAACCAATGACAACTTTGTAAGAATTTTAAAAAAATTATCTAGCTAGACCTTCTACTTGTTTAGACCAAGTTATACTCCAATATTAAGTTTGTTTGTCAGGCCGAATCTGGGATTCAAAACCCATGTTTGCTAGGGTCAATTCTTTTCCTTCTTCGTATCACTTGTGTCGAAATTTTTCTCCATTGCGTTCAATTTAATACTGCAGACATAAGAACTAGATGTTCAGTTAAAATAAATAAAAAAATTCAATATATATTAGAAAAAAAATCACTAATAAAGCAATCAAATCTACACAATATGAGATTTGCAATGCACTCTAGTCAATTCCACATATCGACCATGTATATTCTGAGAGAACATACACATTGCAATGCACTCTCTACATGGCATTATGGATACAAAAATAATATGAAATTGTCAATGCAATTATAAATATAATGATTAGTTATATATCCTCTGTGATCTGAAAACAATAAGACACAACTATTTTTACATGCTACAAAGAATCATCAATATTTACATTGAAATGATGATAATTATTTACAAAACACACATGAATGAAATAATGTCGATGATTGACCATCTCATGCACTTACAATCTTTTAATTATAATACATAATTCACTCCCTATATAAACCAATGTATAAAACAAGGCAATGAAATCTTCAATCAATTACACAATTCAGGTTTACTTGTACCCAATCAAGGATTGTAGCCCCCTTATGCATCCGATTCAATATATAAAAGCTAATTTCACCCAATTAAGGATTATAGCTCTCAAATTGTGCTGTGGAAATGTATATCAATCGAAATCTATATGATTGTCAAAAATACAAGACTTCAAGGATCTTTATATACCCAGTACACTAGTACAGTCCGATCCTTGACTATCAACTCGTTATTTAAATATGCTCATCTTCTAAAACCAACTACACCCCTTCTATGGACCAATGGCTTCGCCACAATGAGCATGATTCTCTAGATTCTCAATTGTTTTGGTTTTGTACCTTTATGTTTGGTGAAAGGTTTAAATATTTTTAGAAGTAATTACCGAATTAAGAATCACGTTCGGCTCAAAAAATAGTACCTGTGACTCTGTAACCTTAGGTCAATTCACAAGGAGATGACTATACCCGACGCTCAGATACACTCCCATGGATCTGCCTAGTTAAAATGCCAAAGTAAGAAGAGGTTTACTATATAAAGTCGGGCCCTTCGAGCTTTTTCATTTTCTCGGTGGGCCCACCGGGAAAACCCTATAGCCCGGAGGGGTTTTTGCAGGTCACCCTCACGTAAACAATTAAGGTCACCCTCATGTTAACAATTAACGTGATCACGTGATTTTCTTGTGTAAATACTAGGGTTATTAACGTAATCACACAATCCTGATTACGTCAATGAAATCCCTGAGATTCCCTCTTTTACTCATATGGCCTAGTCATCTATGCCACAACTCAAAAGACAAGAGCTAAGCTATGGATATACAATCCTCTTTTTTACACAAGACAAACATAGAGTAAAGCGTTCCATGCTTCCGACCTCTAAGAATCACAAGATTTCCCTTCCTGATTGACCATGAACCATTTCCAAAAGTAGTCGTGTAACCCAAGTCATCAAGCTGACCAACAGATATCAAACTCTTTGTTAACTTGGTGATGTGTCCTTCTTGACTATGAATTATGTTCCATTATGCATAACTAGCTTGATGTCTCCAACATCATGTATCTCAAGGTCATGGAATCACCGAGCTTCACTTCACCATGCGTATGTGCATACATAGAGAACCATTTTCAATGAGGTGTGACATGGGAAGTGGCCTATGATCCAATTCTAATCAAAGCTACATCTTGTGCAATAAGAGCATCTGGACTAAACTTTGCTATAAAGCCTAAACCATTTGAGGAATTTTGGACCTCATGCATATCTACAAACTTTTCCATGCATGACAGTCTTTCGTTAAATGTCCTTTCTTGTGGCAATGTTAGTACTCAACATTGGACAAGGAACCTCTAGATTTGCTACGAGAATTCTTGCGATCCTTAATTTTGGCACAATTATGAGTGCAACCTCTCTGATCTTTGCCACTGGCAATGTATGCATCACCCTGCTTTACACGCTCTATGGACTTCCTGTGTATCCTTTCATTGAGTAGACTAAAAACTACAACACTGTAGGGTAAGTTTCCCTTAGGTGCAAGGTGCAATGCTGCTAATCATTGTACAAAATATGGTCCATGAAGAGGATAAAGAGCACAATAAGAAGACATACTGTACTACGTTGTCAAGATCAAGTCCTTGTGATTTCAATTGATAGAGAAGTATATTGAACTCATTCAAATGCTCAAAAATTGTGTCACCTTCTTTTGGATGAAGCTCAAAGAACTTCTTCATCAAGAATAGCATACTTCATTGTCAAAATCGAGTCCTTGTGATGTCAATTGATGGAAAAGTATATTGAATGCTCAAAGAGCTAAGTACACATTGTTGCTTATGTTTTTGCTCTCATATGTATTGCATAGCTTGTCTCATAAGGCTTTAGTAGTAGCTTCACCCACTATGGTGAAATACACAGACTCTGCGAGGTCTAAGCGTATTGTGGACCTAGCTTTGGCATCAAGCATTTTCCACTCCATAGGCATGTAGCCATTATCCTTTGGGCGCTCAAAGAGTGGCTCCATTAAGACATCTTGGATTTTCTCTTTCCACTTTGAAAAATTTGTGCAATCGATCTTTCTAATATTGTAAACATCCTTCCCTGAAGAAGATGCAACATAGCAAGACTTGAGCACTATGGTGAGAATGACAAAAGCTATGGCAAGAAAACATGAAAATTTCTACATAACCTCCTTTGTAACAAAAGTAAAATCTCAAGCCAAAATGCTACTCAAAGTGTCATAGAATGCATAGGTAGACTCCCAAGAAAAATCCGGCAGACTCCTTTGTATAGGGTGCTAAAACTCAACCCAAATGACGCATAAAAACCATAAAGTCAACTCAAGAGAGTGCATAAACTATCAACTTTCACTAAAAAATGACTCATATGCGTGTCAAGCAAAATATCCCATAAGATACATGACCTATGGCAAAGATACCATAATGGGAAACTCCAACAACCAATATCATTAAAGGTATCTTAACATTCAAGAATATCCTAGCTCAAAAACCCCTCACATAAGGCACCTCAAACAACAACAACAACCAATATCATTAAAGGTATCTTAACATTCAAGAATACCCTAGCTCAAAAACCCCTCACATAAGGCACCTCAAAAAGGGCTCTTCTGGTTTGAGGCTCAGAAATGGTCAAAAGACTATCAAAATATGGCTATGTACATAAGACAATGTCCGCAACTCAATGTACATGAGTGAAAATACACACAAACAAGTGCCAAAAGTAATGCAAGTAGTGTGTCCAATCCCAATTGGAATATCGCTCTCAAAAGAGCTCACTGGCACTCTAGGTGCTAAAAAAATGCAGCTATCAATGCGTAAACCTCCCACTAGAACCAAAAACTAGTGTAAAACTTGTATCAAGGAACTTGTAATCCCTTTGTCTATAGAAGTTGACAAATTGTTTGCAAGCGACGTGCAAATAGTATCCTTGTGAGTGTCCGCAACTCAATGTACATGAGTGAAAATGCCCCGAGGCGGTCACTTTTTAGAATGTGTATGATATCACGTGAGTTAATCAGAGAGGATTATTAAAAGACCAAAATGTATAAAAATGTATACATACAGAGGGGGGTGGGGGTTTTTTAAATAGGCTCACAGTGTAAGTATAGTATGTATATTGGGGTATTATCAATTACCTCTTGAACGCACGTGATATAGGGGTCTTTTGATAAGTGACTGCCCCGAGGAAAATGCGCACAAACAGGTTCCAAATGTAACGCAATCAGTGTGTCAAATCTTGGTGGGGATATTGCAGTCAAAAGAGCTCAATGGCACTCTAGGTGCTAAAAAAATGCATCTATTAACGCGTAAACCTCCCAGTAGAACCAAAAACTAGTGCAAAACTTGTATCGAGCAACCTGTAAGCCCTATGTCTGTAGTAGATGACAAATTGTGCAAGCAATGCACAAATAGTATCCATGTGAGTGTAAAACTCCACCCGTGATGTCGATGCAAAAAACTACTCCTCAACCAAAATAAGTCGTGAGATAGAACTCCAATGAACTCTACCTGTGATATCGATGCCAATCCTGCATCTTTGGGTAATATGCTAAAAAAAGTAGTGCCTTGAGAGACCTCAAGGGGAGGTGAAAAGTACGCTCCCACAAAAAAGTAGTGTCTTGAGAGACCTCGAGCGGAGCTGAAAAGTACGCTCCCACAAAAAAGATCACTCATTGTGAGTGTAAATTGAAATGTTGTTGATTCATAAGAAGTGTGTGACAATTGTAGGCTAGAATAGGTCATCAATGTCAAGGGTGCCACCAAGTTGATGTGAGTCAATGTCATCTTCTAATGCCAAACATAAGTGCTGAGCCTTGATGCCAATGAAACACTTGTCGATGCTAAAAAATGTTGAGATGTAGAGCCGGCCTTGTTGATGCTCAATGAAGTGAAGAAACATTTTGAGGCCAAAGTTGAGTGTTGAAACTTGTAGAATCCCTTTCAAACTCCCAAGTTAGATCCTTTGGGGGAAATTATGATGGTGGTCGTCGATGTCTACGATCCCATGAACTCTTTGTGTATGTGTTACACACTATATGCGCTATGTGGGTGTGTATGTCTGTGTTACACAATCCCTTGCCAAAAACCACCGATGCAAAGGCTTCGATGCGAGGGTATCAATGCACAAGCTCACACACAAGCTTGTGTGTGTGTTGTGCATGTGCAGACAATGAAACTCAAAACTTCTCCCTTTGAGATCTTGCACAAAAGGCTTAATTTACTCATGTTAAAGCTTTTTGCAACCTTTGTAATCCTAAAGCCTCCTAAAGTTGATCTCCCCCATTTCCAAAAGCTTCAAGAAGGCAAATTTCAGTTGTGCAGATTTGTATTTTTTTTTCCTAAGGCTTCAAACTCACATTTCTTTCCAAGACTCTCTTTGATTATTCTCCAAAGCAATGCACCTTATGTCATAAAATCTAATATCTAACCAACCCAAATGATTTTCTCATATTAAATTTATCACTTAATGTGGGAGAATAAATGGGAACAAGTGTTAAGATATAGATATGTGCTTATAGATCTATCTCAACACGGGGCCAATAGTAAAGGGGCCCAAATGGGAGATGGTCTATCAAGAGCAAGGCTAACCAATGGAGCATAAGACCTTAGGGTTAGCTTCATTGAAGACCTCCAATAATGTGTGTAAAAGTCCTTTGACCTTAGGTAAGCTAGGGCTGAGCTTGAGGTGGGAACCCGGCCCAAGCTCGAGGTGCTTGTCGTGCTTGATTAAGATGCTTGAGGTGCTTGACTGGCTCCATGCTTGAGGTGCTTGACTTGGTGCATGATTAAGGTGCTTGAGGTGCCTTGAGAAGCTTGCCTGAGATGCTTGTGGGAACACCCCCTACTTCAAGTGCTTAGTCATGCTTGATGACTAAGGGGCTTGCTCATCCAAAGTCAAAAATATCCCTACAAGGAGGGGGGCGAGCCTACAAGGGGGGGGGGGGGGGGGGGATGAGAGAGAACACACACACACACACACACACACACACACACACACACACACACACACACACACACACACACACACACACACAAGGGAAGCCCCAGCTTGAAGAGGCAGCAAGGACACTTGTCAAGTTCCTTCCCATGTTGCCCTCATGGTGTGCCTGAAGCCTATTGGTTGGCCACCCAAGGGGTCCAATGATAATTTAGGATATTTAATTAATTGATTTTGCATTTATCAAGTCCTCTCTCTCAAAGGGGAAAGGGGGACACTTGTCCCAAGGCTACCCATGTTGCTTGTAATGGCTCCTGCTTGTGATTGGCTAGGCCTGGAGGGGTCCAATGAGCTTCAAGCATGAGCTACAAGGGGGGGTCGACCCAAGCAAGCTAGGGGGGTGCTCAGGGGGTATACTCACCCACACACACTCACAAACACTCTCATTGTGTACTATGCAAAGGCAAGAGCTCCCTCTCCTTCTCCAAGCAAGTAGAGGTTGAGAGCCTACACCAATACTCTTGGCTATGGAGTGCAAATCCATCCAAGAGCCATGCTTCAATGCTTGAGCTTGCCATCTATTTCTTCTTCATTAGTATGCTATTATGTATGCTAGCACAAGAGTTATGATAAGTGAGGAACTAGCTCTTTCTCGTATGAAATGTTTCTTCTTCCTCTTCCCTACCCTCATTCCATGCTACCTCTCTCCACCTTCGAAGGTGTTTGAGGTCTTGGGACTGAGGCTTGGTATAGTTAAAGCTTTCTTCAAGTTTAGGTTATGCTATGATGGTGATGCATGAAGCTTTCCATCTTCATTGCTTCACCTAGGTCACAAGGAACACAAAGAATGTATTGTAACAAGTCTCTCTTTATGGGAGAAATCATAATACAAATGCCTATTGGAGGGGGGACCGGCTCCACATAAATCCGGTCCTCAACTGTTGTCATGTTCTCTAAATTCTCTCTCTTGCAAAAGTATTGTCCATGCCAAGTTAACTAATTGCTATAACTATGTTGCTATCTTCAATTATGTCTACCCGCTATGCTCACAAAATCATTTCTTGAAAGTACTCTCATTAAATTCCGCTACTCTCAAATTGAATAGGCAAATTCCATTACACCTTAGCTTCTCTAAGGTTCAAGATTCCCCAAAAAGCTTCAAGCCACCATTTTTGTTTCCCACACAAGCTCTGTTTTTGTGAGCTTCTTCATTTCTTCCAAAACTACAATCATGGCACATGTGAGGGGAGGGGAGGGGAGGGGAGGGGAGGGTGTTGGGAAGCCAGGTTCATGCCACCATCGTGCTCTAATACCAGTTGAAACGTGTGGCATTGCTTGTGCATACACGTGGAAAGAGGAAGAAGAAGTATAATAAATTGGGGCAAACAACACACTAGGAAAATGATGTGTGTTACCTTTATTGCTAGTAGAAGATTAGAGTTAATGGTAAATCATGGGCAAAAAACTACAAGCCTTCACCCCAAGAAAAGCACTATCATCCACTCTCGCAAGTCGCATGCACTACCGTAGATTGCTTTTGCACATTTGTGTGTAAGCATTCTTACCCCCTTGTCCTTTGACCCTTGAAAACTTGTCTCATTTCTGCATTCCATATATTGGAAGGTGGATAGTTATGTTGAGCATAGAGCAATGCAAAGTTATCATAAAATGTTGACAATTTATGGCCTAATCTAAGATCTCTTGATTGCTCAAGTCCCTCTAATACCAGATTGGGGTGGGGGGTCCCGCTTGCGAAAGCCCTCCCACCAACTGTCTCCCACAATTCTGTTGGAGAAGAGAGTTTGTCTAGTTTGACACATCTCAAACACTTTCAAATTCACATGAATGATGACGGATACTCCATGCCCCTAGTTGCATTTCAAAAAATCCACTTTAATAATAACTCCTCTTCCTCTATTGTGAGCATTGCCAGGGGACCTTCCTTCTTTGATTGTGTTCTTCCATCTTGCCAAGAGGTCATGACAGATTTTTTGACACCAGATTGAATGGAGTATTTTCTTAATGAGAGACCCGATCACAAGCAAGAAGAGCCTTTTGCATGTCCATAATTTTGAACGGCTTGCAGTTTTTCCCTGTTGCTTGGTAGATGCTTCTATGATTGTGGTGGGAGGCTCTTGGTGATTTGAGAGAGAGATTTCAACAATTTTGTTTGGGAACATAACTCTAGTCTATGGAGGTAAAGGAGGCTCGCTTCTTGTTCTTTTTGTAGTAGCTTGAAACGTTTTTTTTCCTTGAAGTCCTTTAAAGGTAGGAGACATTGCTCTACATTGACTGGTTAAAGAATATTTTCCTTTGACAAATCCATTGCTTCTTATTTCTTTCTTTACCATTTTCTACGAACAAATTATTGTGTACAAGCTCATAAAGTTTCACCATGTTTGAAGCATCAAGTCCCTATAAATTGAGAGAATTTGCAGATTTTAGAGCTTTAAAGCCAAAATCTAGCATAATTCAACATTAAGTGTCTAAGCTAGCCCAAATTTCAAAGGGACATTGTATCAAGCATGGGGAATCATGTGCAATCACAAAAAGTATGCTTAATGAAGAATGTTTCGTATCATGATTCTTAACAATTCTTAATAAAGTGGGTAGTTAACATTGTCAAAGGATCCATCATCATCATATGCACATGCTCACCAAGTTTCGTGAAATATGGACATCAAAATCACCATTTGCCCTCAAGTTTGAAAATTCCAGAGTCTATAGACATCTCTTCCATTTTTCACCTACTTTCATAGATCTAAATTGCTGAAGTTGCACATGGAGGTCTAGAGGCACATGAATATCCAACTTATGCAGTCAAAAACCTTTGTCATATGCAAAGTTAAGAATCGTGATTCTTAACTTTCTTGCAAAATTTTCATATGACTGCTTCTATGCATTGCTCTAAGTACATGGACATGTTTTATGCTAAAAAGTTGAGTTTTGAAGTTGTATTCAATGATCAACCATGGAAAAGATCGTTTGCAGTAGAAAAGACTCTTTCCAAATACGACAAGAACCATACCAAGGACCAGCAAGGGAACTCTAAAGAAAAATTCCATAAAAAAAGGTTGGCATAACTTCCCATTTTACTAGCTAGAAGAAGAGTCAATCAAGCAAGCAGCCACCTATTGGCTAGACAAGGATGTCATCAAAGTTAACTCTATAACATTATATTAGGGAAAATTTAATGATGCAAAGAAACAATGGAGATTTCGATCATGCCGAAAGAACTAGAGGATTTACCAAATGGCACAGAGGTAAAGAAGGTATTCTAGAGAATGGGGTTTCAAAGTCATCTTGAGCTTCACCCATGTGAAGTCAACTACAAATGAGCACATGAGATCCTATCTTTCAATCAAAAGAGGATGGAATTGCACAACTTTTAGATTCAAATGCAAAGAAAATTGAAGGCAGAATTGCAAAAGCATTTGTGGCTAAAGCACTAAAGTTATCGGCAACTAGAGAGCCCTTGAGAACAAGAGAGAAATCAAATATAGGGCATTCATAAAACAACATCTGCATCACTTCTTAGGAACCTAGCCACAATCCGAGTTAGAATTTCCTTTGATTATATCATTAGGTAAAATTTGAACTCACAAAGGGGCCCTTTAAGGAGTTTGATTTTACCTCTCTCTACCAAAATGGGCGCAAATGTACTTCTTAATTGTATGCATTGTACTTGTGCACCCCATAGATGTTATAAGAAGTAATTGTAAAACTTGTAAACGTTCTTCTTAACTTATATACATTTAGTTTCCACTGCACCAAAGATGCAACATGCTAACCAATTCTCCATCTTTCGATATACTATGGCTACCTTAGTCCATAAATTGGTAAGAAACCATAAAGTTAACACCCAACACCGGGGCCTCCAAATGTGTAAAGCAAATTTTGATGAGCACTCTCCTTCAAGAATTAAATTTGTCAAAACTCTTGGCAAGTGATTTGCTATAAATTCTAGTAGAGATTTTGATAAGCACTTTCTAACAAAAACCAATAATCCAAAGATATACAAGAAAATGTAATGTCAAAAGAGAAACTTCAAACCCATGTTAAGATCTTGGCCTTGCTAAATCGTTACCTGACACCTGGTGATTGATTGGAAAGTAAGTAATGCCACCAAAACTCAACCTAACAAATCTTTCATAGGGCTTGCCATAAGAGAAGAATTATATTGCATAATATGTGTAAATTGGAAGAATACGCTATCCTTGTTAGATTTATCATCGATGGTCTTGCCATAACATCATAGTTCCTTGAACTACATTAAAAATTAATTTTGAAAGAAAACAACAATTTATGCTTGAGTCGTACTCATAGATTCCACTCCAAATTTGATGATTGTGTCCTATCCAAATTGGTTTGTATATTTTACAATGAAGTGAAATCAAAACGATGCCACCAAACTCGTAGCACTTTGTATAACTAGTCTTTATTAACAACCAACAATTATCGCAAACTTGAGAAGTTGGACTTGCAAACATAGCATGTCTTGATTGCAAAAAAAGAACAATTTACCTTGGCCCTCTTACAATAAGTAATTTGTCGACTGCAATAAAAATAATAATTCTCTTTTGAGCCATGCTTAAACTTTGTATGCTTGTACTCTTCTTAGCTTCAGTCATATAATTCCTAGTTTGATGTAGAAACCCTTCAAGGTTTCATACTCAAAGCCTTTTGAGGATCTAACTACAAGCTTTTATACGTTCAATTCTCAAGACCTCACAAGGTCTACAATCTTGTAGAACCTACATTTGCCGATACATGTATGCCGTATCCACCCAGTGTTGAACTCAAAACACCCAAAACCCTTTAAAATGTTTCAAGGCTTGAGGATGTAGTCGAAGAGGGCGTATGTCCCAAAACTCCTATCATACGTATGTGTTTGTAGAATTCCTTACTCCAGCTCAAAGCTAACACCACACTTCATGTGGGAAAAACAAGAAACACTCACAACTCTTGGTTGTATGGCCATGAGCAGCTCTCACGGGTGATCAATTCGGCAACTAGGTGAATCCCAGTTTACACAAGGAACAAAAATCTCCAGACAACCAGCCCATTGTTCTTGTAAACATCAATGGGTTCTTGACCAAAGTCTATGGTTGTTGTAGGCCCAAAAGAATTCTTTTGAACATAGAATTAATTCCATCAAAGGTGCATTTTTTCCATTATGTTGACCTATCATAGATTTTCCTATCTGTACACCTATCATTACCACTATAATTGCTTCCACTTTACACACTTCGGTTATTTACTTTTATGTTCAAGCATAGAAAGCATCAACATATATGCCTAGAGCTTGTTCAACAGGGTCGAGCCTTTGACTCTTGTATGCTATGGTGTGCCCTTCTTGGAGCAAAACAGCCCCAAGGAAATCACCACAAGCGTCGCATTGGACCTCAAATGGCTTTGAGAGGTCCGGAAGTGTAAGCACACGTCGAGGGATGAGCTTTTGCTCGAGTTTTTTGAAAGCATTGTTTTCTTTAGGAGACCATGTAAACTAAATGTTCTTTTTAGTTAGGTTATACAATGGTCCTGCTATTAGTGGAAATTTTTCTATAAAGCGTCTATAGTATACACACATACCTATAAAGCTTCTTAGTTCATGCAAATTCCTTGGGATAGGCCATCCTTTTATTACCTCTAACTTTGATGGATCCATTTGGATGCCATCTTGAGTGATATTGTGACCTAAATATTTAATTTCTTGCAAAAAAAAATCACTTTTCTTCTGATTTATGAAAAGCCCATTCTCTCTCAAATTTTGAAATATTACCTAAAGATGTCGCTTGTGTCCATCCAAAGAGTTGGACTAGATGATTATGTCATCAAAGAACACTCCAATAAAGGTTCATTGAGGCCTGAATAGCTTCTCCATCAAGTGGTTGAATGTGGTTGGTGCATTGGTCAAGCCAAAAGGCATGACAATGTATTTGTAAAGACCAAACATAGTGCCAAATGCGGTCTTTACAATGTCTTGATCAACTATCCTTATTTGATGGTAGCCACTTTTTAGGTCAATCCTACTGAAGTAGGTCAACCCTTGCAGCTTATCAAATATTTCTTCTACCCGTGGAACGGGAAACCTATTTTTGATAGTGATCCTATTTAGTGCTCTATAGTCGAGACACATACGATATGTGTCGTCTTTCTTTTGCACTAATAACATGGGTGAACAAAATGGAGATGAGCTAGGCCTAACCATGCCCTTCTCAACTAACTCATGCACTTGCCGCATAATCTCCTCTTGTTGAGCTTGAGAAACTCTATAAGGAGGTTTATTAGGCGGTGAACTTCCTGGAAGAAGTTCAATTGCATGGTCATCATTGCCTCATTTTGGAGGTAGTTCACAAGGGATGTCGTCAATAAAAACATCTTGAAATCCCTTGAAAAAATTGGATAACTCTAATTCCTTGTGATTGTTTATATTTTCTTCTGCTAAAGCATTGAGTTCATTTTGAGAATCTTTAACAAAAATCATGTACACGGAAATAGAGCTCTTTATTGACTTCTTGAAAGCTTGCATATGTACAATGGGTATGGTGGTATCCAATATGTATATAGCTTTTTCCCTGAACCTAAAGTAGATTTTCCTTTCAGGGAATTTAACATTGGCAGCCATGCTATCAAACCATGGCTCCCCTAGGATTACATCCTCATGCTTGAGAGGAGAGATAAAGAAGTCCTCTTTGTCCACATACCTTTGGACATGGAGCCTCAATTTTCCAATTAAGGGAGTGAGTGAAGCTTCTTGCCCCTTGAAAGCACCATCAACGGGTAGGACATCTCCCATCTCATAGGCTTGGATGCCTAGCTTGGTGGCCAACTCTCTGGATATGAAATTGTGAGTAGAACCAAGGTCAGAGAGAATAAAAGCATCATGTTCTCTTACCTTTCCCCAAGCATTGTTGGGTTCAAGCCCTTTTTCGGTCAGCGCGTGAAAACAAGTCTCATAGGCATGCAGTAAAGTTTAGTTATAAGCCCAATTTGCATGACACACTTTTCTATATATACAATGTAAGGCTCTCACACAAGAAGTAAAAAATAGTAGCGTGTTAATTTTTCTCTAGCTTGGTGTCAACTTCTTCTCTTTCTCTCTCTCGTTTTCTGCTGCTCATCTTCCACACCATGGCTTGTCTCAGGCTACACCCACCATAGCTAGCCTCGATCCCCAACAACTCGTATCAGAGCGTTGCAATCCCCAACCGGCTTCTTGTTCCCCAATTCTACCAAACCGAAACTTGGCTTCTCTACAACGAAATCGAGAAAGCATGGGAGTTCAACTCTGCAACTAAATCGAGCAAGGGAGAATTGGGCAAGTGTAGAGGCAATCTACAAGTGGCATATTGAAAACGCCATCTCTGTGACAAGCATCGCTTCAGACACGAGGTTGACTCTGGTGGTCATACTACCAAGCAGTGTTGGAGGGCGTTTTTAAATGCTGCTAAAAGAGCTTCAAGTCGGCATGGTTGCACAACATCAGTTGAAATCGAACTCCCTCTCTTGTTGGGATATCAATAAGTCGCAAAAAGAAGTTTGTAGTTGGTGGTGGAGGCAAAACCCTAGGCGTTACAGTCCGCGATTACAACACACCCAGGCTGGCATATTGCTGACTGTGTCAAGCCTGCGCCATCGCCGGTATTACAAAGGTTTTTTTTTAAAGTGATTTTTACACTAAAAAAATCAAATTAAGTGTCCACCCATTAAGTCCCCAAGTAGGGATTCACACTCTCGGTGGGATTCACCACAACCAGCAGTCTTGCTTTAGCTTTGCGAGTGGAAGTTAACCGAGTTTTTGCCGTTGCACATGATATAGCACTTGGAAAGGACTTCAAGCAATTTGTGAAGGTCATGGGAGTGTTGTGGGGACTCTTACGGCTATGTGGGTATTATGCCTACACATCTTGGTGTGTATGCAAATATTTATCTTGTCCAAGGATTACGACATATCGAAGGTCCCAACAATGAAGATGGATTTGCTTCGAGCACTTAGTACATCAGCAAATGCTACACCATAAAGATATCCTTCGAGGTTGCAGTACAAGATTTCACAAAGTATTTTACCGGTTCAGTGTCATAAGATCTGTTATGTTTTGTCAACACAAATATGTTTTCCAGTCAAAGCCTCTTTTACATTACTTGTTGTCAGTCATTGTCATGCTTGTCAGTTATCATCATTGTAGGGGTTATAGACACTGCCACCACATATGAGTTGTAAGACCTCCCCATTTTTCTTAGTTCTTAGCCTTTTTTCTATCACTTCTCATGAGGTTACTGGGTACACCTTAAACCCAATGTTTGGCAGTAAACCAAAAACTTCAATTTTGGTAGCTAATTTTTTGACCTACACCCTATCTGTTCAAGGGGGGGTTACTCACCTAGCACCAGGTTATGATAAACCAAAAATCCTTGGTTGTGAGAAAACCTAAAACTCACGATTGACGAGTACACCAAAAACTCGAGGTATCATGAGAGGGTCTGTCTAGTTCGGGCTTGAGGGGGGGATTGTTGGGTTCAAGCCCTTTTTCGGTGAGCCCGTGAGAACAAGTCTCATAGGCATGCAGTAAAGTTCAGTTATAAGCCCAATTTGCATGACACACTTTTTCTATATAGACAATGTAAGGCTCTCACACAAGAAGTAAAAAATAGTAGCGTGTTAATTTTTCTCTGGCTTGGTGTCAACTTCTTCTCTCTCTCTCTCTCGTTTTCTGCTGCTCATCTTCCATGCCATGGCTTGTCTCAGGCTACACCCACCATAGCTAGCCTCGATCCCCAACAAGCATGGCATAGAGGAGATCCTTTGTGGTGAGCATCCTCTTCTTAGATTTTGGCCAAGGTAGGAGGATCATTTCGTGTATTCTTGTGGGGGCAAACACGATAAGCATGCCCTTGCTCCCCGCACTTGAAACAACGGTTATCTTTACGATAACGCTCAAGCTCTTTAGGAAAAAATTTATTTTTGCCTTTTTAAACTCCCTTCTCCTTAGCTTTGTTGTTGTTGTCATTGCCTTTAGGAGACTTTTGGACATTGTCCTTTCCCTGAGGCTCATTGTTGCGGTCCTTGTTCTTCGTGGGCTTAAAATTTCTCTTAGCCCCTGGTTGGAAATTGATTCGTGAAGCCACCATGGTATGGTGTATGACCGCAGATATGGTGCGTGGCCTTTAGTAGTTGACATACTCCGCCATATCTTCAGTTAAGCCTGCACAAAATTGTTGTTTTTGCTCTCCAAAATCCATCTTTTGAAGATAGTGGCTTTGAGATGTAAGTCCCAAAACTTGTCTACATATTTGTGAATTCGTAAAGAGAGAGATTCAAGCTTTGCCAATCGGTGAGTACTTTGTCTTTGGCATCTGTAGCCAAAAACTGCTTCATGATGGAAGCTCTTAAAGCTTTCCATGTTTGTGGGGCTTCACCGTTTGCTCATAGGCTAGACCACCATTTCTTGACGGAATTTTGAAAATGCATAGCTACATGGTGTAGCTTAGAGGACTCCGTGAAGACCTTGTCTACAAACGCCGCATCGAATTGTTGGATGAAGCCAAGAATTTATCCATAGCACCAAAGGTGCCATCGTAGGTAAGGAAAGAGATGTTCTTTCCTCCCTCTTTGAACTTCTTGAGCTTGGACGACCTCTTCCACGGGGCATAGGATTTCCTATGGCCTCTTCTTTTTGTTGGTTCGAAAGTTGCACCAACACTTTCTTCAGAAGAGGAAGAATTTGAGGAGGATGGAGAAGAGGGTGACCTCTTTCTCACCTTTTTCTTCCCTTGGTCTTCCTTGTCTGCACCATCACTTTCTTCATAAGAGGAAGAGGATGGAGAAGAGGGTGACCTCTTTCTCGCCTTTTTCTTCTCTTGTTTTCTGTCATCCCTCTTTGAATTATGGTGTGGAGAAGTGTGCGATGGTCTTCTTCGTTTAGGGGGTGTTGGAGAGCGTTTTGCCCGCCGTCTTCATGGAGCCATCTCCGCCAAGGTGGCAGGAGACTCACTTGTTTCTCATTCTTTTTGGTAGGGGCTCTTGAGTTCTCTTTGGGAAGGAGATGCATCATCAAGCAGTAGATTTTTGAGCCCTTCGTAGAGATCCTCTTCTTCTTCCCAAATTGGAGAGAGGCCTCTTTTGGAAGTCTCACAAGGAGGCTTCCTAGGTACTCTCTCTTCTTGGTGGGGAGTTTGGAGAATCCCATGAGCAGGAAGCTACCGTTGCATTTCACTTTGGAGGGATGGATTGCCCATGGCTTGTTGAAGCCTAGAAAAAGGTAGTTAACAAGCATAGGTGCATCATTAGTAGCCTGCTAATTAGCAAAATCAAAGCTATCAACATTGATTTCACTCTCTTTACTATTGTTAGCCATTCTAACAACTTTTAGGTGTAAATTTTTTTATGTGTACTTTGGAACTTCAAGCCCTAGTTACTACTCCTCTTTACCCCTTTAGAAAAGCACTCAAGCTCTTGTACTCATGGCTCGAATATCATTAATTGCAAGGAATAGAAAAGAGGGTCTTTCAACACTAAAACACTACCGGCTCCTGTCAAGCTTCTAATAGCTCAATAGTGGTTAATCCATAGGCAAGCCCCGTAGGACTCTACTATTAAGACCATAGTTCCCAATGGTGATGCTCCAGCAGGCGCACTGCAAGGCTGAAAAATCCCTATTCTACTTACTCAATTGCAATTAATAATACCAACCATTTATAGGTAGCTTGAGGACCTCCCTTCTTGAGTAAGAAAAGAGAAACCTTGTGCTTTGATATACCAATGTAGCTTTTAATGGCCTAGTAACTTGTGTGTAGTGGAAAATAGCATAAACATAGTGAGCATTTCATTAGAATAGATTCCAAATGATCATAGCAAGAGTGCTTGGATGGAGAGAGCAACAAAAAACCATAACACTTAGTTAGATAGGCATGAACAATACTTCAAAAGAGAGAAAAATTAAGCTATTGACAACAGTTGAGGGCCGGATTTACATGGAGCCGGTCCCCTCTCCAAAAGGCTTTGTACTATAGGTTTCTCCCCCATCAAGGGAGACATTTAACAATACAATACTTTGTGTTCCTTCAATAACTTGCCGGTGCAATGAAGATGGAAGCTTCAAGCACCATGCACACACTTATAAAAGGCAACATCAATTCCTTGACGGTCTCAGATTCAAGACCCCAAACACCTTCGAAGATGGTGAGAGCTAGCGGGGTATGAGAGTAGATTGAGAGGAAGAAGGAGTATTCTTACAAGCAACAAGTATACCTCCTCATATAATCACTCATAAAAGCTTAGCATATCTTAGTAATTAACATGGTAGAGGAAATGAGAATGCATTGAATCTTGTCTCTTGGTTGGATTTGCATCACAAAGCCAAGAGTTCCTGGTGTAGGCCTCCCTTCTCACAAACTTGGAGTGGATGATGAGCTTTCCATTAAAGCTTGAGAAGGAGAGAGAGTCTTCTTTGCTTCATACATGAGATTGTGTGAGTGTGTGTGTGTGTGTAAGAATGCCTTCTATGGCCATCCAATAGGAATTGAATGCACCTTGGGGGCAACTAGGCTAGGAACCTGACATGTGTCCATTATGCCCTTTCTGTAAAGGGAAGCCTTTGTGTGTGTGTGTGTGTGTGTGTGTGTGTGTGTGTGTGTGTATTCTCTCACCTCACTCTCTCACTTCCCCTACCTTTAGGGCTCACCCCCTCCTCTCTAGGAGTTTGAAGACTTTGTGTACACTAGCAAGCATCCAATTTTCCTAAGCAATGATCATTGGACTTAACCTTAGCATTTTGGATGTCTTAATGGGCTGAACCTTATGTCTTTGAAGCCCATTGCTTGCACATTGCTCTTATGCAGATGTTCCCCCTTTGGATCCCTATTTTCTCTCCTTTGGATAACTACTGTGACCAGTCTGCTAGCCTTATCAATAATCTAGCTTTTTCTCTGGTGGTACTTCCCCATATCAAATGATCAGTTTAACATGAGAAAATCATTTAGGAGAATTAGATATTAGTTATTATGACATGCTTAAAGAGACGGCAAAGAAGCAACCATATCAGATTTTTGCAAACGCATCAAACTGGCAAAATTCTGATGCCCATAATGTGCATGCCAAATTTTTGCATCTGAAATAGCCTTAGAATCCACAATTGCAAAATTCTTCCACACTTGTCATACAAAGTGAGCTTATACAGCCCATGGCATAAAATGCTTGATGCAACAATCGCATCACCAAAACTGAGATCATGAACTGTACATTTGTCATCCATAAATTTCACAACTAGACCAAGTCTAGCAAGTGTAGATACAGACAAAAGATTCTTCTTGATCCCATGTATACAATGCATCAAAAAGTGTGAAAGAACTGCCATTTGCAATAGTTAGCACAATCTTTTCAACTCCCTTGACTAGATAAGAGGCATTGTTGGCACAAGTGACCAAATTCCCATGAGGGACATCCTCGAGAGAGGTAAACAAGTCACTATGAGAGGCAATGTGCTTTGTAGAACCACTGTCAAAGTACCACACATGAGCATCTGCATCGACTGACAAACATGCATCATGGGCAGAAGGATCATGAGTGCACTCCGCACTAAAAGCCCATTCTGCATCAACATCAAAATCACAATGTCCTTTCACAAAAGACTCAACAATAGCTACATTTGTAGTGGAACCAGCCTCTTTTTCCTTCAACTTAGGACACTGCTTGATCAAGTGATCATTAACTTTACAATAATGGCAACACGTCTTCTTTTTGCCATTTTCACCAAAATTCTCTGACGAATTGCTGCCAGCAGAAGCATTAGGAACGTGTGATTTATCACTCTTAGAAGAACCATGAGAAGTGGCTACATTGCTATTACCACCTTTTCTTTGAGCAACGATAAAGGCCTCTTTAACTGCACGCTGTTTAGCCCCTTTTTTTTTTGGAAAGTGAGTCCTGCAACGACAATGTGCATAATGCATCAAACGTGACAAATTATGGATTTCTTTGGGTCATAAGTCTCCAAGTACTAGCAAAAGTCTGGTAAGAGTCTAACAAAGCATCAAGAACAGTGTGCACAAGCGAACGATCTGAAATGACTTCACCTGCAAAAATAAGTTGCTCATTGATATCCTTGACACCAGCAAGGAAAGCATCCATCTCATCTTCCTCATGCATAATCTTTGACTCCAGCTCTTTACGTAACAATGCAATTTTAGTCTCATTGTGACTTGCATAAAGACCAACCAGAATGTCCCAAGCCTGTTTTGTAGATTTTGTTGAACGAATGTGAGGAGTAATAGTGTGTTTCACTGACAACACAATCAATGCATGAGCGTGCACATCTTTTACATCCCAATGAACTTGTTCAGCCATAGGCAAAACAACTATGGCAACAATCTTGCCACCAAAACCTGTAGCATCCTCACATCAGCTACATTCTCACAACTAGGACGTACATCAATGCCCTACACAATATTCCAAACTCCCTTCAACACAAGAATATATTGTATCATATAAGCCCACATAGGGTAATTTTCCATGTCTAATCTATCCTCAACAACAAACATCTTGAGCACATCTGTGTTGCTGTCAGCCATGGAAAATGCTACACTTGATGTGAAAACTACCTAAAAAGAGGAGAAACAAAGCGGGAACAACACATACTATATAGCACAAATTGTAGAAGACTGTAAGGGACCTGTTTTGTAGAAAACGACACTAACAAAAATTTTGCACAAAATGACGGAATTGCATGTGCAGCACTGCCTATAGTGGAAACAAAGGTGGATATGAGCCTGAATAAAAAATCTCAATAGATCAAGCTCTAAGAGATTTCTTGGAGTATTTTTTGATATTATGATGCTCGCCAAAGCGAGCAGGTGTGTGCTTGAGCTATTGACGACTAAGCCCGAGAGCTGTAACCTGCTTTGATACCAATTGTTGAAATTATGGTTGCAGGGAAACACAAACAACTTGGAGAAGACAAGGAAGCTCAAGTAACACAAG
Source organism: Adiantum capillus-veneris (assembly GCF_014529385.1). Taxonomy (NCBI): domain Eukaryota; kingdom Viridiplantae; phylum Streptophyta; class Polypodiopsida; order Polypodiales; family Pteridaceae; genus Adiantum; species Adiantum capillus-veneris. Next base: position 96,382,676 of record NC_140934.1, read on the forward strand.
AGAGAGTGTATTACTTAGTGTGTGATAGAAAGATAGATAGCCCTAGAGTGATGTGTGTATATACAATGAACGGGGAAAAAACCTTCCTAATGAGGGGAAAAATGCCCTGACGGTCCTAAGTGTGTTCACAGACATCACTACCACATGTATATGGTAACAAATGGGTCCCTACAGCTTCATTTATCACCCCTGATTATCTTCAAGTTCGTTGCCAAAAGAAATCTCCAAATAATACGTCCACTCAAATTTAGAAAGTCAAGGTTACATTGTGTTGCGTTCCTAAACAACTATTAGAAGCCTAGAGCTACTATGGCGGAAATGATCAAATCTGGGTACCTAAACATAAATTGTGTTCTGCCTTGTCACCTACAAATACATGTGAGTCAAACCCTGTAACGCCAAAGCCAATTGAAGACCGCGGGAAGGGAAAGATCACGGAATACTACACACATGTTCCGGAGCTAATTTGGGTTCCAAAGTGAGATCAATCAATTTCTCTTAGCTCAAGAAGGGGGGAGTCAAATGAAGCTTCTAGCTCTTCATGTAGTTCATCCATAGAGATAAAAGCTTCTACATAACCTACACCTACCACTATAAATATCCACAAAAACAAAAAGAATTAGCGTCTCCCATTGTGGACTCATAAGGTAAAGCTACATTTCAGGCAAGATCATGGGAGAGTAACTTACCACCCTTGCAACTTGATGAAGCACCTAGGGTGGCGAAAACTATTGGTCAAAGTCCTCACCCATTACAACTTGGAACAATTGGTGTTAGAAAGTGATGTCATCTTTCCAAAAGGTATGATATACCCAAGGAAGGGGGAAGTACTTACTGACATCCATCATTCACTTGCTACCTTCTTAACCTTCCTCCCTGACCTCTTAACTTCCAAATGTTAGGTAATGTGTGTATGTGCGTGTATATATATATGTGTGTGTGTGTGTGTATAGATGTATATATATATATATATATATATAGTCTTATACTAAACCCATAAAAAAAAGTAAAAGAGAAAGAGCCACCAAACAACAACATTGAAATGTCCAAGCTCTAGTTCATAAACCAAAACTCACAATGAAACATCATGCACAATGACACAACCCTTACATTATTTTCAAACTAACCAAAATCTATTAGTGTTCACAGATATGACTAGCTCACCGAGTCATCCATTCCTACTTTTGGTGCGAAGTATCCTCTTTACCTTTCTCAAGTGTTTCACATGATCTACTTTGTACTTACCACATAATGTGACTTGGTAACTAGTCTAGCATGTGAGGAAAATTTTGAGGAGTTAGAATGGCTGATGTGTCTATTGACCACTAGTGATCCCTATGCAATAGAGGATACCGTCCCATTGGCATAGGCTTACCCCTTTGCACAAAATGACTACCAACCGATGGTAGCATTCTTGATTCTTGTTTTGATTTTGTTCAATAAAGAAGTGGTGCCTCTTCCCACTGATGTGCCTCCTTGATGTATTTTCTATTGTTTGCTAGCTTGTATAGGAATGTATTGCAATAGCTTGGATTTCAAACATCATGCAATCTTTTTTATATGTCCACTCATCAAATCCAGCACAATGGCCAACAAAGAACAAGTGTTACTTGACTATTATCATTGCTTGTTGTCTTTTCTAGCATCCATGCTTGCCTGCCTTAACCATAATTGGTAACAAAGTGTTTAACATATTTGCTTAGTATTATACCTAAGATTCATTATAATATTATGTCATGGTCCATTGTTTAGGCTTATTAATCAAGAAGTCTGGATAAACTAGTTTAACCAAAGTAGAGCGTTTGAGATCTTCTTTAATACCGTAGAGCACTCTTTCAAATTCTTAATAGTTACTTAGGGTTTTTAATCTGCTATTATGAAGCATTCCATGCAATGTGTCACTACTTTTTAGGGGCTTATCTCTACATTTCTCTTTAGTTTATATATTATAAAGGAATTTTTCCGTTATGATGAGCCTTGGGAGGGTAATAGTGTCAAAATGACCCCCCAAAGCTACAATCAACATGGCCACACAAAAAAAGAGAGCTAAAAAACAATTGAGGTTCTACGTGGAGAAAAATCTAAACAAAGATGCTTTGGGGGGTCAACAAAAGGAAATATCTTTAGGCAATGATTTCATTCATAACTTCCTTTATGGTATCTAATCTTGAAGGTCTTCTAACGTAGCCTCTAGTCAGCCTTAGGACATGAAACAATCTGATCTTGTGATTAAACAAGTATAAGAATTAGGAAAATTACCCATGCAATTAATAGTTGATCTTTGGTGCCTATCAGAAATTCAATTAGTGATGCTAGAATTTTTGATTTGTTGACCTCCACAAGTGCTCATGAGTTTAATTATATTGCATTTCAATGTTTGATGCTCAAAAAATTTGTTTAACATTTTGTTACCAATCATTCTTTGTGTGTGTTTATTGCGTATGATTTTTTATTTTCCATGTTCTTATGAGAATGAGCGTCATTTCTTATTATTATTATTTGTATTGAGGCATGGGTCGGTCTTGTCGGTTCCACATGTGTAGTCATAGGTGATCACCGATGAGAGACACACACTAGATTTAGTAGAGATAGAGAGAGAGAGAGAGAGAGAGAGAGAGAGAGAGAGAGAGAGAGAGAGAGAGAGAGAGAGAGAGAGAGAGAGAGAGAGAGAGAGAGAGAGAGAGAGAGAGAGAGAACATGTTTGATCGTCGACTAAGTGTGGGCGCCCATATGTGGACATGACGACCCACATAAGTGGTTTGTAACCTAGTTTTTGGACATTTTCAAATGTACGGTTTTGCTCTTGCTCTCCTCCTCTCTTGTGTTATCTCTTGTCTGCCTGTGAGCGTGTGAGGGAGTGTGTGCATGGAGTGAGCACGAGCAATGATACGATGGAAATGGTGGTTGAGCAGCGGCCCCCTCTTCACGGTGGCACGAGTTAGTGTGTGCATGGAACGAGCGTGTGCGACGATACGGCACGTAGTAAATGCTGTCTTGACTGGTATGAGATGCGCAACCTTTGTGAGTACTCCTCTCCCACACTCAAACCAAAAAAGCAATTCGGAAATAGGGAAAAACATGTCTAGTGTTGGTAAAATCAAATTTCTGCTGAAATTGAAACTTCATGCAACTCTACACATGATGAATTTCTCTCACAATTTAAAGATTGTTTCATGGATGAGCTACCACCGAGAATCCAACTTCACGCCCAGAAGATCACAAAATAGATATTATATCGGGTAGTGAACCTCCTTATAGAGCACCTTATCATGTAAATCCAAACGCACACATGGAGATACAAACTCAATCACTGATTTACTTGACTGAGGCCTAATCCGACCTAGTTATTCACCATACGGAGCTCCAATACTTCTTGTCAAGAAGAAAAATGGAAACATTATTTGACTCTCCTGTTGAATAAAAACACACCTTATGAATGGACTGATTTACAAGAAAGCTCCTTTAATGCACTTGAACATGCTTTGACTAATGCACCTGTATTGCAACTGCCTGATTTTGAAAGACCATTCTTTGTTGTAGTCACTGATGCTAGTGAAAAAGGTATCGATGCAGCCCTTATGCACGATAACCATCCACTTGCTTTTGAAAGTCGTAAGTTCAAACCTTCTAAAACAAAGTTCAGTACTTATGATAAAGAATTGACTGCTGTGGTACATGCATTGAAAATCTGGTAACACTATGCAATGGGTACCGACTTGATCATTAAAATTGATCAACAAAGTATCAAATATTTACTTTCTCAACCCTTAATAGATGATAGACATATTAAATGGGACACTTTTATTCAAAGTTTCAGCCCAACATTCAATACCAGCCTAGTAAAGAAAATGTGGTAGTTGATGCTTTGAGTAGAAGACCCTGACTTAATAATCTATCAACCATTACGACAACTTTATTAAACATATGCATGACACTTATGCACATGATGATGACTTCAAAACGCCATGGTTGCATATGCTTGACAATTTTGTACACACATTTTTCGAATACACTATTCAAGAAAACTTCCTTTGACTAAACCTTTCCGTACAATAATTATTGAAGAATTGCACAAACCACCCTATGCTGGACATAGGGGATTTGCTGCAACTTTTCAAAATTTATGTCGTGATTTCTATTGGCCTACTATGAAAATTAATGTTAAACAGTATGTTTCAACTTGTTTGATTTGTCAAAAGATCAAAACAGCAACAGGTAAGAAATTGGGACTTTTACACCCTCTCCCCATTCCTGAAAGACCTTGGGAACACATTTCAATGGATTTTGTCACTGGATTTCCACTTACTGTTCATAAGCATGACAAGATTTGGACTGTTATTGACCATTTTTCTAAAGAAGCGTATTTCATTCCTTATAAGAAAACACTCACAACACATCAAGCTACACTTTTGTTTCTTAAGATTGTTTTCCCACATCATGGTTTGCCTTAAGTCATTATTTCTGATCGACATTCAAAGTACTATAGTGCTTTTAGGACTAGTGTGTTTGAAATCTTGGCACTGCACTTGACTTCACTTCTGTATGTCATCCTGAATCTAGTGGTGAAACCGAAGTCACCAATCGCACTATCATTTATTTGTTAAAGGCTTATGTTTCTTCTTGACCTAAGAATGGGATGATTACCTGCATATTCTACAATTTTCATATAACAACACCACTCACACTGCCACGGGTAGATCTCTATTTGAAGTTGTATATGGTCACTCACTTCCTACTCCTGCTTCACGTCTTTCTAATGTTGTGCCTGCCGTTGATGATTTCACTAGTGACTTTCATAATGTTTATGAAAGTGTGCATTCTGCAGTTAAACACTCACAAGAGCTTTACACTAAACATGCTAACAAGCACCACAAGGCACACCAATTTAAGGAAGGTGATTATGTTTTACTTTCCATTGAAAAACGAAGGATCAAAAGTGTTGATACCAATGTCTTTGTTAAACTTGCTCCTCATTTTTATAGACCTTTTATAATTTCAGCTGCCATTAATGATGTTTCTTTTCATTTAGACCTACCTGCACATTGGCACATTCACAATGCATTTCACATTAGTCTTTTAAGACCATTCTGAGGACCCCTACCTACACACCACATTTATGAAGACCCATCTTCACTTGTAGACCAAGAAGAGCAACTCCTCCCAGACAAAATAGTTGATCACGAAACCACTACTACACGCACTGGTATGGTTTATAACCGTCACCTTTTGACTTAAGGGCCACCCTAGAGAGGATGCCAAATGGATGCCTGAAAAGTTCTTTCGCAACTTTCCACTCCTTCTCCACAGTTTCCATCACTCACGGTACAGTTGATTTCTCTATTGAGAAATTGTTGCTATCCCTCATGGGAGGGATGTTACGAGACTGGGCACCCTCCTATTTTAGTGGTTAGTTGCAATTGGGATAGCTGGCATAATGGTTAATTATGTGCTGTATATTTATTTTTCTAATTGAGTTGATGATGATGATTTTGTAGAGTAGCAATGCGGGGAGTTGACGAAGAGGCGCAGACAATAACTCTCGGTCATTTTATACTCGCACAGTATTTTAGATTTTCATTTCAATAAGCCATTGTGGCTCTATAAATAATTATAGTGAGAACTTACCCTTATGGGTCATGTAAGAACTAATGAGCTTCACTCATTTACAAAAGTGAAGTGGTTGTAAAAGAGGGGCCTCAAATTTTTGCACTTTAAACTTACAAATAATATATTAAATACCAACTCCACAAGAGAGGTGCCGTGGTGTTTGGGGCTAGATTTAGGCCTTTCTCTTGCAGCTTGTCTTCTCTACTCTCTTATGCTATGTTTAATTTGTTGTGTACTCTCAATCAAGTCTGTATCCCTTACAATTCTCTTACACACTCTTACAATCTTGTCTGTGTCAATTCCATGTTCTCTATGTGTGTGTGTGTCATAGTCTAGGTGTGTGTGTGTGTGTGCGCTTGGAAATTGGAAAAAGAGGTGGTCAGGTTGATGGTGATGTTGTGAGCATGTGTTGAATAGTTTTAATCGACCGGTCTCCCCCTCTTCTCCCAATAGAAGAGAAGCACCATCACACAACAATGATGACGAAAAACCAATGTATTTTGAGATTTTGCGTACAGAATAAATATTTGTTGGTTCGCCTCTCAAAAGACTTGTTTGTTTCCTTTAACTCTACCAAATATATGAATTTGACATCCATCAAATCTAGGACTATTAAATACTACTATTTGCAAGTGCTCACATGCATTCAGGTAAGTATGTCTACGATGTTTGTGCACGTGCCCGTGCGTGTTTTCATGGTTGCACACTCTTACAATTTATGATAGGAAAAATTTACACATTGTGAAGGCACGTTCACGCATATGCGTAATTGTTGTCTAGAACATATTTATGTGCAACACATGGATGTATGCAAGCGTGTTTAAAGAGCAACATTCAGGAAATGGTGAAATCTAATTATTTACTAGGGCACAATTTAATGTATTCACTCCCATATCATGTGTAGAAAGACAAAAGCAAGAGACTACATCCAAGATAATTGTGCGAAGAAGAACTACCAAACATTCGTGCTTACCATATACTTCAAATACCTACACACCCTTTTTTTTGGTAAGAAGTAGATTTCACTTTTGCCTATAGCTTATTTGCAAACAAGAACATGCTTTAGCTAGGCTATTGCAGCCCTTCAAAGCCACAAGATTTAAAAAAGAAAGCTTGTTTTCCTTGCAACCAAAGCTCCAAATTTGGTCCATCATAACATGGGAAGTCATATGGGCACTCTTATCTGTGATGCACATGATACATTTAGGAGAGTGCATAGAGGAATGAATGCCACATTAGAAAGGATTGTTGGTATTCTTATTGGCCAAGCTTAGAAAGGACGTGTTTTGGTATGCCACTTTATTGTAATCAAATTTTTTTGGAAGGTAAGGCTCCAAGGAGGAGTCTAGCGTGAGTACCATCCTCGGTAATCATACAAGTATGAATGCATTGCGTGGCTAATCAACCCCTTGAAAGTATACTCTCTTTCCCATTTATTAGAAGGACTCCATGTTCTTATGGTTCTAGGCCTAAGACTTGAAAATTCCAATTTGCAAAAACCTATACTCTTGGCTCATAATTTGCCCTTAGCCATCCTCAAAATGCGTTGAGACCGTTCCTCACTATGTTCCCATTACAAGACTTATAAGCGTATATGGTCGTTGAGGCTTAGGAGATTCACTCATTATCGTGGAAGGCAAGGACAAGAAAGCATAGGTAGATCTCGAATATGCTTCGAAGATATGCAAGGCACAAAAATTATGCAAAATACTGAAAATATGCGGTACTGTCTTTCATAGCAAACATGAAAGTACACTAGTTTGGGTCGTTGCATGATCAATCAAGATCATGGAGACATCAAGCTTAAATGTGCACATATTGGCCCACAAAAGGCTTTCAAAATTGTAGTGCTAACGTGATGGTATAATATGAATTCTGGTTATGATACATTGACTAGAGACATGAAGCAATCACATTGATTTGCAAAATAGTTTTTTTTTTGCTCTAAACAGGACTTGGAGAATTAGGGAATGAACAAAGCCCAACTTTGTTAGTGACAAAGGAACAGGATCTCCTGTGGCACTCACTTATGATCAAAAGCGCATGCGATGGCCTGCTACTTGTAGAGTGCCCAAGAAAAGAAAGAGGCCATTGCCATAGCTAGGGAACATAGCTCTCTCAATGGCTCTTCTCTTCAACACAACCCCTCTTGCTCATGCATGCAAGGCCACACAAGCGTTTATGCATATTTTGTTAGCATTCTGATATGGGAGGAAGTTAAACAACAATTCTTCATTGTCCAATGCAATGTGATAGCTCTATAATTTACATATGTCCATACTAGAAATTTCCAATGTTATATGACTATCTCACTATTTCTTCCTAATCATAGGCTTGAATTGAAAGTTAAGGTGAACCACAACGTGCATGCATGCGAGAGAGAGAGAGAGAGAGAGAGAGAGAGAGAGAGAGAGAGAGAGAGAGAGAGAGAGAGAGAGAGAGAGAGAGAGAGAGAGAGAGAGAGAGAGAGAGAGAGAGAGAGAGAGAGAGAAATGAAATGAAATGTTATATTAACATCTTCAAAAGGCCAAAGTGACCTATGAGACCAGAAAGTTACAATGCGGTGTATCTGATACAAAGTCAGATTAACAAAATAAATTAAACTAGGATAACAAAATAGCCTTTTGCCATAGCCTCCTTCGAAATTGTGTAGCTCCTCTCCTCCCTCGGGGTCGTCTAGATCTCCCTAGCTCCAATGCTCGGTCTATGAGAATGCCAGTAGTGCGGGTAGACCTCTCCACCGTCGTTGGTTGCTATTGCAAAAGAATACTTTTATCAAGCTATTGACCATTTAAGTATAGAATTAAACCAATGCTATAGACCTTGCTAATCCCTAATTGAGAGAGAGAATACTTTTATCAAGCTATTGACCATTTAAGTATAGAATTAAACCAATACGATAGACCTTGCTAATCCCTAATTGAGACCTGAATCTTAGTTTTTGAATACGAACACACTAGAGTCAAAGTCCCGTTTTTGTGGATTCTAATAATAGTAGGCGTAAATCTTTAAAAATCTAGCTGATTTGTAGTCATGCACAACTTTCTTTGCTTTAATGACATTTACGCTTTATTCACTACGTGTATTTTACAATTTGAAAGCTACCCTTCTCCTATTTAGAGGGGGCGGCAACCTTTTATCATTTTACTCACATTAAGGCGGCAAGTCTTTCTAAAACTAGAGCAATGAAGCACAATTCCCTTCACAGCCAGCGTGGCTACTTTTCATTCCATATCTAGGAGACTTCTCTGAGGTGGGCCCTTCCTTCCACCGCCTTGTGTTACATCTTGAGAAACATAAAGGAACTCTTTTCTCCAATCAAATTCTTCCATGCAGCTTTTGCATGTCCTAGTACTTTCAGTGTTCGAACTCACAACTCCGCGAGGCTCTCAAATTAACAGCTCTCTCCACTCACTTCGTCGCTCTCACAGAGTCTTCAATCACAATGACGATTTCCTTTCTATCCGCATTGGTTGCTTACGGCAGCCAGGTTGTAGAGGAATGTGGGTCTTGCAGGACAATCGCTATAGCATTTTTCCATGGGTTGTAGGATGAGCCTCCGTCCTGTGGAATGGGCACGAGCTTCACAGAGAATTGGCCTTTTCCTATCTCCTACAACAAGATACAAGTGAGTATCATCTTTCTAAATGTTAAGCTACCTCTTATATCAACGTGAGTATCATCATTTCTGAAATTAAATTGATTCAGCTATATTTAACGTAATTCAATCTTGGATCGTACTTGGGATTGCACACAAAGATGTTGAAACAACCTTTTTTGAGAGTTTTATACGGAGAGTAAAACGCTATTATGACACAAATACGAGTTCGATCTCGATGAAGGCAGACAGATTGTGTATGCACCCTCTCTCTCTCTACACACACACACACACACACACACACACACACACACACACACACATATATATATATATATATATATATATATATATATATATATATATATATATATAGAGAGAGAGAGAGAGAGAGAGAGAGAGAGAGAGAGAGAGAGAGAGAGAGAGAGAGAGAGAGAGAGAGAGAGAGAGGACTCAGATATTATATGTATGCTTGTAAAAAGCGAAAATTACCCATGAGATTGAAAGGTACAATCATATGAGATGTGAGACAAGCATTTGGGAAAAAATTGTGACCAGAAAAAGGTCCTATATTCTCAATAAAAGCTCAGCTGATGGGTACTAGGATGCAACCTGCTTAGTGATAGAACGAAAGTAATGAGGCCAATGCTCAACTAGGATACAACCTCACTGATATTAGTACTAAGTAGCATATATGGAGAGTACAAGAATTTGGGAGGATACAATATGTGGTAGAAAAAGTGTGAGTCATCCCATGAACTCCCGCTTAGATCGCTGCAGCATAGGCATCAGCACTCTCCATAGTGAAATGTTGAGGAGGTTCTGTTCGATATTGAGCAGCGATTATATCATTGTCGTGTGCATGTGTCGCGCGTGCATAGATCTCAGAGGCCCTTTGGCATCTCAAATGACCAAGCTGGACTGCTCGATCAAGTAGTACACCTTGTTGAGTTGTCGTCTTGTGTTGTCAGTTAGAAGCCTTTCGAGTGTTGCTAAATCAACTTGTAAGGTTTCTCTGGACATGCTTTGCTCCTCTAAAGTATCTCCCTAAGCCGGCATATCTTGGATCAATAGAGTACACTTCACGAGCAAGTGGCCCAAACTAGGCAGTGACATATGTAATCCTCCTTTGTCTTAAGTTTGTTCACCTTCCAGATTCTTCTCTCTTGCCTACAAGCTTCTTCACATGTACTAAGATCCTTGGTTGTGGGTGTGGGTTGGCCACCCTTTCATCCTGGTGGGAGGGATTCCAGACACATTTAGGGTTTGCACCAGACATTAGTCAATTTTCTTACTTGTTTCCATTCTAGGGTCATGGGTATTTTCATGATGTCTGGACAATGTGGCGTATATGCACATATGTACGTGGTACTCTTTGTTTGTGTCTTTGTATATTCTTGCCATGTGGAATAAATGAATCACCAGCTTTCTCCATTTGTCTCCCTCAAATTTCTCATGTGCCATTGTCTCTCCTCTCTCATCTTTCACTACACACTCTGACATGGCATCAGAGCACAAGGTGTGCTGAACATGGACCTTCTCGGGTATATTTGTCGTAAAAATTAATTTCAGCCCTAGCGTTTTTGGGGCCGCTTATCAACTATTTTGGGTTATGCCCTCATGTTTTCAACACAGCTCCTCAGATCTAGCTTTTTAGTGCCCCAAAGCCACCTCCTTCATCCCTCCTTGGCCCTCCCTCATCCCTCTCAACCCCATTGCCTGCTTTTTTTGCAATCTAGGAGACTTGCGTTTTTTTAAAGGACTATTAAATAGCCTTTTCAACTTGCAGCCCATCATCCTTGGCCGCTCTTGGGATCACTGCTTTATTCGCTGTAATCTCATCATTGACTCGTGTTGTTTTTTTTTGCTTGCTATTTCGGCGTGTTCCATAGACCATTTGCTTCAGTGTCCCTTCACCTTCCTACTTGCTATTTTAGCATGGTCCATGAATCATTGCTTCAGTGTCCCTTCACCTTCTGGCTTGCTATATAAGTGTGGTCCATGGGCCATAGCTTCATTGTCCCTTCACCTTCCCGCTTGCATTTGGTGCTTCGTTGTGATAATAGTCCCCCACTGTTGCATTTTGGTGTGGACAGGTGGTAGATCTTACTTCCTCGAAAACCTTTTGACTTCCTTGGTGGTTCTATGGTCACTTACCCCACCCAAAGCCATGCTCAATAACCTTTGCAAAAGAAAAAGAACTACATTATATTAATCTCATGCAGAAAATTATTAGCTAGACCATTGTGAAGATGGCTCAAGCGATGCGGGAATGTGTCTCATTAACTTGTGTCTTTTGGGCAGAGGCGTCCTCCGCAATAATCTACATCCAAAACGGATCGTATACTACACCCGAGAAAGATACGACATTGATAGAATTGAAAGCAGAAGGTGTGGAATTTGACAATAAACCTCCGATTTCTAAGCATGATCTTGAGCCTCTCTAGGCCTATGATCTCTCAACACATGATCTCATGCATGTGATATGCTTGCACTTGCACCTTGCAAGGAGAAGGTGGCGATGGCAGGTCTAGTTTGAAGAGAGAGGATGCAACCTTATGAGAGGGAAGAGACGTAGCAATGGCACATCCGAGGAGAGAAAAAGGCCAACTGAATGGAGATAGAGTCTAGAGACAAAGAGTCAACCTCAGAGCATATGAAAACCGGCCTATAGGCCTCACTACGTATGTGCGCAACACATTACAGGAGACCGGGGAGGAGCACCCCCCCCTGCATATATAAAATCCTCGAAGGAGGACTCCCAAATTTTCTAGTATTTCTCAAGGCCTTGTAGAGAACTACTCATAGCTATAGCAACAAGAAGAATGACAGAGGATGCAATGGGTGGTGAAGCAAATCCTCTCATCTACTATAACAAACTTGGACACTCCAAGTCAAAATTCTACCGCGACACAACAAAGATTCACTTCAAAACAGTACACAATTGACTGTTGATTTGACACGGCCCAATGGAGTTCCATGCCTAGAGATATTGGCCCCAAAGACTGGCGCCCCTTTCGGTATTTGCCTTTGTATTAATCTGTGTTCAAAGTACAAGAGAGTGGGAGGGTTCTCACTCTCAGACTCTGTGTCCAGATGCTCTGAGAAGTGAGTGCCCTGCCCACCAATTTGTAAGTTACAAGGGATGTCCAAAAAGCAGAGCCCCAAAAGCTTCTCACTCAAAAGCTCTTAAAATAAAGAAATTGACTCAAAAACTGCCAAAATCATCCTGCATAGAATTCAGCCCGTGCAAAAATCAGATTTCCATGCAGACTATCTGCGTTTTGCGTCGCAATTCACGGTGCTGCCGTACAGCTGCCATGTGTCACAGCTTCCACATTTTCCGCTGCTGCCACGTCAGCCTGTCTCCGTGTTTCACGGGCCTGATGGCTTTTACGAGCCAGTTGGGTGTAAATGGGTCTGCTACCCCACTCTGGGATTGTGTCGGGTCATGCTACATCACCAGTTTGTGACATACCCCCCCTCTTGAAAGCATTGTAATCGCCCTCGATTACGCTTGCAAAGCAGACAGAGGCCATATACTATCTTAGCAGACACTGACTGTTAGTACCGACGTACTAGGAACAACACATCTAGCACATGTACGAATCGACAGTCACATCACAGGACATCACTTGACATCATAGGACATCAATGATAAATCACATTAAAAAATCATTCAATCTCAGACCATGATTAATCGGCAATGTATTTAGCAATCGCATCTAGATCTAGTCGGGACCTCTCAAATGCGCGATGAACTAATCCTTATTGGAATTATGTCTATAGAGATTTATCAGACCAAAATGCTGCAGTCATTTCGTCTATCAACTCCTGTACTTAAACAAGTCAAGTACAAATCAGTATCATATTATGAGAAATTCCAAATCTTAAAAGTCATTACAGAAGAATACTGATAGCCCACAGTATCCCTGAAACCCAATAGGGACATCAATGACTCTATTATCAAAATGAGGGCAATCTGTTGACAAAGGAGCGGAGTGACTCCCCTCTTGTGCAAGGCCGCTGCACCAAATTCCGCCCATGCTAAAATCGGGGTTCTATCGGAGTAAACTATGCTAAATTGAATGCTTAAAGGTAAAGATTCACAATCTGAGGAGTATCTATTAGGTCCTCCTCCTCCATCCACTTCGCATCCAATGCGGGATAGTTCTTGAATTTAACCAAGAATCGCCTTATCACTTTACCTTTTGTATTTTTATCTTTATGTGCCAATATCTGTTTTGGAACGAGTATCTTTTTGCTTTCCTCCACTTTGGGTTGCTCATCTGGCTCCTCATCATCGGGCACATCGCCTTTAAAAGGCTTCAAGAGACTCACATGAAAAGCATTGTGAATTCTCCAAGTATCGGGCAATTTCAATCTAAAGGAGACATCATTTATCTTTTCTTTTATCTGGAAAGGTCCATAGTATCTCATGCTAAGCTTTGGAAAAAGCCGCTCCTTTCCCTTTTTCTTTCTCAGGCGTGCCTTCTCAAAACGTAGGAGCACCCAATGGTTCTCCTTTAATTTCAAATCGCAACCATGTCGATCTGCTGCCTTTTTGTGTCTTTCCTGAGATTTTTGTAAAGCCTCTCGGACCTTGGCAAAAGCAGTGTCCAAGTCCCTGGTGTACTGGCAGGCTTCAAAAATATTACCTTTGGCGCTTAAGAAGGGTGGAACCTTCGGAGAACCTTCAATAATATCAAATGGCGCCTTCCCCGTCGAAGAGTGAATCGTGTTATTGTAGGCAAATTCCACCAAAGGCAAAAACTTTTCCCATTGAGTCTTCTAATCCGAAATGCAAGACTTCAATAAATCCAGTACGGCTGAATTTGCAATCTCAGATTGCCCATCTGTTTGCGGGTGGAAACATGATGAGAACTGCAACCGTGTGCCAATGTTCTTCCAAATAGCCTTCCAAGAAACTCGTGAATCGGGGATCTCTATAGGAGACAATTGTCTCAGGCATGCCATGTAATGTGAATATCTAGGCAAGGAACAGTCTCGCTAAGTGATCCGGCTTGACTGTTTTCTTCACTGGAATGGAATGAACTTGCTAGCTAAATCTGTCAATAACGGTCCAGATACCATCATGCCCACTCTGTGTCTTCGGAAGATAAAAAATGAAATCCATAGCAATACTTTCCCAGGGGTGGGTAGGAATGGGTAAAGGCTATAACAAATCTCTGTGCTTTATGCCTCTCAATTTGGACCTTCTAGATACCAAGCAACTGCGTACAAAATCGTCCATGTCCTTCTCAAGTCTCGGCCAAAAGAAGGATCTCTCCACACCTTTCAAGGTGGTATCAATGCCGTGGTGACCCGTAAATGGTGGACAATAGCACTCGGTTAGAACCTTTTCCATCAACGGCTGTGTAACGCATAACATCGTTTTCTTCATCAAGTAACCATCTCAAATGGAATATCCGGCTACTACCTCCCTATTCTGTATTTGACCGAATACATCCGCAAAATCTGGATCTGTGGCATACTGATCGACCATGTCCTCGAAGCTTCTATGATGAATTGCGGAAATAGCCAAGACCAACGGCTTCCAGGACAAAGCATTTGCCACCAAGTTCTTCTGTCCCTGCACAAATCAGCCTATGAAACCATTGGTAGTTACTAGTGTGGTGGTAGTAGGGTAGTGTGTAGGAAGTGGGGGAAGGAATCCTATCTCTAGCGGGTAGTATGCATGTCTATATGCTTAGGGTAGTACAATCATTAGAATGCATCTAGCTATCCAACTAGCTCCACCCTGTACTGATTTACATGCATGTATTTGGGGCAAGGGCAGCTATATCGGCCATGATCTGGTCTCGTCCCTCCTCGGTGGCTCGACGGTACCATGTCTGGATGTTCTAGGTCTGTCAATGATGGAGTCGTTGGGCAAGGTATCTTGTAGAGCGTGGTCATCGCCTAGCTCAACTAGCCTCAGCCTACTGAAGGGTGGCTCCTATGTGGGATTGGTGGTGGTGGAGTTGTAGTGCTCTAAAAGGAGCTTGTGAGTTGACTATCCCTTCCCCTGTCGGGGCTATAGTAGGCTGCAATAGTGTCTCTCTGTGTCTCTGAATCTCTAGTAACAAGTGACCTAGCTAGCGCTGATCTCTGGAATCCATGATCTCTCAGAGAGTAGGCTGTCCTGTGAATAGAGCCTCGTATCTGCTCCGAATGTCACCATATGCTGTGCATCTGCAAACAAAGTTCTCCTCACTCTTCACCTCCTCTCTACATAGCCAAAAAATCCTCTCTTCCTTTAAGGTGCCATCAGCTCTGCCTGTCTCAATCTCTTGTCTGTGTGATGCTACTTTGACCTGAGCAATGGCCGTCCATGAGCTGTGTGGCATGTAGGTGTCCATGTAGTGCGGTCCCAGATAAACCCATTGGCTAGAATGGTGATGAATTGATCTCTGTACTGTCTCATCCTCGAAGGAAGATGAGGTGCCTGCCAAGTCTATCTAATGTATAACTTCCATTAAGTCCTGTATAAGCAATCAGTTCCTCTCACTACGTGAGAGGCGGAAAAGAAAGGTTTCTTGAGCCGTACTAAAATGCGTAAGCGTCTCCAGATCGAGGCCCTATGTCCCAAACCATGCTCTAACCTTTGAGTACCACGATTCCCTCACACTTGACCTTGAGAGCTGTTTGGAGGCCTCAAAGACCTTGTGTTCGAGTCTCTCAAGTACTAGCTCTCTCATCCACCGGATAAATCATACCGTCTGGAAGAATGTCTCTACTACCATGGGTGCTATGGTGAGCTCTACTCTGATGTCATGTGGCATTGTGCGCTTGCTACGAAACTATACATATCTGGATACATCAAGGCTGGTGTGACTAGTGTGTCAAAAAGCCACCCCTTCGTATGGGGCTCTTGAAAGTGTGCCTAGTGACATCGCCGTCTAGCGTCGCCAAAGTCTGCATACCCTCAGGTGAGTATGTCTGTAGCTACCCGTCTCCCTGGTGGACTGACGAAGGTGACTCCCAGGTAGACATAGGACTCTACCACCTCAATCTCTCCTCCTACTGTTGTGAAGATGGTAGCACTCCTCACTGGTCTGAAGGTGTGGGAAAATCACGACCTTGGTCTTTCCAAGGTTCATTGTCAGTCCTCGATGTGTACAGAAATCGTCTAAGGCTCCAAGGTGCTACTGTAAGCCCTTATGTGACTCTGAAATCAAGACAATGTCATCAACATAAAGCATAATGTGCACTGATGTACCTGAGAGGTCGGCCCCCTTTTCTCCAACTCATAGTATGTTGTCGGAGATCTCTTTGATGTAGAGTCCAAAGAGGGTGGCAGAGAGTGGGCAGCCTTGCTTCACACGGATGGTGTTGGCAATAGGCTCTGATAATCCTCCTAGGCATCTGACATTCCTGTCACTTGCTCGTATAGAGCATATATGGCCCATATCATCTCAGATAGACTTTGGAGAATCCGAAAGAGCCTCTCTCTCTTGCATTGGACATCTGGAGCAGCAGGAGTTATTTGTGCAAATGTTCTAGCAATAGAAGAGCTTGCCCTGACATCTGGTAGCAAGAAGAGCATATTGTGCAGGCCATCTTTAGCAGACTTGCACGCATGTCGATGGCCGATGACAGTTGGAGAGTCATCAACCAAGCATCTGGCAGTCTAGCGATTGGCACTGGCTGATTGAAACATGTGGTGGAACTTATGTGTGTTGTGCGAGAGGTATTCCATGTTACTCTCTGTGTAGAAAGACGATCAGGTAGAGAGATCAATGACTTGCAACCTGGTACTCTTTGCATAGAGAGGTTGAGTTAGGATACTCGAGTGTATGTAGAGAGTTTGATACTCTGTTTGCATTTCTTGTGCTTGTAAAGAGACTGATTACTAAAAAAGATACTCCCGGGGGGGGGGGGGGGGGGATGGCCATCTTCCAGTCCCAGTGCTGTGTTGATTCTTCTTTCTCTATTGCTTTTAATCTTATTTGAGCGGTGGTTTGTGGTATAAAGTCAGTGCACACACAGGAAGCTATTGGTACATGGGAATTCGGTGCCAGAGGTTAAGCAAGATGCTTACAGAGAACATAAGAGGCCTGAGCGTAAAGCTCGGGAGGAACCTCAGGGGAAGGAGCTGGATGCTCACAAGGGATCTGAGAGGGTTGAGCGTGAAGCTCGGGAGGAACCTCAGAACAAGAAGACCTTTGCTCATGTAGAGAAGGAAAAGAAAAAGGAATCCTCGCACTCCTGATGCAGTATGAAGATGAACTATTCTCGAGAGGAGACTGGTACATCATCTTCCTCTAGTACACCTCACTTTCTCTCAGTTCCAAATCTAGAGCAACTGTGAAACGCTTTAAAAGAGAAAGTAGGAAGAAGAAGGCCCATACCTTCAAGTTGGGAGATAAGGATATCAAGTTTAATTCTTACAAAGGTAAGAGGGATCCCACAAAAGCCTTGACTTTCATCAGACAGTTTGACATAGCCTTTTCAGATGGTGATTTACAGAGAAGTCTAAGCTGAGACATATGGGTGTGCATCTGAAGGATACAACTAGTCATTGGTGGCTTACACTAATTCTGGAAAGCAAGAAACCTACTTCTTGGTCTAAGTTCATGAATCTCTTTTATTTTCATTTTTTGCCTCCAGATTTTAAGAGTGACGTGAAGGAGTGGGACTGATCACAAGGAATCAGAGAAAGCGACTACTTATATTGAGGGCTATTATTCCCAAGGTTGCTTCTTTTATGTACATATCAGAGGATGAAAAGAAGCAGAAGTTTGAGTGTGCCCTTTTACCGCAACTGCAACAGTCTTTGCACGTGTATCCACATAAATTGGTAAACTGTATGATGGAGTAAGCGATTGCGGCTGAGAGTTTGCATACACCTGGAGTTCCCAAGAAGAGACAACGAAACTTTTTATCACGAGCAGATTGGCAGAATACAGAGCAGAAAGAGGGTGTTTCAAGTGTGATTGAGACAGGACATATGGAGGCCAACTATTCGAAGAAGGATGAAGTGAAGGGTGATATCAGCCAACAACCAATTTGCATCATATTCCAGATGTGCATGGGAAGCCTCAATCTGAGGGGAAAAGGCCAGTTTTGATTGTTCCAGCTTTACAACAAGCATTTGAGGTGCATTGTGATGCATCCGGAGATTGTATTGGGGATGTTTTGAAGTGGTGTGTGTGTGTGTGGCTTTCTCTCTCATCCCCTACCTTCAGGGCTCGCCCCCTCCCATGTAGGGATGTGCAAAGACTTTTAGGGCACACACAAAGCATCCAATTTTCCCTAGGGTTGACCTTTGGACACAACCTTTGAATTTTTGAACCTTAGCATTTTGGAAGTCTTAATGGGTTGAACCTTAGGGTCTTTTTAGCCCATTGTTGCACATGGCTCTTTTGCAGATGGCCCCCCCTTTGGATCCCTACTGTGGCCGGTCTGCTAGCTTAACCAATATTCTAGCTTTTTCTCCCCTGGCCTTCCCCGCATTAAATGATCAGTTTAATATGAGAAAATCATTTAGGAGAATTAGATATTGATTATTATGACATTACCTCTCTCTTGAAATCATAGTTGTCCTCGACTATGGTGTAGAGAAGATAAAGCATGTTCATGAGTCCTTTTCTTAGCGGGTAGAGGATCCCTATGTTACCCTATGACATCATTCCACAATGGATGACTAGTCCATTTGGCGCTTGAGAGCCTGAGGCTGCCGCAAGCATGTCTGCACATTAGTCCTATCAGTCTTCCATAGTAGAGTGACAAGCTCTACTTGGTGTTTGGGAGACGCCGTCTCCACAAACTTGATCTAAGCATGCATACTACTTTATTTTTGTGCACAAATAAAGAAAAAGAGAGTCTTATAAGACAAAAACTTTGTTCATTTTTAAAATTTTGTACATTTGCTTACTCTTGGGAAGCATTGTAAGCATTGACAAGGTTTAGGTTATCCTTTAATTGTATGCCTTGCATCCATCTAGCATCTTCAAAAAGATAATTCTTAAACTTAATAAGATATCGTCGGATAGTCTTACCACCTCTTAGTACCTTGTCTTCATGTCGGAGAATGGACTCGGGCTGCAGCACCTCTTCGTGGTCCTCGATCTCCGGTGGGTCTTCAATAGTTGGTTCTTGAGGTGGCTCTCCTTTGTAAGGCTTTAATAGGCTCACATGAAAAGCATTGTGTATGAGCCAATGATTGGGAACCTTGAGTTGATAGGCCATCTCATTGATTGGCCTAAGAATCTGAAAGGGACCATAGTACCTTTTTGCTAGTTTAGCATAGTACTTTTGGTGACCCGTAGGATTCTTGCCCGTTGTGTGCCTTAATTGAGCCTTGGGAAACTTTAACAAGACCCAATCGTTTTATTTAAAGGCTTGGGCTCTTCTGTGCTTGTCAGCAGCAGCCTTTTGCCTTTGTTGTGAGATAGACATAGCATCCTTAATCTTTTGGAAAGATTATTGTAGGTCTCGGCTATACTCATCTGCAGCGAAGATCTTTCCATGTATCTTAAGTAGCAAGGGACTTTTTTATCTTCCCTAAATTACCTCGAAAGGTGCTTTTCCCGTGGAAGTATGTACAGTGTTATTGTAAGCATACTCCACTAAGGGTAAGTACTTCTCCCATTGGGATCTTTGATCTACTTCCGTTACATAGGATTTTAGTAGATCGAGAATGGTTAGGTTAACTATTTCACTTTGGCCATCCATTTGTGGATGATAGGCCGAAGAGAAATTTAGCCTTGTCCCTAAATTCTCAAAGAGACCCTTCCAGAAATTACTGGTCATTCTAGGATCTCTATCCGACACTATGGACATTGGCAAGCCATGGTATTTGAAAATTTGTGAAATGAAGAGGGTTGCCATTTGATGGGCTTTGATAGTCTTTTTGACAGGTATAAAATGAACTTGTTTACTGAACCTGTCTACTATTGTCCATATTCCCGTATTCCCATGGATAGACTTAGGCAACCCAAAGATAAAATCCATGGATATGCTCTCCCATGGTGAATTAGGGATTGGCAAGGGTTGAAGCAATCCAGGTTGCTTCCCTCTATCAAATTTTGTCTTTTGACATACCACACATTTGGAAACATACTCTTGTATGTTCACTTTCATGGTAGGCCAATAGAAATATGTTTCAATTCCCTTCAAGGTAGACTGAATCCCTCTATGCCCCACATACGGGGGAGCATGAGATTCATACATTACTTTCTCACGCAGGGAGTTAGTAACGCATAGTCTATTGCCATAGAGAACATAACCATCTTGTAAAGTAAATGGTTCTTCTTTCTTCCCTAATGCAAGGGCTGAAATCACATCTCTATAATCGGGATCAATAGCATACTCATCTATCATTGAAGATAGATCATTGTGAGTTGCTATGGAAACCGCATTCACTCTCACCCGTCTTGAGAGTGCATCAGCTACTTGATTATGCTTGCCAGCAATGTGAGCAATATGAAAATGAAATTGCGAAAGGAAATTTTCCCACCTCATTTGTTTGTCAGAGATCTTGGTCTGCGTCATGAAGTACTTAAGACTTTGGTGATCCGTTCACAGAATGAAAGCAGTCCCCAATAAATAGTGCTTCCATGAGTCTAAGGCATGTAGAACTGCAAGGAGTTTTTGTATATGCCTAGAGCTTGCTCAACAGGGTCGAGCCTTCGACTCTCATAGCCTATGGCGTGCCCTTCTTGGAGCAAAGCAGCTCCAAGGCAATCACCACAAGCATTGCATTGGACCTCAAATGGTTTTGAGAGATCCGGTAGTGTAAGCACAGGTTGAGAGACAAGCTTTTCTTTAAGCTTTTCGAAAGCATTGTTCTCCTTAGCAGACCATGTATACCTAACGCTTTTCTTTGTTAGGTCATGTAATGGTCCCGCAATTTGTGAGAACTTTTCTATGAAGCCTCTATAGTATGCACACATACCTATGAAGCTTCTTAGTTCATGAAGATTCCTTGGTTTAGGCCATCCTTTTATTACCTCTAACTTGGATGGATCCATTTGGATGCCATCTTGAGAGATAATGTGACCTAAATACTGAATCTCTTGCAAGAAAAATTCACTTTTCTTTCGATTAACATAAAGTTTATTCTCTCTTAAAACTTGAAATATTACCTGGAGGTGTTGCTTGTGTTCCTCCAATGAATTAGAGTAGATGATAATATCATCAAAGAACACTCCAGTGAAGGTTCGATGAGGCCTGAACAGCTTCTCCATCAAGCGGTTGAATGTGGTTGGTGCATTGGTCAAGCCAAAAGGCATGACAATGTATTCGTAAAGACCAAATGTAGTATGAAATGCGGTCTTTACAATGTCTTGATCAACTATCCTTATTTGATGATAGCCACTTTTTAGGTCAACCCTACTGAAGTAGGTCGATCCTTGTAGCTTATCAAATAGGTCTTCTACCCGTGGAACGGGAAACCTATTCTTGATAGTGATCCTATTTAGTGCTCTATAGTCGACACACATACGATATGTGCCGTCTTTCTTTTGCACTAATAGCACAGGTGAGCAAAATGGAGATGAGCTTGGCCTAACCATACCCTTCTCAACTAACTCATGCACTTGACGCATAATCTCCTCTTGTTGAGCTTGAGAAACTCTATAAGGAGGTTTATTAGGCGGTGAACTTCCTGGAAGAAGTTCAATTGCATGGTCATCATTACCTCGTTTAGGAGGTAGCTCACAAGGGATGTTGTCAATAAAAACATCTTGAAACCCCTTGAGAAAATTGGATAACTCTAATTCCTTTTGGTTGCTTTTATTTTCTTTTGCTAAATCATTAGGTTTATTTTGAGAGTCTTTAACAAAAATCATGTACACGGAAATAGAGCTCTTTATTGACTTGTTGAAAGTTGGTGTATGTACAATGGGGATGGTGTTACCCATTTACTTAGCATCTATATACATGTCTTTTTCCCTGAACTTAAAGGAGATTCTCCTTTCAGGAAATTTAACATTGGCAGCCAGGCGGTCAAACCATGGTGCCCCTAGGATTACATCCTCATGCTTGAGAGGAGAGATAAAGAAGTCCTCTTTGTCCACATAGCCTTGGACATGAAGTCTCAATTTTCCGATTAAGGGAGTGACTGAAGCTTCTTGCCCCTTGAAGGCACTGTCTGCGGGTAGGACATCTCCCATCTCGTAGGATTGTATTCCTAGCTTGGTGGCCAACTCTATAGATATAAAATTGTGAGTAGAACCAGGGTCAAAGAGAATAAAAGCATCATGTTCTCTTACCTTTCCCCAAGCATGGCATAGAGGAGATCCTTTGTGGTGAGTTTGGTGAGTCTCCTCCTCTTGGATTTCAACCAAGGAAGCTCTAGGAGGATCTTGGCGGTTGTTCTTTTGGGGACAAGCACGGTACGCATGCCCTTGTTCGCCGCACTTGAAACACTGGTTATCCTTACGATAACGCTCAAGCTCTTCAGGAGAGAGTTTCTTCTTACCTTTGTAAACTCCCTTCTCTTTAGCTTTCTTGGAGTTGCTCTTAGGAGACTTTTGGACATTGTCCTTCCCCTTAGGCTCATTGGAATCCTTGTTTTCCGGGGGTTTATTATTTCTTTTAACCCTCGTTTGGAAATTGATTCGAGAGGCCACCATAGTATGGTGTATTACCGCCGATATGGTGCGTGGCCTTTGGGAGTTGACATACTCCGCCATTTCTTCGGTTAAGCCCGCACAAAATTGTTGCTTTTGCTCTCCAAAATCCAACTTTTTGAAGACAGTGGCTTTGAGTTGTAGGTCCCAAAACTTGTCTACATATTTGTGGATAGATTCATTGGGAGAGAGCTTTAAGCTTCGCCATTCTGTGAGTACTTTGTCTTTGGCATCGGTGGCCAAAAACTGCTTCATGATGGAAGCTCTTAAAGCTTTCCATGTTCGTGGAGCTTCACCGTTGGCTCGTAGGCTAGACCACCATTGTCTGGCGGACTTTTGAAAGTGCATAGCTACATGGCGTAGCTTAGAGGACTCTGTGAAGCCCTCATCTCCAAACGCCGCATCGAATTGTTGGATAAAGGCCAATACTTTGTTCGTAGCACCAAAGGTACCATCATAGGTAAGGAAAGAGATGCTCTTCCCTCCCTCTTTGAATTTCTTCAACTTCGACGACCTCTTCCATGCGGCATAGGATTTCCTATAGCCTCTTCTTTTTGATGGTTCAAAAGTTGCACCATCACTTTCTTCAGAAGGTGAAGAATTTGAAGAAGGTGGAGAAGAGGGTGACCTCTTTCTCGCCTTTTTCTTGTCTTGATCTTTGTCATCTTCACCATAGCTTTCATAAGAGGAAGAGAATGAAGAAGATGGAGAAGAGGGTGTCCTCTTTCTCGCCTTTTTCTTCTCTTGCTTTTTATCATCCCTCTTTGAATTGTGGTGGGGAGAAGAATATGATGGTCTTCTCCGCTTTGGTGGTGATGGAGAGCGTTTAGCCCGCCGTCTTCGTGGAGCCATCTCCGCCGAGGTGGCGGGAGACTCGCTTCTTTCTCGTTCCTTCGGTGGAGGCTCTTGAGTTCTTCTTTGGGAAGGAGATGCATCATCAAGAAGTAAATTCTTGAGCCCTTCATATGGATTCTCTTCTTCTTCCCGAATCGGAGAGAGACCTCTTTTGGTAGTCTCACAAGGAGGCTTCCTAGGTGTTCTCTCGTCATGGTGATTAGCTTGAAGAATCCCGTGAGCACCGAGCTGCCGTTGCACTTCACTTTGGAGAGATGGATTGCCCATGGCTTGTTGAAGCTTAGAAACAAGATAGTTAACAAGCATTGAAGCATCATTAGTAGCTTGCTCATGAGCAAAATCAAAGTTATCAACATTAATTTCACTCTCTTTACTATTGTCAGCCATTCTAACAACTTTTAGGTGTAAAGTTTTTAGATGTACTTTGGCACTTCAAGCCCTAGTTGCTATTCCTCTTTACCCCTTTAGAAAAAGCACTCAAGCTACTGTACCCGCGGCTCGAATACCATTAATTGCAAGGAATAGAAGAGAGGGTCTTTCAACACCAAAACAGCCCCGCCTCCTGTCAAGCTTCTAATAGCTCAATAGTGGTTAAGCCGTAGGCAAGCCCCGTAGGACTCCACTATTAAGACCATAGCTCTCGACGGTGATGCCCCGTTAACTGCACGAAGGCAGGCGCACTGCAAGGCTAAAAAATCCCTATTCTACTTACTCACAGGCAATTAATAATACCAACCATTTGTAGCTAGCTTGAGGACCTCCCTTCTTGAGCAAGAAAAGAGAAACCTTGAGCTCTGATACCAATGTAACATTAAATGGCCTAATAACTTATGTGTAGCGGAAATTAGCATGAACATAGTGGGCATTTCATTAGAATAGATTCCTAATGAGAATTACAAGAGTGCTTGGGTGGAGAGAGAAACAAAAAGCATAACACCTAGTTAGATAGCATCGACAATACTTTCAAAAGAGAGAGAAATTAAGCTATTGACAACAGTTGAGGACCGGATTTTCATGGAGCCGGTCCCCGCTCCAAAAGGCTTTGTATTATGGTTTCTCCCATCAAGAGAGACATTGTACAATACAATTCTTTGTGCTCCTTCAAGACTAGCTAGTGCAATGAAGATGGAAACTTCATGCACTAAGCAAAACACTTAACAAACACAACTTGAATTATCCCCGTTCTCAGACCCAAGACCTCACACACCTTCGAAGATGGTGAGAGCTAGCAGGGTATGAGAGTAGATTGAGAGGAATAAGGAGTATCTTACGAGAAAGATGTGCATCTCCTCACATAATCACTCATATGTAGCATAGCTTAGCTTAGTAATTAGCTTGGTAGAGGAGATGAGCATGCATTGAAGCTTGGCTCTTGGTTGGATTTGCATCCACATGCCAAGAGAGTGTTGATGTAGGCTTCTATCTCACAAGCTTGGAGTAGGTGATGAGTTCTCCATTGAAGCTTGGGAAGAGATAGTCTTCTCTTTCTTCACACATGAGCTTGTGTGAGTGTGTGTGTGTGTGTGATAATACCTTGCAAAAATCAGCCCCCTCTCTCTCTTGGGCGAGCCCTCTTGCTAATTGCTCTTGCTGAAGCCTCATTGGCCCTCCCCAAGTCAAGCCAATTATAATTAAGCAGCATAAGTGATAGCCTTCTGACATGTGTCCCCCTTTCCCCTTTTGTGAGATCTTACCTTCAGAGGGGGTTACTGCTCCCAAGGCTTCCACGACGACTCCTGATCTTCCGATTCATATTGATCCAGATTTTGACTTTCCCTATGATGAGCCCTATTCTCCTACCCCTGTCCCTCAGGCCACGGAGGAGGATGTACCCATTACCGAAGATACAGTTGACAGTGGATTTCATCACAGTGCCAATGTAGAGAGAGATTTGCCAGTTGTTCCCCCCGAGGGGAGCAAGCCTGACAAGTTACCATTAGAGACCTTGCGAGATTCAGCAATCTCAGATTTTCACCCCATTGGCGAGAAGCCGGTACCTCACGACGCTCTCATTGACTTTGACTTACCGAGGTAGATGACCCGTTACTATAGGTAAACTATGCATTGATGTCTTCAGTGCTCCACGACAGAGTTCCTCTTACAGTTGAGGAGGCACTTTTACTACCGCAGTGGAAGTTGGCCATGCAGAAAGAGATTGATTCCATAAGGAAGAACAACACATGGGTGTTGGTTCCGCGGCCTCCAAAGAGGAAAGTGATTAAGGTCAAGTGGATCTACAAAACCAAGTATAAAGTTGTTGGTTCTCTGGACAAGCACAAGGTGAGACTTGTTTTTGCCAAAGGCTTTTCCCAGAAACCCAGTGTAGACTACGAGGAGACCTTTGCACAGACCGCACGGATGGCGACTATTCAGATTTTTTTTGCTCTTGCTGCCCTTCATGGGTGGCCGGTTTTTCAGATGGATATGGTTTTGGCATTCCTCAATGGCGATCTAGAGGAGGTGGTTTATGTGGAGCAACCTCCCGGGTTCGAGGATCTAGAGTTTCTAGACATGGTTTGTAGGTTGCTTAAGGCTCTCTATGGACTCAAGCAATCGCCTAGAGCGTGGTATCCGAAGATTGAGGGAGGGTTAGTGACACTTGTTATCCTCTAGGTCGATGATCTTGTGATTATAGGTAGCCATGTTGAGCACATCTGTAGTATTATGGCAACCTTGTCAAAGGAGTTTGAGATGACAGATCTTGTGTTGTTTCATCATTTTCTTGGATTAGAAGTTAGACAGATAGAGGGGGGCATCCTCCTCTCTTATCTTAGGTGCGGTATATCCAGAAATTATTAGAAGCATTTGGTATGACGAGTGCAAATTCATCTCTACTCCAATGGATCCCAATCAAAAGTTGTCACAGTTTGATCTTCCTCTTCTAGAAGATGCAACAGAGTATCAGAAACTAGTTGGTTCTCTCATTTTGGTACTCAACACTCGATTTAATGTCAGTTTTCCGGTGGGTCTTCTCAGTTCTTTATGCAGAAACCCGCCAAGTCACACATACAACAGGCCATCGGGGTTCTGTAGTATTTGAAGGTGACCCAATCATTTAGTATTCACTATGCAGCTGGAGGTTCGAATCCCCAGGTCATTCTACGAGGATGGAGTGATTCAGATTGGAGAGGTGATCCGGACGGACGACGGTCGACCACAAGTTTTAATTTTTCTTTTGGCTCAGGAGCAGTTCTTGAGAAGACACGGGATGGCTCTATCTGATTAGAGTACATTCCATTTTGGGATAGTTGTGCTGATATCTTCACGAAACCTCTTCCACGGGCTACACTATCCTCTCATGCCAGCTCCTTTGGACTCCTTCCACGTCTAGGAGCTGAGAGGGGGTGTTAGAGTTCATCTTCATGTCCGGTGGTAGCTCTGGTATATCCGAGGTGTAGATTAGGAGTGAGGGTTGTTTTGTGGATTTTCCTGGCCATACTATAGGTAGACGTACCCCCCATACTATGTTTCTCGAGTCGTCTGCACTTAGGCCATTAAATATGTGTTCCAGGTCACTTTCAATGAGTTTACATATTAATTAGCTATTTTATCCAATTTCTAGAATCGTGGGATTTTCTAGCTGAGTAGGGCAAACTGGAGTTTGTCCTATATAAGCAACCCCCCCCACCCCTCGTACTTTTGGCAAGTTGTTGGATGCAAATTACCAGCATTTGGGCTCCATTGGGAGAGACCTCCACACATACTCCGTATACCTTCACGAGGGAGACAGATCACGTGTACACTGATGAGATCTACAAGCAGCTATGCACTCAGGAGCCAAGACAACCACTAGATGAGCTCACCCAGATTCTGACAGAGACGCTACATGATGCAGCCTCAGAGCCATATCCCCACAACTAGCCTACACGCAGACGATCTGGGATCATGCCCCAAAATAGTTGGTATGATGAGGAGTGTAGAGAGATGAGGATTAGATTACAAAGAGAGGTGCTCATAGGTACTACTACACATAGACAGCCACGGATTATCTTCCACCGCCTAGTGCAACGAAAGAAGACGGCTTACCTATCTCAATTAGAGCGTGATCTATACAAGCTGTTTATGAGCATGGAGTCTTTTCAATGAGCATTTTCCACCGCCAGCCATCACTTCCATAGAGACATGGGGGGAATATGCTACATCTCTCTACACAGCATCGGAGTAGCCACCTTTGCCTGACCCTCCAGAGGCATGCCCAAAAACATGTACTTTTTTTTACTGCTGAGAGGGTAAGGAAAGCCATTGACAAGATGAAGACAGGAAGAGCACAGGATCATGATGGTCTGGTAGCAGAGCACTTTATCCATGCCAGAGATATGCTTGTAGAGCCTCTTGCTATGATGTTTAATAGAGCCATGTATGAGGGTTTCCCTAAGACTTGAAGTATGTCTACTATTGTGCCTATCTTCAAGTCGGGAGATCCTATGCTTCCCGGGAATTACCAAACCATCATGGTCGGTCACACTCTGGCTAGGCTATATGCATCAATTCTTAAGCATGAGCTGAGTGGATGGGCAGAGAGAGAGAATATACCCGCAACAGGACAGGTAGGATTCAGGAGAGGTTTCTTCACTCTTGACCAAATTTTGACACTTAGAGCCATTATTGAGGAGGGTAGACACCATGGCAGGAGGATATATTGTAGCTTTGTGGATTTTCACAAGGCCTTCGATACAGTGCCACGAGCCAGACTCATACGCAGATTGCAGGACATGGAAGTTCCCACCGAGCTAATCTGGGGGATCTTAGCTTTATACAAGACAATGGTAGGACAGGTACACACTACTCAGGGCATATCCAACATGGTTCACTCCATTATTGGAGTGAAGCAGGGTTGTCTCCTATCTCCAACTCTCTTTGGGATATATGTAGATGCATTTTCAGATTATGTACACACAAAGGGTGATAGAGGTGCCCAGCTTGCAGGGACATGGATCCCGTTGCTATTATATGTTGATGATATTGTGCTGATCTCCGATTCTCTAGAGGGGATGAAGTGTCATTTGGATGCATTGCATGGATTTGCACGAGACAGTGGATTGTCTGTGAACCTTGGTAAGACCAAGGTAATGGTGTTTAACACCACGGTGCAGTGGGTAAGGAGGTCTGCCCCCACTTTTACATATGGTCGAGAGACTGTGGAGTATGAAAATACTTACACTTATCTTGGGGCGGTTTTCAGTGGTCTAGTATTTTCCCTGAGGCGATTGACCAGAGCCTATGCAGCATTGGGGAGACTTGAGAGGATATGTTGGCAGGTTCAGTTCCAAGAATCTCGGACAAAGCTTTGGCTCCTTGACACTTCAGTCACTTCGGACATGCTATATGGAGTGGAGATATGGGGCCTCTCAGTTGATCATCATCGCAGAGCTGGCAGTATTGATGGATGGAGATGTATGGAGAAGCCCTTGGTGTCTATGATTTCTTGGATGATTAGCGCCTCAGTACCACATGACATTGTTAGGGCGTAGCTTGCTCCTCCTCCATTGGTAGTGGACGCACTCACTTGATCAGTTTCATTTATGCATAGCACTTGGGCTCTCCCTAGAGACACATATGCTTGATTAGCACTAGAGTCTTCGTGACAGCTTGCATTGCAGGGAGATAGATCATGTTGGTATGTAGAGATGGCATCTTGGTTTCAGTTACATGGCTTTAGTATGGATCGGCTACCCCCACTTTAGTACTCTCTCGATGCACCCTCCATCTCCCTCACTAGGGCAGAGATTACCATGCTCATTAGATAGGACCTTATTCAACTAGATACGAAGAGGACATGGATACAACCTACAGTTGAGCTAGGTACAAAGACGACTTTCTATAGAGAGCATCTTCTCCACTCACGGATGATGGTTTTGTGAATAGACGAGGATACATGGACACTCATCTATCCCACAGAATACGATGTGCTATTGGTCAGATACGCACATCCTCACATCAGCTAGAGATCGAGACAGGCAGATGTCGAGGAGTACCTGCTGAGTCCAAGATTTCTCAAGTGTGCCAGATAGAGCCAGAGACAGAGCTACATTACATATGTCATTGCCAAGTATACTATGAGATACAAGGCCGCTTTCACTGTCTATTCAGAGAGGGGTTTGGACCACTTTCTAGAGTCATGAGATAACACGATCATAGTTGCCGTCGCCCACGGATGAGGGGGCCCTTTCGACATCGACGCACACTGAGACAGAGGATCCATACCATACTGGCGTGACATAGGAGCCATCCCGATAGAGTGCCTACCTTGGAGGACATTGAATCTCATAGTCTTTTGGATACTGATGTATATGTACATGATGCCTCGAGTGTCACAGAGATCCATTGTATCAGCTCACCCCTTTGTATTCCCCTTGTATCAGCTTTCACCCCACCCCCCTACCCACTATTTTCTTTTCAGTTCTTTGTACTTTTTGTACACAGACCTGGTATTAGATTCACCACATGTAACCTTTTGGTCTCATAGGTCATTTTGGCCTTTTGAAGACGTTAATATTACATTTCATTTCATTTCATTTCTCTCTAGTGTTTTCACTTTGTGGCAAGCACTCTCTCTTTAGCGTTTTTTTGCAGGAGGTGACATCAGCCAGCGATCTCTCTCTCTAGCCCTAGCGCTTCCCTTTCTGGCCTCTTACCACCGCTCCGTAGCGGTTGTGCATCCTCGGCAAGATCAAGTGCCCGTTCGGTGGGTGGTACATGCTTGTGCCTACACGGCGAGGAGATCCATCGCGATAGATTCGAGATCTATTACCTGTCACAGAGAGGTGTCTTGATAGCAGTTGCAGACAGTTTCTCATCCAATTCACCTTCTTTCTGTTGCACCTTTGACAGACTTCTCTTTTGTTTGGGAAAGTTTATGTCAGGGCACGAGACTGTCGAAGAGATGTTTTGAAGATGGGTACATGCTCCACTCGAATCTGCTGAAACATGAGGAAATTACCTGCTCTCCACACTGTCCATAGTGCTTAGAATCTAACCCTGTTGAAAAAGCATGCATATGGCTTAAGCAGTGGCGGAAGCACTCCAAAAAGCCAGAAATTTTCATCACAAGGAATCTCAGGGAAACGCATGCAAAGAGATGTAGTCTACAAACTGTTTCGTATGAAAACAAGACCACAATAAATGTGGAATATTCTCAATGCTGGCACCACAATGGACACATCACAAGAAAGCTAATCATCTGGAGTGCAAAAACCTTCCCGTTGGGAGAATTCCAATGATGCATATCCACATAAACACAATCTCTCGTGTAAAGGAAGCTTAGCATGCCACCCTTTCATACCTTTATGTTGCCACCATGCAACACCTTTATTCATATTCCATAGCTTATTATAGTGTTCCTTTATCCAAGAAGATGATTGCAAATGAAAATACACCTTTGCAGATATAGAGAAGATCAAAGAACCAACGGAATGACAAATTCGATCCTCAACAACAAACCCAGGAATGGGAGATATGGAATCAACCAGATCCTCAATGGTGTGGCACATGTGTCTATAATGCATTCGAAGACCAAAACTTGAAGGAGCCTGTCTAATGAGGGCATATGTCCATCAATGTCAATCACATATGATATCCTTTCAATCCCTTTTCGAGAGAGAAAATCAGAGTCTTGGAGACCACTAAAGAAGTCTGATAAAAAACCCAACTCCACTGCAAACTCTCCATTCTGATCGACTTGCCGCTCACATCATCTCGACCATGCCACGACAACTCCTTTGTGACTATTTTCCAATCAGCTACAAGACTGGAAGCAAGGGGGCAGCTAGGTATCGTGGCTTCAAATTTTCCAAAACCCACGTCTTATTACGACAGCTGCCAATGCCCAAAAGCCGGTGTAAAAACCGCATGAGAACACATAAACGTTATCATCAGTGTCCATGGTTGTTTTTGCTCTATCAATACCAATAACAAGGTGGCCTTCCTTACAATAACATGAGAACCCAAGTGTAAAATATTCAGACCACCACAATGCTTTGAAGTACATAGCTTATCCATAGCGAGCAATCGCATGCCTTTTTTCTAGGAGCAATAGACTATAAATGCTCCAAAAAGCTAGACATGAAAGCTCGAAGAAGAAAAAATGGCCAATGTAATAATGGTAGAAAAAATTGCATGTATGTCGCCAAGGTGGACTGCACTATTCTTAGTCTTACATGTAACAGCCCAGTAGACAATTTTTGATAATGTAATTTAGACCTAATTTTATTTTCAACCCAATCCAAGAGTTTGGCATTGTTTGGAGGGCTAGGATGCAAATCTAAACATGTGTGAGTAGTCTATGGAGGTTTTTTGTTGTGCATCAGCGCAGTGATCAACTGGAGGAAGACTGAGCTTTCTCGGTTGGCAGCTCCTACCCTTGATTGGTCTCCAAGTGAGGGTTTTAATGGATTCCCCTAGGGACAGCAATTTGTTACTTGGGTTGTGAGGTTGGCCTGGACTTGTCCCCTGAGCAGTAGATTGCTCCCTCCTTCTATCCGTTAGGAGAAAGATGTTGCATTGGAGCTCGACACGACTCTCTTTGGCAAGCTGAGTTGTAGTGGCCAACCAAGTGCTGTTGGCTACTATGTGGTACATCACGTCTTGCTAGATTTTCTTGAGGTCCTGTATCAACAAACTAGAGAGGTTGATCAGGAACTTCCTTTGGTCAGGGTGCGACGCCTAGTTAGCCTGGGCCAAAGTATCCGGGCAGGTCAACACTCTACCATGTTCTCACGGGGGGGCTCGGGATCATTGACTCAGTACATCACAGCAGAGCCCTTCTTGGGAAGTTTGTTGTCAAAACACTGCTTCTAGGGGAGGAGCCCTTGAAGAAGTTTTTGCTTCACCGACTTTGAGCTTGAGTGCCTCATGTAGGAGGCCCTTGGACCCTTCCATCAGGTGGATCTTCACAGAGATGCGTAGATTTGGTCTGAGCATGAGGTTGGAGGATCAGTTTGCTGCGAGTCTGCTTCGGTCTTGGGAGCAGCTGAGGAGTGGCCTGAAGCAGCACCAACCCACCTGCAAGGAGGAGCATTTGAGACAGCCTCTTGTTTGGAACCCCATGGTTGGTACTTAGAGAGTCCACCTGGTTGATAGTAGGCCTCATGTTTCTTGGGGTCCCATGGCAGAGCGCCGAGCCTGCAATCTTGTTGATTGACTTCAGTTTTCAGGTTTGTCAAAGGAGGTACGGAGTATCCAATGAGAGGGGTGCTGAGCATGTGCCAGGACATTACAGAGGCTTCACTAGTTGAGTGGCTCAACCCTCTAGAGACAACAAACTCCCAAATGGATGGGGGCCTTCATGCGACTAGAGGTCCTCATCGTAGTTCGTGCTTGCTCGGAGTCCGTACACCCCATGTTCTTTGAGATCCAGGGCGAGGGTCGACTGTACAGTGTCTGAGTAGAGGCTCCACAAGTTACAAAGTGCCGTTTTTAAGGAGTATAATGATTTTATCTAGCTAGAGAGTAATTGCCAATGACTAGAAATTTATAGAATCCAAATTTAAAATGTCTACACTGACTATATGTTTGCAATTTAGTTAGCCATTTATAGTGTTTTCTTGGAACATTTTTAGGGTTTCTCACCATTTGTTGCACTCTAGTTATTTTGTAGTTGCATGAATTTCTTGAGTCTTGGGTTTGGCGGGTCAAAGAAAAGACAATTTCTTTAATTTTGGAGAAGGCTACTTGTTCCAATGATCCCGATTCTCCTTTGCCACCTCCAAATATTTCAAATCAAAACCAACCTCTTAACACTAGACAAGTAATGAGACTTATGTCTTGAGGCACTTTTATGTCCTTTTAAGTGGTTGATTTCTTTGAATTATTTTAAGAGCTACAAAATTAATTTTTGAGTGTTCTTTATCCACAAAGTTGTTTCATGAGCTTAAAAAGTCGTCATTTTTTGGGCATCATTTCCATGATTAGTTTTAATCTTGCAAATGATTTCTCAACCTCAAATGTGCCAAAAACATATGTGGTGTTTTTTGCCATTTTTCAAATTTTTGCAACTATACCACCCTAAAAGTCCTCTCGGTGAGGTTTAAATTGCTACATGGCTAGACTTAGTAGTTCTCAACCTAATTTCATGCTTTAAAGGAGAAGAAAAATTCCATATTAAAAGTTTCAATCTACTTATGAAAATTATCGATGCTATTTTTTGGGCAAAATTCATCCTTCTTTTTTTTTTTTTGGTCATTTTAATGGAATCCAAAGGCAATTTTGATTGTGTATGTAGATTACATAACATATAACTCTTCTTCGAGGAGTTTTGGGCCACCTAATATCCTATATAGATAGCAATACAATCATGGTCGAGTTTTTGGGTTCAACTTGAATCAAAGTCACTTTGAGTCGGAAATGATACCTTCCTTTACATTGCTGTTTTGATAGAAAAGTCATATTAACTCTGTACTTTATATAAATGTTCAATCGTACCTTCTAGATTTACATTTGTGATGGGGGGTTTTAGTTGATTGTGAAGGCTATGATGTGGAGCTCATTTTTTTCACATGTGTTGTTTTTGTACTTCCTTATTGTGCCCACCTTTCTCATTGGTGGAAGAGTTTTTATGCTTTTGCCATTATCAATGGCTACCTATGAATGTAAAGACCCAAAAAAGTCTATGAAAAGACACATTAGTGACAAAAATAACCATGGCTATATAAAGTTTGGTAATATTTTAATAGAATAGAAAAAAACAAGAATATTTTGTATCTTATTTTATTTCATTTTTAGAAAGAAAATAAGTGGGTCTAAAACAATCATATAGCATGACCAACAAGTTATTGGGAAAGATTATCTCATGGTCACCAAAACCTCCTCATGTTTGTAGTATCATTTGACCTGAAGAATTTGCTATTTTTGACAAAATGCAATTGTTCATCAACTGCAAAGGCTTAACATGGCCAAGTGGTGAGGAATTTGAAAGGCTACTGATTTTTCCTTGAAGTAGTGGTCTCTTAACTACACACTCAAGAAAGGGTTACCCAAAAGAATAGGGTTTTTAAGGAGAATGCACTTTTTTTTTTCAAAACCTCAAAGGACACTTTTATGTGATGTTAAGCTACCAATCTAATGTTAAGAGTCAGAAAGGAAAGTTTTGGAAGAAAATAAAGCCTAAACAAGAAGAAAGGAAAGAAGAATTTGAAAATTCTAATTAAAAGCCAAGCAAGGGCATGCCATATCAATCACCAATAAAGTTTAAACTTAAAAAGTATTATTTTGCAAACAAAGAGAGGAAGATTTTGTCACCTTTCAAATCACCTTTCCTCTCTTTGCAAACAAAGAGAGGAATATTTTGTCACCTTTCAAATCACCCATGAAGTATCCTAAAAAATCACCCAAGAAGTCTCCCAAGCAATCACCTAAGGAGGAGAGAAGGGCCCTATCCACCAATCTTAGTACCTCATGGGCCTTCTCCTTAGTCACCAGAGCAACTGCAATCACCACCTCAAGAGAGAGCTATGTCCTCAGAGGAGCCCAAGTCAAACAGACAAAGAGTCAGTTCAGAAAAGAATAATAAATCTCCTCATGCTAAGACACTAACATTTTCTTTTAGGAAGCACTGATTATCATAATGAAACCTTGAGGCAGCCCTATTTTTGTGAATGGGAAACTTTAACCCTTGTAAGCCTATTTCTATGAATGTAAATAAATCTTGGGTCCCAAGAGACTACTTAGACACTATGAAGCCATCAATAGTTGACAGTTAAGAATCGAAAGTATTTGTATTGATAGTTAAGTCAAGATTACATCTAGCTCTTCCTTGCCTTTGGCTAAAAAAAAAAAAAAAACTCTGGAGGAAGACGTGCGATACATGAGATTGCATTCTCCACACTAGTACTCACAATAGTACCATTAACTTTAAATCTATGGTTGGGAGTAGTTTCGTCAAGAAACTCAAGTGAGTCCCTTACATTTTGTACTTTCTAATTTGTAGTGACAATTAGCTTTTTAAGCTCATTGAATGACTTGACCTTGATGTTTAATTCAAACACTCGACAATTCTCCTCAAAATCATGAGGAATCCACATTAGGAAATTTTGGAGGTCATTTAGAGGGCCATATGAAGAGAGAGAAAAATAGAGTGCGTCCAATGAGCATGAGGGCTACGTTGCGTAGAAAAGTACGTGGAAAGACTCAAAAAATAGGAAAATAGCCTAAAAACTTGGATTGTGGCATCGTAATTTCCTTGCTTTTACCGAGCTATTAGGTGCTTGCCAGTGGTCCCACTGCTGATATTCTCCTATGGTCATTAACGTACTAGAGGGTGACCATTAAGCCCGCACAAGATATTGGAATTCTAAAACACTTTCCCTCCATTAGAATGATTTCAAAGTGAATCTCCCTCCACTAAAGCTTTTATCTGAGAGCTATGGCTTCCACGTCTTCTCGCCCAAGAAGCTCTAGGTGTTTACTGTCTCTCACACCAACAACCAACAGCTGCACTTTGCCTAGAAGGCCAAGTAGTAGCATATCCTCAATTACAATATCAACTTCAATAAGTGCAGAGAACCAATGGGTTGGACAAAG
Source organism: Adiantum capillus-veneris (assembly GCF_014529385.1). NCBI lineage: Eukaryota > Viridiplantae > Streptophyta > Polypodiopsida > Polypodiales > Pteridaceae > Adiantum > Adiantum capillus-veneris. Next base: position 96,418,832 of record NC_140934.1, read on the forward strand.
GATAAACAAAGGTTCATGGGTCCTCATGCAACCACTAAGACCCAAGAAGTCTAGTGGTATCAATGTTTACCGCTCAGCATGGAATGCCAGAGTGTTGGATTTCAAAGTTGAAATCGGCAAAAGATCTATAAAGGAAGTTCTTGTTCAGCATGTGTTTACTCATCCAGACGTGATAGCAAACGGTGGAAATGTATCAGATATACATCAACCACGTTGCAATTGTAAGTACTCTTGACATTTGAACTTCGTTTGATTTGTCATTTCACTTACTGATACTCTCATTATAACTTTTCTTATATATTTTGCAACGTTTATCCCTCTTCTTATGAGCAATGTCTCCATTCTTCACAGCTCAACTACATTAGATTTGTCATTTTTACTTATTGATACTCTTAGTTTAACTCTTCTTATATATATTGCAGATGTTTATCCCTCTTCTTATGAGCAATGGGAGCCTGTGGAGTGCATAATAGGCCTCTTCCTTGTTGTTCATGCCCACATTGGTTCTCTACAGTATTCAGGGAGGAGCAGCAAAAGCCTGGCTGATGAAGGAATATTTTTTTATGACCACTTCTACCAACTCAGCTCAGGGAATCAGAATGGCATGTTGGTGAAACTGCCTCTACCAACCGATTGGAACACTGTGGACTGGCCAGTTCCCGAGGAAACAATGGTGGAGGCAATGCGAAGTAAGCTCTACAAGGATATACAGAGGTCTCTACGTAGCTCTATTCCCACCAAAATGGTTAGAATTGCAAACTTTTGTCCTGCTACACTCTTCATAGAGTTGTTTCATAGCTACAATATCCGTGTTACGAAAACTATGTTCATGTGCAAGTCATTTTAGCAGTCATCCTATGACAAACTTCTTGACAGAGGATGGTATGTAAAGAAAGAGATTGGCTTACGGTGCGAGGTCGCGCTTGATACTCTAGTTGTCAAATACATGATTACAAGCCAATCACTGTTACTCTCCTTTTGGTATATGCGATCACAAAAAATGGTAAGTACATTCCTATGGACGAGGTTTCTGTAGGTTTGGAAGATAATCCTGCTGTGGATGTGGAAGTGATTGATAAAGAGCATGGCCTAATGTTGGTGGTTACAATAAGGGAGCTATGCAACCTGCTGCAGTTGCGGCATGACATAATTGAAGAGTCAATGGACAGGGACTTATCAGATTTTTCCTTTTTCCTAGCTGGCCGTAAGGTGATGCGGAGAAGGGAAAAAGATATTTTGTGCAAAGAGTTGGATGGTCGGGTTGAAATAGTGTCAATGTAACAGAGATTCTTGTGAACCCAGGTGTATACGAATGACTTTCAATACATGAAGTTTTTTGAGCTCATTTGTCAATTGTGCCCTGTGAATATAAGTGTGCTTGAAATACATTTCTTTAGCATGTCAAATCTCTCTCTCTCTCTCTCTCTCTCTCTCTCTCTCCATTCAGAGTATCTTTCTCCACTTGTGGTTCACATACACCATTGTCTCTCTCCACCTTCGTTGACTTTCACGAGCACCGGAGTTGTTGTATGCCATTGATCTTTTAACTTTTTGTTGTTGTAAATGTCTGATGGCTTGTGCTCTTGCTGAAGAGTCCAAGACTTCTTTTGCCTGCATTCGATGAATGATTCTACGATAGAACCATTCAAATAGTTCTCTCAAACTGTTAGCCTTGATTCGAGAGCCACCATGTCGTGTGTGCCTGAAATAAGCATTTCTCGCCATGTAATGAGACTTTTCCATCCCTTGGGTATTCCATATTGCCAGGTTCCCATACTTTTGTATAAAATATGGTAAATGATTGAAGATAATGTGTTGGATATGAAAACAGATTAGTTAGAATATTTTACACTCACATAGTTGCAAATACAATAGAATCAAATACACGATAATACCATGTAGTGAGTAATTTGGGTGTCTGTCCATGCTATTTTGAATGATTTTTTGAGAAGGTTGAGATTCTCCTTGAACTTGTTCATATCACCTTGTGACCAGTCATCTTTGTCGCACATCAAAAATAGGATGTCTATTGATCACCAAACCTCAACCTTCGCGTTACGAGTAGTTGGTTCTTGGTCTTTGACTACAATATGTAGCTTTTTCCAGCTCTGATACTCTACCTTGCTAACATAAGATGTGTTATATAGTTTTCCATGTTTTGTTAGCTTCGGATCTCTTGTACCTTGGGGTTTAGATAAAAACCTCCGTGCCTTCACCCCACCGATGGATGGTTTTGCATGGGACATCCTTCTCAGCAATTGATCTCTTTTCATCCCACTGGATTTTCACATTGCCACCATGAAGCCCCATATCCGACAGTACCAATTCTAAGCACTGCAGGGCTACTTGTCGCTGTGCTGAGTTCTTAATCTTCCAAGCAAACCCGATATATAAGTAGACCAATTTCTCCACAATTCTACAAAGGGCATGCATTGTACAGATGTGGACATTCACAAGTGGTATTTTCAAAACCGATCGAAAAGCAGGGTCCTCAATGTGACGTGTTGGAGCTTTTCTCCACCACTTTGGGTCCATGACCTTTGCAGGCTCCATGCAGAACAAACACGGCGACTTTGCCATTGCACCCATTCCACAATTATACATGCATTTTAATGTTTTGAGGTCACCTGCAAGATGCCACTAAACTTGAAAGTCTCCCCTTCCATCTAGACGTAGTACCTCTCCCTGGTTAGTTTGTCTATCAATCACCTCCGGAATATTAGTTTGATGGAACACCCAATATAGAATCTCATGATCTTCTTTCTTTACCTGCAACACAAAATAAATGAGACTTAAGTAGATGTGAAAATTTGAGCTTACCTGAGAATCTCGCTTACCTCAAACGCACCAAGCCACCATATGTTAGATTCTGATTGAACACTAAAGTACAAAGGATCATCACTGGGACACTTTGAGAGGGCTCTATTTATTAAAGTAATCGTAACACGCTCTAGCTTTTTCTCTTTAACAAGCTCACACTCATCCACTTTTAACACAAAATGTAATACCCCTCGTGACTCTTCAAATGTGATATTGTAAAACTCCACCATTCTCTTCTGTAACATCTGCAGGTCCATAAAAATATTATTGAACTCATCATATGCCATGTTTGCTCCATGGCCACTGTAAGTTGCTTTAATATGAAAGGGCTGTCCAAGATAGTCTCCCTGTGCCTCGTTAAGTTGAAGCCTCTCTTTCCAAACACTTGAGGCTGATGGTAAAAGTTTGGATTTTATACCCTTCTTAACAAAGAAGGATGAGACAGATTGTTGTATAGCCGAATATCCTCTTTTGCTTACACCAAGTGAATCAAGTGTGCCTTGTATCTCTTTTGCAGGCATTGAGTTCTCTGAAATAAAGCGGTCCACTACATTTCGTTGTAGGACCTTAAACTTCTTGTCATGTACTATATCTGCTGCCAGGCTTCTACTTATGAGTGGCTTCAATCTCTTTCCTATATTGGCTTTGGGGTCAATGTTTTCCTTGTCAAGATAGATTGAATCTCTACATGAAGACAATGCATAAGTAAATAACAGAAAATTTGCTTCACTAACACTATTTAGGCACATGAAAACAATGCATAACAGGAAAAAACAAAAAGATTACTTAACTAAGACAATGTAGCCAACCAAGAAGCGTCACCTTAATGCTCGGATTCTTTTCTTGAGACCTTCGGATGCAACCTGCAATGTTTTAAGATTGCGCAATTTCTTCTTTCGGATACGACCACCCAAGATGGTGTCCTTCATTTGACAAATTCGTACCTTTCCTTTCAATTCTTGTACCTCTGTTTTGTGTTGCAAAATGGTAACCTAATCTATAGAATGTAAATGTGAAAGGCGAACAATCTCACATTGTTGAGCTTGGAGAATTCCCTTATAAGTTTCAGCTTCTCTTGTAAGAGATTTACAATAACCCAGAAGGCCCTTTTCTCCATCACCGGCAAAGGTCAATAAGCTTGTAGGATTGACAAACGATGGAGATGCATTAGTCATTGGATTCTTAGGGTAGAGAGAGCCTCTCGTCCAGATATCTATGTGTTTAGCTCCCTGAGCTCTGAGCGTGTCTATGGAAGCGGGAGGTATATGTGTGTTTGTTTTACTACGCTTAATCAATGATTACTACTCATTGTCCAAATCAATGTGAAGGTGATACTTGGCTCGTTTCTGGGTAACATTTGTGCCATTTGAGGAGTGCGCCATTAGCCAAATGTGCAGGTTTATTGGAAAGTAAATAGCAGTTGTGCCTTCGTCCCTCCATGTTAGCCTCATTCCCTCCATGTGGACGAGGTTCCTTCAATGCAGCTGAAAAGAAGATTATCCCTCAATGATTACGGACGAATGTTCAGAAGAGTAAAGAATCTACTTAAAGTACACTTTTTGAACTTTTACCATGAAAGACCCACCTCTATTATTCACCATATTTTCTAGAGAGAGAGTGCGAAAAATACATTTTCTTAGAAGGCCCTCCAAATAACCTCCGAAATTTCCTAATGATTGCTTAGTTTTCCTCTCCATCTGTTGTAACCATACCCTAAAACCATGGATTGGCAAGAAATTTGATAAGAGATAGACATAGAAGTGAGCTTACCCTACACTTAATAGTACCACCAATGCAAAAAGTCTCTTTGAAACTCCATTCCTCTCCAAGTACATGGTCCACTTTAACCGTCGAGGTCGTTTTGTTCAACAGCCAGAGGGTCTTTGCTCTTTACAAATCTATAGATTTGAAACATGCCGCAAAGGCGTGGATGGTATAAACCATTAAATATTGATCCTCCTTGAGATGCTTCTTGATATCATTGATATTTGTATATCATCTTTGATTTTAGCTTTAAAGTTTCTATCATGGTACAAGTATCAAGGGCTTCCCAATATGGTGATCGTAAACTTGGAACTGGTAAGTCCTCAAGCTCTCCATATGCACCCTCTCTAGTTTGAACCTTATATTCTGCAAAACCAAACAATCTTTTTGTAAAATGATGGTGGGTTGTTCCAATACATAACATTTTCAATTCCTTTATAGCACATTTGCAATTACTTTATGGCACATTTGAAATTCTTTTATGAATTGCTTTGAATGTGCCACTCAAGCGTTCTATAGATTGCCACTCCACAATAGTGGATGGAAAGATATTTACAAGTTAAAATGAAAAGGATAATCTTAAAAGAAATTTTACTCATTGAACAAAGTATGAGAGATACTTACGGAATGAATGTAGATTAGCAGGATAATGATCTAAGTTCATCAACACCATGTCCTTGGCAAAATACACAAGTTGTTACTTTGGCCAACCACCCAATGTTTGTCACTTTGAATGCAAGGAGTGTTTTTTTTACTGTATCTTGTGTGCTCCTCTTCACTCTATGTGCACCTTTTACAAGATGGAAGCATAGTTACCTAGTCATTTACATGAAAACACATAGGTTTCCAAAGTCCATCTTCTATCATATTGTGAGAAGTGATGTTGTTAGAGGGACAACAAGAAGAATCCATTGAAACTCAAAAAACATAGAAAGGAGGAGGGAAAGCCCATCAAGAAAACTAAAAGGGATTTTTAAAAAAGGAAGTGTAATGGAAACTCAAAAAACACAGAAAGGAGGAGGGAAAGCCTGTTAAGGCGGTTACGCCGCTAGCGGAAGCTAAATAGCGAGAACTCAACCAACAACAGAATTTGTCAGACGAGGACGGAGCTTGACCCGCAGGCGCATGGAAACAACTAGGTGGGTGTCAAATCACCTACTCGACCTTCTAATGACAATCACTACTAAGGAAATCAAATCTAAGTTCTAAAATACGCAAGTGGCTGAAATCCGTACTACGAACGAATGCTATACGAAACAGGATCTAGAATCATTGAATCGATCTCAAACTCAAGGGGAAGTCTATACACTAGGTAAGAACAACACCCTAAAGACTTGAACTGCAAAATCAACCTATAACCACTCCGTGCGGTAAACGCGTATGAAGACAGGCCGAAAAATACAGGTGATCGAAACTTGACCCCGACGGTACTAATGTGTAGCTCTATTCGTTGTGGTTCTATAGATATGTTGCACGCTCCATTCCGACACACGAGTTGGAAGAAAACTCACACCGAAGCTCGTAGGAACTTACCACACATAGAAGCCGATAGCGCGCACTCTTGGAATCTGTGTAGCTCTCGCTGTTGCTAACACAATGGCGGTGTCGCTTCTCCAATGGCGGCTCCGTAGCTCGCGTAGCAAGTAGATAAGACTCTCTCTCTCTCTCTCTCACTCTCTCTCAGACACAGTCACGGCGCTCAAGAACTCACTTTGATTAATAATCTAAATGTCCCTTTAGGTTACAAAACTTTGGCTTATATACCTCAGCCTTGGAGGTGAGAACATCTCTAACTAATTACATCAGCAAGTGAAATTACTTCGGGATTACAAGCTGGAAACTCAATTGAGTCCCGTTACTTAATGAATGGCTCAATTCAAAATCAATGTTGGAAAGACATTTATTACAATCAATGGTTACAAAAATGATGAGTGTGAGCAAAAATGTGGGTGTGATCCTCTGCTGGCTCAACACTCCCCCCCTCCGCGTTCATGTCGTCCCTGACATGACTTTTATGTTTGGTCAATAAAGTCCTGTCGTCTTGAGCATCTGCAAATGTGATTCGTATCATAGGTTGCCGATGGTCAAGGTTGGGCCGAATATTTTGCTTTCGTGGGTGAAAAAGCCGGTGTAGAAAGCTTCTTCGAATGTTTGCATGTGGAAGCTAGGCAAAAACATAATCCTCTGGTATAGGAGGTGCAACACTTTTGGAGAAGGCTGCAATGAAAGATCGTACATCATATCAGTCACCGTGTCGGCCGTCGATAGTAGGCTCGAGGTCGTGGCTTTATCTGGCACGAACACTTCAATGCAAGCTAAGAGAGTCCTGCAGATTTTCTTGAGCATCTGACACGAAAGGGCAGGAGAGCCAGTAAAGAGCTTGATGGTTCCCGTTAGGGTTTTCACCATGTAGGCTTTACCTATTCACTCTCCTACCTTTGGTCCTGGCATCCTGGGATACTTAATCCAATTTGGCTTCTTTTCTGCAATCCTGCCATGCTCTTTCCAGTTTCTGACTCTTGGCACCGGGCAGAAGGTTGCATCCTCCCGAATCTCCTTTAGTGCCTCCACCAAGTAGATGAGGTAGGTTGGGTATTTGTTCAACCAACCTTTCCTCCATCTAGGTTGTGAATCTACTATCTTCTTTGATTGTTCCTCCTTTGTGATGTCGCCTTCGTAAAGAGCGACATACTACTCCTCCTCTATTCTCTTTTTCGTCTTTAGCACTTCAAATTTCATCAAAGGGAAAGGCAGGCTGGGTTGCATCCACTGTTCATGGAGCACTTTTGTGTCAAGTCCCTGAAGTCTAATGGAGATTAGGAGTCTCCTATCCCATTCCATTTCCGCCTTGGCACTCTCCTCTGCTGACTTTTCTATTTGGTCATGGAGCCTTTGTTCTTCTTCTTCAGAGATTCTTGAAGTCGAGGCCACCTCTTGAGCTGGGGCTGGATCTTCAATTGTGGTTGCCTCTCCAGTTTTTGGTAGCTCTATGGCTGCTCCACCTGATTCTTCATGTGGTGTCTCTGTCTCTCTTCTTTGTTGCTCTTGTAGATCTTGGAGCTGTTTGCGGAGGGCCTCATTCTCTGTCCTTAGTGTTTGATTTTCTAAAGTGAGCCTCTCCTCTGCTGCCAATGATCCCTCCGCAATGTGCAACCTTTGCACTTGCTCTAATCTTAGCTCTCTTTGTAAGCTTCGGACTTGGTCTTCCAGAGCTGGTACAAGAGCTCCCTCTTGTTCGGTTCCTGGTCTGCTAGCTCTAGGGGTAGTCTTGAGTCTAGTGATTGTTCTTTCTTGGAGCGCGACTCTTTCCCTTAGCTCAATGAGCTCATCTTTAGCCGCCTCCAAGTCGTCTTCCATCCGCTCCCTTGCTTCCTGTGCACTTGTTACTTCTCTTGAAGCCTCGGCTAGCTAGAGTATCAAGCCGTCTCTCTCGTTTTCCGCATCATAGAGTGATGCTTTATGACTTTCAGATTCAGTCATAGCATCCTCTAATTTCCTCTGCAACTCGGATTCCCTTTGTTTGGCTATCTCAATCTCCACTTCCTTTGCCTTGGATCTTTCTTTGATCTTGTTGAGCAGTTCATGCACCATGTGCATGTCTTTTTCATCTTCATATGTCAACTCTAAAGCTTTTTCGGTCACCACCTCCACTGGCTTCGGCTCTTCTAGTACGTTCTGCTCGTCCAGTTTCTCTTCACTCTCTTTTGTACTCTTTATTTTTTCCTCTGTCCCTCTCCGATCATCTTGTTTTTGTAGGTGGATTCCATAGACCGCCTCAAGGGCCTCTTCTTCAGTGTACCCTATCGCTACCAGATCCTCATAATCATTTTTCTTTTGCTGGATTGGATCTATCTCCTTTTCCTTGGTCCCGGCCTCCGGCTTTTCCATACCAGCCGTGTCCATCTCTACTGTGGTCTCTTCCACAATGATTTCCGTCTTCTTCGGGCTTGGTACATCAGTAAACGAGGGCTGATTGTCCTCAGTCATCTTGGATTTCCCTTTGTTTGCTTGCCTGTCTTTCTCTTGAGGTTCAGTAGACTCATCTACTTTCTTCTTCCCCTTGTCGTCCTTTTTCAGCTCAGCTTTTAAAAGCTGTACTTCCTCTTCAGTGTATGGCTCGACAGGTTGCTGCTCCAGTATAGCCTCTGACTCCTCATAAGCTCTAATATATTGATCATATTGATCAACATGTGGCCTGGATGAGCTAGTTCCGACTTTAGTGGGGTCTGGAACCCACTTTTCTTCAAAGTCCCCCTTTAGAGCTCTTTCCGCTCTAAACTGCTCCACCAGTCTTTCCATTCTTGCCGCTTTCTGACTTTTGGTTTGCTTGGGAGCAACCTTCTTCTTTGCTTTCTTCATAAGCGGCTCATCCACATCCTCTTCAGGTTCTGAAACTATTTCTAGTTTCCTGCGTGCTCTTGTGGACGCCCTCTTGGATACTTCAGGCTGTTCTTCCTTCTCATCGGCTTCTCTGAGCCACTCATTCTGGGAGGGAACCTTTGGCCATTGATCTCTGGCTCCAATAGCTTCATAAGCTATTCTTGTCAGAACTTCAGCTCCTCCTATATACTTTGGCTTCTCGTTGTGCATGGCAATTACTTGCTCGTGGATGTGTTGAGTGTAATTCACCTCCTTTGGCATATTGCTCTTCAATGCCCATGTGATGGTAGTTGCAATGGCATGGGGTGGTGTCGTATACTTTTGCGGTCTTTTACTGCAAATATGGAGAAACTGGTTGTACAGTCGGCAAAGAGTCGCCGCTCTTTGGTCTGCCATATCTCCATAGGTTGCATTCTGTTTCTTGGACCCATAAACCTCTATAGCCTCCCTTCTTTCCCTGACAGAGCTCCCTTTGTTGTGCAGCTTCAATGCATTTGCAATGAGTTGTGGAGTGATCTGTACCTCTACTTTCTCTCCATCTATTGCTGTCAATGTGGCTTTCCCATCCTTCTGAATGGAGGTTGCCAACTCATACACTCTTCTTGTATCTACACCTGATGGTCTCGAGGTGAAGAATCTATGCAAGTCTGCCCTTTCCAGGTACATGCTGATGTTCTCTGACCTGCTATAATCCACCAATTCTTGTGGGATCATTGGTATATCCACCGCTTGCCCTTTAGGATCTCTGAAAGTCCCATGGTAGATCTTTATTCCCTCTTGTTCCAGTACTGCTTCCTCCACCCAAGTTTTGGTTGGCTTGAGGTTTCTGCTGGAATGTCAAAGGGTTCTGCTTCTGCAAGAGCATCTTTGATTGTCGGTCTTTTTCTCTTTGTTGCTGATGACTTTGCGGAATCCATGGATCCTGTAACTCCAATTTCAGAAGTTAGCGTCTTTTTAGTACTGAAAGCCGAAATGAAGCTTTTAACTATTCAAATGACTTGAAAATTGAAACATGAGCTATTCAGTGCCTAAGGATGCAAGGTAGGTGAAAAAATATGCAAACTGGGCTCAAAATCATGCTGGAGACATCATATGCGTATGATGTCTTTTGTGTCAAAATGACTTCATATTGGTTGTGCTTGTAGCTGATAGTGTATACATAAGTATCATATGCTTGGATTTGAGTTTGGATACCATTTGGTCAAGTTTTGGCCAGTTTAGTCCAGTTCAGGCTCTTGGCAAAATTTTGAAAGGGAATTGGATTTTATGATCCAAATTGGATAAAACTTGGTGGTTCACCTTCAAATGGCATGTAGATCACTTCTGTTTGGTGGTTGAAGCCCTAAGGTGCCAAAATCACATAGTGAGACATCATACGCGTATGATGTCTTTTAGTGTATTTTTGAACCAAATTTCTCTATAAGCTTGGATTTGGCTTTAGATAGGCTTATTCAGTGGATTTATGAAGTTTGGATAGATTTTGGGCTAAAAAATGGCTCTGGAGACATCATACGCGTATGATGTCTTTTTCATCAATTTTTCATGGGATTGGTTCTGTGGACTCCCCATGTACTAGTGAAGGACTGTCCCTACTCAAATCTTGGTTTGGACTTGAGTATGTTGGATTTGTGCTAAAATAGGCTTTGGATGAAGGATTTTCCCTCAATTGGGCTAATGGGGTGATCCACTTGACCAAATGGTTCCAAACTTCATATGTAGCATGTATTAGATATATATAATGGATGTATGATGACAAATGAGCAGTTTTGGCTCTGTAAGTGCAAATAGACATCATACGCGTATGATGTCTTTTGTGTCAAAATGGTGCTTTTTTGGTTCCAGATAGCTTATAGATGTGTTAATCAACAATCCTACAAAGTTTCAATGAGTTTGGAGTTATTTTGACAAAATTAGGACCAAAAATCAATTTTATGGCCTACTTTGCGTCTTTTTGGTTTTCCTTGGGTTTTCTAACTCCAATTCTCATGATACTTGGTTCATAGGATGTGATTAATCATGTGGAATTAGGCTATGCACTCAAATGTTGAAATGGATGTGAAAATCGTGCTGTGAGACATCATACGCGTATGATGTCTTTTCTTGAAATGTTGGTCTTTTTGTGCAAAGAATGCTTTGTGCTAGTGCCCTAAGCCCTGCTAACTAGTTTTCAACTTAAAAAGTCATCAGGTTAGCTAAAAAGCCCCCTTATAGGCATTTCAGTCTCCGAAGTCGTCTTTTTGCCTTGGAGTTGAATTTCTTCAACTTTTCTTCTCGAGAGTTGCATTTCCAGCTCATTGGATATGTTGTGAAGCCACCTATTTGTTTGAACTTGACTTTGGCTCACCGTTCTCCATCTTTCTCCATTTGGTTGCCCGAAAGCGTCTTTTTCACCATCGGTAAGTGAATCAGCTTTCTTTTGGGTTTTGCTTGCAAACATAAGTCATCCATGTATATTTGAAGCTGCTTGTGAAGTTTCATTTCATTCGGTCGTCAATTTCAGCCGTTATGCCAAAATGACGCTTTGTGTGTCCATAGCCGCATCGGTTGTTTTGACCCACTTTTGGTGGTCCAAACCCGGAGATACTCCATGGTTGCATTGCCCTCGATGTTGTTAAGCTTCCTGAGAAGTTTTGTGTCGTTTCGACAACTTTTTCCTGTTTGCCTCTTGCAGGCTCTGTTGACCTAGGGTTTTTCAAGTCGTTCTTTCTCGAGCTTTGAATGTTAGAAACCCATCTTCTATGCTAGGGTAACCCACCTCTAAGTTCTTGCAAGGTTTGGTTAGGCGGTTGTGCCCCTACCTAGCGTTCTTCCCCATTCCCTGTCTGCTCTTATTTCTTGGTTTTGGTCAGTTTTCGCGACAAAAGTTAACGATAAGCATCAAAAGCTTATGGCAACGAGTCTACCTCTCATGTCTGGTGTCCTCTGAGCTCTCGTAGTAGTCGTAGAAGGCGGTAGAAGGTCGGATGCTCCTGTGTGCTCTTTGCTCTCTCCAAGAAGGTAATAGTGGAAATGAGCTTGAAAGTGAAGTGAAAAATACTTAACTTCGGACTTCCCGGATCACCTGTTACCAAATTCGACATGTGCTCCTATCTCGTCGTGAAATGCACTTTAGGATTTGAAATTTCTCAATTTGGACTCCGTTTGACCTGTTTTTGAGAAATCTGTCCACTTTGCCAAAATTCTGTCATTTCGGGCTTTCCGCAACTTTTTCAGAATTGTACCCAATTTTTACCATGGGTTGCCCTTGTCATTAGGACCATCACCGTCTATTCTTTTCTTTTTTCCGATCTCATTTCACCTGCTTTTTTATTTTTCTTTTACTTTTATCAAGAAAATCATAAAAAATAAAGGAAAATAGCAAATTGAAGCCAAAAAATTCCAAACATACACGATAAATAGCTGGTAACCCTGTGTATATGAATATACACTTATTTGTGATTTCTGGACTTGGATTACCACTTTTTTCCACTTTTTAGCTCCAAACACACTCTTATTTAGTGATATTTACACGTCTAGAGACCCAAATTCATCATTTGATCTCTTCTTGTTGCAAAACAAGGTATATAAGGGCATAAATATTATCAATATCCGCAATCAAACATAAAAATTGCAAAATCATGTAAGACACTGCCCTTGTAATATAATTTTTGTTTTTCTTTGTTTTTGTCGCTTGTAGCTGCTTTGTAGCTCCTGTATACCTGTATACCTCCCCCCCCTCCTAGTCTGAGTCCTCCCGGACGACTATGAAGTGTCTGTGGGCGAAGCATTGTAGTTGTTTTGGTCATAAGTTCCCAATGCAATTGCAGAGCGATTATACAACAATCTTTCCAATAAAGCTGCTCTTTGTTTGATTGAAGGATTGTTGGTCGGGTTTTGGGTTGGTTTTGGCACTTCGGTAGTAGAATCAGTAGATGGACTCTTCTTTACCTTGTTGTTCTTTTTCACAATCCAAATCTGCTTCCGCTTCGCTTGTGCTTGCCACAAACTCTTTGCGACCCAAACCTGCTTTGTTCTTTGTGTTGATTTCCTCGCCTTGAAATACCTAGGAGTTTCCGTGGATTGTACTGAAGGGAGTTCCTGTTTACAAATCTTTGGGATCCAAATTTGCTTGCTATAGCTTTGTGCCGTCATGAACTTCTTTGGAATCCAGATCTGTTTCACTGTCCTTGATTGTCTGGAATCACTCTGTTGTCTGGTATTGAAGACTCTGTTTTCCACCTTTGTTTCCTCTGTCACAACCTTTTTTGGTCTCCATACCAACTTTGACTCCGTTTTTTCCCAAGGTTGAGCTGTTATATTATTGCTTGTCTTCCTTATCCACTGTTGAGAATTCCTCGTCGAAGAGTAATCCGGTTGTATAGAAACTTTTGGTTGCCATTGCTTCTTCTTTTTCTCTGGTTGTTGTTTACCTTTGTCTTTGGATTCGTCCTTTGGAGTTGGCTCTTCTCCTTTGGTGAACTTAACTGATTGACTTTCACCTTCGTATTTGATAAGCACTGATTTAGAACTCCAGTCAATCATTGCATTTTATTGCTTCTGCCATGGTTGTCATAGCAATAATGGTTGTTGTGTAGCTTGGTCTTCAACCACGTAAAACATATGAGGATACACATAATGGTTAATCTGTATATGTAAAACTGTGCATCCGACAGTTTTGATTGAATTCTCAGAGTAACTCTTTAACTCTTGCTTGGCAGTTTGTAGTTTAGTGTCATTTGTCAATTGTCTATACAAACTGAGTGAAAGTAGGTTAGCTTGAGCTCCTGAATCCAATAGTGCTCTGGCTTTGATTTGGTTGGTTCCTACTTTGCATTCAATGATGGGTTCTTCTTTGTCATTATCCATTTCTGTTATACTGACTGCGTTTATTCGTATTGCTCCTTCATTGCGCTGTTTCTGACGCAGTAGTCTTCTTTTCTCCATTTTTCCTTCGCCTCGGCTTGCGCTTCCTCCACAATCATTTTCTTTTTCTGGACACGCAAGCTTTTCTTGATGTATTTTGAGAAGCATGTCTTGGGTTAGCGGCAAAAGATACTTTTTCACTCTGCATCCACTAATCCAATTGGGCATTTCTTCTCCGTCTAATGTAGCAAGCTTGACGGCTCCACTTGGTGATAGATCTTTAATCACCAGAGGTCCCATCCCTCGCTTTTTAAGCTTCTTAGCATGCTGTTTCAGAGTGTAAAATAGGACATAGTCCCCAACCTTAAACTCTTTAGTCCGCACATGCTTATCAAAAAATTCCTTTTGTCGCCTTTTTTGAGCGTAGATAGAAGCTACTGCTTTTAGGCGAAGCTCATCTAGCTTTTCCAGGTCATCTATTCTATCAGAAAGCTCGTGCCCTGTCCACTCTAGATCCTTAGCCACCCTTAAGGTTGAAATCAAGAATTCTATTGGTAAGATAGCATTTAGCCCAAAAACCATGTTATATGGGGTCGTTCCTATTGATGTTTTATATGCTACCCTATATGCCCATAATGTTGAATGCAACTTCTGGTCCCAGTCAGTTCTCGACTCAGATACAATCTTCGTAAGGACCGTGCATATGGTTTTGTTTGTTGCTTCAGCTTGTCCGTTTGCTTGTGGATGATACGGGGCTGATTTCCTATGGATTACCATGAATTCATCTAGAAGGATCTCTATCACTTCATTTATAAAATGTGTGCCTCGATCACTCACAATTTCTATTGGCAATCCATATCGTACAAAGACGTATTCATATAGAAATTGTGCCGTGGTCCTGGCATCTGCTTTTTGAGTTGCCTTTGCTTCGACCCACTTTGTTAGATAGTCTGTAGCCACAATGATGTATTGTGCATGAGTCTTATATGCAGGAGGTGAAATGGGTCCGACATAATCAATCCCCCATTTTGCAAAAGCTCTTGCCCCCATCATTGGTCTAAGCGGCATATCATCTCTTTTAAGTGGTACTTTGGTCCGCTGACAGTCATCGCACCGTTTAACGTATTCCTCAGCGTCCATATGTAATGTTGGCCACCATATTCCTGCGGCTAAGACAAGTTTTGCTGTCTTATCACCTGAGAAATGGCCTCCACCTACTCCTCCATGAGCTTGCTCTAGGATTATCACATACTCAGACTCTGATGCGCAAATCCTAAGCTGGTTGTCTTTACATCTCTTATAGAGTTGATCTCCTATTAAAGCGTAATCTCTAGCTTCTGTCTCTACAGATTTCTGACGAGCTTTTGACGTTCCTTCTGGGAAAGTTCTATTTGTGAGATATTCAACAATATACTGACTCCATTCTGGAGCGATCATTATCTGATATAATGTCGAATACTCTGCTGGCGGTTTTGATGAACATACAATACATACAGTGACATATTCATGTACGCTTTCTTTCATTCCTGGCCAATAGACTCCCAATTGTAACAAATTCCTATATGTGTTCCTTCTTGAACAATGAAATGCACATTCTGAACATGTGCTTCGCACATATATATATTATATTCCTCAGGATTGATGCATAGTCGTAAAACATGATCATTTCCCAATTGATACAACCTTCCTGCAACCAATTGAAGATTCTTGGATTGCTGAATAGCAATATGTTTCTGGTTGTATTCTCTTCTATCAAACTCTCCTCCATAGGTTAATAGGCTAACGACATTTTGAGACCACTTCGGTATCATTTCTATGTTGAACAAGTACGCGTCTGGCATGTCGTCATCTACTCCTATAGGGTCTTCTCCATTCGTCAATCGCGAAAGATGATCACTCTAAGATGTGTTTTTCCTTTCTTTACTACTACCGTGAAGTCGAATTCCAGTAAGATAATGAACCATCTCACTATTCTCCCGGTATTGCATGGTTTATTCACTAGGTAGAGCAAGGCTTGGTGATCCGTAAAAAACACAAACTTGTTGGCTAGAAGATAATGCCGAAATTTCTTCACAGCATATATCATTCCTAATCCCTCTCGCTCTGTTGTGGTGTAATTCTTCTCTGCATTGTTGAGCTGTCGACTGGCGTAACAGATAGGAAAATCCATGTTTCCTTCTTCTGGCTGAGCCAGAATGCATCCTATTGCATATGCCGAAGCATCTATGTGCACATGGAATATCTTCTCCCAATCTGGTGATTTCAAACTGGAGCAGTAATGAGTGCCTCTTTCAATTTCTTGAACGATTCCTCACACTCCTCTGTCCATTCAAAGTTCACTATTAGCCTGTAAAGTGGTTGGCCTATTATAGCGTACATGTAAATGAATCGTCTATAATATCCGCAATGTCCCATAAAGCTCTGTACTTGTTTCGCATTGGTTGGTCTAGGCATATCCACTATAACTTTTATCTTCTCTAAATCCGTGGATATTCCATTTTGTGAGACAATATGTCCCAGAATTCTGCCCTGTCGGACCATAAACACACATTTCTCAGGATTGAAACAAATGCGATATGTCCTACATTTTTCAAATACTTTTCTTAGGTGTTCTAGATGCTCATCTCTCAGAAGAGAATGTACACATAAGTCATCCATGTATATTTCTAGAAACAACCTTAAGTATTCTTTGAAAGCATGCATCATCAGCCTCTAGAAGGTTGCGGGAGCATTGGTTAGACCAAAAGGCATAACCCGATAAGCATAAATTCCCCACTCTGTTGCAAAAGCTGTTTTATGTTGATCTTCCGGTGCTATGGCTAGCTGGTTATATCCTGAAAAACCATCAAGAAAGGAGTATGCTGTTTTCCCTGATACACGCTCTAGAACATGATCAGTTATCGGCAGGGGATAATTGTCCCTGATTGTTGCAGCATTCACTTTCTTTAAGTTGACACACACTCGGAGTTTTTCGTATTTCTTGGGTACCACCACAATCGGAGATACCCAATCGGTGTGTTCAATCTCGTATATGAATTCAGCTTCCATTAGCTTATCTATCTCTTCTTTGATTCGCTTAGCAAACGTATCATTATATGTGTATGGTCTCTGTCTGCTAGGCTTTGCGTCTTGTTTTAGTGGGATTGTGTGTTGGCATATCTATGGGTCAACTCCCTTTAAGTCCTTATAAGACCATGCAAACACATCCCTGTACTCTCTGAGAAGACTCAAAAGTCTCTCTTCCTCGCCTGGAGACAAATCTGTGGCTATGTACACCGGTCTAGGTGTCTCACCTGGAGCTGCTAAATCCACTTTTTTTGCATCCTCCGGTCCGTCATAAGATTCATTCTCCCTTCTCTCTCGAATAGGTTGGGTTAATACCACCTTCCTATCCTCAATTGTGAATTTCCTGTAGTGAGAGGGAACATCCATGTTTTCCTTGGTTTTGGCGTTTTCGTCCTCTCCACTCTCAAATTCTGTTGTCCAAACTTCTTTCAGAGTTTTCTTGAGCTCTCTGTACTTGTTTCTACGTTCTAACTTGGACTCCGTGTGTTCTCTGTTGCGTTTGTTCTTTTCTTTTTTTTCTGTTTCTGTTTTCGTTCCCTTCCGTTGAATTTGATTTCTTGAGCCTCTTTTGTCTTTTCGTAAGCTCTTTTGATCATTACCTCTCATTCTTCCAGAAATCTTGTCCTTAACACAATCTTCCGCCTTTACTAGCATTAGGAATTATTTTTTCCTCTTATTCTAGGCATCGGATTGGTTTTTTTCTTTGCTCTATAGCGTTTCTGGCGTTGTTTAGTTTGGTTCGGAAAATCATAAAATCGGACATCCGTTACAGTTTCTTCGTTTCCGCTTGAATTGTCCGTTGACTCGTTGTCTGCTTCATTTCCCCACTCAGGATGATCAGGAATTTCGTGAAATACCTCCTCTTCATCTTCCTTTTCCAGTGTATCGTTCTTTTCAGTTTCTTTTTCGAGTATAGTTCTCAACATGAAGTACGGAACCACGTCGTACCCGTCCTTGTCGCAAAATTTCGTTGTGGGTCCATCCGGAATTGCACAAACATCTAGGGTTGCTAGAATGTGTGTCCATTCTAATGGTTCAAGCGTGTCCTCTGGAAAGGGTTCTCCTATATAAGCTTCGTCTTCGATAGCCCTTTCTAAAACACATTCTTCTCGTTTCAGACTTCCACATTTCGAAGCTCCACACATCCATAACTCCTTGGGTTTACCTAACCAAGCTGGAAATTCGGATCC
Organism: Adiantum capillus-veneris; assembly: GCF_014529385.1. Classification (NCBI taxonomy): domain Eukaryota; kingdom Viridiplantae; phylum Streptophyta; class Polypodiopsida; order Polypodiales; family Pteridaceae; genus Adiantum; species Adiantum capillus-veneris. Next base: position 96,436,894 of record NC_140934.1, read on the forward strand.
CGCCAAAGTAGCAGAATCAAACTCCTCCACCTGTGTTCGGTTCACATCTTTGTAGCTATGGTCTTTCAGGTTCACACGTGTAGTGGTTTCCATATTTCTCAGGTATATGTGATCGTAGCCCCAATCCTGGACCATTTTCAATTGTCTCATGAATGGTCTTCCCAGTATGATATCATAGTTATTCTCCTTGCCAAAATCGACAATAGCAAAAGTATGTTCGTATTCAATGCCGCAAGAAGTCACTACAAGTTTCTCTAATAACCCCATAGGTTTCTCCATGTGTCCATCTGCTAATTGGAGTTTCAACCTAGTCTTCCTTATTGCTGGTTTCCCCCATTTTTTCCAGATTTCTTTTGTAGCAATGGCTACCCCAGCTCCGCTGTCTAGTATTGCCATCGTGTTCACTCCTTGGAATTCAACTGGTAAGGTTGTATTCCCCTCTTCACCTTCGCAATACTCTCCGACCTTGTTTAAGGGTACAGGCTTAGCGTTCTTTTGTGGTTTGCTCAGCTCTTGTATACCCTCTTGCAGTCTCGATGTTGGGTCTTTTATCCCAAATTTCTCCAAGCATTTTCCTACAGTGGTCCACATATGTGGTCTTAGCCTCAAAAGCTCAGCTAGAGTGATAGTGCATGTCACTGGTGTTGACAAGATCTCTATCAATCCTTGCGAGTCCATGATTTTTTCTAATGAGATTCTTCGTGAGGGAAGTGCTCTAGTCTCGGATTTTGCTTCATACTCTCCTAAGTATGAAGGTAAAGTATTCAGTGAATGAGGTTTGCTCTCCATTGTTCTAACAGAGCCCCCATCTCCCCAGTAAGATTGCAGATCCAAGTCCACTTGCGATCCTGCCTCAAATTCCACTATGGGAGGGTTCCTGATGTCCTTTTCCCAATTTGTCTGATTAGCTTGGCAACTTAGCTCGTTTGCAAAGTTTGCCTCTCTCACTTGTTTCCAAAATTCATTGTAATCCTCATCTCTTCCGTAAGACCTCTGTATGACTGGATGAAAACTCTCTATCTCCTGATCGGTTGTGTTCAACACTATGCGGTCATCCTTGTGTGTATTTTTAGGCTTTTGTGCACTGATAGTCTTTTCAGCTACCCGTGAAACAATAGTCTCTTGCTGAATTGGGTTTTCCGTTCCACAATTCATTGTTTCTTTTGGTGGTTCTAATAAGGCTTGTGCAATCTCGATCATTCTTTGGCACATTTCAAGTCTCTGCTTTTCCAATTCCGCGTTTGGGTATGTCATCCACCTCTGTTCTTGTGTTTGGTTGTTCTTTAACCTAGCTTCGTAAGCTCTCATCAGTGCGTCCAATGGTTCGTGTACTTTGTCAACTAGCACTGATCCCCCTGAGCTTAAGCTCGTTGTTTCTTTGATACTCTTTTGTTTCGTTCTTTCCGGGCTCATCTCTCGTTTCCCGTTTTGACTCTCAAGTTTTTCTAATCTATCTTTAGTTCGCTTTAGTTCCTCAGCTAGAATAGCGTCTTCACGTTCTTTTCTCAACTTCATGCGTGCTTTTCTAGCTTTCCATGTGTTTCTCTGACTCCGCGGTCCTTGACTAACCACTTCAGTCGCTAACTTTCCATTCTCAGGTTCTCTAGTGTTTTTCTTAGCTTGAGCTCTAGTAACAACTTGCGTTGGTATCAGAGTTTCATTTTCAGACCCACTGCTGGTAGGAATAGTTTCTAGCATATTCAATGTCGTCTTTTGCGCTTTGTTTGGATTCTTTGAACAATCCTCGATGAAGTGAGTAACCCCACACTCACTGCAATAAGCGTTAATTCTAATGATTTCCGTATGTGGACAAACATTCATCAGATGGTCGCCTCCACACTTGTAACAGGGTCCTAGTGCTGGTCTTGGTCCCATTTGATTCGTCCTTTGTGGATAGGATGGTCTTTGTCCTGTTAACCCTCCATGAGCTATGAACATCAATGTTCTTGCGTCCAAATTGTATCTCTCTTCATCAGAAGCACTTGTAACTGTTGGTATTCCAACATTCCCAATCATGCCCCATGGTTCTGGTTGTTTGGGTTCTTCTGGTGGGTAATACACAGTTGGAGACATGTGTACACCAGATTCTTCGTAATAGGCTTGAACAGGCACTAGGGCTTGTTCTTCCTGATTCTCTAAGGTTGGTGCATATCTAATGCCCACTGGTCTTGCTCCTGGTAAAGGTGGTTGTTGTCCCAATACCGGTTGCGGTCTTTCTATCCCCATAGGTCCTGGTACATTTCCCGTTGGGTATCGAGGTACTGGATGTACCTGAGGTGGTGCTAATTGAGCAGGAGGTGCATACTGACGCTCCCTTACATACCCTTTGTTGTAATAGCACTCCTCTGTTGTATGGTTTGTCCATTTTTGTTCAATCGCACACCATTTCAGTGGTTTTGGCAATGGTTTTTGGTATGGTGCCATCCTTTTTAGAGCCTCTTCTATCATTTGCTCTACATTTGGCATGGTTGTTGTTTGAACATTCTTTTTAGTGATAGTCTCGCTCACTACAGAGGAAGAGCTACTGGATGCAAAATCTGTATCCGCTGACACCTCTCCATAAACCGTACAGTTATCCACTAAGTACAATGCTTCTCTCGTTACTTGCTCGAAACTTGTACAAGCTTTCAAGTGCAAGTCCTTCTTGAGAGTGTCGTTTCTCAATCCCTCAATAAAGAGAACAGATAGTCTGTCATCTTGTGGTCGTTCACGTACTGGACATCTCTCAATGTATTGTTTGAAGCGAAGTGAAGCTTCCTTCACTTTTTCGTGTTCTCTCTGTTTAAAAGCATATATTTGTGAGACCGTATTGTGCTTAATCCCTCGTTTTGAGAATTCCTCAGCAAACTCTCTTAGCAAATGGTCAATGTCATGGAATCCCCCTATGTTCAGTGGTTGAAACCATGTCAATGCCGTACCTTCCAGAGTAAGACCAAATCCCTCGTATTGTGTATGGAAATCGGTTATCTACTCAGCTCTTAAGACTTGCTTAAAGAGTGACACATGTGCATACGGATCTCCTGAACCACCATACTTCTTTGGCATACACTTGGCTACTTGAGATGGTCTCATACGTCTATGGTCTGCTACCAATCTCATTGCTCATGTGTCCCGGCTAAAGCTTTCTCTAGCATCATGGACTTCATGGGTTACCCTTGTCGGGTCCCCTGCTCTGAATCTACTACTAGGAGGTAATTGTGATGGTTCCGCTTCGAACCTTGGACCTGGAGTGGTATACGTGGGGATTGGAACTGCACTACCTCGATTCGTATCCATTGACTCTCTGGAATGTAATGATCCCATTGGTCCGGGCTTCGAGTACTGAGGTTGACTGAAAGAGTCAGCAGCCTGAGTTCTTTGTCCTCCTGTCGTCATTGGGTTTTGCACTCCATTTGTTGGTGATGGTCTTTGTGAGCTAGAAGTAACATAATACTGATGTAGTGGTCCCCCAAAGTATGTATATCCTTCTAATTCTTTCTTGCCCATTGTTGAGTATTGCCTCCCATACTTGTCTTAAGCGGCAATTTTCACTTCCGATCCCTCTGTGTAGGTAAAGACATAAAGTCTTTTTTGGTCTGTCAACTCTCCGGTGTAGGGTTCTTCACATCTATAATAGAGATCTTGCTCCCCATTATTATATTTGTATAGCCCCACATAAATGTTATCAGTGTTGATCCTTGTAGTTTCATTCTCTCTTCTTAACCTCGCATCAGGGAAGTTCATTATTGGTGCTTTCTCCTCGAGTTCTTCATCTACTTTGGCTTTGGTGCCCATCAATCCCCACTTGTCCACAATGTTAGGGTTTAGGACTACCAAGTACATGGTGCCCTCGTCATCTAGATATCTATCTCCGCTATAGCTCACAGGCACTAAGTCCTTGAACTCACTAGGTCTATCTTCTATCTTCACACAATAGCGGTCCATTCCATCCTTGTAGATCTTGGCACCTTGCACATTGTCATACTGATATTTTATGAACAATAGCTTCATTGTGGTGGAAGGGTTTGATGATCCTACTGCCATATTTTCTCTGTTGTTCAGGTTCAAGTGTCCCAAGTGTTCAGTGAAAATCTCGTAGGATTTCTCCGAAGAAGTATCAGAGACACTTCCTTCAAATATCGGCTCTAATGGTTGCACCCAACTTTGGTTTACACTTCCCTCGGTTGATATGACACTTGCTTGTTCCCCTTGTTTTGGTTGGTTATTCTGGAGATTCCTGCCCGATCTCAAATTCATCAATTCCCCTAAAGGACTTTAACTTTTCCGTCTCGGCAATTTGTTTTCCCAAGTTTTTGTGGTCAGAATTGATCCAAACTGACTGATACTTGGTCAATTGTTTAATCTTGTTAGTTGGACATCTTCTGCTTTGTCAAGTGAGAATTTTGTTGCACTTATGCTGAAAAAGACATTATACGCGTATGATGTCTTTTTTCACAGATTTGGACTATTTTGGTTATGCTCACTCTCAGTAGCCCCCCTTATGCTCTGTCCACTCACAAAATTCAGTTTGAACTCTGTTTGAGCAAGTTATGGCTAATTTAGGCTTTTCTTGGCAATTTTCCGCTTTTGACTTGTTTTGGGTCAATTGTGATCCAAATGGGATGAAACTTGAAATATAACCTATAGACAACTATTACAATGGATCTGTGTTGGCAAAGTATCAAAATATGTCCAAAATTAGGTAAAAGACATCATACGCGTATGATGTCTTTTTCATCAATTTGGGTCAAGATTTGATATTTATGCTTTCTACAGTGTTTGCAACAATCTTGTCAGGTCAGATATAAAAAATAAGCAGTGGATGTGCTAAAGGACATTATACGTGTATGATGTCTTTTATCCCAGATTTTGACTATTCTTGGTTTTAAGCCTTCTCCAATGTTTATAATTGAGTTTCAAGTGTTTTTGTCAGGTTTGAATGTAAAAACAAGATCTGAATCCAAAATTTTCTATTCTTTGCGTTTCTTCGACTCCGACTTGGCTTTTTGGGTTTCTTTGAGTGTTAATGCTCTTGTTTTAAGTTGAAATTAGGGTATAACCCCCTTTTGAACACTCTGGTAAAGTCAAAATTTTTGTTTTGGTCTCTGTTTGGTCATTTAGACATCATACGCGTATGATGTCTAAAGTTACAGATTTCCAGTTTTTTGGCACAGAATCCTTTCTAAAGCTTTCTCAAGTGCTCAGCAACTCCCAGATACACAGAAAATTTCTCTGAATTTTGTTTATTGCAAGTTTCACTACTAACTCGACGGTTTAGTGATCTAACATGCAATCAAGCAAATACTCCAATGATTACTAGCTCTAGATCAGGATCAAATGAAGTCCTACCTAAGCTATTCCTAATCATAAAATGGGTTTGGTAATTGTGATTTTAAAGATATCCACTGTCACTCACGGACTAGCAAATTCTTCTTCTATCAACAACTACTCAACACCAACAAAACAACAAACAAATCTAAGCTAAACTAAAAATAATGTCAACACGGAAGACCCAGGAATACCCCACTTCCTAGTATCTCTCGAGATCTTCGGAGTCCACCACTCCTAGATCTTTTCTAACTAAAGTATGCAAAGTAGTTTAGACGACTCACCGCGTAGGATTAGTCTAAGGTCACCTACTTAGGGCTCTCGTCCCCGGCAGCGGCGCCAAATGTTACGGCGGTTACGCCGCTAGCGGAAGCTAAATAGCGAGAACTCAACCAACAACAGAATTTGTCAGACGAGGACGGAGCTTGACTTGCAGGCGCATGGAAACAACTAGGTGGGTGTCAAATCACCTACTCGACCTTCTAATGACAATCACTACTAAGGAAATCAAATCTAAGTTCTAAAATACGCAAGTGGCTGAAATCTGTACTACGAACGAATGCTATACGAAACAGGATCTAGAATCATTGAATCGATCTCAAACTCAAGGGAAAGTCTATACACTAGGTAAGAACAACACCCTAAAGACTTGAACTGCAAAATCAACCTATAACCACTCCGTGCGGTAAACGCGTATGAAGACAGGCCGAAAAATACAGGTGATCGAAACTTGACCCCGATGGTACTAATGTGTAGCTCTACTCGTTGTGGTTCTATAGATATGCTGCACGCTCCATTCCGACACACGAGTTGGAAGAAAACTCACACCGAAGCTCGTAGGAACTTACCACACATAGAAGCCGATAGCGCGCACTCTTGGAATCTGTGCGTAGCTCTCGCTGTTGCTAACACAATGGCGGTGTCGCTTCTCCAATGGCGGCTCCGTAGCTTGCGTAGCAAGTAGATAAGACTCTCTCTCTCTCTCTCACACTCTCTCTCAGACATAGTCACGGCGCTCAAGAACTCACTTTGATTAATAATCTGAATGTCCCTTTAGGTTACAAAACTTTGGCTTATATACCTCAGCCTTGGAGGTGAGAACATCTCTAACTAATTACATCAGCAAGTGAAATTACTTCGGGATTACAAGCTGGAAACTCAATTGAGTCCCGTTACTTAATGAATGGCTCAATTCAAAATCAATGTCGGAAAGACATTTATTACAATCAATGGTTACAAAAATGATGAGTGTGAACAAAAATGTGGATGTGATCCTCTGCTGGCTCAACAAAGCCCATCAAGAAAACTAAAAGTTTGAAAAAAAGGGAGTGTAATCGAAAGTATCTCTCTAGTTCACGTTTCCTTATTAATGGTTTAGTTTCCAGTGCCTTGATAGAAAATTTTGTATCTTCAAGCATCATCACATCCAATGCTCAGAAAATTTTTTAGTTCTTGAAAATATACAAATTAACTTTGTACCCTTTGCCAAAGCTTTTATGTTGTCCTCAAAAGTGGCCAAACCATCAATTCATTTAATGGTTTTTAACAAAATAGAGGGCCATTTAAATGTTTCTAGCCAAAACCATCTAAGAAAAGCTAGAGTTTGAGAAGACAAGAATGTCATACTTTTATACAACTTTCAATATTCTATTTGCCTATTCTTTAATCAAATGATTAGCAAACAACTGTTTTTAAACAATTTTTTGCCTTTAGATTGGAGTGTTGTCTTTCTTCATTGAGTTATAGCCCAAAGCCCAATGGGAGGGTTGTTGGGATTGTGTATTTCTGCCTACTGGCCTGGTTTTGAATATGTGAGAATGATCTCTTGTTTTCCAAGTGGATTAGGTGTCTTAAGGTATGTGAGATGTTACCAAAAGTAGCTTAAGTTATGGTATTACCCATGGGGACTCTTTTTAAACATAGTAGAGCCAATTTGGAGTAGCTTGAGTCACGCAAAAGATCCCTAGAAAAGTGGATCGAAAAATCTAAGGTATCTCTTGAGTTCATGCGTGTGGAAAGTGGAAGATGCCTCTCTTGTGCTATTTAAGCACCCCATGTAATCACTCTTTCAAGATAATCAAGTCAAAAGGCTTTGTATTATAGGTTTCTCCCCCATCAAGGGAGACATTTAACAATACAATACTTTGTGTTCCTTCAATAACTTTCCGGTGCAATGAAGATGGAAGCTTCAAGCACCATGCACACACTTATAATGCAACATCAATTCCTTGACGGTCTCAGATTCAAGACCCCACCCACCTTTGAAGATGGTGAGAGCTAGGGGCGTATGAGAGTAGATTGAGAGGCAGAATCACTCATAAAAGCTTAGCATATCTTAGTATTTAGCATGGTAGAGGAAATGAGAATGCATTGAAGCTTGGCTCTTGGTTGGATTTGCATCACAAAGCCAAGAGTTCTTGGTGTAGGACTCCCTTCTCACAAGCTTGGAGTGGACGATGAGCTTTCCATTAAATCTTGAGAAGGAGAGAGAGAGAGTCTTCTTTGCTTCACACATGAGATTGTGTGAGTGTGTGTGTGTGTAATAATGCCTTCCAAAATGTGCCCTCTCTCTCTCTTGGTCGACCCCTCTTGCATTTTACTCATGTTGGCACCCCATTGGACCTTGCAAAGCTTAGCCAATGATGATTAAGAAGCATAAGTGATAGCCTTGTGACATATGTCCCCCTTTCCCCTTTTGTGAGAGCTTTAGGTAATTAAATAATTCAGTTAAAGTCTCATTGGACCCCCTTAGTCTTCTGGCCAATAGGAATCAGGCAAGCCATTGGGATTCTCATTGGACCCCTTGGGAGACTGTCCAATAGTCTTCTTGAGAGCTTAATTTCTATTGGTTCTTTTATCAAGCATTTTTAAATGAATTAAACTAAATATACTCTAGCTTAATTCTCATTGGTCCACCTCTATGGCCATCCAATAGGAATTGAATGCACCTTGGGGGCAACTGGGCTAGGAACCTGACATGTGTCCATTATGCCCTTTCTGTAAATGGAAGCCTTTGTGTGTGTGTGTGTGTGTGTATTCTCTCACCTCACTCTCTCACTTCCCCTACCTTTAGGGCTCACCCCCCCCGTCTTTAGGAGTTTGAAGACTTTGTGTACACTACCAAGCATCCAATTTTCCTAAGCAATGACCATTGGATTTAACCTTTGATGTTGGAACCTTAGCATTTTGGATGTCGTAATGGGCTGAACCTTAGGTCTTTGAAGCCCATTGCTTGCACATTGCTCTTCTGCAGATGGTCCCCCTTTGGATCCCTATTTTCCCTCCTTTGGATCCCTACTATGACCAGTCTGCTAGCCTTATCAATAATCTAGCTTTTTCTCCGGTGGTACTTCCCCATATCAAATGATCAGTTTAACATGAGAAAATCATTTAGGAGAATTAGATATTAGTTATTATGACATACTTAAAGAGACGGCAAAGAAGCAACCATATCAGATTTTTGCAAACGCATCAAACTGGAAAAATTCTGATGCCCATAACGTGCATGCCAAATTTTTGCATCTGAAATAGCCTTAGAATCCACAATTGCAAAATTCTGCCACACTTGTCACAAAGGGAGCTTATACAGCCCATGGCATAAAATGCATGATGCAACAATCGCATCACCAAAACTGAGATCATGAACTGTACATCTATCATCCATAAATTTCACAACTAGACCAAGTCTAGCAAGTGTAGATACAGACAAAAGATTCTTCTTGATCCCATGTATACAATGCATCAACAAGTGTGAAAGAACTGCCATTTTCAACAGATAGCACAAGTGACCAAATTCCCATGAGGGACATCCTCGAGAGAGGTAAACAAGTCACTGTGAGAGGCAATGTGCTTTGTAGAACCACTGTCAAAGTACCACACATGAGCATCTGCATCGACTGACAAACATGCATCATGGATAGAAGGATCATAAGTGCACTCCGCACTAAAAGCCCATTTTGCATCAACATCAAAATCACAATGTCCTTTCACAGAAGACTCAACAATAGCTACATTTGTAGTGGAACCAGCCTCTTTTTCCTTCAACTTAGGACACTGCTTGATCAAGTGATCATTAACTTTACAATAATGGCAACACGTCTTCTTTTTTCCATTTTCACCAAAATTCTCAGACGAATTGCTGCCAGCAAAAGCATTAGGAACATGTGATTTATCACTCGTAGAAGAACCATGAGAAGTGGCTACATTGCTATTACCACCTTTTCTCTGAGCAACAATAAAGGCCTCTTTAACTGCACGTCGTTTAGCCCCTGTTTTTTGGAAAGTGAGTCTTGCAATGACAATGTGCATAATGCATCAAACTTGACAACTTATGGATTTCTTTGGGTCATAAGTCTCCAAGTACTAGCAAAAGTCTGGTAAGAGTCTAGCAAAACATCAAGAACAGCGTGCACAAGCGAACGATCTGAAATGACTTCACCTGCACAAATAAGTTGCTCATTGATATTCTTGACACCAGCAAGGAAAGCGTCCATCTCATCTTCCTCATGCATAATCTTTGACTCCATCTCTTTACGCAACAATGAAATTTTAGTCTCATTGTGACTTGTATAAAGACCAACCAGAATGTCCCAAGCGTGTTTTGTAGATTTCGTTGAACGAATGTGAGGAGTAATAGTGTGTTTCACTGACAACACAATCAATGCATGAGCATGCGCATCTTTTACATCCCAATGAACTTGTTCAACCGTAGGCAACAAAACAACTATGGCAACAATCCTGCCACCAAAACCTGCAGCATCCGCACATCAGCTACATTCTCACAACTAGGACGTACATCAATGCCCTACACAATATTCCAAACGCCCTTCAACACATAGATCAAGATCTAAGAGATTTCTTGAAGTATTTTTTGACATGATGATGCTCGCCAAAGTGAACAGGTGTGTGCTTGAGCTACTGGCGACTAAGCCCGAGAGCTGTAACCTCCTTTGATACCAATTGTTGGAATTATGGTTGCAGGGAAAAACACACAACTTGGAGAAGACGAGGAAGCTCAAGTAACACAAGAGAGAGTGTATTACATAGTGTGTTATAGATATAGCCCTAGAGTGATGTGTGTATATACAATGCACAGGGAAAAAACCTTCCTAATGAGGGGAAAAATGCCCTGACAGTCCTAAGTGTGTTCACAGACATCACTACCACATGTATATGGTAACAAATGGGTCCCTACAGCTTCATTAATCACCCTTGATTATCTTCAAGTTCGTTGCCAAAAGAAATCTCCAAAGAATACGTCCACTCAAATTTAGAAAGTCAAGGTTACATTGCGTTGGGCTCCTAAATAACTATTAGAAGCCTAGAGCTACTATGGCGGAAATGATCAAATCTTGGTACCTACACATAAATTGTGTTCTTCCCTGTCACCTACAAATACATGTGAGTCAAACCCTATAACTCCAAAGCCAATTGAAGACCGCGGGAAGGGAAAGATCACGGAATACATGTTCCGGAGCTAATTTGGGTTCCAAAGTGAGATCAATCGATTTCTCTTAGCTCAAGAAGGTGGGAGTCATATGAAGCTTCTAGCTCCTCATGTAGTTCATCCATAGAGAACACTTACCACTATAAATATCCACAAAAACAAAAAGAATCAGCGCCTCCCATTGTGGACTCTTAAGGTAAAGCTACATTTCAGGCAAGATCATGGGAGAGTAACTTACCACCCTTGCAACTTGATGAAGCACCTAGGGTGGCGGAAACTATTGGTCAAGTCCTCACCCATTACAACTTGGAACAATTGGTTTTAGAAAGTGATGTCATCTTTCCAAAAGGTATGATATACCCAAGGAAGGGGGAAGTACTTACTGACATCCATCATTCGCTTGCTTCCTTCTTAACCTTCCTCCCTGACCTCTTAACTTCCAAATGTTAGGTAATGTGTGTGTGTGTGTGTGTGTGTGTGTGTGTGTGTATGTATATACGTATATATACATACGTACATACATACATACATATACATATATATATATATATATATATATATATATATATATATATATATATAGTCTTATACTAAACCCATTAAAAAAAATAAAAGAGAAAGAGCCACCGAACAACAACATTGAAATGTACAAGCTCTAGTTCATAAACCAAAACTCACAATGAAACATCATGCACAATGACAACCTTACATTAATTTCAAACTAACCAAAATCTATTAGTGTGCATAGATATGACTAGCTCACCAGAGTCATCCACTCCTACTTTTGGTGCGAGGTATCCTCTTTACCTTTCTCAAGTGTTTCACATGATCTACTTTGTACTTACCACATAATGCGACTTGGTAACTAGTCTAGCATGTGAGGAAAATTTTGAGGAGTTAGAATGGCTGATGTGTCTACTGACCACTAGTGATCCCTATGCAATAGAGGATACCGTCCCATTGCCATAGGCTTACCCCTTTGCACAAAATGACTACCCACGGATGGTAGCATTCTTGATTCTTGTTTTGATTCTGTTCAATAAAGAAGTGGTGCCTCTTCCCACTAATGTGCCTCCTTGAGGTATTTTCTATTGTTTGCTAGCTTTTATAGGAATGTATTGCAATAGCTTGGATTTAAAACATCATGCAATCTTTTTTATATGTCCACTCATCAAATCCAGCACAATGGCCAGCAAAGAACAAGTGTTACTTGACCATTATCATTGCTTGTTGTCTTTTCTAGCATCGATGCTTGCTTGCCTTAACCATAATTGGTAACAAAGTGTTTAACATATTTGCTTAGTATTATACCTAAGATTCATTATAATATTATGCCACGGTCCCTTGTTTAGGCTTATTAATCAAGAATTCTAGATAAACTAGTTTAACCAAAGTAGAGCCTTTGAGATCTTCTTTAATACCGTAGAGCACTCTTCCTAATTCTTAATAGTTACCTAGGGTTTTTAATCTTCTATTATGAAGCATTGCATGCAATGTGTCACTACTTTTTAGGGGCCTATCTCTACATTTCTCTTTAGTTTATATATTATAAAGGAAGTTTTCCGTTATGATGAGCCTTGGGAGGGTAGCAGTGTCAAAATGACCCCCCAAAGCTACAATCGACATGGCTACACAAAAAAAAGAGCTAAAAACAATTGAGGTTCTACGTGGAGAAAAATATAAACAAAGATGCTTTGGGGGTCAACAAAAGGGAATATATTTAGGCAATGATTTCATTCATAACTTCCTTTATGGTATCTAATCTTGAAGGTCTTCTAACGTAGCCTCTAGTCAGCCTTAGGACATGAAACAATCTGCTCTTGTGATTAAACAAGTCTAACTTGACTATAAGAATTAGGAAAATTACCCATGCGATTAATAGTTGATCTTTGGTTCCTATCAGAAATTCAATTACTGATGCTAGAATTTTTGATTTGTTGACCTCCACAAGTGCTCATGAGTTTAATTATATTTCATTTCAATGTTTAATGCTCAAAAAATTTGTTTAACATTTTGTTACCAATCATTCTTTGTGTGTGTTTATTGCGTATGATTTTTTATTTTCCATGTTCTTATGAGAATGAGCGTCATTATTATTATTATTATTTGTATTAAGGCATGGGTCGGTCTTGTCGGTTCCACATGTGTAGTCATAGGTGATCCCCGATGAGACACACACACTAGATTTAGTAGAGAGAGAGAGAGAGAGAGAGAGAGAGAGAGAGAGAGAGAGAGAGAGAGAGAGAGAGAGAGAGAGAGAGAGAGAGAGAGAGAGAACATGTTTGACCGTCGACTGAGTGTGGGCGCCCATATGTGGACATGACGACCCACATAAGTGGTTTGTAACCTAGTTTTTGGACATTCTCAAATGTACAGTTTTACTCTTGCTCTCCTCCTCTCTTGTGTTATCGCTTGTCTGTCTGTGAGCGTGTGAGGGAGTGTGTGCATGGAGCAAGCACGAGCAACGATATGACGCAAATGGTTGTTGAGCGGCATCCGAGCTCCCTCTTCACGGTGGCACGAGTTAGTGTGTGCGTGGAACGAGCGTGTGCGGCGATACGGCACTAGTAGGGTGGTTGAGCAACCACAACGGCACGAGTTTTCTTCATCGATAGCTACATATCAAAGGTAGTAAATGCTTTGTTGACTGGTATGAGATGCACAACCTTTGTGAGTACTCCTCTCCCACACTCAAACCAAAAAATCAATTCGGAAATAGGAAAAAACATTTCTAGTGTTGGTAAAATCAAATTTCTGCTGAAATTGAAACTTCATGCAACTCTACACATGATGAATTTCTCTTACAATTTAAAGATTGTTTCATGCATGAGCTACCATCAAGAATTCCAACTTCACACCCAAAAGATCACAAAATAGATATTATATCGGGTAATGAACCTCCTTATAGAGCTCCTTATCGTGTAAATCTAACCTCACACATGGAGATACAAATTCAATCACTGATTTACTTGACTGAGACCTAATTCAACCTAGTTATTCACCATACGGAGCTCCAATACTTCTTGTCAAGAAGAAAAATGGACACATTATTTGACTCTCTTGTTGAAGAAAACACACCTTATGAATGGACTCATTTACAAGAAAGCTCCTTTAATGCACTTGAACATGCTTTGACTAATGCACCTGTATTGCAACTGCCTGATTTTGAAAGACCATTCTTTGTTGTAGTCACTGATGCTAGTGAAAAAGGTATTGGTGCAGTCCTTATGCACGATAACCATCCACTTGCTTTTGAAAGTCGTAAGTTCAAACCTTCTAAAACAAAGTTCAATACTATGATAAAGAATTGACTGCTGTGGAACATGCATTGAAAATCTGGTAACACTATGCAATGGGTACCGACTTGATCATTAAAATTGATCAACAAAGTATCAAATATTTACTTTCTCAACCCTTAATAGATGATAGACATATTGAATGGGCCGCTTTTATTCAAAGTTTCAGCCCATACCAGCCTAGTAAAGCAAACGTGGTAGTTGATGCTTTGAGTAGAAGACCCTGACTTAATAATCTATCAACCATTACGACAACTTTATTTGACATATGCATGACACATAATGATGACTTCAAAACGCCATAATTGCATATGCTTGACAATTTTGTACACACATTTCTCGAATACACTATTCAAGAAAACCTCCTTTAACTAAACCTTTCCGTACATTAATTATTGAAGAATTGCACAAACCACCCTATGCTGGACATAGAGGATTTGCTACAACTTTTCAAAATTTATGTCATGATTTCTATTGGCCTACTATGAAAATTAATGTTAAACAGTATGTTTCAACTTGTTTGATTTGTTAAAAGATCAAAACAGCAACATGTAAGAATTGAGACTTTTACACCCTCTCCCCATTCCTGAAAGACCTTGGGAACACATTTCAACGGATTTTGTCACTAGATTTCCACTTATTGTTCACAAGCATGACATGATTTGGACTGTTACTGACCATTTTTCTAAACAAGCGTATTTCATTCCTTATAAGAAAACACTCACAACACATCAAGCTGCGCTTTTGTTTCTTAAGATTGTTTTCCCACATCATGGTTTGCCTTAAGTCATTATTTCTGATCGACATTCAAAGTTCTATAGTGCTTTTAGGACTACTGTGTTTGAAATCTTGGCACTGCACTTGACTTCACTTCTGTATTTCATCTTGAATCTAATGGTCAAACCGAAGTCACCAATCGCACTATCATTGATTTGTTAAAGGCTTATGTTTCTTCTCGACCTAAGAAATGGGATGATTACCTGCATATTCTACAATTTTCATATAACAACACCACTCACACTGCCACGGGTAAATTTGCATTTGAAGTTGTATATGGTCACTCACTCCCTACTCCTACTTCACGTATTTCTAATGTTGTGCCTGTCTCTGATGATTTCACTAGTGACTTTCATAATGTTTATGCAAGTGTGCATTCTGTAATTAAACACTCACAAGAGCTTTACACTAAACATGCTAACAAGCACCACAAGGCACACCAGCTTAAGGAAGGTGATTATGTTTTACTTTGCATTGAAAAACGAAGGATCAAAAGTGTTGATACCAATGTCTTTGTTAAACTTGCTCCTCGTTTTTATAGACCTTTTATAATTTCAGCTGCCATTAATGATGTTTCTTTTCGTTTAGACCTACCTGCACATTTTCACATTCACAATGCATTTCACATTAGTCTTTCAAGACCATTCTGAGGACCCCTACCTACACACCACATTTATGAAGAACCATCTTCACTTGTAGACCAAGAAGAGCAACTCCTCCCATACAAAATAGTTGATCAGGAGACCACCACTACACGCACTGGTATGGTTTATAACCGTCACCTTTTGACTTAAGGGCCACCCTGGAGAGGATGCTAAATGGATGCCTGAAAAGTTCTTTCGCAACTTTCCACTCCTTCTCCACAGTTTCCATCACTCACGATATAGTTGATTTCTCTATTGAGCAACTCAGGACAGTTGCTATCCCTTATGGGAGGGATGTTGCGAGACTGGGCACCCTCCTATTGTAGTGGTTAGTTGCAATTGGGATAGTTGGAGTAATGGTTAATTATGTGCTGTCTATTTATTTTTCTAATTGAGTTGATGATGATGATTTTCTAGAGTGGAATGTGGGGAGTTGACGAAGAGGTGCAGCCAATAACTCTCGGCCATATTATACTCACACAGTATTTTAGATTTTCATTTCAATAAGCCATTGTGGCTCTATAAATAATTATAGTGAGAACTTACCCTTATGGGTCATTTAAGAACTAATGAGCTTCACTCATTTACAAAAGTGAAGTGGTTGTAACAGAGGGGCCTCAAATTTTGGCACCTTAAACTCACAAATAATATATTAAATACCAAGTCCACAAGAGAGGTGCCGTGGAGTTTGGGGCTAAATTTAGGCCTTTCTCTTGCAGCTTGTCTTCTCTACTCTCTTATGCTATGCTTAATTTGTTGTGTACTCTCCAATCAAGTCTCTATTCCTTACAATTCTCTTACACACTCTTACAATCTTGTATGTGTCAATTCCATGTTCTCTCTGTGTGTGTGTGTGTGTGTGTGTGTGTGTCATAGTCTAGGTGTGTGTGTGTGTGTGTGTGTGCTTGGAAATTGGAAAAAGAGGTGGACAGTTTGATGGTGATGTTGTGAGCATGTGTTGAATAGTTTCAGTGACCGGTCTCCCCCTCTTCTCCCAATAGAAGAGAAGCACCATCACACAACAATGATGACGAAAAACCAATGGATTTTGAGATTTTGCGTACAAAATAAATATTTTTTGGTTCGCCTCTCAAAAGACTTGTTTGTTTCCTTCAACTCTACCAAATATATGAATTCGACATACATCAAATCTAGGATTATTAAATATTACTATTTGCAAGTGCTCACATGCATTCAGGTAAGTATGTCTACGATGTTTGTGCACGTGCCCGTGCGTGTTTGCATGGTTGCACACTCTTACAATTTATGATAGGAAAAATTTACACATTGTGAAGGAACTTTCACGCATCTGTGTAATTGTTGTCTAGAACATACTTATGTGCAACACATGGATGTATGCAAGCGTGTTTAAAGAGAAACATTCAGGAAATGGTGAAATCTAATTACTTACTAGGGCACAATTTAATGTATTCACTCCCATATCATGTGTAGAAACACAAAAGCAAGAGACTACATCCAAGATGATTGTGCGAAGAAGAACTACCAAACATTCGTGCTTACCATATACTTCAAATACCTACACACCCTTTTTTTTTCGTAAGAAGTAGATTTCACTTTTGCCTATAGCTTATTTGCAAACAAGAACATGCTTTAGCTAGGCTATTGCAGCCCTTCAAAGCCACAAGATTTAAAAAAGAAAGCTTGTTTTCCTTGCAACCAAAGCTCCAAATTTGGTCCATCATAACATGGGAAGTCATATGGGCACTCTTATCTGTGATGCACATGATACATTTAGGAGAGTGCATAGAGGAATGAATGCCACATTAGAAAGGTTTGTTGGTATTCTTATTGGCCAAAGCTTAGAAAGGACGTGTTTTGGTATGCCACTTTATTGTAATCAAATTTTTTGGAAGGTAAGGCTCCAAGGAGGAGTCTAGCGTGAGTACCATCCTCGGTAACCATACAAGTATGAATGCATTGCGTGGCTAATCAATCCCTTGAAGTATACTCTCTTTCCCATTTATTAGAAGGACTCCATGTTCTTATGGTTCTAGGCCTAAGACTTGAAAATTCCAATTTGCAAAAACCTATACTCTCGGCTCATAATTTGCCCTTAGCCATCCTCAAAATGCGTTGAGACCGTTCCTCACTATGTTCCCATTACAAGACTTATAAGCGTATATGGTCGTTGAGGCTTAGGAGATTCACTCATTATCGTGGAAGGCAAGGACAAGAAAGCATAGGTAGATCTCGAATATGCTTCGAAGATATGCAAGGCACAAAAATTATGCAGAATACTGAAAATATGCGGTACTGTCTTTCATAGCAAACATGAAAGTACACTAGTTTGGGTCGTTGCATGATCAATCAAGATCATGGAGACATCAAGCAATCACATTGATTTGCAAAATAGTTTTTTTTTTCTCTAAATAGGACTTGGAGAATTAGGGAATGAACAAAGCCCAACTTTGTTATTGACAAAGGAACAGTATCTCCTGTGGCACTCACTTATGATCAAAAGCGCATGCGATGGCCTGCTACTTGTAGAGTGCCCAAGAAAAGAAAGAGGCCATTGCCATAGCTAGGGAACATAGCTCTCTCAATCGCTCTTCTCTTCAACACAACCCCTCTTGCTCACACATGCAAGGCCACACAAGCGTTTATGCATATTTTTTTAGCATTTTGATATGGGACGAAGTTAAACAACAATTCTTCATTGTCCAATGCAATGTGATAGCTCTGTGATTTACATATGTCCATACTAGAAATTTCCAATGTTATATGACTATCTCACTATTTCTTCCTAATCATAGGCTTGAATTGAAAGTTAAGGTGAACCACAACGTGCATGCATGAGAGAGAGAGAGAGAGAGAGAGAGAGAGAGAACACTAAATTATCAAGCTATTGACCATTTAAGTATAGAATTACACCAATGCTATAGACCTTGCTAATCCCTAATTGAGACCTGAATCTTAGTTTTTGAATATGAACATACTAGATTCAAAGTCCCGTTTTTGTGGATTCTAATAATAGTAGGCGTAAATCTTAAAAAATCCAGCTGATTTGTAGTCATGCACAACTTTCTTTGCTTTAGTGACATTTACGTTTTATTCACTACATGTATTTTACAGTTTGAATGCTACCCTTTTCCTATTTAGAGGGGGCGGAAACCTTTTATCATTTTACTCACATTTGCAAGGCGGCAAGTCTTTCTAAAACTAGAGCAATGGAGCACAATTCCCTTCACAGCTAGCGTGGCTACTTTTCATTCCATATCTAGGAGACTTCTCTTAGGTGGGCCCTTCCTTCCACCGCCTTGTGTTACATCTTGAGAAACATAAAGGAACTCTTTTCTCCAATCAAATTCTTCCATGCAGCTTTTGCATGTCCTAGTACTTTCAGTGTTCGAACTCACAACTCCGTTAGGGTCTCAAATTAACAGCTCTCTCTACTCACTTCGTCGCTCTCACAGAGTCTTCAATCACAATGACAATGTCCTTTCTATCCACATTGGTTGCTTATGGCAGCCAGGTTGTAGAGGAATGTGGGTCTTGCAGGACCATCGCTATAGCATTTTTCCATGGGTTGCAGGATGAGCCTCCGTCCTTTGGAATGGGCACGAGCTCACAAATAATTTGCCTTTTCCTATCTCCTACAACAAGAGACAAGTGAGTATCATCTTTCTAAATGTTAAGCTATCTCTTATATCAACGTGAGTATCATCATTTCTGAAATTAAATTGATTCAGCTATATTTAATGTAATTCAATCTTGGAGCGTACTTGGTGATTGCACACAAAGATGTTGAAACAACCTTTCTTGAGAGTTTTATACGAAGAGTAAAACGCGATTATGACACAAATTGCGAGTTCGATCTCGATGAAGGCAGACAGATTGTGTATGCACCCTCTCTCTCTCTCTCTCTCTCTATATATATATATATATATATATATATATATATATATATATATATATATATATATATATATATATATATATATATATATATATATATATATATATATATTATGTATATATATATATATATATTATGTATGCTTGTAAAAAGAGAAAACTACCCATGAGATTGAAAGGTACAATCATATGAGAAGTGAGACAAGCATTTGGGAAAAAAATTTGACCAGAAAAAGGTCCTATATTCTCAATCAAATCTCATCAGGATAGGTAAGGAAGTTGATGGGTACTAGGATGCAACCTGCTTAGTGATAGAACGAAAGTAATGAGGCCAATGCTCAACTAGGATACAGACTCACTGATATTAGTACTAAGTAGCATATATGGAGAGTACAAGAATTTGGGAGGATACAATATGTGGTAGAAAAAGTGTGAGTCATCCCATGAACTCCCGCTTAGATCGCCGGCATCAGCACTCTCATAATGAAATGTTGAGGAGTTCTTGTTCGATATTGAGCAGCGATTACATCATTGTTGTGTGCATGCGTCGCCCGTGCATAGATCTCCGAGGCCCTTTGGCATCTCAAATGACCAAGCTGAACTGCTCGATCAAGTAGTACACCTTGTGGAGTTGTCGTCTTGTGTTGTCAGTTAGAAGCCTTTCGAGTGTTTCTAAATCAACTTGTAAGGTTTCTCTGGACATGCTTCGCTTCTCTAAAGTATCTCTCTAAGACGGCATATCTTGGATCAATAGAGTCCACTTCACGAGCAAGTGGCCCAAACCAGGCAGTGACATATGTAATCCTCCTTTGTCTTAAGTTTGTTCACCTTCCAGATTCTTCTCTCTTGCCTACAAGGTTCTTCACATGTACTAAGATCATTGGTTGTGGGTGTGGGTTTGCACCAGGCATTAGTCAATTTTCTTACTTGTTGCCATTCTAGGGTCATGGGTATTTTCATGATGTCTGGCCAATGTAGCATATGCACATATGTACGTGGTACTCTTTGTTTGTGTCTTTGTATATTCTTGCCATGTGGAATAAATGAATCGCCAGATTTCTCCATTTGGCTCCCTCAAATTTCTCATGTGCCATTGTCTCTCCTCTCTCATCTTTCACTACACACTCTGACATAGCATCAGAGCACAAGGTGTGCTGAACATGGACCTTCTCGGGTATATTTGTCGTAAAAATTAATTTCAGCCCTAGCGTTTTTGGGGCCGCTCATCAACTATTTTGGGTTCTGCCCTCATGTTTTCAACAAAGCTCCTCAGATCTAGCTTTTTAGTGCCCCAAAGCCACCTCCTTCATCCCTCCTTGGCAATCTAGGAGACTTGCGTTTTTTTAAAGGACTATTAAATAGCCTTTTCAACTTGCAGCCCATCATCCTCGGCCGACCTTGGGATCACTGCTTTATCTGTTGTAATCTCGTCATTGACTCGTGTTGTTTTTTTTTGCTTGCTATTTCGGCGTGTTCCACAGACCATTTGCTTCAGTGTCCCTTCACCCTCCTACTTGCTATTTTAGCATGGTCCATGAACCATTGCTTCAATGTCCCTTCACCTTCCGGCTTGCTATTTAAGTGTGGTCCATGGGCCATAGCTTCATTGTCCCTTCACCTTCCCGCTTGCATTTGGTGCTTCGTTGTCGACGGCATTGTGGTCAGCACCGGTTTTCAGCTGTGATAATACTCCCCCACTATTACATTTTGGTGTGGACAGGTGGTAGATCTTACTTCATCGAAAACCTTTTGACTTCCTTGGTGGTTCTATGGTCACTTACCCCACCCAAAGCCATGCTCAATAAGCTTTGCAAAAGAAAAAGAACTACATTATACTAATTTCATGCAGAAAAATATTAGCTAGACCATTGTGAAGATGGCTCAAGCGATGCGGGAATGTGTCTCATTAACTTGTGTCTTTTGGGCAGAGGTGTCCTCCGCAATAATCTACATCCAAAACGGATCGTATACTACACCCTAGAAAGATACGACATTGATAGAATTGAAAGCAGAAGGTGTGGAATTTGACAATAAACCTCCGATTTCTAAGCATGATCTTGAGCCTCTCTCGGCCTATGATCTCTCAACACATGATCTCATGCATGTGATATGCTTGCACTTGCACCTTGCAAGGAGAAGGGATGGCGATGGCAGGTCTAGTTTGAAGAGAGAGGATGCAACCTTATGAGAGGGAAGAGACGTAGCATTGCACATCAAAGAGGGGAGAGAAAAAGGCCAACCGAATGGAGATAGAGTCTAGAGACAAAGAGTCAACGTTAGAGCATATGAAAACCGGCCTATAGGCCTCACTACGTATGTGTGCAACACATTACAGGAGACCAGGGAGGAGCACCCCCCCTGCATATATAAAATCCTAGAAGGACGACTCCCAAATTTTCTAGTATTTCTGAAGGCCTTGTAGAGAACTACTCATAGCTATAGACACAAGAAGAATGACAGAGGATGCAATGGGTGGTGAAGCAGATCCTCTCATCTACTATAACAAACTTGGACACTCCAAGTCAAGATTCTACCGCGACACAACAAAGATTCACTTCAAAACAGTACACAATTGACTGTTGATTTGACACGGCCCAACGGAGTTCCATGCCTAGAGATATTGGCCCCAAAGATTGGCGCCCCTTTCGGTATTTCCTTTTGTATTAATCTGTGTTCAAAGTACAAGAGAGTGGGAGGGTTCTCACTCTCAGACTCTGCGTCCAGATGCTCTGAGAAGTGAGGGCCCTGCCCACCAATTTATAAGTTACAAGGGATGTCCAAAAAGTAGAGCCCAAAAAGCTTCTCACTCAAAAGCTCTTAAAATAAAGAAATTGACTCAAAAACTGTCAAAATCAGCCTACATAGAATTCAGCCCATGCAAAAAGCAGAATTCCGTACAGACTATCCACTTTTTGCGTCGCAATTCACGGAGCTGCCGTACAACTGCCATGTGTCATAGCTTCTACATTTTTCGTTGTTGCCACGTCAGCCTGTCTCTGCATTTCACGTGCCTGCTGCCAGCCAGTTGGGTGTAACCGGGTCTGCTGCCCCACTCTGGGATTGTGTCGGGTCATGCTACATCACGAGTTTGTGACATACCCCCCCTCTTGAAAGCATTGTAATCGCCCTCGATTACGCTTGCAAAAAAGACAGAGGCCATATACTGTCTTAGCAGACATTGACTGTTACTACTGACGTACTAGGAACAACACATCTAGCACATGTACGAATCGACAGTCACATCACTTGACATCACATGATGAATCACATTCAACAATCATTCTAATCTGAGACCATGATTTATCGGCAACATATTTAGCAATCGCATCTAGATGCCCGATGAACTAATCCTTATTGCAATTATGTCTATAGAGATTTATAAGACCAAAATGCTGCAGTCATTTCGTCTATCAAGTCTTGTACTTAAACAAGTCAAGTACACATCAGTATCATATTATCAGGAATTGCAAATCTTAAAAGTCATTACAGCAGAATACTGACAGCCCACAGTATCCCTGAAACCCAATAGGGACATCAATGACTCTATTATCAAAATTAGGGCAATCTGTTGACAAAGGAGCAGAGTGACTCCCCTCTTGTGCAAGGCCGTTGCACCAAATTCCGCCCATGCTAAAATCGGGGTTCTATCGGAGTAAACTATGCTAAATCGAATGCTTGAAGGTAAAGATTCACAATCTGAGGAGTATCTGCCAGGTCCTCCTCCTCCATCCACTTCGCATCCAATGCGGGATAGTTCTTGAATTTAACCAAGAACCGCCTTATCACTTTACCTTTTATCTTTTTATCTTTATGTGCCAATATGTGTTTTGGAACGAGTATCTTTTTGCTTTCCTCCACTTCGGGTTGCTCATCTGGCTCCCCATCATCGGGCACATCGCCTTTAAAAGGCTTCAAGAGACTCACATGAAAATCATTGTGAATTCTCCAAGTATCGGGCAATTTCAATCTAAAGGAGACATCATTTATCTTTTCTTTTATCTCAAAAGGTCCATAGTATCTCATGCTAAGATTTGGAAAAAGTCGCTCCTTTCCCTTTTTCTTTCTCAGGCGTGCCTTCTCAAAACGTAGAAGCACCCAATGGTTCTCCTTCAATTTCAAATCGCGACCATGTCGATCTGTTGCCTTTTTGTGTCTTTCCTGAGATTTTTGTAAAGTCCCTCGTGTACTGGTTGGCTTCAAAAATATTACCTTTCATGCTTAAGAAGGGTGGAACCTTCGGAGAACCTTCAATAATATCAAATGGCGCCTTCCCCGTCGAAGAGTGAATCGTGTTATTGTAGGCAAATTCCACCAAATGCAAAAACTTTTCCCATTGAGTCTTCTTATCCGAAATGTAAGACTTCAATAAATCCAATACGGCTGAATTTGCAATCTCAAATTGCCCATCTATTTGCGGGTGGAAACACGATGAGAACTGCAACCGCGTGCCAATGTTCTCCCAAATAGCCTTCCAAGAAAAATTCGTGAATCAGGGATCTCTATCGGAGACAATTGTCTCAGGCATGCCATGTAATCTGAATATCTGGGAAATGAATAGTCTCGCTAAGTGATCCGGCTTGACTGTTTTCTTCACTGGAATGAAATGAGCTTGCTTGCTAAATCTGTCAATAACGGTCCAGATACCATCATGCCCACTTTGTATCTTTGGGAGACCAAAAATGAAATCCATAGCAATACTTTCCCAGGGGTGGGTGGGAATTGGTAAAGGCTGTAACAAATCTCTGTGCTTTATGCCTGTCAAACTTGACCTTCTGGCATACCAAGCAACTGTGTACAAAATCGTCCATGTCCTTCTCGAGTCTTGGCCAAAAGAATTATCTCTCGACACCTTTCAAGGTGGTATCAATGCCGTGGTGACCCGTAAATGGTGGACAGTGGAATTCGGTTAGAACCTTTTCCATCAACGGCTGTGTAACGCATAACATCATTTTCTTCATCAAGTAACCATCCCGAATGGAACATCCGGCTACTACCTCCCTATTCTGTATTCGATCGAATACATCCGCAAAATTTGGATCTGTGGCATACTAATCGACCATGTCCTCGAAGCTTCTATGATGAATCACGGAAATAGCCAAGACCAATGGCTTCCAGGACAAAGCATCTGCCACCAAGTTCTTTTGTCCCTGCACATAGACAATCTGGAAGTGAAACTGTGACAAGATTTTTGCCCACCGCATCTGCTTTTCCGATAGCTGCTTCTGTGACAAGAAGTAGTGTAAACTCTGATGATCTGTGAAGACCGCACCCACACCCACACTACGACCACAAGCATCACAATATACTTCGAATGCCTTCTGCAAATCCGGTAGAGTCAAAACTGGTCCTGTAGTCAATTTCTCTTTCAAAGTCTTAAAGGCAGTCACCTCTCTGGGTCCCTACGAGAAAGGGACTCCTTTTTGTGTCAACAAATGCAAAGGGAAAGCAACCTCTGCAAACTTTCAAAGGAACCGCCGGTAGTAAGAACATAAGCGCAAGAAGCTTCTAACTTCATGGACATTCTTCAAATCAGGCCAATCACGTATAGTCTCAATCCTGGCCGGCAGGTCAATCTGCACTCCTGCTGCTGAGACGATGTGTCCCAAAAAGTGTATCTCTGATAGGAAAAATTCACTCTTCTTTGCATTAATCACCAACTTGTGATCTCATAATTCTTGAAAGACCTGTAGCAGGTGTTCTCTATGTTCTGCCTCATCCTTGGAGAAGACAATAATGTCATCAAAGAAAATGCCCTTAAAAGATCTGTACTCTCTGAAAATTCTGTCCGTCATTCGGTTAAAGGTCGCTGGAGCATTGGCATCACCAAAAATTCAAATAAACCGAAAGTCGTCCGAAAAGCTATCTTGTAGACATCTCCCGATGCGATTCGGATTTGATGATATCCGCTCTTCAAATTGATCGTGCTCAAACAAGAGGATCCCTGTAGTCGTTCTAGAATATCATCGATCATAGGAATCAAAAATCTATTCTCGATGGTGATTTTGTTGAGAGCTTTATAATCAATGAACACTCTCCAAGATCCGTCTTTCTTTAAAACCAACAACACCCGAGAGCAGTAAGGTGAAGGACTCGGCTGGATAAGACCCTTATCCAAGAGGTCTTTCACTTGGTTCATAATCTCTTCATTCTGGGCTCGGCTCACAAGGTAAGGTGGCCGGTTCGGTGGTGTGCTTCCAAGTATCAGATCAATGGTATGATCCTCAGGACGAGCTAGTGGCAACTCGCCTGGCAAGCCCTCAAAAAAGCAATCAGCATGAGTGTGGAGAAAATCTTGCGTTCTTTATCAAGCTCAAACATATTTGTCCTATGTTCATCATTCAACTCTTTCAAAAAGTTAAGTAAACAAACAGACTGGATTTCATTAATTTAGAAACGGCCGAAGCCGATACAATAGGGACAGACTTGCCCTTTAGTTTCACATCAAGTACAATGTTTCGGCCTTTTTCAATAGTCAACGTCGCTTTCTTCGCCCGATAATCGACCACGACGTTGTTCTTATGGTACCAAGGGACTCCCAGGAGGACATCACAACCTTCCAAGGGCATTATGTAGAAGTCCTCGTGCCCCAAATACCCTTGACAATGCAACCAAAGTTTGCCTATGACAGGTGTAATGGCCACGTCCCTGCTGGGTGTCGCCAGAACTGCCTCTGCTTGTGGTCCCATCCGATCGGGTGTAATCTCGAGCCGTGCCACCAATTCAAGGAAAATGAAGTTGGCCTTGGCTCCTCCATCAAAGAGAATCAGGGCTTCTTGATCTTTCACTTTGCCCCAAGCTCGACATATTTCTGTACTTTCATCAATCATGCTTGGATCAGTACCCATGCAATCTGGAACCAGACCTACTTTCATCTTTCCTTTTCGTCCACATTCTCAACTGCTTTCGAACTCTCTGGCCTTTCTTCATTATGTTCTTGCTATGCCTTTTTAGGGCACTTCGTGGAGATGTGCCCATGTTCCCCACATCCAAAACACTTCCCCTCTTTGATGTAGTTGGCTCTCTCCTGAAGAGTGAGCCGGGGTCGTGAATGCTTATCTTTCTTTTCCTGGGGGCTCTTCTTTTTTCTACTTTCATTATTAGAAGTCTGTTTGGTTCTCTGAGTCATGATCTCATATGTGGGGTAAGTCAGACTGCCTGAATGTATGGCAAAACCCTGTTTCGCATGACCCATCAGTTCTTGAATAGAATTTGACTTTTGTTCTAAGCAGTGATCTCGGATCTCCATAGGAAGTAGCCTTTTAAATAGACCTTGGGATCACTGCTTTATCTGCTGTAATCTCGTCAATGACTCGTGTTGTTTTTTTTTGCTTGCTATTTCGGCGTGTTCCACAGACCATTTGCTCCAGTGTCCCTTCACCTTCCTGCTTGCTATTTTAGCATGGTCCATGAATCATTGCTTCAGTGTCCCTTCACCTTCCAGCTTGCTATTTAAGTGTGGTCCATGGGCCATAGCTTCATTGTCCCTTCACCTTCCTGCTTGCATTTGGTGCTTCGTTGTGGACAGCATTGTGGTCAGCACCGGTTTTCAGCTGTGATAATACTCCCCCACTATTACATTTTGGTGTGGACAGGTGGTAGATCTTACTTCATCGAAAACCTTTTAACTTCCTTGGTGGTTCTATGGTCACTTACCCCACCCAAAGCCATGCTCAATAACCTTTGCAAAAGAAAAAGAACTACATTATACTAATTTCATGCAGAAAATTATTAGCTAGACCATTGTGAAGATGGCTCAAGCGATGCGGGAATGTGTCTCATTAACTTGTGTCTTTTGGGCAGAGGCGTCCTCCGCAATAATCTACATCCAAAACGGATCGTATACTACACCCTAGAAAGATACGACATTGATAGAATTGAAAGCAGAAGGTGTGGAATTTGACAATAAACCTCCGATTTCTAAGCATGATCTTGAGCCTCTCTAGGCCTATGATCTTTCAACACATGATCTCATGCATGTGATATGCTTGCACTTGCACCTTGCAAGGAGAAGGGATGGCGATGGCAGGTCTAGTTTGAAGAGAGAGGATGCAACCTTATGAGAGGGAAGAGATGTAGCATTGCACATCAAAGAGGGGAGAGAAAAAGGCCAACCGAATGGAGATAGAGTCTAGAGACAAAGAGTCAACGTCAGAGCATATGAAAACCGGCCTATAGGCCTCACTACGTATGTGCGCAACACATTGCAGGAGACCAGGGAGGAGCACCCCCTCTGCATATATAAAATCCTAGAAGGAAGACTCCCAAATTTTCTAGTATTTCTCAAGGCCTTGAAGAGAACTACTCGTAGCTATAGACACAAGAAGAATGACAGAGGATGCAATGGGTGGTGAAGCAGATCCTGTCATCTACTATAACAAACTTGGACACTCCAAGTCAAGATTCTACCGCGACACAACAGAGATTCACTTCAAAACAGTACACAATTGTTTGTTGATTTGACACGGCCAAACGGAGTTCCATGCCTAGAGATATTGGCCCCAAAGACTGGCGCCCCTTTCGGTATTTCCTTTTGTATTAATATGTGCTCAAAGTACAAGAGAGTGGGAGGGTTCTCACTCTCAGACTCTGCGTCCACATGCTCTGAGAAGTGAGGTCCCTGCCAACCAATTTGTAAGTTACAAGGGATGTCCAAAAAGAAGAGGCCCAAAAGCTTCTCAATCAAAAGCTCTTAAAATAAAGAAATTGACTCAAAAACTGCCAAAATCAGCCTGCATAGAATTCAGCCCGTGCAAAAATTAGATTTTCGTATAGACTATCCGCTTTTTGCGTCGCAATTCACGGAGCTGCCGTGCAACTGCCATGTGTCACAGCTTCCACATTTTCCACTACTGCCACGTCAGCCTGTCTCCACGTTTCACGGACCTGTTGCCAGCCAGTTGGGTGTAACCGGGTCTACTGCCCCACTTTGGGATTGTGTCGGGTCATGCTACATCATCAGTTTGTGACATACCCCCCCTCTTGAAAGCATTGTAATCGCCCTCGATTACGCTTGCAAAACAGACAAAGGCCATGTACCGTCTTAGCAGACACTACCTGTTAGTACCGACGTACTAGGAACAACACATCTAGCACATGTACGAATCGACATTCACATCGCTTGACATCACAGGACATCACATGATAAATCACATTCAACAATCATTCTAATATGAGACCATTATTAATCGGCAATGTATTTAGCAATCGCATCTAGATCTAGTCGGGACCTCTCAGATGCCCGATGAACTAATCCTTATTGCAATTATGTCCATAGAGATTTATCAGACCAAAATGCTACATTCATTTCGTCTATCAACTCCTGTACTTTAACAAGTAAGGTACAAATGAGTATCATATTATCAAGAATTCCAAATCTTAAAAGTCATTACAGGAGAATACTGACAGCCCACAGTATCCCTGAAACCCAAGAGGGACATTAATGACTCTATTATCAAAATCAGGGCAATCTGTTGACAAAGGAGCGGAGTGACTCCCCTCTTGTGCAAGGCCGCTGCACAAAATTCCGCCCATGCTAAAATCGGGGTTCTATCGTAGTAAACTATGCTAAATCGAATGCTTCAAGGTAAAGATTCACAATCTGAGGAGTATCTGCCAGGTCCTCCTCTTCCATCCACTTCGCATCCAATGCGGGATAGTTCTTGAATTTAACCAAGAACCGCCTTATCACTTTACCTTTTATCTTTTTATCTTTATGTGCCAATATCTGTTTTGGAATGAGTATCTTTTTGCTTTCCTCCACTTCGGGTTGCTCATCTGGCTCCCCATCATCGGGCACATCGCCTTTAAAAGGCTTCAAGAGACTCACATGAAAAGCATTATGAATTCTGCAAGTATCGGGCAATTTCATCTAAACGAGACATCATTTATCTTTTCTTTTATCAGAAAAGGTCCATAGTATCTCATGCTAAGCTTTGAAAAAATCCGCTCCTTTCCCTTTTTCTTTCTCAAGTGTTCCTTCTCAAAACGTAGGAGCACCCAGTGGTTCTCCTTTAATTTCAAATCGCGACCATGTCGATCTGCTGCCTTTTTGTGTCTTTCCTGAGATTTCTGTAAAGCCTCTTGGACCTTGGCAAAAGCAGTGTCCAAGTCCCTCGTGTACTGGTTGGCTTCAAAAATATTACCTTTGGTGCTTAAGAAGGGTGGAACCTTCGGAGAACCTTCAATAATATCAAATGGCTGAATTTGCAATATCAGATTGCCCATTTGTCTGTGGGTGGAAACATGATGAGAACTGCAACCGCGTGCCAATGTTCTCCCAAATAGCCTTCCAAGACAAACTTGTGAATTGGGGATCTCTATCGGAGACAATTGTCTCAGGCATGCCATTTAATCTGAATATCTGGGCAATGAACAGTCTCACTAAGTGATCGGGCTTGACTGTTTTCTTCACTGGAATGAAATGAGCTTGCTTGTTAAATCTGTCAATAAGGGTCCAGATACCATCATGCCCACTCTGTGTCTTCGGGAGATCAAAAATGAAATCCATAGCAATACTTTCCCAGGGCTGGGTGGGAATGGGTAAAGGCTGTAACAAATCTCTGTGCTTTATGTCTGTCAAACTTGACCTTCTGCATACCAAGCAAGTGCGTACAAAATCGTCCATGTCCTTCTCGAGTCTCGGCCAAAAGAAGTATCTCTCCACACCTTTCAAGGTGGTATCAATGCCATGGTGACACGTAAATGGTGGACAGTGGCATTCGGTTAGAGCCTTTTCCATCAACAGCTGTGTAACACATAACATCGTTTTCTTCATCAAGTAACCATCCCGAATGGAATATCTGGCTACTACCTCCCTATTCTGTATTCGATCGAATATATCCGCAAAATCTGGATCTGTGGCATACTGATCCACCATGTCCTGGAAGCTTCTATGATGAATCGCGGAAATAGCCAAGACCAACGGCTTCGCGGAAATAACCGCCAAAAGCTCTTTCTCATATATCTGTGCTGTCAATTCCGGCCTTGAAAACAATCGGCTCTCATAGGCAATGACATGTTCTTCTTGAATTAAGACCGCACCCAGACTTGCATGTTCTTCTTGCATTTAGATCGCACCTAGACTATGACCACAAGCAATAAACATGGTTGCAATAAGGATTAGTCAATCGGGCATCTATAAGATCCCGTCTGGATCAAGATGCGATTGCTAAATACGTTGCCGATAAATTATGGTCTGAGATCAGAATGAATTTTGAATGTGATTTGTCATGTGATGTCCTGTGATGTCAGGTGATGTCCTCTGATGTCGTGTGATGTGACTGTCAACTGATACATGTGCTAGATGTGTGTTCCTAGTTCGTTGGTACTAACAATCAGTGTCTGCTAAGACAGTTTATGGCCTCTGTTTGTTTTGCAGACGTAATCGAGGGCGATTATAATGCTTTCAAGAGGGGGGTATGTCACAACCCAGTGACGTGGAATAACCCTAGGATCGCAGATCGGACACACTCACACACTCTCTTGTAGGGGTAGAAGCACCTGGATTTTCCGCTAAATGCTGATGTCGCACTGCCATACGGACATTTCCAGGATTTACGACGTGTTTTGCGAGATTGATGACATGGCAGCAGCGTACGGATTTTTGCTGCTTTTCTCTACGCAAAGTGGCATGATTTATCGTACGCAATTAGCAAGAGAGAGAGGGCTTTATGTGAATTGCTTTATTTTACTCAAGAAGGCTTGAGAGTGGAATTGATTTATTTTTTGAAAGCTTTTGGGGCTCTGCATTTGGCATCCCTTGTAACTCTTTGAGACCCAATCCCTCCCTTGTACTTTGAGCACATATTTTAATACCAAAAGAAATACCAAAAGGGGTGCCAATCTTTGGGGCCAATATTACTAGGCACGAAACTCCGCCGGGCCATGTCAAATCAATTGTGAACTTTGAACCATTTTGAAGTGAATTCCTGTCGTGTCGCGGTAGAATCTCTACTTGGAGTGTCCAAGTTTGTTACAGAGACTTGGAAACCAAACAACCTTGGCAATGAATAACCGATACTTAATACAATGGGGGCAATGGGTTGTATATATACCCACCTCAGTAAATTGCCGTACCCAAACTTTGACAAATAAGTAAAATAAATACCTAAAACCCAAAATAAATATTGGGATCACATTGGGCAGTTCACTTGAGATACCATAACTTTAACACCCTCTCTGCAGCTCATAGTGGACATAAATGGTGAGACCAAGTCGATGGAGAAGCTACCATGGACACCCCAGTGGTTGATCAGCCTACAGGATACACCTCAATTATGCTACCCTCAACTTTTTACCCTAGAAGAATGCATCGGTTTCCTTTTAGAAGATTGAACTGTAGACCCCATTCATGAAGTGTGAACACATCACATCCAAATTACTTCAAGATAATGAACATTGAAACACATCCTATAATCCGGCCAACAACAATGAATTGGTGCACTCATCCATAATGTTTTAGATACGTCTAATTCGTTCCCTGCCATATGCATGTGCCTTGAACTCCAACCCACGGGTTCAAACACCAAAAAATTGAACTCCAACACAAGGATCCAAATTATTTTTTAGGAGCACTGCTTGCGTCTCTTTGCCACTCACAAGCCTCTCTCTGGCTAAAGCTAGTGGCGACAACTACATCTTGACTAGAAATATTGCATCATGGCCACTGTGGTCGCCACCACATGTGCCATGTCGATCTTTATCATTGTTTTCTTTTTCTGAGAAAAAGATCCTTCTATTAGTTAATGAAAACTGCCCATAGGGCTACAACCACCTCTGCAAGAGAGGGCTACAACAAGCATGATGGGGAGACTCTCCCAATGAAAAAACAGCATATATACAATGAGGCTAGATCAAGAGATGGGAGGATGGAAGATCCACACAGGTGGACAATAGTGCCATCTGAGCACCCCTTGGACTATGGTGTAGAAAGGCCCAGGGCGCCAGAGTCGAAGGAAAGCTTCGCGGTGCTCCCGCATGCGGTCGGAGCTGCCCTATAGTCCCTCAAGCTGTCCTCTGAGAGTATGGATCAGCTCTAGCCAAAATTCACGAACAGTCTCTGCTGGTGGAACAGGGCGAGCCTCAAAGATGCAGAAACAGCGGGCCTGCCAGATGAACCAAAGTGTCAGGCCACTGATGAGCTCCCAACACTCCTCTCTCTCACTGCACCACTCCTCTAGAGTAAGCTCTGTAGTAGCAGGCTGGAGTGTAGGTCGCCCCCCCCTGCATCACTATCATCCTGCTGGTGCAAGATAGCTCAAACTGAAGTGCCGGGCCCGTGAGGGTGGACCAAGCTGCTGCCCCCCAAGTGTACTGTCGAGTCGTGTAGAGAGAAGGCATCGGCCGAAGAACTCGTAGCCACACCTTGTGGGCCGAGGGACACTCCAAAAGACAGTGATGCTGACTCTCCACCAAATGGTCACAAGCTGCACATGTGGCCGAGAGACCACTATGCACTAGCCAACTCCCTACTGTTGTGGCTCTGTGTGCGACCAGCCACTGAAACAAGGTGACTCACCTCGGCTGTCTGGAGTCCCACAACCTCTCCCAAAATTCTGCCAAGAACTGGACTGTGAGACCCTCCTCTTGCCAATGACGTGCTGCAGCGGGGAGGGCCTCTCTCTGTGCTACTAGTATATGACGTCTCAGTCGAACAGTGTACTGAAAGAACGGGACTCCTGGGTGTTCTACAGAAGAGAAGGGGTCCCTCCATAGCCACTCACCAGGATCCCACTATACTCGTGCCAACGGACAACACTCCCAAGCCCATAGCCTCCAATGTCCTATCTCAAGAACTGCTGGGTCAGGGTCTATGATGCAGGTCCACCCACTGATGCCCATTACTCGGATCCTCTGAAAACAACACTCTGCTACTTGCGAGGCCTCTACCGCAACTCGCTGTAATCATCCCCCACCCTAAAGACCGAAGAACAGGGCTGAGACAGACTCTGAGCACGCCGTGACTGAAATGAGAACCTCCAGTCGTGTGAAGGCTCCCATCCACCGGGGTGCTACTGTCTCGAGAGGCATGAGCCACTCAGCTGGAACTGACTCTGAGATGTCCTGACACATGCTCTACACCCCTCTCATGCCCTGTAGTAGCTAAAAACCCTACACCTCCTCTGACAAACCTGTGAACTCTAGCCAGTCACCTAGAGAGCGCGCTGGACCTGCTGCCATGGGACCCCAAGAAACATGAGGCCGACTACCAACCAAGTGGCCTCTCTGAGTGCTAACCATGGGGTTCCAGACGAGGGGCTGCCGTAGGCGCTCCTGCATGCACGTCGGCTCTCTCAGCTCTAGGTCACACCGTAAGAGCTCCCAAGATCGAAGCAAACTCACAGCGAAGCGGTCCTCCAGTCTCCTGCTCAAACCAACTCGGCGCATCTCTGTAAAGATCCATCTGGTCGAAGGTTGCCAAGGGCCTCCTGACTGAGGCACCCTGGCACGAAGCCTCTGCAGCAAGAACTCCTTCCAGGGCTCCTATCCTGGAAGAAGTCCTCTGACTATGAACTCCCAAGAAGGGCTCTGCTCTGCTGTGCTGGTTCAATGATCCCAAGCCCTCCCTGAGAACAAGGAAGTGTGATGACCGACCAAGCCACCTTGGCTGGGGCAATGTGAGTGTCACGTCCTGACCAAAGGAAGTTCCTGATCAGCCTCTCTACCTGGCTGATACAAGAACTCGAAAAGATCCAGCAAGAAGTGATGTACCACATAGTCGCCAACAACACCTGGTTGGCAACTACTACTCTACCAGCCAGCGAAAGTTGTGCTGAGCTTCAATGTAGCAGCTTTCTCTTGATGGATAGGAGAAGAGGAGCAATCTGCTGCTCAGGGGATAAGTCCAAACCAACCTGACAACCCAAGTACCGGACTGCAGTCCCTAGGGGAATCCACCTGAAACCCTCTCTTGGCATCCAATCTGGCACAGGAGCACAGCCAAGTGAGAAAGCCACTATCTTTCTCCAGTTGATCAGTGCGCCCGATGCACAACAGAAGGTCTCCAAAGCCTGCTCACATATGTGAAGATTGGCCTCCTGGCCCTCTAAGTAGAAGGCTGAGTCATCGGCAAACTCAGCGTCCAGTAGCTCATCTCCCCGAATAGGGAGTGCTAAGCCCCTCATACCAACCTATTGTGACACCAAAAATCTTCTCATCGCCTCCGCATAGAATAGAAAGAGAAAGGGGGCAAGAGGACAACCCTATCTGACCGAGCGTGTGAGCATGAAGCGCTCACCAATACCTCCTACCAAAAGCACCTGACTGTGAGCTTGTCTGTACAAAGCTGACACCCCTCTGATCCAAGCATCTGAGAAGCCCATCCTGCGTAGAGTGCCCTCTAGAGAGTCCCAATCAACTCTATCGTATGCCTTCTCAAAATCGAGAAGAAGAATCACAAGGTCCTCCCCACGGAGCCGTGCCAGGGCAGAAGCCTTTCAGAAAGTGAAGATGTTGTCAAGGATACTGCGTTCCTTGACAAAACCTGTCTGAGTCCCATGTATAAGTCTCTCCAAAAGTGGCTGAATCCTCAAACTCAGAGCCTTGGCAAGAATTTTGTAGGCTGAGTTGAGGATGGTGATGGGGCGCTACTGTCGAATCTCATCCAAGGAGCCACCCTCCTTTGGAATGAGGTAAATCAGGCCCTCACTCATGCTATCAGGCATCACTCCTGTGTGCAAAATGTACTGAAAAGCACTACACAGATCTGGGCCAAGCAGGTCCCAGTACTCCAAGAAAAAGCTGGGAGTCAGTCCATCCTCACCTGGACAGCTACCACGAGGGAGGGCCCTAAGATCCGTGTGCAGCTCCTCAAGCTGAAGTGGCATCTCTAGCCTCTAGCGCATCTCCTCAGTCACAAGACCAGGCACCTGTGCCCAAACCTGCTCCCTGCATGCATCCTGCCGCTCTGACTGGGGCTCAGCCGACAGTAACTCACGGTAAAATTCGGTAGCAACTGCACGCATCTCCTCGGGCTCGCAAACAACTGACAACCAACAATTATCGCAAACTTGAGAAAGTTAGACTTGCAAACATAGCATGTCTTAATTGCAAAAAAAGAAAAATATACCTTGGCCCTCTTACAATTTGTCGGCTGCGATTAAAAAAAAAAAAAAGTTTGAGTCGTGCTTAAGCTTTATATGCTTGTATTTTTCTTAGCTCGACTCATATAATTCCTAGTTTGAT
Source organism: Adiantum capillus-veneris (assembly GCF_014529385.1). Classification (NCBI taxonomy): domain Eukaryota; kingdom Viridiplantae; phylum Streptophyta; class Polypodiopsida; order Polypodiales; family Pteridaceae; genus Adiantum; species Adiantum capillus-veneris. The sequence goes on from NC_140934.1 coordinate 96,472,422, forward strand.
GTAGAAACCCTTCAAGGTTCCATACTCAAAGCCTTTTGAGAATCTAACTACAAGCTTTTATATGTTCAATTCTCAAGACCTTTACAAGGTCTACAATCTTGTAGGACCTGCATCCGCCGATACATGTATGCCGTATCAGCCCAGTGTTGAACTCAAAACACCCAAAACCTTTAAAATGTTTCAAGGCTTGTAAGGATGTAGTTAAAGAGGACGTATGCTCTAAAACTCCTATCATATGTATATGTTTGTAGAAGCCCTTACTTCAGCTCAAAACTAACACCACACTTCATGTGGGAAAAACAAGAAACACTCACAACTCTTGGTTGTATGGTAATGAGCATACAACCAAGAAACACTCACAACTCTTGGTTGTATGATCAATTTAGCAACTCCGTGAATCCCAGTTTACACAAGGAACAAAAATCTCTAGACAACGAGCCCATTTTTCTTGCAAACATCAATGGGTTCTTGACCAAGTCTATGGTTGTTGTAGGCCCAAAAAAATTCTTTTGAGCATAGAATTAATTCCAAAAAAGGTGCATTTTTCCATTATGTTGACCTATCATAGATGTTTCTATGTGTACACCTATCATTACCACTATAAATGCTTCCACTTTACACACTTCGGTTATTTACTTTCATGTTCAAGCATAGAAAGCATCAAAACATATCTTCCTAAGATAATTTGGAACACACCTATGAAGTATTGAAATTGTACTGATGAAGAAACTAGCTCCACAATGTGGCTTTCCTTATGGCAAATAAACCTATCAAGTTGGTGCCAAATTGGAGAGTGACCCTTCAGCAGGCTGAGGCAAGCCGGCCAAACGATGCCCATGTGCTACCAGACGCCAAGCTCCATGACTCCACCGTAGACAAATCGAGGAGATCGGGACCCGAGCACATCGAGCTGCTGAGGAGAGACAAGCCTAGATGATGACTCGTCCGGTGGCGTTCATTAGGGCAGTCCTTGCTCCCGACCCTCCCATGCACTACATTTTACATCCCCCCATTAGCACAGGATGGAGCTAGCTAGATTACTGCATTTGCATGGTTGTAGTACCCTGAGCATGTAGACATGCACATATCCCTAGTACTCGAGTCACCCATCCCCATAGATCTCATCATCCACCAAAAGTCCCTTTCTTTTAATCAATACCAGTTTGAACTATTTTGTCTTTTCCAATAGAGGAAGGACATACACTTGATTTGTCTTATAGGCCAACTTTGGCCTCACAGAGACGTTAAAAGCAAGCTCTCTCTCTCTCTCTCTCTCTCTCTCTCTCTCTCTCTCTCTCTCTCTCTCATCAGCTTCAATTAAGACTTACTGATTTTGAGGGGTACCAGCAGAGGCTAGGATATGTCATTTATGTCGCCTAGAGCCAGAGACAAAGCTGCACTACACGTCACTGCCTCGTGTACTATGAGATACGAGGCCGCTTCCACTATCTTTTCAGAGAGGGTTTTGGACTATTTTCTAGAGTCATGAGATACGAGGATCAAAGATGTTGGATTGTTTCTACTAGCGCTGCGCAGACATAGAAAGAGCTTGCTGAGAACATCACAAAAGAGCCAGTCTCAGAGACAGATCACAGACTTCTTTACACCAGCCAGGGTACAGCCAGAGGAGCAGTCATCACAGCAGATCTCACATCCCACCCACGTCAAAGGTACGTTGATTGATCGAGCTATTGAGTTAGGCAGATCTAGGCGCCCACGACCACGGGGAGCCTCACGTCATCGACAGAGGTGGCAGCAGAGGATCAAGATCATCCTAGCTCAACATGCAAGACGACCAGTAAGAGTATTGACCATAAAGGATATTGATGAGATTCGGTAGCAACCGATGAGAGATCTCGTTGTTGGGGTATAAAGCCCAATGTGGTCGCCCAGGTAAGTGGGCGGGCCGCCAGGTATGTACACATATTCTTTTGTAAAAACCTAATAAGAACTCACTATGCTCTACACATTACAGTAGAGCGAGTTCACCATATCGTCGTGCTCTTCTTCTCGCACTCTCTCTCGCGTCGCACTTCCGCTCGTACTCCTTCAACTGGTATCAGAGCTCAGATCGAGGCTCGGGGCAGCACTGCAGGAGGCTAGAGTCACCAGCTCAGATTGGAGTGAAATTTGACAGGCGAAGACACGGCCCCAAATCTCCTGGGCGAGCCCGAGGGCCTCGGTGTGCTCAGAATTTCATTCTGAGGTCATCTCGGTCACCGTTCGGCTTCGACAAAGGTCTGCGCAGGCCATTTTCGACTACGAGGTCTCGGCGGGTGCAGATCCGACTCTGCAAATTTGGGGTTTTTCGGCCTACGACTGCAGGTGCTGAGGATATCGACACTCCCAGAGTGTTGATTTGTGGTTGTCTACACATCGAAGGACGGCTCACAGTTCTTGGAGGCGTGTCACATACGACACGGGCGCATCTACACACAGACTGTAGGCAACATCCATTAGTTCATCAGGTAGCTTGTGTTTGCTGCTTGATATTCTAGATTTCATCCTGACATTGCAGGTACTTCCACATGGGATGTATTGTCAGAGATGATGTATGTCTGTTGAGGGTTTGCTGCCTGTGAGTCACGCAGCAAACAATCGCCGTAGCGGTTACAGCATACAGTGGAAAATTTGTGGATGTATGACTTTGTGGGAAGTCTATGTACTGTCAGATTTACTGCAGCCTTTGTTGAGGGTCGAGTGAGGTTTTATTGAGCTGGGGGATTCTCGAATGTTGAGATCCTTTCGGTGATACAGGTCTTGGAGCGATCCCTCGAGCACCCTTAGACAGGCAGCTAGGATGTATTGACTGTGAGTTAGACAGTTGGGATTGCATCTTTGCTTTACTGCCATTGAGGCATTGTCGCAGTCTATGCTTATAGGACAGTGACAGGACAATGAGAGACAGTACAGGTGCAGGACAGGTTTACCCGCATCTTACAGTGTCAGAGAGACAGTGTTTTTTGAGCTGTTTTTTGGTCTCTTTTTTGAGTACACCAGAGCCATTTTACAAAGGAGACTCTGCCGAAATTTATGCAAAAACTGAAGCTTTCTTGGTTCATTTGACAGGTTGATATTGGTTAAGAGGTTAGTTTACAGGGGAAACTCTACCGAATTTTTCCCAGGAAAGTAAACCACTGTGAAGCGTAGCTATGGCTGGATCACAGGACACTGCTCTTTACAATATCAAGAAGTTGGACGGAACCAATTTCCCATTGTGGAAGAAGCAAATTTGGCACGTGTTGGTACAAATAAGCAGATAAAACCTATAAAGCTCAAGGGGATAAAACCAGAAGATATGGACGAAGATGAATGGAGCGAAATGGATGAATTGGCACTTTCTACCATTATGCTGACTTTGGCAGAAAGCGTTTACTTCAATGTAGCAGACGAGATGTCGGCTTATCAAGCATGGTTAAAGGTGAGTGATCTTTATGAGAAGCAGAGTGCAGCTTCACAGGTATACTGGCTTAAGAAGCTTGTTGACTTGAAGATGAAAGAAGGGACACCTATGTCCAATCATCTGAATGAATTCAACACAATCTACAGTCAGTTGTCAGCTCAAGGTGTCAAGTTTGATGAACCTGTTAGAGCTATGTTCCTGTTGATCACATTGCCGGAAAGTTGGGACACTTTTCGCACAGCTTTGAGTAATTCTGCACCTCTAGATGGTTTGAACATAGCAGGTGTAGAAGGAAGTCTACTTACTGAAGAAACCAATAGAAAGACAATGGACAAAGGCAAAGGAACAGCCTTAGTTGTCAGGGGAAGGACCAAAGAAAAGTACAAAGGTGGAAAGAGGAATCAGTCTCGTAGCAAGTCCCGCAGTGCTAAAGGCAAGAGTGACATAGAATGCTACCATTGTGGCAAGAAGGGTCACATGAAAAGAGACTGCAGAGAATGGAAAGCAAAAAAAGTCAAAGAGAAAGCTGAAGACCATGGTGAGAAGAACAAGTCCTCAGTGAAGATTCAAGAAATAAATGTGACAAACATTGTTGCAGAGGATGACAGTCTAGTGTCAGGAGACATCTACTTCTTGAAGAATACAATGGACTCAGCTCTTCTTACAGCATCCGATAGAAATGCACTGAGTGACTGGATTATAGACTCAGGGGCATCACTTCATGTGTCTCCAAACAAGGAGTGGTTTACTTCTTATGTGACCACTAAAGATCATGTTCGGCTAGGCAATGGGTAGACATGTGAGATCTTAGGTGTTGGAGATGTTCAATTGAAGTTTCAGAATGGCTCTTCTTTCACGCTGAAGAATGTGAGACATGTTCCCGCAATTACAAAGAGCTTGATCAGCACAGGTTTACTTGATGATGCTGGCTACGTCACCACTTTTGGACAGAACATGTGGAAGATATCCAAGGGTTCTATGACAGTAGCACATGGAGTAAAGTCTGGAGGACTTTACATGATTTATGTATCAAATGTCTCTAAAAATGTAATCAATGTAACCAAGCAGCCGAACATTTCTTTGTGGCATAGGCGGTTAGGACATATGTCCAAGAAGGGAATGGAAATCTTGTCTCGTTCTGGTTATTTGCCTGGCTTTTCATTTAATGATCAACAGCTGTTCATCTTGTAAATAGATCTCCTAGCAAGGTTTTGCAGAAGGATTCAGTGCCAGAGATGGTATGGTTAGGCAAGGTGCCCTCATACAAGCATCTCAGAGTCTTTGGTTGTGAGGCATATACTCACGTTCCAAAGGAATTTAGGAACAAACTTGAGCCAAAGAGTAGAAAGTTCATCTTTCTAGGCTATGGTAATTCTGGTGAGATGGGGTACAGACTTTGGGATCCCGAATCCAGAAAGGTTGTCCGCAGCAATGATGTTCACTTTAATGAATCCAAATATCATTCTAAACCAGAGAGGGTTGAGGAGATTAGAAGAGTTGTCTTCCAAGAAGATGGACCTGCACGTGCAAGACAAAATGTCAGGGCTCAAGAGGAGCAAGGACAGGATAGAGTGGAACCACAGGTTGTGGCTGAGCCTGAGCCACCTATTGTGCGTAGATCTGGACGTGTCACGCGACCTCCTGATAGGTTTGTTCCATCTATGAACTATGTCATGTTGACTGATTGCAATGAGCCTTCATGTTACAAGGAAGCAGTGCAAATGAAGGACTCCGGGAATTGGCAATTGGCCATGCAGTCAGAGATGACAGCTCTGCATAAAAACCAGACATGGAAGCTAGTTAAATTACCACGGGGCAAAAAGGCTCTACCTTGTAAATGGGTTTACAGGTATAAGATCACCGCTCATGATAGTGAGCCAAAGTACAAAGCAAGGCTTGTTGCCAAGGGCTTTAAGCAAGAACAAGGCATTGACTTTGATGAAGTCTTCTCTCCGGTGGTCAAGATGACTACATTGAGATGCTTTCTTGCACTGGTTTCCATATTAGATTTGGTGTTGCACCAAATGGATGTCAAGACAGCGTTCTTGCATGGTGATTTAGATGTGGAAATTTACATGCAGCAGCCAGAAGGGTTTGTTGAGAAAGGCAAGGAAGATTGGGTATGCCAGTTGTTAAAGAGTCTTTATGGCTTAAAACAATCACCGAGGGCATGGTACCATAAATTCCACAAGTTTATGCTTTCTCAAGGCTACAAACGTAGTGAGTTCGATCACTGTCTATATACAAAGAAGGCTAAGGATGGTAGTTGGCTGATCCTTATTTTGTATGTGGATGACATGTTGATTGCTGGCAAGCACTTGGAAGAAATTTCAGCTTTGAATTCAAAGATGGCAAAATCGTTTGACATAAAAGACATGGGTGAGGCAAGTCATATACTTGATATGCGCATTGAGAGAGACAGATCAAAGAAGTTGATTTGGTTATCTCAAACAGAGTATATTGACAAGGTTTTGCAACGTTTCAATATGGAGAAGGGAAAGGCATTGAGTGTTCCATTGCCACCATATGTGAAACTTAGCAAACAAGATTGTCCTGTGTCTGAGGAAGAACAGGCTGAAATGGATAAGATTCCATATGCGTCCGCAATGGGTAGTTTGATGTATGCAATGATTGCTACTCGTCCAGACATTGCATTTGCAGTGGGAGTAGTAAGTCGATACATGTCAAACCCAGGCAAGAAACATTGGGAGGCAGTGAAAGGAATATTGAGATACCTGAAAGCTACAAAGAGTATGCGTATATGCTATGGGAGTTAGGAGCTAAGTGTAAAGGGTTTTACAGACTCAGATTATGCAGGTGACTTAGACAACCGAAGGTCTACGTCAGGGTATGTCTTTACATTGGCTGGTGGAGCAGTATCATGGCGTTCTAGATTACAAGATTGTGTTACTCAGTCTACTACAGAGGCTGAATATGTTGCAGCATCAGAGGCATGCAAAGAATCAATTTGGCTTAATCGACTAGTAACAGATTTGGGAATCAAAGAAGAGATGTCTGTGTTATATTGTGATAGTCAAAGTGCTAAGGGAGAAAAAGCTAGAATATTGGTTAAGCTAGCAGACCGGCCACAGTAGGGATCCAAAGGAGTGAAAATAGGGATCCAAAGGGGGGGCCATCTGCAAAAGAGCCATGTGCAACAATGGGATAAAAAGACCCTAAGGTTAAGCCCATTAAGACTTCCAAAATGCTAAGGTTCCAAAATTCAAAGGTTGTGTCCAAAGGTCAACCCATGGGGAAATTGGATGCTTTGTGTGTGACCAAAAAGTCTTTGTATATCCCTACATGGGAGGGGGCGAGCCCTTCTTCTAGGGGATGAGAGAGAAATTCACACACACACACACACACAGGCTCCCTTTACACAAAGGGAATTAGGGACACATGTCAGCTCCCTAGCCAAGATCTAGATGCCCACAAGGTGTGCCCAATTCCTATTGGATGGCCTTGGAGGTGGACCAATGAGAATTAGGCTAGAGTAAATCTAGTTTAATTAATTTAAAAACACTTAGTAAAAGAACCAATGAGAATTAAATCTCCTAGAAGACTATTGGACAGTCTCCCAAGGGGTCCAATGAGCATTCAGGCGCCCAATGGCTTGCCTAATTCCTATTGGCCAGGAGGCAAAGGGGTCCAATGAGAGTTTAGTTTAATTATTAAATTACCTAAAGCTCTCACAAAAGGGGAAAGGGGGACACATGTCAGAAGGCTATCACTTATGCTGCTTAATAGCCATTGGCTTGACTTGGGGAGGTCCAATGGGGAGTCTGCAAGAGCAATTAGCAAGAGGGCTCGCCCAAGAGAGAGAGAGAGGGGGCTGATTTTTGCAAGGCATTATCACACACACACTCACACAATCTCATGTGTGAAGAAAGAGAAGACTATCTCTTCCCAAGCTTTAATGGAGAGCTCATCACCTACTCCAAGCTTGTGAGATAGAAGCCTACATCAACACACTCTTGGCATGTGGATGCAAATCCAACCAAGAGCCAAGCTTCAATGCATGCTCATCTCCTCTACCAAGCTAATTACTAAGCTAAAGCTATGCTAAGATGAGTGATTATGTGAGGAGATGTACATCTTTCTTGTAAGATACTCCTTCTTCCTCTCAATCTACTCTCATACCCTGCTTGCTCTCACCATCTTCGAAGGTGTGTGAGGTCTTGGGTCTGAGAACGGGGATAATTAAAGTTGTGTTTGCTAAGTGTTTTGCTTAGTGCATGAAGCTTTCATCTTCATTGCACTAGCTAGTCTTGAAGGAACACAAAGAATTGTATTGTACAATGTCTCTCTTGATTGGAGAAACCATAATACAAAGCCTTTTGGAGGGGGGACCGGCTCCATGAAAATCCAGTCCTCAACTGTTGTCAATAGCTTAATTTCTCTCTCTTTTGAAAGTATTGTTGATGCTATCTAACTAGGTGTTATGCTTTTTGTTGCTCTCTCCACCCAAGCACTCTTGTAATTCTCATTAGGAATCTATTCTAATGAAATGCCCACTATGTTCATGCTAATTTCCGCTATACACAAGTTATTAGGCCATTAAATGTTACACGAGGTCTGCCATAGAAATTTTCCTTGCTAGTAGAAAAATGGAAAGCGAAGATTAATCAAGAAAGAGAGGTAGGGTGAAATCTATTGAATCTAGCATAGTTGCTTTGGGAGACAGACATTTTAGAGATGAAGTAATTGCCATACACGCATGTTGAGCCTCAAGATCGAGCAGGGGGGAAAAACTATGTTGACCAAATGGTTGTAGGTTACAAACATTGTGTTTGATACATATGGTGAGATGAGTTGATATACATCAAAGCAGGTGTTTGGATGGTATGAATGTAGATTTCCTTTGCTTCGATGGTTGGGTGGGCAGGAAGGGAGGGGGAAGTGGGAAGGGAGGGGAGGTCTCCCCTCCAATGATCTTTGGGTTATTTATTTTGGGATCAGCATATATGTGATTGAATGATCTGACCAAAAGCAAAATCTTGTGCCACAAATGTAGTGAGGTTGTTGGCTTCTCACCCAAATATGGTCTAGCATTGAATTATAGATGGTTGTTGTATCTTTGATTTGTTGCCGATAGTTCTCCGAATGAAGTAGAGATTCCAACTGTTGGTATTGGGTGTTTATGGTGCTGATGTCGATGTTGAAGTCCCCTAGTATGGTGCTCAGGTTTTTTTATTGTTTTCTTGTATCAAGTGTTGGAGTTCTAAAAGAAGTGTTTTTATTGGTGTGTTTGGTGATTTGTATACATTCATGACATGGATATGAGTTGCAGTTTGATTTTCGAAAGAGAAAGTAGCATGGATTATTTCAAGTCCTGCTCTTGAGACAGTTTTTTGACATATGGATTGAATGTTTGGATGGTGGAATATAGATACACCATAACCATTATAATGTTGAATATGCTCAAAGTTTGGTGTCAGGGGGTTCATACTTTTTTTTGTTTTGTTTCTTGAAAGCACAAGATACTGGATGACATGAAGTTTGGGTCGCCCTTGATGTGGTCAATGTGTTTGTTGATTGAGACGATGTTTAATGATGCAACAATATGGTGTGTTTGTGCAAGTGCAACTAGGGGCTCGTTCAAGTAGGACCATCTAGCATCTGTCCGGAGGCGTTTGATTTCTTTTAGGACTATGGGGTCAGTTTTGATGTGGCTCTTGAGAATGGGACTAAGAATATTCAGATTTTCAGGGTCTTTGATACGTGATAGAGCTGTGTAGACCAGGCCATGAGATTGGATCCCAGTAGGGTCGAATGCGACCGTTGTCATTGTCAAGCCTTGGTATCTATGGATAGTGCGTGCGTTCGCTGCTTGTATTGGGAGTTCTGTTTTTGAGACTAGGTTGAGTGGGTTCTTTCCTACTTGAAAGTCTTTTGTGACTTGAAGTATTGGTGTCCATTGTTTGTTTATGTTTGCATGGTAGAGATGTGCATTTTGGGATCGTTGTCTTCTCCCAATTGAGGTATCGAAGAACTCCACCTAAGCTATCAATGATTGTGCTCTGTTGTTTGTTGTTTGGAAGATTCCATCTGCACCATTGACCAAACCATCAAGCACATTGCTATTGCTAGCACAAAGTTAGACTATCATTCCGGGCTTTAGCTCAAGGATGGAGGATAATCCAGTAGTTACTTGAGGGTTGTTTGGAATGACTAGGTTCTTTGAGCATATTTTGTGGAATTTGTCATGAGCCTTGATGATGTATGGTGTTTCTTGCAAGTTCTCAAAGACCGTTTGGTTGTGCTTGGACTTTAGTTTATTTGTGAAGAAAAGATGAGGTGTTGTAAAAATGTCAAAGTTGTTGTTTGCAAATGTGTCATTGATAAATGCCAAGTCTCTTTGTGTTTGCTCCGCAACATGTATCCTATTTAAGACCTCTATAAACAATTCATTTGATTGGCGCATTGGTGTTGTTAGCTCAGCACATGTGATATGTGTTTTCCAACTCGATGGTGTGAGGATGTCAAGTGTATTGCTTGTATCACTGAATATCCAACGATTGCGGACAGGGATTGCTTGGCAAAGATCGCCACAAAAGATACCGTCTAGGTCACCGAAGGTTTCATTGTGTTTGTGCTTTAGATCGGAGTCTTGTGTCAATAATACGCAGCAGCCTGTTGCCTATTAAGGAAGCCTCGTAAAAAACAACTAGTTTGAGGTTTGCGTTTGCCTGGGATAGGTCATTGAGGGTGTCGTTGGAAAGAGGGGCCATCTCAGTCAGCATCAATGGAAGGCGCAACGCAGAGTGTATTGTTGTGCCACCAAGGTTGAATGCTGCTTTGCATGTATATGCCGTCAACAATGCTGTTGGAACCTAAATATTTCCTTCTATCGAAGATGCATAGTGACGAGCCAGGCCTTGGATGATTGCACGCAAAGTAAAGGTTTTCCTTGTTCCGGCGCCTCCTGTTAAAAAAAGGTGGATTTTGTCATTTGGGCATACTCTCTTTCATGTCATGATATTATCGTAAAGATGTCTTTGCTCTATATTCAAACTCATGACAATTGAGTGATATTCTTCATTTGGCATTCCAAGGAATCTGGATGATGTTGGTAGTTGAGTGGTATGATGCCTTGTGGTTGGTAGGTCGAGATCAAGCTCATAAGTGAATTGTTCTTGTTGAGTTTCTTGTGAGGAGATTGAGCAAGATGTTAATGATTCTTGATTGTTGATTTCTAGTTTTGTGAAAGGCTCCATGTTTTGTGCAATTATAGCAATATTAGACTCATATCTCTCTCTCCAAGTTGATGTCAGCGCATTGAACGTGGATTTATCGTTTGTGAACGGTAGAAACAATAGACATAGTTGGTGGTAATGCCTCTCGATGTCGATCTCCTTGTTGAAGCTTGTATATCTGATGATTCGAGGCTTTTTGCACTTGTGGTGTGTCCCTTGTGCAATAGTGTATTTGCTTGCATACTCTACCAAACAAAGATTTCGTATGCTAGCTGGTCTTTTTGTATACTTTGCTACGAGATCATCAAAGAATATGTCTGTGTCATCAGGATGAAGTGTTTGCAAGGAAGTCTTCCTCTTTAACAATAGTGTTCTTTAGGTTTGGTAGTCTGCATTGATGAAGATAAATTGCCTGGTTGTGTTGTGCAATGGAAGAGATAGTGAAATGTATGTTGCTTGTTGCGCTATGATTTCTTGAGCATTGATCAAGGCACCTCCAATTTTCTTAAGATGCTCCAATGTGGGAAGACTCTCCTTCTTGCATTTCTCAAGGATTTTGTTGATTGCTTTGCTTGTGGTCAAATATGTTTTTGTCATATATGATGTGCAGTATGCAGCAGCTCCATGAGGATTGAAAATAAACTAAATATCAAGATTTCCATCCCACAATGTGCACATTGTTTTGTTGAAATTTTTTGTGTATATATCTTTTGGTTGTCTTTTGAGAAAAAGTGTTGGTTCTGAGAGCGAAACTGAGAGTGACTCAAGGTACATGTCTTCATCCATGCTTAAAGAGGATAACCAATCATCAAAACTCATTTCAGGGCAGTGTGGCAGAGCTACAAGTTGTCTTTCGAGTTGTGTCTTATTCGCAAGAAGCATGGATTTCCTTTCTTCACTTGATCGTACTGGGTGCAAGATAGTTGTTTGCCGTGCAGGCGGTCTTGGAAATACGAAACGGTAATGCTTCTTTCTTTTTTTGCAAGTTCTTCGATTTGAATGGATTTGTACTTTTTGTAGGTCAACAGGTAATTCATCTTTGTTACTTGAGATGTATTTATCAACAAAAGCAATCACTTCTTTGTCATCAGAAATCCCAAGCTTTGGAGAATTGTCATTCAAAATAATCCATGATCATGCTGGCTTCCCTATGCTGAAATTCTGTGACAAAGAAAAAATCCATGATTTGGCCAAGTATTTTTTAATTTCGTTTCAACTCTTTCTTAAGTGCGTTGAATCTATGGACATAGTATCGAGCTGTGGTGATAGGATCTGCACGAACCAATGCGCGGATATAGTGTGCACTAGATTGAAAATTAGATTCATTGATTTTTGGATTAAGCGCTGCAAGACATTCGTGCAATGGCTTCCATCTTTGCTCTACACATGATAGAGTGACAAAAAAGGTAGGCTGGCCTATTTGTCGAATCATGGCGAAGACATTACGCTTGAGTTTGGCCTTGTAATCTGATGATGTTCGCATAGATTCAAAGTCATGATATCCTAGTTGGGATGATAGTATTCGCTCAATGTTAGTGTTGTTCTAAACATCTTTTGCGCATAGTTGCATGCCTTGCAATTTCCCCTTGCGTAGACGCATCCATATAGAACCAAGCACCTTGCAGATGATAATCTTCATCACTTTGAAGAACAAATTTTCAATGTCTAACGCAAAGCGTCTATCCTTGTTTTTGAGCTCCCATTGTGCGACCTTCAAGTAAATTTTTTTTGCAAGGTTTGCATAGGTTCTTCTTTTTCCAAAGAACAAAGTTGAAAATGATAATTCCTCACAATCGGCATCATCAAATAGGCTCAGAGGGGAAAATCCTTCGCACGGAGCGACGCTATGGACATGTGCACTGTGATCGATGACTTGCTGTGAAGAATAGATACCATGGACAAGGGTGTCTGAATGTTCATTCACTAACTCATCAACCTCATCTTCTTCATGCAACACTACATCTGGACTCATGTGAAAAGTAGAAACCCAAGCTTCATTAATGGAGGCTTTGTGCTCTATGTATAAAGGGGTGCCAATCAAATCTTTCAATGCTTGGAGCACATAAAAGGGACGTACACCACCACTAAGGTATGCATGGGCATACTCAAGTTTACGCTTAATCTCCACAAGGATTGTAGCGTGCTCATCACTAAAATGCGGCAAGATTGCTTGAATTCTTGTCAAGTCTACCATGACATTAACGACACTGCCTCACATCCCGAACTGACCCTCATAATTGAGTTCCCGTATTTGAGTGAAAGGAATGCAAAGTGATACAAGGCGTTTCTCGATTGCATGTAACAATGCAATGCTTCCAATACTTTCATTGAGGAGAGAATGTGGATGTATGCAAAAGAGTGGCTTCCTTTGAGATTTCAAGCTTTGCTTATAGGAGAAACAAACTCTTTTGTCTACAGCAAAGTTAAATGTTTGCAATCCCATCAAGGTTTGGAGAAAAGATGCTTCGAGAACACTCAAACAATGCAAATTCTTTTTGAACAAAAGACTACCACAACTTAAACATCTATATGCAGGAGTGTCTTGAATTTCCACTAGATATTTTTGTTTCCTACATCTTTTATTAGATTGAGGCACAACATTGTCTTCATGCAACATTTTTGATATTGAGTAAACTTTCTTTTGAATTTGTTTCAAAGTGTAAGAAGAAAAAACTTGTGCTCGAAATCGAGAAGCTATATGCAATGCTGCCTCATTTGGAAAACTGTTCACAACATCCACCAATCTAGCGGCAAGATCTTTAGGCCAAGAGCAACGCTTACGTTTCTTGATGGAAGGCGATTGTGGAAAAACAAACAATCCATCTTGACAAATAAAGACGAACAAGCCATGAGAAGAGGAAAAAGATGCAACACAAGGATTAGCATTGAAAGAATGTTGATGATTTTGTTCTTGAAACACATGAACAACACATTGAAACTCCAAGACATGGCAAGCTAGATTGATCAAATTGATTGAAAGCAAAGGAGAATTTGCTCTTGTGCCCATACGTTGGTAAACCAGAGATTCAAGAGTTTTATCGTCAACATTACAAGCAACACGCTCATCATTCCACAATTTCAGCCACACACTTGTGATCTCCAAGTCGTGAGAACGAAATTTTGCAACAATATGCTTGGAAAAAATATTCTCTAATGAATTGATAGAGATATCTACACCGCATACAAACAACAATGCCCTTAAAACATCTTGATTACAAGGAGATATCGTCCAAAAAGTTGAGTCGATTGAACATTGGTTTCCATTTATACAAAAAACAGCTTTATCGTCAAGAGATAATCCCGCCATAATGCCTAGATACAAAAGGATATTCAACAAAATATAAGGTTCCTAGATGAGTGCAAGGCACATTAGATAGACAGCATCTCCCTATTCAGATTTAAATCTTGTTACATACCCATGTGCATCAATTGAGAAATGTCCAGCTCTTTTCATTCCCACCAAGGAAGCTTTCAAACTCACTAGATCAGTTTCATACAAATGCAAAAAAGAAGAGGGTAGGCGAAGGACTTGGTCAACAATCTTCCCGTGCAAGGTGACAGAAATGCCTTTACCGTCACGAGGAACCAGCTTTGCTTGAAGAGTAGGAACTTTCCAAATTTCAACAACTTTGTTACAAGCAAAACAATGAGGATTAGAGCTTTGGCGATTGACTTGGGCAGATTTGCAAACTCCACATAAATACTCCAATCCAATGTTGTTGACGTTAACAACCTCAAGAGAACCGAACACCTAAAATTAACATAAAGAAATCACACAATGCACAATGAATACAGAAACCTACCAAGCAGAACTCACCATTTTTCCGAATCCCATATTGGCAATCTGCTTATCATGGATATCTTTGAAAGCCAACTTCAATTGAGAAGGCAATGGTAGCAGGATAGTGTAGTCCATGACAGACAATGTGTTAGAGAATTGTTTGAAGACATTTATGTTGTGGGCCACACAATCATAAAATCCATTCTCTTTGACTTCATTGGATATGTTATAAAAGTCAGCCTTTCGAGAAGGTACAAACAAAAGCTGCAGCAATAACAAACAGTCAAAACACTATCAAGAACACTTAGAGATTTGTATAGAAGCTTACCATTGCTCTATCAACATCAGCAAGGCCATCAGCAACAATAAGCCTAGTGCCACTACTGCCATCACTTTTCGCCATGTTCTCCATCTTGATAACAGTAAATGCTACAGTAGGCACACCATCTTCAATTGAAAAAGTCCATGATGAGACAAGATCTTTAATCTTGTGCTCAGGAAAGAGAGTTAGCACAAAGTCGAATGAAGGAGCCTTCACAATAGATGTAGTTGCATCAGCATAGAGAGCAAGTTGGCAAGTGCCTCCATCACTAGGATTCTTTTTCCTCACAACAGGGCCCTCAATACGTATAAAATCACCCACCACAAATGAGTTGACAAACTATTCAATATAATTTTATGTCACAACAAAAGTGATAGTATGATGTGCAACCTTGTCCACAAGATAAACCTTCAAAAATATGTTGTAGTTTGCTTTTTGGATTTTGTATGTGCCATATTTTGCAAGCACCTTGCCAACGAAGACAAAATGGTAATTAATAGCATCAGCAAGCTCAGATATAAGAAGCTCAGGCGTAGATTGTAGACGGTTGGCGCGTCACCATGTGGGAACGTGTTCTTAGAAGATGGGCAGTGAATCATTTAGTAATTACTAGAGTAATTACTACGGTAAAACCCGAAGCATATAAATAGGGCCCATTATTTTGATATCGGGGGGCAATTGTTATCACTTGTATTAGCACTTGGAGCTATAATTGCACTTGAGCATCAGTGGCAATATTATCGGCTACACTTTCTCTCTTTGTAATCATATTCACTGTAATCTCAATCATGATATATATATATATTCCAGTGATACTGACTTCTCAATAGTATTCTAAATCTGAATCTGAACTTTATTCCAGTCTTTAAGTCTGATTCTCATTTCAATATTCATATTTCAGTCTAGTCACTGATTTTTGTCTAGTCTGCTGTCTGAACACTGGAATTAGCTATCTCAAGAGATCAGCTCCAATTCCATTTTGGCGATCACGATGGCTAGAGCTGAAGCTCGTTGACTCAAAGACTCTTCTCCCAGTTGAAGTTTTCAACAAATGGCACCAAAATCCAATCGTGGCCGGAAATCTACCAATCGTGTGGACCCCATTCCTGAGGAGTCAGGAAGAGAGTTTGACCCCAAGCAAGAGAAAATGACTGACACTGAGGCTCAGGAGGAGCATAGTCAGGCTGATGAGGCGCACAACTCACAGCACTCCAGTCATTCTCGACGCAGACGGGCAGAACGGGAAGCACGAAAGGCAAAGAGTTCCAAAAGTTCTCAGTCTCGCCAGAAAGATGAGCATATCAAAGGCAGAAAGGGAAGTCACCGAACTTCTAGCAGAAAAAACAGAGAGGATACTGATACTGAGACAGAGACAGAGATTGACTGGGATGCTGACACTGACAATTGAAAGAAGGTTCCCAAGCATCAGTCTGAAGCCAAGAAGAGAACTGGCGGGATCAGCAGTAACCGAAATGATTACACCGCTTCCCTGAAGATTTCCTTTCCCATGTTCAAAGGAGGGAAAAAGGATGATCCTGATGTTCACATACAAGCTTTTGAGCAGTATGTTGAACTCAAAAACATTGATGAAGATGATTGGGGGGAATACTTTCCACAAACTTTGAAGGAAGCAGCAAGGAAATGGTATTACCATTACCTTGCATGCCAGCTGAGATCATATAATAAATTACTTAAGGCCTTCAGGTTGGAATATTCCGACAATCGAGGGGATGAGGATATTCTCTGTGAATTGGATCAGATCAAACAGAGGAACTTGTCAGTCCGTAGCTATGTCGAAAAGATCAAAGAACTGACCAGACAATTGCAAGAACCACCGTCTGAGAAGAGATTAGGGCATGGTTTCTGAATGGGTTCAGAAGCAAGAAGCTAAGAGAACAAGAAGTACCAGCGCCTACAAAGAAATTCACTGACCTGGTCCAGCGAGCATTAAAACTGGAACAACAGGCTAAGAAAGAAAAGAGCCACAAGAAGCGAAGGACCAGTAGCAGTAGTTCGGCTACTGAAGCAACCGATTCGAGTGAAACATCCAGCAGCTCCGAGAGCATCGGACAAAGGAAAAATCAAAGAAAGGATCATGGACCAAGAGGATTAAAGAAATGGTTAGGCAAATTGCAGAGATTAGCCACACAAGACAGCTGGTCCGGAAGATGGAGACTTGGTGTTCAAGATGTAAATCCAAGGACCACATCTCCACGGAATGCCCACAATGTACCTACTGCAAGGCCTTCGGTCACCTATGGAATAATTGTGGCATCCGAATTCATCATTTTAAGAAAGGAAAGGATCTATCAGTGGTTGCCTACACTGAACCAGTGAAGGCGGATCCAATCAAAGTAGCCCAAGAAGAAGGACCAGGTACCAGTGGTACTGGTCAAGGACGAGGCATATACCAACCAGGAATGGGCAGAGGAAGAGGAAGAGGCAACTTCCAGACCAGAAGCATGAATTGCTACACCTATGGGAAGTATGGTCATTTTGCAGCCCAATGTCCAGATGCACCGGTAACAACTGCTACTAAGGCTAAGGCACCAGAGCCAGTCCTAGTCAGAGTAGTTACCAGTCAGAGCAAAGGAGTAATCATTGAAGAGATTCCAGACATTTCAGAAGTACCAGCCAACTCCAACAGCAGCAAGTGGGCCCAACAAAGGGAAGTTTGGAATGCCAAGGGTAAGGAAAAGGTGGTAGATAAGTGGCAAGAGCAGCGGGAACTAGCAGCTAAAATCACAGAGGATTTAGCTAAGAAGCTACCAGAGCAGCCAGAAAGTTCCGAGGCTAGAGTCAGTCAGAAGATACCAGCCCAATCGACTGATAAAGATCGGTCAGTACCGGCCATGACAGAGACCATGCTGGTTGTGGTACATGGACTAGCTAGTGAGATGGAAGAGGAAGGAAAGAGTAGTACTGCTAAAGAAGAATGGCAGTATGAAAACACTAGCTCTTCAAGATCTGACAATCAGTCTGACCAGGAGCAAGAGGAAATTCAGGTGAAAATTTGTGATAGAATCCAGAAGCTGACTGTAGAGCTGGAGGATATAAGAAAGACCTTACCTGAGGTGGCCAACTTTATCAGGCAGCGTAGGAAGACTGAGGCAGAGACCAGAACAGTAGACCTGGCGGCTGTCCGGGATGATGAAGTTCCACTTATTCAGGTAGATTACAAGGTCAGGAAGCAGTGGGAACCTCTCTCAAGCGTCATACTGGATGGAGGAGCAGGAGTCAATATAATGGGAGCCCATCTTCAGCAAAGAATGGGTATCACTAACATGAAACCAGCACCATTCAAAGTAAGAATGGCAGATCAACGAGTCGTACAAGCGACGGGCATGATTGAAAACATACAGATAAGAGTGGGGAGGGAAAAATTCAAAACTAGTTTCCTAGTTTTGGATGTCCAGGGAGCATATGGAATGCTATTAGGCCGCCCATGGTTAAGAACAGTACATGTTGTTCATGACTACGCCAACCAGACCTTAACCATAGAAGGGGCCAGTGGCAGAATCAAAATCCAGACCAACAACACCAGGACCTGGAAAAAGGAACTGAGGCCGAAGGAGTTGTGTCAGAAATACCGAGCTAAGAAAATTGAGTGAATGCTAGTGGCAATGAACATCTTTCCTTTGGCAGAAATTGATTTGAATGCAGTCCTAACAAACAAAGAACAAGCTGACAAGCAGAAGAGACAATTCCCTGATCAGTTTACTGAAGTCAATACACGGGAAAGAACCGTTCAGCTAACTGGAAGAATGAAGGAACCAGCGGATACTAGCCAAATAGAAGAATTAGTATGTTTTGAAGAGGATCCACTAAATCAGAATAATGATTCAGAGATGAATGGACCTTCTTGGGACTACGCTGAAGATTCGACCAAACGAAAAGGAGGAGGACCAAATTGGTTGCTTCCAGATGATCAAGAAGTGGAGGAGTGGAACCTGGGATCAGAGGAAAATCCCAGAATGATCAAAGTCAACAAGCACCTGAAACCTGCAATGAAGGAAAAGGCAAGGAAAATGTTCCAGAACTATAAAGATGTATTTGCCTGGGAACATACAGATTTGAAGGGAGTAGATCCTGAAGTCTGTCAGCACCGAATACCACTGAAACCAGAAGCTAGGCCAGTCAGATTGCAAAGATACCGGATGAACCCCAACTATGCAAAGAAATTCAAGGAGGAGATTGATAATCTTCTCAAGGCTGGGTTCATTACGGAGGTAGCAAGTAGTGATTGGTTATTTCCAATAGTCGTCGTTCCTAAGAAGAATGGGAAATTAAGGGTTTGTGTCGACTATAGGAAACTAAATGCCCACACCATCAAGGATCCGTTTCCCTTACCTTTTACTGATATGTTGCTTGATGAGATCACACGATATGAGATGTATAGCTTCATGGATGGTTATAGCGGCTATAACCAGTTACAGATTGCTCCGGAAGATAGGGCCAAGACCACTTTCATCACTGAGTGGGGAGCATTCATGTATCTGGTGATGCCTTTTGGCCTGTGCAATGCACTAGCTACTTTTCAGCGTGTATGATGGAGATGTTTAATGAATTTCTTCATCGGTTCCTCACCATTTTCATGGATGACTTCACTGTCTATTCAGCTGAGGAACAACACCTTCTATTCCTAGAGATGGTTTTTAAACGCTGTCAGGAGAAAAGGATTTGCTTGAATCCATTTAAATCAGTATTTCTGGTTTGTAAGGGACAGCTACTGGGACATGTGGTTTCCCGCAATGGAATAGAAATGGCCAATGACAAAGTACAATGTGTCCAGCAAGCTAAAGCTCCTAGAACTGCTTCTGAGTTGAGTTCTTTCTTGGGGTATGTGAATTTTCATAGAAGATTTGTACAAAAATTTTCTTCTCAAGCAGTACCACTATATGAGCTTACAAAGAAGACCAGTAAGCTCAATTGGACTGCTGAATGTGAGGAGAGTTTCCAGAATTTGAAAAAAGCCATTACCAGCAAACCAGTCCTCATGCAGCCGAATTGGGATATTATTTTTCATGTACACGTAGATGCTTCACGATTGGCAATGGGGGCAATATTAGCTCAGCCAGATGGCAGGACAGACTATCCGGTCTATTTTGCTAGTCGGAGATTCAGTCAGGCTAAACAAGGCTATACGACTACTGAAAGAGAAGCCCTCAGAATGGTTTTTAGTGCTACAAAGTTCAGGCATTACCTATTGGGGAAATTATTCCATTTTTATGTGGATCATCAAGCTCTTCTGTTTCTGATTAACAAAGTCATTATTCAAGGCAGGCTGATAAGATGGATGATGTTCCTTATGGAATTTGAGTTCAGAATTTTCCATAAGCCTAGCCGAAACCACTATGGAGCTGACTTCTTTTCCAGAAGTACAGAAGGATATTCAGAATCACCTCTGAGAGATGAACCAGTGGATGATGATTTATTTCAATTAGAAGCAGAAGAATCAGTGGATCCTGAATGGTATGATATTTATCAATTCCTTTCCCAAGGTGACTTTCCAGAAGATTGGAAACAGAATTAGAAGAAGGCTCTGATCATTTTACCATCATTGGGGGAGTACTTTATCGATTGGGTGTGGATGGTATACTTCGAAAATGTGTTCCAATGGAGGGAAGAATGCAAGTTATCTCAGAGGCACATAATGGAGAGTCTGGTGGGCACTTTTCCAACGAAGTAACCTACAAGAAGATTCTGCAAGCAGGTCTATGGTGGCAAACAATGATTGCTGATGTCAGAAGCTTTTGTAAAACTTGTGATATATGCCAGAGAATGGGCAGACCAACAGCTGCAGACATGACTCCCTTAATGCCAATACAACCATTGGGAGTATTCATGAAATGGGGATTGGATTTTATGGGACCTTTTAAGAAGGTGACTCCCAGGAAGAACAAGTACATCGTGATGGCTACTTGTTATGTTACCAAGTGGGTTGAAGCTAAGGCTCTTCCTGACAACACAGCCAAGTCAACTGCAAGATTTTTGTTTGAGAATATTGTCTGCCGATATGGATGTCCAGTGGAAATTGTGACCGATCAAGGGACACATTTCATCAATGATACTATGGAAATCCTATTGGATATGCTTTCAGTCAAGCATCGAAAATCTACTCCTTACTATCCCAGATGCAATGGACAGGCTAAAAGTAGCAATAAGACAATTAAGACTATTCTCACTAAGGTGGTACAAAAGAAACCAGACCAGTGGGATTTGAAGCTTCAGACTGCTCTCTGGGCTTATAAGACAGCTTATAAAGTAACTACTAGAATGACACCATTCAGAATGGTGTATGGAGCTGAAGATGTGGTTCCTATGGAGTTTATAATCCCCAGTCTGAGAATGACTGTAAAGTATGGACTAGACTTCAACCATAATCTTAAGAAACGACTGGATGAACTGATGCAGTTAGATGAACTCAGGCAAAGAGCTATATTGGAACAGGAAATTGTTCAACAAAGAAGGAAGCACTGGCATGATCGCCGAATTAAAGTCCGAGAATTCCAGAAAGGAGACTTAGTGCTTCTATATCAGTCAAGACTGGGTCCAAAGAAGCTGAATTTGAAGATTGCCTGGGCAGGACCTTTTGAGGTTGATTGGGTCTTCTCCAATGGCACAGGCAGATTAAAAGACTTATCGGGACTGATGTTGCCGGGAGTATATAATGGAGCAAAGATCAAACTTTATTACTCAGAGACCAGAGAAACTGGGTTAGAAGAAGTCACTAAGGAACTGGAGGTTGTTGATCAAGAGATACCAGAATGAGATATTTTTGGTCTTTTCCATGTGCAACCAGTTCCAGCTTCAGAATCAGATCAGGCTGATTTAAGAACCAGTACCAGTATGGTCCAGCCAGAGTGGGAGTCAGTTCAGAACCAGTATGAACACATTTTTCAAATTTTAAATGGCCAACGGTCAAATGGTATGCCAGTGATAATTATTACAAGGATGGGTTGCAGTCTTGTCCAATGCATGTTTGCCACGTCAGCAATGGCGCACACAAGTCTAGGTGCGGCGAGTGGTGGAGCTTTTATGGCGCGAACACGTATAACAGTCAGGAGAGTTAGAATTTTTCCTCATAAATCTCCTGCGCGACGTTTTCCTCCTGTCAACCATTCGCCATCGCCAAGCTCCGAAGTTTCTTCACTACAGCCGCAAACTTCAACCTCTGACGAGACAGCTGACTGTCAGACAACCTTACCAGCGACACCAGGCAACGGCTTTAACACTAGTAAGTCCTCTTCGCCTTCGCCTGTTTCATCATCGTCGACCTCACAGTGTATGGGTAGAAGGAAATGTTCAGAGAAGATGCAAGAAACTCTTGAAGAAACCTAGGCTATCATTGCAGAGGTAAAGGCAAGCCTTCCTGTTCTTCCATACAGTAAAATCCAACGATATGTCTTTACTGATCATGCAATGACTCTGCTACAACTCTGGGATCTGCGAGTTGTATTGCAAGCGACAAGGATTTCTTTTGATGCAGGGATCATCAAGCAAGTTCTTGATTCCTTTGATACAGAAAAAAGCAGTGCTATGATAAATAATAGGAGGGTGTCAATGACACCAGAAGCCATTGCATTTGCATTTCAGATGCCCAATGAGCCTAAACCATCGGTGGCAACTGCGCAGCAAATAAGTATTGCTCTAAAGGAGGATGAAGTAGCTCGAAAGAAGCGCAAGGCAAGTTCTCAAGGAGTTCCAGTAGCAGGACTAGAAGCCTCCGCTGCTTACAGGTTCATAGCCGAAGCAGTCAGTCTTAAGAATAACCCTACTTATGTGTCAGAAAAATTATTTGCTATGCTGTTGGCCAAGATACTGGATCCACAAGTCCATATCAACCTGTGTCAAATACTCTCGCATAATGTACTTCAAGAGACTGCCAAGTTGAAATCTCAAACTGTTTTCAAGGCATGGTATGTCTGGCAATTTCTGTATTGGGCTACTGCTCCAGATGTTAATGAGCAGGTAAAGCTGGCTTGGAGTGAGCAGCCTATTTCTGAACCTAAGAAAATTGAACTGTCCTCAGACGACGAGGAAACGGACAGTCAAACAACTTCCAAGGACCTGAAAAGGAAAGCTACTGCAGAGGAAGCTAGTAGTTCAAAGAAACCGAGAATTACACTGACCAAAAGCAGTGAATTCTTGAAGCAAATCGAAAGCCAGGTAAAGGCAGCGAGCACTGAGACAAATGTACCTGATCAGACAGTTGTCAAACATACAGTTGCTGCTATTACTACTGGGAAAGATCAGGTAAATCCAGTCACTGAGGCAAAGGTACCAGACTAGTCAGGGGACAAAGGCAAGAATCAACTGGATAAGGGGAAAGTTCCAGCGTCCTCAACTATGTCTGAAATACTTCCTGTCAATTCTCAAAACCCTCTGCAACTGGTTAAAAAGGATAAGCTGCAGCAACTGCAAACTCAGAAATTGAGAGGGCATCTCTTACTCACCAAAACTAATTATGCATTTCTACCTTATGTGGCTCCTTTGGCAATATATGAACCAATTGATTCTGATCCAACAACGGTCAAAGACAGATGTTCAGTACTGATACAGTCCTCTTGGAATACCATTGTCAACTGTGTGGGACAATTGGTGGAGGCTGCTGGATCAGAAGATGAAGTTAAAAAGCTTAAAGCTAACTTGGCAGAAGCACAGCATCAGATTGCCACACTCCAGAAATCCCAGGAAGTGTAAAACATACAACACAGGGTATTGGAAGCTCAATCAGAAAGAGCTCAGGAGTTGTTGAACAAAAAGTTAGCTAAAGTTGAATCTGAAATTATGATCATAAAGAGTCAAAGGAATGAAGCATCGAGAGCTGCCGAGCGAGCTGAAATGGGGCTCAGAACGAAGTGGATAGAATTTAGAAAGCTGCTATTCCACCATACAGCTCTGAAGCATTCGTTGACGGATAGATACATCTACAATAGCTTGTCTGAAATTTTGAACCCCGCAGGCAATGCTATTTTTTATTTAGAAAATTTAAAGTCCTTGATGGAAAGTCTGCAAAGTGATTTGCAGGACAAGGTGAGTGAGTTCAACAATGCTCTGATGAACCAAGCCATCATGGATTATATTGAGCAGCAGATATCCCCAGAGGAGGATGAAGAAGAAGAAGAAGATGAAGCTGATAAGGAGGAGGATGATCAAGAAGCCGGGCATACACAGGATGATGATGATGCCCCACCACCATCTCCACCCCCAAGACCTGGTATTGGTGGGACACGGCCAAATGAAGGAGGCCAATCACAACAGACCAACCAAACCAGACTGAGGAACAACAGGAAAGACAAGAAACAGAACAACAGTCGGGTCATCAGCAGATTGAAGAACAGCAGCCCAGTAACACTGGAGATGAGCCAACTAATCAGTCCCATCACAGCAGACAGGCTAAAGGGAAAATGAAGGCTAAGGAGGAAGGACCAGTGAATGATCATCAGCATTCACTACAACTCATTACCTTGAATAAGCAGCTGAGACATCAACAAGCCTCCATCACCAGACAGTATCTGGAGGATGATGCTCTATGGACTAATTTAGAAAGGTTCCAAAGATTATATGTGGGAGCCAGGAAATGGTGGAACATTGAAAATCTGATGCTTTCCATGATAAAGAAGCCTGCAGACTACCTGCGCATCCCAGTACAGTTCAGCTGTTAGAACGAGTTACAGAATGGATACTCAATGCTAATGAGAAAGTGGTAAACCCGCACTGGCAAAGACAGTCTACTGTAGATTGTCACTCTTTAGCTCTAGAACTGGAACTTCTGTTGGGTAACAAACCAACTTACCGCTGCATGAAGGATGTTAAGGTCCAACTTAAGGATATTCTAGTACAACTGCAAACTGCCATAGGTGTTTTGGACCAGAGAGTGAAAGCTATCTTGGAGGACCAGACAACCACTAGCAGAGGACCCCAAACGCGAATGTCAGTAGAAGTACAGGCAACTACTCTCTGAACCCTATTCCAGCTAGTAAGAATTACTAGGAAGATGATGCAATAAGAGAACCAGGCAGTTCTGAATTTCCTGGAATTTGTGCCTGATTCTCCAGTTCTCTTGTATGCTGTTCCAGCAAGAGAAACTGAGTTGCCAAGATTTTTTCCAGCGCTGTATCCTCAACATCAAGAACCAGTTGATCGACTCACATATTTCAAAATAACTGATGAGCTTAGGGATTGGTATGAGCGATCAACTGTGGAATGGAAGACTTGGCAGACATTGCTCAATGATGCTCTTCAAATCAATGACATCCAGGCAATGAAGGAAGAGCTACACAGGATTCAGCTGTGTATGGGCCAGTGGAAGATTCAGGTCATAGGATTGACTAAGATTACTAATCAGCTACTACAGCTCATGGTCGAATCTTCCAAACTGCCTGAGAAAGACATTGCAGCAAAGCCGGGTTTGGCACCGCAGTACAGGGAGATGGCTAAGATTCTTTTCGAAGCTCGCGTCAAAACCAATCAGCCTCTTCCCGAAGGATAGATCCATACTGCTTCGCATTGTCATAAACTGGCCAGAACCAGATTGAGCAAGGGCAGGCGTACATTCTATGATCCTGACACCAAAACCTATCATTCTCTCACACCTTATGAGGTAGAGATGACCACAGACCGGCGGGATCAGCTTGAGCAGGAGGCGATTTACCGACTGATTCAGAAGGAGAATGCTGATGCTGGGACTTTTCAGGCACCAACACGGTCAAAGAGCAAGGGCAAAAGGAAGACGGTCCAATGGAAGGATAGTGGGTAGTTCTATCTCAGAATTCAAGGGCGACTTTTCTTCTCAGCAGGCAGGGAGAGATGACAGCTCCACCTTGGCCTTTTCAGCTGCCTCTCGAAAAGATAGTGCTCTTTTCTAGAGCTCTGCATCCTTCACCATCTTCTCAATGTCAGACTCTGACAATCCACCAGAAGATGGGTTGTCAACATCAGAACCCGACAATGGATTTTTCAGTTCCACATCAGAACCAAACAATGGATTTTTCAAAAATTTTGGAATCTTGCCAAAATTCAAGAAAGAAGGGAAGGATGTAGACGACTGGCGCGTCACCATGTGGGAACGTGTTCTTAGAAGATGGGCAATGAATCATTTAGTAATTACTAGAGTAATTACTACGTTTAAATTCGAAGCACATAAATAGGGCCCATTATTTTGATATCGGGGGGGCAATTGTTATCACTTGTATTAGCTCTTGGAGCTATAATTGCACTTGAGCATCAGTGGCAGTATTATCGGCTACACTTTCTCTCTCTGTAATCATATTCACTGTAATCTCAATCATGATATATATATATTCCAGTGATACTGACTTCTCAACAGTCTTCTGAATCTGAATCTGAACTTTATTCCAGTCTTTAAGTTTGATTCTCATTTCAGTATTCATATTTCAGTCTAGTCATTGATTTCTGTCTAGTCTGCTGTCTGAACTCTTCCTACTCTAAGTAGCTGAAATCCTTCAACACTGGAATTAGCTATCTCAAGAGATCAGCTCCAATTCCATAGATTGGCTCAATGCCAATTGAGATTCAAAAGAATCAACAATAGGCTTTGGTTCTTCTTTAATAGATGCTAAGCCCAACGAACGACTCACATCGACAGAGGGAGTGACAATCCCAGAAGAGCTAAGTGATGTTAGCCCTACATCACATGGCACACAATACTATTATTATCGATTACACATTGGTAAGCCACAGAAAT
Organism: Adiantum capillus-veneris; assembly: GCF_014529385.1. Taxonomy (NCBI): domain Eukaryota; kingdom Viridiplantae; phylum Streptophyta; class Polypodiopsida; order Polypodiales; family Pteridaceae; genus Adiantum; species Adiantum capillus-veneris. Next base: position 96,498,834 of record NC_140934.1, read on the forward strand.
TGGAAACAAAGCTAGCCTCTCACAGTGGCCATTCCTCTTGCAATACTAAGAGCTTTTTGAACAGATTTTGGAGATTTCGTTAACTTGGCTTTGGGACTAAGCTTTTTAAATATTGAGTTTGGAGAACCCACTAAGCTACTTGACGATCCAAGGCCCCCACTTTCAGACACAACTTCATGCAAGTTTTCAGTTCTAGGGGCTACGCTTAAAGTCTCAAAGTAGTCATTGCTTGAGTTTGTAGTGAAAGCATCTATAATCAAGAGCAAGTTCAAAACAGTTTCCAAGATAAGCAAGACAACAAGACTCTTAAGCACCAAAAGAGGAAACGAAATGCAGAGGTATATTACCATCCATATTCGAATCCATAGCGCCTTGGTATAGAGAGTGATGCTATGCTTTGATAATAGATGTGGCTATAAGGTTTAAAAGACTGTACCATAGAGGAAGTAAAACTCTCAACAAGAGTGATCTCAGAATAGGAGGATTGTAAAACGTGATGGTTCTTCAAAATACCTTTGGCTTGTATATACTAACAACTCAAAGAGTGAAACGAGATGGATAATCTTGAGTACTTCAAGAAAGATAGTTTGAAAGTTCCACTCAAAGATTGGCAATAAATGCAGATTTTTACATTTGTTACCATCTATCATTATATAATATTGGGTCACGACCTATACACTCCATTAAGAGAGAGAGAGAGAGAGAGAGAGAGAGAGAGAAAAGGCTGCTCTTTTAATTAGCTCTACCTCGATTTTTGCAATAACAGTAAAAGCTACAAATAACTCAACTATTACTAGAGAGAGGAGAGAAGGGAAGACAGGTGCATCCTAAATAAACTCAACTATTATTAGAGAGAGGAGAGAGGAGGAGAGAAGTGCAAGGCTGCAAATGAAATAAGAACTACAACTAAGTAAATTAAGAAATCTAAAAAAATAGAAACAAATATGATTCTAAATCATCACATCAAAACGGATTTATTTTCATTCTTACTTTATGGAGAGAGGAGAAGAGAAGTGCAAGGCTACAAATGAAATGAGAACTACAACTAAGTAAATTAAGAAATCTAAAAAATGGAAACAAATATGATTCTAAATCATCACATCAAAACGGATTTATTTTCATTCTTACTTTATAATATTAACGATGAACCTTGAGACACTCAAATTTAATATTGAAAGTTGAATCATTTTTTTACATTAAAAAAATAACCCCATAGCCATAAATTTTCAATGCTAAATCTCCAAAACCTAACCACATACTCAGCTAGTCCAAATAATCCATCAATAGGATTAAATCATGGACCAAAATTGCATCATAGAATGTGGAGCTAATCGTTCTCAATTAAAAGCATCTCGCCACACCAAAAAAAAATTATAGCAAAGCAAAGCATAAAGTCCATCAACAACAATTGGACAAACTTCGAGATATAATTAACTTCAAAACATTACACAACATAAAACTTAATTGACACCGCAAAAGTTACATCTATTATAGTGTTGAAATTATTTAGCCCGTAACAAAGTGTGCTTGACCTCGACATACATTTAGCCACCCAAACCATCGAATCTCGTCAATGGTTCCGCACCACCCTGCAAAACAACAAACTGTTAAAACAAACAGCCATAGTAGAAAGCAACAAATCAAACAAAAAAAAAATCTCTTTACAACATACCGTAAATTAACACAAAATGCCGGTGACGACACATGCGACACCAAACCGCCATAGAGCGGCAGGCGGGACGACACAGCAGAGCAACGCAACACACCACAGCTAACCTGCACATTAGAATGCCCCGATCCACCACAGACCGACGGAGAAGACGACAATGCAGCACGACAACACCGAAAACAGCAACAACAGAACAGAATGACGTCTAAGATCCATCACAGACCGACGGAAACCAGCACAACACCTCACACCAAATGGAGACCTTTTCACTTGGACAAACCGCGTGGCAAGACCACCAAGTGGCATGACAAGATTGGCCTTGAAACGGGTGGCCCTTGTGGTATTCCTTTATTCTTGATAACTCACGCTAAGCGCGTCAAACACAAGAGCTCCTTAAAGCATAGTCAAATTCACTCTAGGCTTGAGAGTCTTTGTTCTAAGTTACAACTAGCACCCTGGCAATTGTCCAATTAGCTATTAATAAAGCTAGGGCAAACTAGGGCATGAAAACTTGTTTTTTTCTTGAAAGCCAATGCCTTGATTTTCTTCTCTCTCTCTCTCTCTCTCTCTCTCTCTCTCTCTCAAGTTTGATTCAGGAGGGAGCTAGTTAAGATTATACTACCCCCAGCATAGTCGTGCCTCTCTTACCCCTAGCAATAGATCTCCATTTCCCCCTTCCCTTCCCTTCCCTTCCCTTCATGCACTTCACCTCCACGCTCAGCAGTTCTCTCAGAGGTAGGATCTACTTATTCTACTTTTGTACCTTTGTCCTTTTTCCTGGTAGACGGCGGTTGTCTCAAAGGCCACTCTCGTAGTAGACGTTAAAAATCTTTCCTCTTTTTCTGTCTCTCTCTCTCTCTCTCACTCTCTTTCAGTTTTTGCGCAGATTGTTTTAGGCAGAAACTTGACATCAGCTTTTCTCTGTGACTTGCGCTCCTGGCTTAGGGATGACTTTTTCTGTGACTGCTTTTCCGGTTACATTAAACTTCAAGTCTCAGCACAGGTGCTTTTTCTACTGTTTTCCCTTGCTTGGCTTTTCTAGCACGCCATCATCTGCATTCACTTGCCACATCAGCAGGTCTTAATGCCAGTGACATATACTCAGGTATGAATGAGTCCTCCTGACCTCTGGCTCAGTCTTTGAAGGACTTACAGTAGATGCCAGCTCAATCTTCCAATTGGCGACCACATATCCCATAAGCATTTTCTGGAAGGTATGAGATCATCCACAAAAGACCTTGGCATTTCAGAACTCACCCTGTCCATGGCTATGTTAGTAAGACTCGGTCTTCCAATTGAGTTTCAAGGACAGCCATATCTTTTCCATGCTAATGCTGGACATTGGCTGGCATCCTGGTAAAAATGTATTCAATGTCATCAACACCATACGTATATCTCCATAAGTCCACAGAAGTCTGAACTTCCAAACTTAAAGACTGGGTGGAAACACTTGCAAAAGACACATAATCAAACCACACAAGCTTCTAAAGAACAGACGACGAAAACAAGGCAAAACTAATCAGGTGCTTCTCTGGTACAAAGATGTCAATGTAAAGTAACTAAACATAATACAAAAGCTACCTTTATAGAAGATTTACAGCCGATCCAAAATATGGCATCTCATTTAAAAGACACTTTGTCCAAAAAGGAGAAATCAATAAGGACGACTTGATTCAAAAACCAGCTTGTTAATACAAGCCAAAATCTTCAAAAGATCCTACATTATACAGGTCTAAGTTCTAACAGCAGCTATAAACGACAAAATTAAAAACAAATTGAAAGTTGATACAGTGCAAGGACATAACCCATCATGCCATGTGTAACTGATGGACAATTCCATTCGAAAAGTAATCCCTTGTGCTCTAAGCGTCCAAGGAAAACCCTTAGTATTTCACATTGTTTACTTTAATCCAAGCATAGAACTCTAAACTTCAATGAGAAAACTTAGAAACCGAACCTCAGAGCCACACTGTATGGGCTTTCATTGAATCAAATAGCATGAAGCATGCAAAATATTGCTACAACTTCAAAAAAACCTTTCAAACTACAATATGTGCCCTTGAGGAGAGCTCAAGGGAACACAGAGAAACAGTGTACTACTTCTTATAATGCTAGCCCTACACAGATGCACTGAAGCTTGGCCGGTGCACAAAGATGCAACCGAACTTCCTTGAGCTCCTAGTCCACGGCAAGGAGTACCAAGCATTTCGAGCCATGTCAAACACCAGAGGCAGCCTGAAAGAGCGATGATCGTCCTCCTTGCAAATCGACATCCAAAAGAGGCCTCCATCAGCAGAAAGTTTAGTGTGCCAGTCTCTTGAATTCACACTGGGGCATAGATGCTCAGGAGTTCTTGCCACCTCCACCCAGGTGGCCAGTCGCCACGGAGGTGAGTTTCAACTCCCACACTCCGAATCCAAGTATGGCATTGTCTGCACCCACCAAAATCTCACCTAGAAGAAGTCTGCTTTTGTACTTCACAAGTAACCTGCATCCACGACCCTCGTATTCATGGGGGACTGACGGGAGCAGCTCACTGGTCCATTTATCATGCCTTGCATGATACCCAAGCAAGCAACGTTCAAAGTCCTCCTCCTTCCTGTCATAATAACCCCGATCTACCCATTCCAACCACCAGAAATCAGCATCTACCACACTTAGCTCAAGGGATGAATGGGTGACTACAAAATCGCGCATCAACTGCACTGATTCGAAAAGAACATAGGGGTTAATGCAAACCACCTTCCAACAGGCTCGCCTGGAATCAAAGAACTCAAAGTATTCCGGAGCTCTGAAGTTAGTTAGGAAAATTTAGTAGCAACTTGGGTCCTGCGCATCCAGGGTCATGTCAAGGGAGCCATCCAACACTGAGCCTGCCATGGAAAGCTTCCCTGGATTTAAGGGAGGCGGGAGCACTTTAACACACCCGGTGAGGCAATTGAAAACGATAAAGTCGTAGCAGTCCTCCACACCTGGCCTGAGCACAACGGCCGACATGAGGCCTCCTGCAGAACGTAGAAAGAGGGTGTGAATGAGGGGGGGATCGTGGTGCTTGCCTTCAATCCTGTTGGGCACGCGAGAGAAGTTGCGGCCAGTACCCAATAAAGAGGAGAGCTTGGAATGGTACGGGTTGGGAAGGGGAGGCCGGAAAAAGGGCTTTTTCCGCTCTTCCCGCTCATTCATGTGTAGGTTGCAGCTGCTGTAGGCCCTAAAGCGCCAGTTAACATCGCCATACTTGGGCGGATGTCTTCAGCACGACCTCGGGCAGTTATACTTGGGGGGGCGAGCCATCACGAACCAGAGCTCCTCCTGGGGTGACTTCTGTGCCGCGGGCGGTGCGGTCCATGCTTTGCAAACACACCGCATCCGACAGCGCTGCCGAGCAGGCAGGCGGTGCAAAATGAGATCTTGGACGTGGGGAGGCAGCAGCGGCACTGCATCCCCTGCAATATGATCAAGATGGCCAGAATGCTCTCCTCTGTTGTCATTGCGACATGATTCACATTCTGTGCTGCTTCTTGATGTGGATCCATATCCATCGTGCTCTTCTCTCTTTAAACTCCTGCGTTTCTTCACCTGTCTGACCTGCGGTCTGTATCTGTGATCCACCATTTGCCCGTTCACTTGGTAAGCCTAATATCGTTTTTCGCTGCCGCTTGGAATGATCTCAGCCATTTCGCTGTGCGAGGCATTCTTTTATTTAATATTACGACCCAAAAGAAATCGCACGAGCTGCTTTTAATAACGACCTAATATTATCGCCAAAAAGATGCTCCCCCTGTCCGCATGCTTTTTGGGACGTAGGGGCCAGAAGAGCGACGATGAATGAACGCTTTAGAGGACTTGTCGATCGTTTCTTTTGAACATCTGACATCGGCTGGAAAGGTTAAAAAGGCAATGGCTTCTTTCTTTCGAAGGTTTGCACAGAGCTGCAAGCCGACTGCTGGAAACATTTAAGGCAATGGCTTTGAGCTACTTGACATCCAATGGTGCAATCTCGCCATTCCCCATCCACATTAGCCCGCTAGGGTTGTTTTGTCATCGAAGTGCCCATAATTAACCCTATGATTGCCCTTGGGCCACTGCGCCACAAAACCACAGCTACTCCACTTGGCCGCTACGTTTTTTGTCATGCACTACCTGTGCTCTCCCGTTGCAATGATCAAAAGTCAACCTGGAGAATTGCATTAAAGTAAAATCGAGTGCATGTGTGAAACGGCAGCTTCAAACAAGCTTGGCATGGGACCAGTAGGTAGATGGAAAGTGGCAAACAGGGCAGCCCTTGCTAACAACATGCGCAATAGCTACTTGGTTGGCAAGCGCCAGAAAAAGGACAGCCCAAGGCAGCTTGATAGTTGTGTCTAGCGCGTTGGGTGGGAATCGCGATGAGCCCACCATACATGTGCGTCATCGCAAAGTTTTCCCTATATATTCACAACAGTGGACGTTTCGAGTATACAAGCATGACTCCATCTCAACAAAACTGCAAGGTTTCACTACAAGAGCTCGCTTAAATTTCGACGTCAAATTGTCGGCGTCAATGGCAGGCGTCGGTATATGTGTTGTAACATTTAATGGCCTAATAACTTATGTGTAGCGGAAATTAGCACAAACATAGTGGGCATTTCATTAGAATAGATTCCTAATGAGAATTACAAGAGTGCTTGGGTGGAGAGAGCAACAAAAAGCATAACACCTAGTTAAATAGCATCAACAATACTTTCAAAAGAGAGAGAAATTAAGCTATTGACAACAGTTGAGGACTGGATTTGCATGGAGCCGGTCCCCCCTCCAAAAGGCTTTGTATTATGGTTTCTCCCATCAAGAGAGACATTGTACAATACAATTCTTTGTGTTCCTTCAAGACTAGCTAGTGCAATGAAGATGAAAGCTTCATGCACCAAGCAAAACACTTAGCAAACACAACTTTAATTATCTTCGTTCTCATACCCAAGACCTCACACACCTTCGAAGATGGTGAGAGCTAGTAGGGTATGAGAGTAGATTGAGAGGAAGAAGGAGTATCTTACGAGAAAGATGTACATCTCCTCACATAATCACTCATATTAGCATAGCTTAGCTTAGTAATTAGCTTGGTAGAGGAGATGAGCATGCATTGAAGCTTGGCTCTTGGTTGGATTTGCATCCACATGCCAAGAGTATGTTGATGTAGGCTTCTATCTCACAAGCTTGGAGTAGGTGATGAGCTCTCCATTAAAGCTTGGGAAGAGATAGTCTTCTCTTTCTTCACACATGAGATTGTGTGAGTGTGTGAGTGATAATGCCTTGCAAAAATCAGCCCCCTCTTTCTCTTGGGCGAGCCCTCTTGCTATTTTCTCTTGCAGGCTCCCCATTGGACCTCCCCAAGTCAAGCCAATGGCTATTAAGCAGCATAAGTGATAGCCTTCTGACATGTGTCCCCCTTTCCCCTTTTGTGAGAGCTTTAGGTAATTTAATAATTAAACTAAACTCTCATTGGACCCCTTTGTCTCCTGGCCAATAGGAATCAGGCAAGCCATTGGGCTCCTGAATGCTCATTGGACCCGTTGGGAGACTGTCCAATAGTCTTCTAGGAGACTTAATTCTCATTGGTTCTTTTATTAAGTGTTTTTAAATTAATTAAACTAGATTTACTCTAGCCTAATTCTCATTGGTCCACCTCCAAGGCCATCCAATAGGAATTGGGCACACCTTGTGGGCATCTAGATCTTGGCTAGGGAGCTGACATGTGTCCCTAATTCCCTTTGTGTAAAGGGAGCCTGTGTGTGTGTGTGTGACTTTCTCTCTCATCCCCTAGAAGAAGGGCTCACCCCCTCCCATGTAGGGATATGCAAAGACTTTTTGGTCACACACAAAGCATCCAATTTCCCCATGGGTTAACCTTTGGACACAACCTTTGAATTTTGGAACCTTAGCATTTTGGAAGTCTCCTCCCCTAGAAGAAGGGCTCGCCCCCTCCCATGTAGGGATATGCAAAGACTTTTTGGTCACACACAAAGCATCCAATTTCCCCAAGGGTTGACCTTTGGACACAACCTTTGAATTTTGGAACCTTAGCATTTTGGAAGTCTTAATGGGCTGAACCTTAGGGTCTTTTTAGCCCATTGTTGCACATGGCTCTTTTGCAGATGGCCCCCCCTTTGGATCCCTATTGTGGCCGGTCTGCTACCTTAACCAATATTCTAGCTTTTTCTCCCCTAGCACTTCCCCACATGATCAGTTTAATATGAGAAAATCATTTAGGAGAATTAGATATTGATTATTATGACATTACCTCTCTCTTGAAATCATAGTCGTCCTCGACTATGGTGTAGAGAAGATAAAGCAGATTCATGAGTCCTTTTCTTAGCGGGTAGAGGATCCCTTTTTACCCTACGACATCATTCCACAATGGATGACTAGTCCATTTGGCGCTTGAGAGCTTGAGGCTGCAGCAAGCATGTATGCACATTAGTCCTATCAGTCTTCCATAGTAGAGTGACAAGCTCTACTTGGTGTTTGGGAGACGTCGTCTCCACAAACTTGATCTAAGCATGCATACTACTTCATTTTTGTGCACAATAAAGAAAAAGAGAGTCTTATAAGACAAAAACTTTGTTCATTTTTAACATTTTGTACATTTTCTTACTCTTGGGAACCATTGTAAGCATTGACAAGGTTTAGGTTATCCTTTAATTGTATGCCTTGCATCCATCTAGCATCTTCTAAAGGATAATTCTTAAACTTAATAAGATATCGTCGGATAGTCTTACCGCCTCTTAATACCTTGTCTTCATGTCTGCACATTAGTCCTATCAGTCTTCCATAGTAGAGTGACAAGCTCTACTTGGCGTTTGGGAGACGTCGTCTCCACAAACTTGATCTAAGCATGCATACTACTTCATTTTTGTGCACAATAAAGAAAAAGAGAGTCTTATAAGACAAAAACTTTGTTCATTTTTAACATTTTGTACATTTTCTTACTCTTGGGAACCATTGTAAGCATTGACAAGGTTTAGGTTATCCTTTAATTGTATGCCTTGCATCCATCTAGCATCTTCTAAAGGATAATTCTTAAACTTAATAAGATATCGTCGGATAGTCTTACCGCCTCTTAATACCTTGTCTTCATGTCTGCACATTAGTCCTATCAGTTCTTCCATAGTAGAGTGACAAGCTCTACTTGGTGTTTGGGAGACGTCGTCTCCACAAACTTGATCTAAGCATGCATACTACTTCATTTTTGTACACAATAAAGAAAAAGAGAGTCTTATAAGACAAAAACTTTGTTCATTTTTAACATTTTGTACATTTGCTTACTCTTGGGAAGCATTGTAAGCATTGACAAGAATTAGATTATCCTTTAATTGTATGCCTTGCATCCATCTAGCATCTTCAAAAGGATAATTCTTAAACTTAATAAGATATTGTCGGATAGTCTTACCGCCTCTTAATACCTTGTCTTCATGTCGGAGAATGGACTCGGGCTGCAGCACCTCTTCTTGGTCCTCGATCTCCGGTGGGTCTTCAATAGTTGGTTCTTGAGGTGGCTCTCCTTTGTAATGCTTTAATAGGCTCACATGGAAAGCATTGTGTATGAGACAATGATTGGGCAATTTGAGTTGATAGGCCATCTCATTGATTGGCCTAAGAATCTGGAAAGGACCATAGTACCTTTTTGCTAGTTTAGCATAGTACTTTTGGTGGCCCGTAGGATTCTTGCCCGTTATGTGCCTTAATCGAGCCTTGGGAAACTTTAACAAGACCCAATCGTTTTCTTTAAAGGCTTGGGCTCTTCTGTGCTTGTCAGCAGCAGCCTTTTGCCTTTGCTGTGAGATAGAGATAGAATCCTTAATCTTTTGAAAAGATTCCTTGTAGGTCTCGGCTATACTCATCTACAGCGAAGATCTTCCCATGTACCTTAAGTAGCAAGGGACTTTTTGATCTTCCCTCAATTACCTCGAAAGGTGCTTTTCCTGTGGAAGTATGTACAGTGTTATTGTAAGCATACTCCACTAAGGGTAAGTACTTCTCCCATTGGGATCTTTGATCTACTTCCGTTACATAAGCTTTTAGTAGATCGAGAATGGTTAGGTTAGCTATTTCACTTTGGCCATCCGTTTGTGGATGATAGGCCAAAGAGAAGTTTAGCTTTGTCCCTAAATTCTCAAAGAGACCCTTCCAGAAATTACTGGTCATTCTAGGATCTCTATCCGACACTATGGACATTGGTAAGCCATGGTACTTAAAAATTTGTGAAATAAAGAGGGTTGCCATTTGATGGGCTTTGATAGTCTTTTTGACAGGTATAAAATGAGCTTGTTTATTGAACCTGTCTACTATCGTCCATATTTCCGTATTCCCATGGATAGACTTAGGCAATCCAAAGATAAAATCCATGGATATGCTCTCCCATGGTGAATTAGGGATTGGCAAGGGTTGAAGCAATCCAAGTTGCTTCCTTCTATCAAATTTTGTCTTTTGGCATACCACACATTTAGAAACATACTCTTGTATATTCACTTTCATGGTAGGCCAAAAGAAATATGTTTCAATTCCCTTTAAGGTAGACTGAATTCCCCTATGCCCCGCATAAGGTGGAGCATGAGATTCATACATTACTTTCTCACGTAGTGAGTTAGTAACACATAGTCTATTGCCATAGAGAAAATAACCATCTTGTTAGGTAAATGGTTCTTCTTTCTTCCCTAATGCAAGGGCTGAAATCACATCTCTAAAATCGGGATCAATAGTGTACTCATCTATCATTGCAGATAGATCATTGTGAGTTGCTATGGAAACCACATTCACTCTCGGCCATCTTGAGAGTGCATCAGCTACTTGATTATGCTTGCCAGCAATGTGAGCAATATGAAAATGAAATTGCGAAAGGAAATTTGCCCACCTCATTTGTTTTTCGGAGAGCTTGGTCTGTGTCATGAAGTACTTAAGACTTTGGTGATCCGTTCGCAGAATGAAAGGAGTCCCCAATAAATAGTGCTTCCATGAGTCTAAGGCATGTAGAACTGCAAGGAGTTCCTTTTCATATATGCCTAGAGCTTGCTCAACAGGGTCGAGCCTTCGACTCTCATAGCCTATGGCGTGCCCTTCTTGGAGCAAAACAGCTCCAAGGCAATCACCACAAGCATCACATTGACCTCAAATGGTTTTGAGAGATCCGGTAGTGTAAGCACAGGTTGAGAGATAAGCGTTTCTTTAAGCTTTTTGAAAGCATTGTTCTCCTTAGCATACCATGTATACCTAACGCTTTTCTTTGTTAGGTCATGTAATGGTCCCACAATTTGTGAGAACTTTTCTATGAAGCGTCTATAGTATGCACACATACCTATAAAGATTCTTAGTTCATGAAGATTCCTTGGTTTAGGCCATCCTTTTATTACCTCTAACTTTGATGGATCCATTTGGATGCCATCTTGAGAGATAATGTGACCTAAATACTGAATCTCTTGCAAGAAAAATTCACTTTTCTTTCGATTAACATAAAGTTTATTCTCTCTCAAAACTTGAAATATTACATGGAGGTGTTGCTTGTGTTCCTCCAATGAATTAGAGTAGATGATAATATCATCAAAGAACACTCCAGTGAAGGTTCGATGAGGCCTGAACAGCTTCTCCATCAAGCAGTTGAATGTGGCTGGTGCATTGGTCAAGCCAAAAGGCATGACAATATATTCGTAAAGACCAAATGTGGTGCGAAATGCGGTCTTTACAATGTCTTGATCAACTATCCTTATTTGATGATAGCCACTTTTTAGGTCAATCCTACTGAAGTAGGTCTATCCTTGTAGCTTATCAAATAGGTCTTCTACCCGTGGAACGGGAAACCTATTCTTGATAGTGATCCTATGTAGTGCTCTATAGTCGACACACATACGATATGTGTCGTCTTTCTTTTGCACTAATAGCACCGGTGAGCAAAATGGAGATGAGCTAGGCCTAACCATGCCCTTCTCAAATAACTCATGCACTTGCCGCATAATCTCCTCTTGTTGAGCTTGAGAAACTCTATAAGGAGGTTTGTTAGGCAGTGAACTTCCTGGAAGAAGTTCAATTGCATGGTCATCATTACCTCGTTTAGGAGGTAGCTCACAAGGGATGTCATCAATAAAAACATCTTGAAACCCCTTGAGAAAATTGGATAACTCTAATTCCTTTTGGTTGCTTTTATTTTCTTTTGCTAAAGCATTAGGTTCATTTTGAGAATCTTTACAAAAATCATGTACACGGAAATAGAGCTCTTTATTGACTTGTTGAAAGCTGGTGTATGTACAATGGGGATAGTGTTACCCATTTCCTTAGCATCTATATACATGTCTTTTTCCATGAACTTAAAGGAGATTCTCCTTTCAGGAAATTTAACATCGGCAGCCAGGCGGTCAAACCATGGTGCTCCTAGGATTACATCCTCATGCTTGAGAGGAGAGATAAAGAAGTCCTCTTTGTCCACATAGCCTTGGACATGAAGCCTCAATTTCCCAATTAAGGCTGTGACTGAAGCTTCTTGCCCCTTGAAGGCACTGTCTGCGGGTAGGACATCTCCCATCTCGTAGGATTGTATGCCTAGCTTGGTGGCCAACTCTATAGATATAAAATTGTGAGTAGAACCAGGGTCAAAGAGAATAAAAGCATCATGTTCTCTTACCTTTCCCCAAGCATGGCATAGAGGAGATCCTTTGTGATGAGTTTGGTGAGTCTCCTCCTCTTGGATTTCAACCAAGGAAGCTCTAGGAGGATCTTGACGGTTGTTCTTTTGGGAAAACGCGCGGTACGCATGCCCTTGTTCGCCGCACTTGAAACACCGGTTATCCTTGCGATAACACTCAAGCTCTTCAGGAGAGAGTTTGTTCTTACCTTTGTAAACTCCCTTCTCTTTAGCTTTGTTGGAGTTGCCCTTAGGAGACTTTTGGACATTGTCCTTCCCCTTAGGCTCATTGGAACCCTTGTTTTCCGGGGGCTTATTATTTCTTTTAGCCCCCGTTTGGAAATTGATTCGAGAGGCCACCATAGTATGGTGTATTACTGTCGATATGCTACGTGGACTTTGGGAGTTGACATACTCCGCCATTTCTTCGGTTAAGCCCGCACAAAATTGTTGCTTTTGCTCTCCAAAATAAAACTTTTTAAAGACAGTGGCTTTGAGTTGTAGGTCCCAAAACTTGTCTACATATTTGTGGATGGATTCATTGGGAGAAAGATTTAAGCTTCGCCATTCAGTGAGTACTTTGTCTTTGGCATCGGTGGCCAAAAACTGCTTCATAATGGAAGCTCTTAAAGCTTTCCATGTTCGTGGAGCTTCACCGTTGGCTCATAGGCTAGACCACCATTGCCTGGTGGACTTTTGAAAGTGCATAGCTACATGGCGTAGCTCAGAGGAATCCGTGAAGCCCTCATCTCCAAACGCCGCATCAAATTGTTGGATAAAGGCCAAGACTTTGTCCGTAGCACCAAAGGTACCATCATAGGTAAGGAAAGAGATGCTCTTCCCTCCATCTTTGAATTTCTTCAACTTGGATGACCTCTTCCATGCGGCATAGGATTTCCTATGGCCTCTTCTTTTTGATGGTTCAAAGGTTGCACCATCACTTTCTTCATAAGGTGAAGAATTTGAAGAAGGTGGAGAAGAGGGTGACCTCTTTCTCGCCTTTTTCTTGTCTTGATCTTCGTCGTCTTCACCATCACTTTCATAAGAGGAAGAGGATGAAGAAGATGGAGAAGAGGTTGTCCTCTTTCTCGCCTTTTTCTTCTCTTGCTTTTTATCATCCCTCTTTGAATTATAATGTGGAGAAGAGTGCGATGGTCTTCTCCGCTTTGGTGGTGATGGAGAGCGTTTAGCTCGCTGTCTTCGTGGAGCCATCTCCGCCGAGGTGGCGGGAGACTCACTTCTTTTTTGTTCCTTTGATGGAGGCTCTTGAGTTCTCCTTTGGGAAGGAGATGCATCATCAAGAAGTAAATTCTTGAGCCCTTCGTACGGATTCTCTTCTTCTTCCCGAATCGGAGAGAGACCTCTTTTGGTAGTCTCACAAGAAGGCTTCCTAGGTGTTCTCTCGTCATGGTGATGATCTTGGAGAATCCCGTGAGCACGGAACTGTCGTTGCACTTCGCTTTGGAGAGATGGATTTCCCATGGCTTGTTGAAGCCTAGAAACAAGATAGTTAACAAGCATTGGAGCATCATTAGTAGCTTGCTCATGAGAAAAATCAAAGTTATCAACATTAATTTCACTCTCTTTACTATTGTTAGCCATTCTAACAACTTTTAGGTGTAAACTTTTTAGGTGTACTTTGGCACTTCAAGCCCTAGTTGCTACTCCTCTTTACCCCTTTAGAAAAAGCACTCAAGCTACTGTACCCGTGGCTCGAATACCATTAATTGCAAGGAATAGAACAGAGGGTCTTTCGACACCAAAACAGCACCGGCTCCTGTCAAGCTTCTAATAGCTCAATAGTGGTTAAGCCGTAGGCAAGCCCCGTAGGACTCCACTATTAAGACCATAGCTCTCGACGGTGATGCCCCGTTAACTGCACGAAGGCAGGCGCACTACAAGGCTGAAAAATCCCTATTCTACTTACTCACAGGCAATTAATAATACCAACCATTTATAGCTAGCTTGAGGACCTCCCTTCTTGAGCAAGAAAAGAGAAACCTTGTGCTCTGATACCAATGTAACATTTAATGGCCTAATAACTTGTGTGTAGCGGAAATTAGCATGAACATAGTGGGCATTTCATTAGAATAGATTCCTAATGAGAATTACAAGAGTGCTTGGGTGGAGAGAGCAACAAAAAGCACAACACCTAGTTAGATAGCATCCACAATACTTTCAAAAGAGAGAGAAATTAAGCTATTGACAACAGTTGAGGACCGGATTTGCATGGAGCCGGTCCCCCCTCCAAAAGGCTTTGTATTATGGTTTCTCCCATCAAGAGAGACATTGTACAATACAATTCTTTGTGTTCCTTCAAGACTAGCTAGTGCAATGAAGATGAAAGCTTCATGCACCAAGCAAAACACTTAGCAAACAAAACTTTAATTATCCCCGTTCTCAGACCCAAGACCTCACACACCTTCGAAGATGGTGAGAGCTAGTAGGGTATGAGAGTAGATTGAGAGGAAGAAGGAGTATCTTACGAGAAAGATGTACATCTCCTCACATAATCACTCATATTAGCATAGCTTAGCTTAGTAATTAGCTTGGTAGAGGAGATGAGCATGCATTGAAGCTTGGCTCTTGGTTGGATTTGCATCCACATGCCAAGAGTATGTTGATGTAGGCTTCTATCTCACAAGCTTGGAGTAGGTGATGAGCTCTCCATTAAAGCTTGGGAAGAGATAGTCTTCTCTTTCTTCACACATGAGATTGTGTGAGTGTGTGTGTGATAATGCCTTGCAAAAATCAGCCCCCTCTTTCTCTTGGGCGAGCCCTCTTGCTATTTGCTCTTGCAGGCTCCCCATTGGACCTCCCCAAGTCAAGCCAATGGCTATTAAGCAGCATAAGTGATAGCCTTCTGACATGTGTCCCCCTTTCCCCTTTTGTGAGAGCTTTAGGTAATTTAATAATTAAACTAAACTCTCATTGGACCCCTTTGCCTCCTGGCCAATAGGAATCAGGCAAGCCATTGGGCTCCTGAATGCTCATTGGACCCGTTGGGAGACTGTCCAATAGTCTTCTAGGAGACTTAATTCTCATTGGTTCTTTTATTAAGTGTTTTTAAATTAATTAAACTAGATTTACTCTAACCTAATTCTCATTGGTCCACCTCCAAGGCCATCCAATAGGAATTGGGCACACCTTGTGGGCATCTAGATCTTGGCTAGGGAGCTGACATGTGTCCCTAATTCCCTTTGTGTAAAGGGAGCCTGTGTGTGTGTGTGTGTGTGTGTGAATTTCTCTCTCATCCCCTAGAAGAAGGGCTCGCCCCCTCCCATGTAGGGATATACAAAGACTTTTTGGTCACACACAAAGCATCCAATTTCCCCAAGGGTTGACTTTTGGACACAACCTTTGAATTTTGGAACCTTAGCATTTTGGAAGTCTTAATGGGCTTAACCTTAGGGTCTTTTTATCCCATTGTTGCACATGGCTCTTTTGCAGATGGCCCCCCCTTTGGATCCCTACTGTGGCCGATCTGCTAGCTTAACCAATATTCTAGCTTTTTCTCCCTTGGCACTTCCCCACATTAAATATCAGTTTGAGAAAATCATTTAGGAGAATTAGATATTGATTATTATGACATGTGTAGGTAAATCTCGACGGAGATGAAGTTTTTAAAATTTTGAATTTTTGAATTTTCGACGCTCATATCGCCAGCTATACCAGCTCCTATATCGATGTCTATATCGGCGTGCATACCAGTGCTCATATCGACGCGTATACCGGCACTTGTACCGATGGACCCTGCAAAAAACTGAACCGCGAATCTTTCCTTCGCATTTTCCTCCTTTCTTTGCTTCTTCTCTTGCCCTCCTTCTCCTCACTTACTGCAGATCTGCTGCCTCACGACTTGCCGGAGGTGAGATTCCCACTCGTGGACTACTCCCCGTCATTAAGGTGAGATTCTTTTCAAGTTTCCTTGTAAGTTTGTGCAATTTAGTGTATGTGTGTGTAACATAGCATGTCTGTGTGTGTACGCATTTTTGCCAATTTTTATGCAAATTTATTTTAAAATTATGTTGTACTTTAAATTGTGTTGGTGTTATGAATGTTAATGTAAGAATGTTCAAGTTATAAAGCTGGTTTTAGTCTTGATTAGTTTTGATTACATTAAATTATTTTCATATGTTTGACCATTTTAAGTTTAGCGGTTTAGTGATTCAGGTTTAGGTTTAGGTTATAGGTTAGCGGTTTTGGATTTGACCACGTTAAATCCGCTTATTGTTATATTAGTTTCAGTAATCCGCTTTAGGGTTAGCTACTTATGGAAAGCGACGTTTGTTGTTTCAGTCCAGTTACGATTAGAAACTTGGGTTTTAGTTGTTTGCAATTTGGTTGTTTCGGGCCGCTAATTAGGGTTAGCAACTTTAGATTTGGCCGCTCCAAATCACCTTAGCCGGTGTCATATTAGTTTAGCCATTTCAATAATCTGCTTATAGGATAAGCGATTGAGCTATTTCAACTCGCTTAGGGTAAGTAGTTGGGCTATTTCAACCCACTTAGGGTTAATTGTTGGGTTATTTCAAACTTCAAAAAAACACAAACAAACTTCAAAAATCGCTTGTGCACTTGGGGTAAGCAGTAGGCATAGTGGCTAGAAGGAATGGCAAGTGTGCAAACCATTTCTGAAGTTCGACTACGTTTTTTAGACAAAAAAACGCAAACGGACTTCAGAAATGCCTTGCACACTTGCCCTATTTGCTTGCTACTTTGCATATGGTTTGCCCATTTGCTTGCTTTTCGTTTTGGCAAGCCATATGCGTTCTTGTTAGCAAAAACGAAAAGATAGAAAGACGTTCTTGAAGTCTATATGCGTTTTCAAGGAAAAATGCAAGCGGACTTTAGGAACGGATTGCTCTCTTGTCGTTTGTGCTGACAAGAACGCATATGGCTTGTCCAAACCATCAATAGGATAAATGGAAAATCCATATGCAAAGTAGCAAGCAAATATGGCAAGCCGTGTACTGAACAGAAAGCAAAAATTATAGGTGCACAAGTCGTTTCTGAAGTCCCTGTGTGCAATCCATATGCATTCTTAGGGTTAGCAGCTTAGGGTTAGGTGGCTCTTGAAACCCTCTACATGCATTGTCATGTAGACGCTTGCGTGCGTGCGTGCGTGCGTGCGTGTGTGTGTCGCATCCATGAATATAGAGACGAGATTATTACCTTGTGGTCCTAATCTTCGTGCTCCTCTAGACTGAGGTGTGCGGGGATGAGGCAGGGCTAGAGAATGTGAGGTTGTTAGAGCTAGCAGAAAATAGTAGAAAAAACGCAAACGAACTTCGATAGACGAAATAAATTAACGCAATCAGACTTCAAAAGTGCACACTAACTTCAAAAACCCTAATATATATTCATTGACCAATAAAGACGAGATTATTACCCTGTGGTCCTAATCTCCGTGCACCTCTAGACCGAGGTGTGCGGGGATCGGGCATGGCTAGAGAATGTGAGGTTGTTAGAGCTAGTGGAAAATAGTAGAAAAAACGCAAACGGACTTTGATAAAGGAAGTAAAATAACGTAATCGGACTTCAAAAGCGCACACAGACTTCAAAAACCCTAGTATATAGTCATTGACTAATAAAGACTAATTTATTACCTTGTGGTCCTAATCTCCGTGCACCTCTAAACCGAGGTGTGCAGGGATCGGGCATGGTAGAGCTAGCGGCAAATAGTAGAAAAAATGCAAACGGACTTCGAAAATGACTTGTTTACTTCAAAAACGCAAACAGACTTTGAAAATGACTT
This sequence comes from Adiantum capillus-veneris, assembly GCF_014529385.1. Lineage (NCBI taxonomy): Eukaryota > Viridiplantae > Streptophyta > Polypodiopsida > Polypodiales > Pteridaceae > Adiantum > Adiantum capillus-veneris. Next base: position 96,516,903 of record NC_140934.1, read on the forward strand.
GTTTACTTCAAAAACCCAAATGGACTTTGATAAACGAAGTAAAATAACGCAATCGGACTTCAAAAGCGCACACAAACTTCAAAAACCCTAATATATAGTCATTGACCAATAAAGACAAGATTATTACCCTGTGGTCCTAACCTTCGTGCACCTCTAGACCAAGGTGTGAGGGATTGTGCATGGCTAGAGAAGGTGAGGCTGTCATGTATTGTCATATAGTTAGTAGTGTGTAGTTATAACAAGAGTGATTTAATTATTTGTTGCATCATTGGTAGATAAAGTGTGGACGATAGGATGTCGTGTCCTTGTGCGCATTGCAAGCATCAGATCTCTCGAAAACGAAAAATTTGCGACCAGCACATACGCAATAACGGTCTCTTTCCCATAAAGCAACTACAAGACCTGTGTTGTCAATCTCATGGTCTGGAGATAGTAGATCAACCTCCGCAAGTAGATATTGCTCCAACTTCATCCGAGAGAAGACAATTTTCAAACGAACAACCATCGACTGAGTCCACCCAACTAATATCTGATGTGGCATTTCAAGAACTAGAGATGGAGCAGATGTTAGACGCGTTCTTTGACATGGATCCCATCATTGAAAACATAGAAGAGGACAATATTCAAGGCAATACTACGAACCAACCTCAGTCATCCCATCCATATCGACGGCATGATAGTAACGATAAAGAGGGCGATAAAGAGGGCGAGATGATGCAAACTCTTGCACGTATGCCGCTTTAAAATGGTGAAAAAATCTCAGTTCTCCGTACTGCTTTGACAATGCTTAATTTACAGTCTGCCTACGAGTGGTATGACGCCTTTGTCACACTGAGATCTTTTCAGGTAAATACATTGTATCCTAAGCATGCCAAAGCACAAATTACAGTTCCATAATGTGATCAAGGGGTTGACTTTTTCATGTAACGACAGGTTGCTCAACGAGAAAATCTTGGGAATCGCATGTCCCCTACCCATCTAGCTGCTAAAAAGATGCTTACTAATTTCGGCTTGGACAATGACAAAATACATTCATGTTCTAATGATTGGATACTTTTTTGCAATGAGTATGCAAATTTGGAACAGTGTCCCAACTGTGGATCAAATAGGTATAGAGAGGACACACAGGAAAAATTTATCCCTGCAAAGGTCCTTCGTATCATTCCAAGAATAAAGAGCATGTTCAGGTGCAGGTCTATAGCCGCTTTGATGACATGGCACTTAAATATTAGATTGACAGATGATGTATTACAGGTACCTACTGACTGTCATGCATGGAAGCACATAGAGGAAAGTTGGACTACATTTAAGAATGAGTCTCGATGTATCCGCTTTGTTCTGGCAATGGACGGAGTAAACCCATTTGGATTACGGAGTTTGTCATAAAATCTAATATCTAACCAACCCAAATGATTTTCTCATATTAAACTGATCATTTAATGTGGGATAATAAACGGGAACAAGGGTTAGAATATAGACATGTGCTTACGGATCTATCTCAACACGAGAGCAATGGTAAAGGGGTCCAAACGAGAGATGGTATGTCAAAGAGCAAGGCTAACTAATGGAGCTTAAAAGACCTTAGGGTTAGCTTCATTAAAGACCTCCAATGGTTAGTGCTAAAAGTCTTTTGACCTTAGGCAAGCTAGCATTGAGCTTGAGGTGGGAACCAGACCTAAGCTTAAGGTGCTTGTCATGCTTGAAGACTAAGCTACTTGAGGTGCTTGTCATGCTTGATGACTACGGTACTTGAGGTGCTTGTCATACTTAATGCAGAAGGTGCTTGAGAAGCTTCCCATGCATGGGGGGTAAGGTGCTTGAGTCAAAAAGAGATCCTACAAAGGAGGGGGAAAGCCCCAAAGTTAGGGTAATCTTTGACTTAACCTCCCACTCACTCAAAGGGCACCCCTTTTCTCAAGGGGCACATGGGACACATGTTAGACTTTCCTTACGCTTAGCCACATGGTGTGCTTGAATGCTATTGGTTGGGCTCAAGAGGGGTCCAATGAGCTTCTAGTTCCATCCAAAAAATATCTAGATGTTTTTGAGCTCTCTCTCTCTAAGGGGTAAGGAGGACACTTGTCCAAAGACTACCCATGTACTTGAAATGCATGTTGCATGTGATTGGCTAGGGGGAGAGGGGTTCAATGAGCTTGAGGCATGAGAAAAAGGTAGAACTCACCCCGAGCAAGCAAGGGGTGTGTTGGGGGGGTATAGACCACACACACACACACATTTTGTGGATTCATTCTCACTTGGTGAAAGTAGAGGAACTCCACCTCCTTCTCCAAGCTTGTGAGAAGTGAGAGCCTACACCAACACTCTTGGCTATGGAATGCAAATCCAACCAAGAGCTATGCTTCAATGCTTAAGCTGGCCATCTTCTCCATCTTCATTATTATGCTATTATGTATGCTAGCAAGAAGAGTGATGATAAGTGAGGAACTATTTCTTTCTTCTATAAAATGTTTCTTCTTCCTCTCCCTACCCTCATTCCTCGCTAGGTCTCTTCACCTTCGAAGGTGTTTGAGGCCTTGGGACTGAGGCTTGGGATAGTTAATGCTTTCTATAAAGTTTATGTTATGCTTGTGATGCATGAAGCTTTCCATCTTCATTCCATCACCTAGACCACAAGGAACACAAAGATTGTATTGTACCAAGTCTCTCTTGATGGGAGAAACTATAATACAAATGACTATTGGAGGAGGGACCGGCTCTGTATGAATCCGGTCCTCAACTGTTGTCATGTTCTCTAAACTCTCTCTCTTGCAAAAGTATTGTTCATGCCAAGATAACTCATTTGTTGTTGTCACTGATCGTCCCAAGGAAAGTACAAAGCAAAGAACATGAACGTCTACCTTGCACCACTTATTGAAGAGCTCCAAATCTTGTGGACAGGGATCAATGTGGTTGATATGTCCCGACCAATCGAACGATGAAATGTACATGTGCAAGGCATTCTCATCTAGACCATGCACGATTGGCCAGGCTTCGGTGAGTGTTCAAGTAAGTGCCTTTGAAATCCTCACATTCATGCTATTCCTGGATATGCCAATGCTTTTAGATTTTAACTTTGTGATTTTTCAGGCTTGAGTTACTCAGGCAATCATGCATGTCCGAAATGTGGTCCTCGACTTGGCTTCCGCCACTCTAATCGTTTAAGTAAGACAGTTTAAGGAGCATGGTAGATTTTTACCTGAAGGACATGAGCTATGTGGACCAAACGTATGCAAACATGACATGCATCCACTGAAAGCGAGTGATGGGAAAAACATGTGGCTGGAGAGGGGAGATTTCATGCCACCTGCAATGAAAAGACTTTCTATTTTCCATGAACTCCCGTACTGGAGTGACCTGCTCATTAATCATCTGCTCAACCCAATGCACATCTTCAGTAATGTGGGGGAGATCATATGGAAAACCATCACTAGAAAAAGGGAGAGCAAGTCCAAAAGAGATGACCTACAAGTTGTAAGTTGAATGCCAGAGATGTGGCCTCGACTTAAACCCAATGGATAGTTTGCTATACCAAAAGGCCATGGGTTTTGAGTCGTGAAGAAGAGCAACAAGTGAAGAAGACTATATCTTCATTCAAGACTCCCACTGGGTGCATGCGATGTTTGAAAATGGCTTTTACGAAAGATGACAATCTTAGTGGTCTTTAGTCCCAAAATTGGCAAAAAAATTTACAGTTTATCTTACCAATTGCCATAAAGGATTGTTTGACAGATGACATTAGAAGAACAATCTACAAAATCAGTGAGTTGGTATGCTGGATTAGTTCAAAAGAGATAAGAGAAGACAACATCAATACAGGACGCTTAAATGCTATTGAAGCTGTGTGTATGGTGGAGAAGTAATTTCCAACAAACATTCTTATCATCCAAATGCATGTACTTGTGCATGTGGTCGATGAAGAAGCAGTTGTTGGGATAGTCCATAGCAGGTGGGTGTTCTTCTTAGAGAGATTTATGAAGACTTTAAAGGGGTTCGTTCGTCAAAGGGCTCGCCCCAAGGGTAGCATGGCCGAAGGATGGCTTGTACAAGAGTCTCTTGTCCTTATCAATGAATTTTTGGGCTCAATTGATCCAGAGATGTCCCGAATGTGGACTACTGAGGTCAACATCAAGGTGACAGGGGATGAGCCACAGGGACAAGGCATCGTTAGGAAGATGGACATCACAATGCAAGAAAAGGTTATGAGATTTTGCCTTCTCAACTCAGACATCATGCAAAAGTGGCCAAAGAGGTACGAAGGGGAAAAGCAACAACGCTTGACAAATCGCCTGGAATTTAAGCGCAACCGTGCCATTAAAACCCTTCCTTTTCTAGATCATTTTCAAAAATTGCCTGACTTTCCAATTGAGCGGTGGTTAGATGCGACAATCTCAAAGGCAAAGAGGAATGGAGTGTTGATTACTGAAGAGGAAGAGGAAATTTCAAGGGGTTGTGATTGCCATGTAAATTTTCACAACTTCCTTTTTGAGCTTCACATGATCACATTACTTTAATAACTTTAAGTTTGTTTCGATTTTGTGGCTGCAATATTACAAATATGGAGCTTTGTGGTCGCATGGGAAACACTTTAAAGTGCAACGGATAGACGAATAAAGGGTCACCTTTGATAGTGGTGTTAGGGCTAGCTTCGTCCAAGAAAGTAGGAGTAGTGGCAGGAATGAGAACACAGAGACTAGCGAGCTTGAATACTTCGGCTACATCCAAGACATCTTGAAGATTAGCTTTAGAAAATTTTATATTTTTATCTTTGATGTCAAGTGGTTCAAAGTTATTACCAACGGCCCTAATGCAATTGTGCACAAAGAGAAGAGTGGATTGATTCAAGTGAACTCTAGGCGGGTGTGGACAGATGCGCGGGATACGTTCGTACTTCAGCAACATTGTGAACAAGTTGTGTTCACACTAGATCCACTATGGATAGAAAATGATGAAAAAGATTTGTCTAAACCGCGCTGGCTCTATGTTGAAGCTGATGTTGGAGCTTTCAAATACCGAAGTTGATGCGGAGAGCAACGAAGAAGTGGAGTTTGATGACGAAGATGCAAAAGTATGAGATAGACATCTTTGGTGCATCAGATCTCATAGAAGATGAGAGATTAACTATTAATTTTTGCTAGGAACTCTTTTGTAAAACTCTTTTTATTAGTCTATAATACTGGATAGATTCATTGAGTTGTGTTGCAGCTTCATTTTTTTGTTATTTGTATTGCTTAAGTGTTTCTTTGGTAAACTAACGTATTTTATCTGTGTTATTTGTGTATCTGTAGTCATGGCCGATGACGATGATACATACTCTCCTAGTTTTAGTTTTCCTGTCACTCCAGCTGGCATGTCACTCGAGCAGATGGGATCCTTTTTTACACAGTTCACACCAGAGCAGATTAGTTACGCACAGAACCTTTGGGCAACTGGTTCCTCTAGGCCTCCTATGGCCGCCCCTATGCCTAGGACTAGTGTGTCCTCTACACCGACGGGTGATTCATCTTCGAGACAAGGTGGGCATCGTTCTGAAGGTGGTGGTTGTTGTGGTAGCGGTTCTACCGATGCATCCACACCACCGAGAGAGCGTCCACCACTCTCTTTAGTAGATAGTTTACTGATTGGCATACCACATACACCTTGGGGATCACACGAGTATGATCCTAGCAAGGGGTGTACAAGAGCAGGGATGGGCATGTTGTGGCGGATAGGGTCAGAAAGGCCATGCGACTGAGGATTTGGTAGCTCTGTATAGTTTAGTTTGGCCACTCTGTGATGGAGATTTTGGATAATCAAGATGATGAAAGAAAGAGTTACATAGTCGACGCCATTCACAGAGAGTACATGTCGACAAAGGGGTATGATCCAATCTCGAATGACTAGATTTTGGGTGTGGCTTGTGCCACAATGTCACACCCTCCGTCAGAGATGAGAGACAGGTGCAAGGATGGTAGTCCAAGCCAGCATGGTTGGACGCAAAGGAGTGGGCGCGGGGATTGCACGAGAGACACAAGACAATCCTGATAGATTTCAGTAGCAGAGAGATGCATCCAGAGCACGTTTGGAGTCTACTAGAGCGTCACATCTTGGGAGTGGAGGCTACGACACACTTTGACATGAGTTTGTAAGTATCATATGTATGCTTTAAATTATCAAAAATGTATATGTTATTTGAAGATTTATCTCATGATAAAACCATAATTTTGCAGGAAGTTGCCGTGAAGCGCCCTCCAACACGCCGAGAGGAGAAGTATGGGCACAAGCATGGACTTGTGGCCCTTTTGACCCAGCTACAGGAGGAGTAAGAGGTTGTCAACTGGGAGGCATTACCACGAGGGTGACATCCTCCATATATGTTTTTTTGTAGCTGTGGTCTTCTTGATACAGTCTTACTCAGTCATTGTATACATGTACAATTTTCACGCTTATGTTTATGGTTTTGCATTCCGTTTGCGATTATGAATGTGGTATGATAATTAGGTTATGGTTATCGTATGGCACAGAGGTTATGGTCATGGTTTGACAATCAAATTACGGTTATGGTTTTGTAATGATGGTATGGCAATCATGGTATGGTTAGGGTTTGGCAATCAAGTTATGGTTATGGTTTTGCAATGATGGTATGGCAATCATGTTATGGTTATGGTTTGGCAATCAGATTATGGTTATGGTTATGGTTTTGCAATGATGGTATGGATGTTATGGTTATGGTTTTGCAATGATGGTATGGATGTTATGGTTATGATATGACCAACAAGTTATGTTTATGGTTATGGTATGGCAAGTGGGTTATGTTTATTGTTTTGCAGTTTTCAAATCATGTTTTAATTATGGATATAAAGTCTTCATGCCGTTATGCCTATGGTTTGGGAGTCGATGTTATGGTTATGCTTTTGAGAACTTGTCATGATTAAGCTTTTGATTTTGTGGTTTTGTTCTTCTTACAATTTTGCTAATCTATATACACTCGCTCTTTAGCATCAAGTTGTAGGTGGAGTGCGGTTGCTTGTGCACTCTTCCTTTGGGCAAAGAGGGCTATTTTTTGTTGCTGCAGTACATGCAGCATCAATTCCCAGCCCTCTCTGTCCAAAAAAAAATTTGCAGGTTTGGCCATCGATACAGATTTTGGTATACACGCTGCTATATGCCTCGGAATAGACATCAGTATAGTAAAATATCGTACCGGCCCATATTTAAGCGGTTATTTCGGTGTTTTTTTCATAGATTATTCCGACGGCCTATAAACCGATGCATATACTGACGACACAATACCGACGTCTATTCCGATGTTTATTCCATCGCATTTTACTTTTAAAACAAGCTTTGAGTCGTTTGTATTCGCGTCCATTTTTGCGCCGCGTGTTGTAGTGTTTCTTATTTGTCTCCAATTCCCCATGCCTATATGTTTGCTTGGTTGACACATATGGGTTACGAGGCAAGGCATGGCTTTTGTTTCTTACAATTTCTGAAGAGATTGCAATGCCGACTCTCCACCATACTTTTATATGGCACTTCTACATGACTGCACTATATTTTTAGCATTTTCACTATTTGCCTCACTGGTAAGACAAAATGTTTTAACTATTCACATTGCTTTTCTATAGCTTGATAGAAGCATCATGGCCCTCTATGATACACAATCAAAAAACGCATGTACATGATTGTCAGGTCAGTAATGCACTTCAACTTTTATTGCAGCCCATTGTTGCTTCATGTATTTACTTATATAATTTTTCAATGCTTCCTTTAGTTTAGTTAGTTACATGTTTCTCCCACTAGTATACACTCGATCTTGATCATTGTCTATATATATCAATTAACACATACTTCTTTCCTTACAATTCAATAATGCTAGTTATATATTGCAATAGTCAATGCACTTTGTTCGTATTTTGTATATTCCTGGAAAATTCATGTCATTTTACATATGTCATGGTTTGTCTCATACTAGATCTTAGTATGAGTGTCTCAAGGTGGGTGGATGAGACTACAGTCCGAGAGTGTCAAAAGTTGAGGACTGAGCTGCAACCAAATTGAAACTAGCTCATCACCCATATGCTATGTCATGGTTTGATCATTCGTTGTTTCAATGTCCTCAATTTCATGTCCAATCAGTCATTTGTGATTTACTAATGTCCTAACCGACAAACTTCTGAAGCAAGACCCACCAAGTAAGACTATAATTTGAAGTGTCAAAAGAACTAGTATGTCTTGACTGGTTTGTCTTCATTAAAATAGTGTCTTTGTCAAAGTGTGGATGTGAATTTTGACCCTCGAGCCTCTTTTTTGCAACAAAACCATACATACGTATGGTGGGGAGGTGGCGCTATCCTCACCCAAATTTTATAAGCCGTAGGGAATGTGCACTTCCTCCGTATGCTTTTTTCCTCCTCCAATGTTGAAGAGACACATATGCTTCTCCTCCAATTTTGGTCACTTCTTTTCTTTTGGATTTGTATAGTAAATGCAGAGGAATACATTACCTTCAATAAGCTTCAATGTATAGCATGATGCCCATCCAACATGCTTCATCCATGTTAATCAACTTGCATCCCTCCGTGGCTCATGGTAATGTCTTACACCCAACACACGACATTATGGGAAGGAAGATCAACAAGCATATCCTATGTATTTGAAAGAACACCACACTTTGCATACTTATCCACAATGGCATTCCCCAACACAATGTTATCCTATAGCACTCTTTGCTTCACAATTTTCCCTCGTTTCTATGGCCTTAATAGCGGCTCAACATTTCAAGAGAATGATGTATACCATTGCATTTGGAAGGATTCCCTCATTTAAATCAACTCATTGCTTTGATAACTTCACATGCTTCTGTACCCTAAGGATAGTGTGCTTCACCACACAACGTTCTATGAAGAGATCTTATGAAGCGCATTTTGTGCCTTCAAAAGAGCATGGCACTTGGCGTACTTATCTACAAGAGCAACAACAAGCACAACATTACACTATAACAATGCATGTTGTACAACCTCATCATGAATTTGTGTACCCTTCACAAGCTCTTTGATAGAGACACAAGCTTTCAAGGCACAAATGCAAGTCACTGCACTTGGAAGGACACCCTCTCATTGCATGTGTTCGAACCAAAGCATTGCTTGCTCACCTTGTTCTTCTTGTGCATGACCCAGGTGACAACATTCCAAGAAAGGATCTTCTCCAACATATCACATGAAATTATAAGAGCACCACATTCGGCATACATATCATCAAGAGCATAACACAATGTATTTTATTTTCTAGTAGCCCTTGATTAGAAATAGTGTGATAAATGCCTTTCCGCACATCAATTATGGCACGAGATTTCAAGAATGCTCTCTCACTTCATGCATTCGAAGAATTTCAATGGTTGCTCACCTTGATCACGTTGAGCATATTTTCTTATTAGTATACTCCAAGTCACAACATCTTGAAAAGATAATTGTTGAAGCACATCTTGGGATTTGGAAAGAGCACCACATCTGGCATGGATGTACACAAGGTCAGTGCTCGTCTTCACAATATTATACATGCATAGGTCATTGCAGTCGAATAGATGTCATGATGCACCATGCATTCAAAATAGTCCAAGAAGGGATCTTCTCGAACTTATCACATGGAATTATAAGAGCACCACATTCAACATACATATCATCAAGAGCAGAATACAATGCAATGTTATTTTCTGTATCCCTTGATTGGAAATAGTGTGATGAATGTCTTTCCGCACATCAATTATGGCACAAGCTTTCAAGATGCAGATGTAGCATTTGAAGAATGCTCTCTCACTTCATGCATTTAAGGCATTTCAATGGTTGCTCATCTTGATCCTAGAGCATATTTTGTGATTAGTATACTCCAAGTCACGACATCCTGAAAAGACAATTGTTGAAGCACATCTTGGGATTTGGAAAGAGCACCACACCTAGCATGGATGTACACAAGGTCAGTGCCCGTCTTCACAATATTATACATGCATAGGTCATTGCAGTCGAATGGATGTCATGGTGCACCATGCACTCAAAATAATCCAACAAAGTTCGGTCTTGTCCCTCCATGAAACAACATTCATATAGACACTATCATAAAACTGTAGAACTACCTCAGTTATATAAGCAATGCTTCTAGAGATGCATCGGGCAATCAATCTACCTTCAAAATTTAGGCTTTTTTACAACAACCACCAAGTGCCTTCAGACAAGTACCTTTAGAATTACCTTCATATCAATATTAGGTGCATTTGGAATTGTTTCAGCCACCATAAGAGTACCTTTGAATGTGTTCCATGGGAGTTTGGGGTATTCTACTACCACTACCTAGTACCTTCAAAACCTCCATATGAGCAATTATAGGTGCTTCTCAACATGAAAGCAAACCACATTCAGAGTACCTCTAAACCACCTTTCAAGGCGGGTCACTTTGAGTTTGGGTAGTTTTCCACCCATTATCTAGTACATGTAGAAGCACCTTCATCAAAGCCATAGGTGCTTCTAGACATCCATCAACCTATCTAACTACCTTTAAAATACCTTTAAGATTCTTTTTAGGGCACCTATAACACTTTTTGATATACCAAGCACCTCTGCACACTGATGAACTACCATTGGACTACTTCTACTAGCACCCACAGTCTTCCTTCGAGATGAAACAAGTACTAAGCTTGTTTTTTATTAGATACCTAGATATTTTGACATACATAGTACCTTCATCAAGAACCTGGAATTCTTAGCATATAAATAATATGTATTGGTAGCACCTATAGCCCAATGTTTGGGACGAAGCAAGTAAGGTGTGTGTTTTTTTATCAAGTACTTGGATATTTTTACATGGACATATTGTAGTCTAGTGATACGCTATGCAATACAACCACCAAGATAAGCAACATCCAAGTTGTCAATTTGTGATAACTAGCCGACTCGCCTTGCTAGTGAGTTGTTCAAACCTACATTTAGTCTACACCCTAAGCGTCGGGAATCTTGACCATCACACACTACAAGGCCACATACTATACGTAACTCTCTCAGTCGCTTTGTTGCACTCGATACCCTCTCAAAACGTCATTTGACTCTCCTACCACCTTAGCCACTAGCCATGGAGTTTACCCTCAATCTCATGATGAGGAATTGGTGATGTAGCGCCCTTCTGTCACCAAGGAGAGGCTTCCAAGTGAAAATGTATGAGCCTTCAATCACGTGTGCCTAATCTAGATGTTGTTTTTATGTGTTTATGTGCTTTAATCTAATTAAACATGCCTAATCTGTGTCATTTTTATGTGTTTACATGATTTAATCCAATTAAACATGCTCAAGAACTTCACACACGATCAAGAGTACTATATGACAAGCTACCAAGCCTTCCATTGTTGCTAAAACAAGAATGAAAGAGAGAAACAATTGATTGAGTAGATAGAGCACCGGGAACTCAACACCATAGCATTGGGGAGCTAGGTGGAGTTGATTACAAACAACGAATGAGGAGACTAGGAGTCACGGCTTTCACCTTCTTGGGCTTACTTGTCTGAAGTCACTATGAAAGCTCCAAAGCAAGGATGCTCAAGTTCTCAATAGTCCAAAGAACCAGGACGAAGCTCTAAAATGTTAGAAGAGAGCTTTTATAGCAATGTGACCTAAGACTAATGGTTCACATTTGAGTGGACAAATTAGATACTTCACACTAGGCTTGGAAATTTCGGTGCTTTTATGGCTGTTTACATCATTGTGCCATCTTCTCCATGATCATTAATTACAAAATGAATGTCGTCATTATCAAAATGGCATCTATTTCGACCTCTGCTAGGATAGCTAGAAGAAATGGGATGTTTGAAAAAAAATCTGCTCCACTTGGGCCTTCTTATCTTTAAGGGCCTTTCCAAGCTTTACTTCTTCCCACTGCATCTTTAGTATGCTCTCTAGGTGTCAGCGCATTGTGGCAGTTCCACAACTCCCCCTTACTGAGGCTCGTGTCACACACGGGCATCGGACAAGCTTAAAAAGAGCATGTGTGAGCTCCTGTAGTGTCACACACAGGTGGATGTCTACATATATATAAATTTTCCACTTTATCAGTCGCCGATCAGACGTAGTGTATTGGCGAAGATTGAACGCAGTCAACTGCCATGTGCACAACTCAAATATTGCAAAGCCTCTCGCGCATTTTTTGTGCATGTCCACTACTTTTTCACGATGGGCGAGGGATTCATCCTGGATGTCTTTGCACTCTGACAAATAGTGCAGCCCACCAATCTTCCTTTTCCAACTCATTTGCACTCACGTCCGGGCGGCCGTGTGTGACAGGGGCCTGAGTTGGTATTCCGTCCTGGTGGATTTTGGTGGTGGCACTCACAAACTTCTTCATGTCTGGTCAGCATGGGAATGCGACGACGGGCCACTTGTTCTGCCACATATGTTTGAGCCATGCACTGCGCTTGGGTGGGTGGTGGTGGACGGGGTTGTGGGCCAATAGGTGGAGCAAGTGATGGTTGTTGGTGGCCCACTTGGTCTCTACCTCGACCTCTGCCTCTCGAGCTTGCTCTCTGCTATATCGGCCTTTGAACTTCTCAGTTTTCTCCATGCGATCCAAATGATGTAGCAAGTTTCTAACAATATTTGCAGGCACGACTGTCGGTGGTGGTTGTTTTGGTTTAGGGAGGCCGGCAGCGAGCTACATCATCTTGTAAGTGGGGTTTCGCCTGCCAAGAGTTGGAGCGAACTATGCTTGCATGAACAAGCATGGGACGGGACTTGGCACATTCACGAAGGCATGGGTGTACTCACCAACGTTGTGATTACCATCTCTTCTAGAGCCTCTATATATTGGCTAGGCATTAACTGTGCACGGATAAAGAGGGCTGGTGTGAGGATCTTTGGGAAGATAATGATGGCTGAGTCAAAGGCTCTGCCATTGGCTCCATTGTCGTATTTGGGCAAAGGTGGGGTGGATGGCTTAGAGCTCCTTGAAACAAACTATCACCTTGAGAAATTTGACCACCATGGTCACGTGAAAATCTGAAATCTCTGTGAATTCATTGATGAGTTGGCGGCAATGATTCGACGTCCAGTCTTCATTAAGCTCATAGGTATCATTGTTTCAAGAATGTCCAGGAAGTTGAGGAGACGTGGATTAGCTGATAGCCTAAGCTTGTATTCATTCCAAGGGACGCGTCGATGGCATGCCAAGAAAGTGGGGCCTGTGTAGTCTTCTTCATGTGTGTGAAGAAATAGCTATTGGACCTTTGCATATTTTGAGCGTACTGTTTCTTCCCACTTTCTTCTTTCACCGAGTATATTGGCTCATATGATGGTGTCATTTTCTTCAATTGAGGATATTAAAAGGCAAGAGAAGGTGGGTGTGAAAAAGGAGACATAAGTAGGTGTGAAAAAGGAGACATAAGTAGGTAGGAAATTGATCAGAAACATTGTCTACATGGGAGCTATACCAAGGAAGTCTTGGATGTATGGATTTGGCCATCAATTTGCATCTCTAAGAACTATCGGTCTACATAGGAAGGAGAAGATAATCAAGGTTATATGATTGCATGGACACCGTTTGCATAATGATTGAGGGAAGACATGACTCAAAGAACAAGCACAAGAAGTGCTAGAGAGATGATGAATAGTTTATTAGATGGTGAGGTGTTAGGTGCATCATCATAACCATCCTGCTTAGAGACTCCTTAGAAAGTTATCATTAGAGTTAAAGCAATTTAACCAAGTTGCATTTGCATTAAATCATTAAAATACGAACATTTTGGTCAATGAGATATGTTGCAAGAAAAAATATGATATAATGTTGCAAAGGTGGCTCTTGAGGTTGTTATGCATGAACTCCTCTATGCAGAGGGCAGACAAAGCGACAATATTATGGCGAGTTTCCTTCCAAGAAAAATCAATGCAATGCATAATTGCGCTCATTGCAAAATTGTAGGTTGTGTAGAGTAAGATCTACAAACCTTGGCAAAGAATGCTTCCACAAAAGAAAATGCTGCTTCATTTGCTCTAGCTCTCGCCATGAGACTATCTTGTTAGTTTTTACATGGCATTGAACTATGTCATTTAGTTTCATTTGTTGATGCAAGGCAAAAGTGCAATGTATAGATCAACGCACAAGTATGTTATGTGCTTTATGCTATTGATGTAAGATATGTGCTCATAATGTTAGTATCATTGTTGTGGTAGTCTACAAGATGTATATGGGCGTTATTTATGTATTTTTGCAATGCAGAAGTAAGATATGAGTTGTATAGCACACAATCAAATTATGTTTGTTGCTTGTGTAATAGTTAATCATATGTTTAAGATACCTCTAGGCTACATGGTCTAAGTGTGAATTATTTCTCAAGGTGTATGCTATATACTTCTGTATCATAGACGTGTCTACTATGCACTATCTGCTATAAACTAAGTTTTGTGCCTTACATTACAACCTCCATGCTATGCAATAAGTTATGTGATATATGGGGCACACAATATAGCATATATATGTGAACAATGGGGTAACTATCTTCTATGAGCAGCACACACTATGGACTATGTAGTAAGCTATGTGCCATATAGCACTTACGTTATTCGATCACATACCTCACTACATAGCAAAAATTTTAAGCGCATATCTTATTTCATAGCATACCACATGTCAAATATCTTTCTTCATAACACACAATTGTGAATTATGCAGTAAGTTATGTCCTATATAGCAAACTTGTGACATATTCTTGGTGGTTATGTATTTTATAAAGCACACACACTTATAAATTGTGCACCAAGGTATGTGTTATATAGCATACACCTATAAATAGTGCTTGGTGGGACATGTGTTGAGTGACTACTCACAGCAGAGCTTGATTTCTTTCTAACCACATTGTTTTTTAGAATTAATCTCTTTGTTTAGGAGGCGCTAATTTTAGCCAAAATAATGGCAATGTTCATCATGTGGTGGCATGTGGTGGATGGACTTTTCGCATAGGGTTGAATAAGTTCACGTGGGGTAAAGAAGAAGTGTTTTATTCCAATGAGTTTTTTTGTGGGCGTAGCCCCTATTGGGTGAACTATGTAAATTCTATGTTGATTTCTCCCCCATTCCCTCCCTCTCTATGTATGTGTGTGTATGTGTGTGTGTTCATCAATGCAAATAGAGCTATCAACTCTTGTGAAAGATGCAGATTGAGGCTTATCTCTACCAAAAGGATTTCTACTTGTCCACTAGATGGAAAACAAAATGAAGCCAAATTCTATGAAAGATATCCAATGCAACATTTTGAACAATAAATTAAGCTCTTTAGATGATTTGATTGTGTTTTGTTATATCAACATCATTCAAAACCAACAAATGTCTAATGTCTACTCTTAACAAGTTTGATGAGAAACCTTAGCAGTTCAAGATAACCTTTGTGAAGAAACTATTTAGTTTTGAAACGTACGATGGAGGAACGGTAACTAAACATCTTAACGAGTTTGACACAATTCACAAATACTTTACATTAATAGGGGTTAACTATGATGATGAAGGTAGAGCCCCTTTGGTATTTTTCTCGTTGCCATACAGCTAGAATGTACTCTAGAGGGAGGGCCCATAGGAATGCCAAATTTTGTTGCATAAGTGCCAGAAATGGCATCGATATCCATGTTGCTACGGTACCTCGCATATACGATGGTCATTCATCACATATGTGATGGGTTTTGGAACATCGTATTATCCCTCTTGCTTCTCTTTTGTTGATGTATGGTCCCTTGCAAACAACCTACACTAGCTTTTAGGATGATGCCCATGATGGTGCACAACAACCAACCAAGGTTTTGTGTCTATATACATGCCCTTATGTACCCAAAATTTCACGCTACTGATTCTTCCTCATGGCCATCCACTAAAGAAACCCTGGTAGCGTGAGACTCCTGCTATTTGCAGATTTACAAAAACCTTTGTGGAATGTGTTGTTTCTCTATCCGCAAACAATAATCGGCATTTGAATTCTCCTGAGCAATATATCTCTTTGATTTCTACTTGTCTTTGGTCATGTTGGATCATGATGGCTCGGAGCTACATGTTCTTATATCTATGATCACAGGTTGTCAGTATCATGTGAACATGTAGCATGATAGTTTGGGGATGGCCATGAGATGCCGCTACTGTAAAGAGATGGAATCGGCATTCAACCTCAAGTTTGGTGGTTGTTATAATTCTTTTGTTGGGGTTTATGACTCTCCCTTATGCTGCTTGTGCTTATATATTTTTTTTGGGGCTTATGACTCTCTTCTAGTTCTTGTGGTTGAGCATTGGGTGCATGTTTAGACACTGTATGTATGTACCATAGCACACATATGACAATATGTACGAATATATCCTCCCTGTTAACCCTCAGGCACATTCCTATCACCTACAACGGGCGTTGTATTATTTATTTGGTAGAGTCAGGTACCGGGCTTGTCGGTCCAATAGGAAAAGGGTAAGAGTGATCGCCGATGAGAGGCGCACTCTAATTGAAACATTCAAGGGATTAGTTGGCTAAGCATAGGCGCCCAAGTGTGAATGGGGCAAGCTCATATAAAAGTCAACTAAACCTAAAAGTCACTCATTCTCTCATTTGTGCAATTAAAAAGTGCTCTTGCTCCATCTTCGTCTTCTTCTTCTTCATCTCCTTGTGTGTGTGTGTGTATGTATGAGAGAGAGAGAGAGAGAGAGAGAGAGAGAGAGAGAGAGAGAGAGTGATCGAGCATTGCGATGATGGCACGACGGTGGCGAAGCGGTTGAGCGCGGCGCAGCGGTGGCTCCTTCTTTTTCGCGGCGAGGAATCCTTCATGACAGCAAGCGTAGAGCGGTGAGTGACACACCATCGCCATCTTTGAGCTTACTAGTTTAGTATAGTTGCATACTTGGAGCCATTTGTGGCTTGTACACAGTGTATCGGCAAGTTCCTTGCATTGACACGTATGACAAACGCGCACATTTTTGGCGTCGCTGCCGGGGAATGCCATACACTAAGCTTGAATGGCACTCTATGCCTCTTTTGTGGTGAAATTTCAATTGTAAGAAAGGTAGGGAAGAAAGGTGTGTGTGTTGAGAAGAAGGATTTTGTTTTTGCTAGTGTGTATTTCTTTGTTAATGAAGTTTTGAAAGGTACTATGCATTCTCTATGATAAAGTGTTAGTATTAAGGTTGTTAGTTCTGTGTAATGTAAAGTATAGTAAGTAGGAAGTAGATCTGTTAGAGCTAATAAAGTGTGTTAGTGTGTAACAGTAGGTGTATTAGTTGTAAGTAGGTAGGTAGTGTGTGTGTGCACTCGCACGCAGGCCGCGGCGACCTTATCCCAAAAAAAAAAGAGTTAAAAAAATAAATAAAAAAATTTAAAGGTAGGACCGGGATCGGGAATATCTCCCAGACCCAAGCCCAAGCTTACGCTCAGGCTCATGCCTCAGTCACCCTTTAAAATTACGTATTTTAGCTTCACACGTCACTAAAAATTGACTTTTTTGACGACCAACGAGCTTCAGGTGACCGAACGTTGTGTTGTAAAGCACACCGCAACCCTCTGAGTGATACGCGCATTTCGAGCTATCACACACTTTAATAAAAAAAACCGATTATGAAAAAGCATATAAAAAAAGAAAACGAGTAAAAACGGACGCCTAAAAAAGTAAGCGGTTAACCTTCGAGGTTATTCGCCGACGGTTGTAGGGTGCCAAAGGCACATGCATCTGGGCTCTGGTCGTGTGCTAGAGATGGAGCAACTAGAGAGAATTTCGACTCACACGAGCTCTCAATATCCACCTACCTTAGGTTTTGGGCCCTCGCGGGGACCCAAGGTAGTACAAACCAAGACCCGAATATAGCGGCTAGTGACTCTTCCTCTGA
Source organism: Adiantum capillus-veneris (assembly GCF_014529385.1). Lineage (NCBI taxonomy): Eukaryota > Viridiplantae > Streptophyta > Polypodiopsida > Polypodiales > Pteridaceae > Adiantum > Adiantum capillus-veneris. Next base: position 96,534,747 of record NC_140934.1, read on the forward strand.
CTACGACGTCATGGAGGGTTTCCCAATGCCTAATCCTGATAGCTCAAGCCAAGACATGCATGCCATGGGTCCGCGGCCCGGGCCGAGCGTGCTTAGCCGCTTGAAGGAAACCTTTAGTAGAGCCACTCGCTCCGAACATGGAGTTAATGATGTAAATGAGGGGGGTGGGGAAGTAAATTCTCCATTCATGATCAACATAGACCCTATGTCCTTAGAGAATGTACACGTGAATACTCCATTCACTACACCCCCTGACTCTTCAGAACTATTCTCCTCTGAGGTTTTATTACCTGATGGTAGAAGCCTTGCCAAAGTGCAAGAGGTTGAGCGATATATCATTGCGGCTAGGGAAAAGGAAGTCGAGAGCTTACGTAAGGCGGTGTCAGGCCAAGGGCAAGGCCAAGGGCCAGGACGGACATGCGGTCAAGGGGCGCTATCTTTAGAGGCTAGGAGTCTATAAATAGCACGGTTGGGTGGAGAGTTGCATGGTCCAATCCCCCGCGGTCTCACATTGGTATCAGAGCTCAAGGAGGAGCGGGCTATGGAGGAGGGGGGAAATGCTTTACAGGGCTTGGCATGTTCTCTCTCTCTATATATATCTCTCTCCGTTCATGGACACTCAGCCTAGGGTTCTCTCGATCTTGCTCTCGAAGCGAGTTTGCATGTCGCATGCAACACACAAGCAAGGCAAAACCGTGTGCTGTAGTCCCAAGTCGGGGAGGAAGGACAGGCCAAAGCTCGGAGGCCGCGGGTAGCCACTCTAAGCCGGGAAGGTTTAGAATTTCGAGCACCACCAAATCGGGTAAGGCCCGGTTCATTGGCAGCGCGCAGGCTTTCTGAGGAGCTTTCATTTCTCTTGCGACCCCAAAGGCGGCCCATAACGCTCTCAGGTTTCTTCTTCCCCATCTCGCAGGCAACGGCCTCCTGTGCAGGTATTTCTTTCATTAATTTTTTTATTAAAAAATCTTTTTAGTGCCCTAAGTTGGGCCACACACCCCACCTAGGGGTGTTGCCCCATGGGCCAGGGGAATCGGCAGTTTGTGGGACGAGCCCCACAACCGGATGGACATTTATGGTCGCATCCATTGGCTCATGTGGCGAATTTATGCACCTGTCATGAGCAAAAATTTACAAGTTGAAGGTGTACAAAATCCCCATGTCTGTCACAAAACATCTCTTGGAATCTCTCGGACTCTATCTAGGGCAGGATTGAAACGGGACTCCAAGACATGCATGGACGCAGACACAGATGTGTGATAAGGGATGAAAAGTGTAAGCCATGATTCTACGGAAGCAAGGCTTCTCGTCGCTAAGACATGGATTGGAAATCTAATGCAAGGCATCACTAGGGGACGCCGATCAATTTTGCAAGGCATCCGATGACTCTCAGTCAATGGTTACAGGCAAGGTTGTTTGGGAACCATGGCAAGTCAGGCAGGGCCTATGAACTATCCGATTACTGTATTCGGCAAGGCCGGCTAGTAATTACAATTTCAAGCAGCTGTCTACCATAACATACATTCAGGAGCAAGGCTCCCTATAACGACACTCTAATAAACCAACTTGTGTCTTACGTTGGTTGTTAATTTTTATCTCTCCTCGTTGTGCTCTCTCGAGGCGGATGACAGAAGATTTATGGGAGCATGGCTCCATGCATTGGATGCATAACATGTCCAAGCCATTGCAGCTTGCTAGGGAGCAAGCAATATGTCTATATAAAGCAGCGTGGAAAAAACATTGACATCCACAACTAGGAGTTGAATGCAATGTTGACCACCATATGAATTTTCACAATGCCAACTTGTCAAGCAAAGGTTGCTTTGATCAAGTAGTATTGGACAATCGCTGACATTTGATAGTTCAGTTGTAGATGATATCTCTCTCACTATCGGGCAATTTTATGACTCTCAATCAGTAGTAAAATTTGGCAAGGCCGTTTCCCTATGAAATTTTGACAAGGTCGATCTTTTCCTGCTCGGACCTATGTGTGTCACCAAGAGCATCTTTTAGCTATGAGCACTTAGGTTACATTCTTGTCTCATCCATTTGATGAACTTACATGAAGCAAGGCTTCTATTTATGCATCTTGCATTGAAACTCCCCACGTTCGGCATATGCTATGAGCATACAAACTTGGGAAGGATTTGGCAATATGCTTGTAGGTTATTTCATTACGTGACAGAAGGGCGTATATGATTCAAGGGACATATATGTACATACGACAGCTCCCACCCGTGTAGCAAATATGGCTATGAGCCATTTTTACGCGAGTTTTTGTTTCTTCCACGGAATCTCGGGCCAACTGGTTACAGCAACGACCAGGTTAGCCAATTTTCTTTTCTTTTTATTCTTCCATGTTTACACCTTTGATTGGAAACTACTGCTTTTGTGCCAAGCAAAGTGCTTTGATGATTTTACATGAAGCAAGGCTTCTCCCTTGTGCCAAGGAATTGCCCAATGACTTGTCATCAAGGGCCGTGGCACACAAGTTTGAAAAAACTGGTAAAATAGGGAATATCACCTCACAGAATTCCTACCAGTTTAGATTGTGCAAGGCACTTATGGTTTGGGCTCTCACGTTTGAGGCCATCACTTTTGCCAAGGGCTTAAGATTATGTATGCACGGCATGCTAGCTAAGTGGAATCAATTCTACCACCTCAGGAAACACGCTTCCGCTATAACACCAGACCTTTTGTCAAGGACAAAATACGTTCTGGATTGTTTTTGGGTTGCTGTCAAACACAACAACACTTAAAAGAACCTAAAACATGGACTTAATTCAAAGGCAAAGTGCTCTCATTAAGTCACACTGGTGTAGTGACAACCACATACATGGTAGGTGGATCAGTCTGTGACTTGTTTGTGTTTTTTTCTGTTACCTCCCTCGATAAGAGCGACGTAGCAGAAACTTGTTGCATGTTTATAGGATAAGCTGCACGTTAGGCATACGATGCACAAGAGCATGGCAATCAACTATACAAGTCATAGTCGTTTAAGGAAAGTTCCTCAGCCCAACATGCTCTTCTTCTCTCGTTCTCTCGTTCTCTCTCTTTAAGGGAATAATGAAAATCTTCTAAGAAGCTTTTCATCCATGTTTTTCTCGTAACTTAGCCTGACCCAAGGTGCTCTAACTCTCAGCTAGCACGTTGCTAAGATGCTACTTACATTAGTCTTCATCGGTCCGTCCACTGAACACTAATTTGCATACGGGCTATGAGTCACACAGGCTAAGAGCCATTGTTAGGCCAAGGGTACGACCCGGCTATTGGCATTCTTTAGGTGATTGTTTTCACAATCAAACAGATCTACCCAAGGAAGTACACATCAACGTTAATGGAAAAGCAAGACTCTTGTCATTACAGATGTTTAGGGTGTCATTTTTGCACTACATGTTTTTAGTGCGACACTCAAGTTCAGTTTTTGATAATCTTCAACTCACATCCGCTGATCTCTACAAGGAAGTATAGATGCAGCAATCAGTTGTGACAGCATGGCTGTCCACCAGATCTAGGCAATCCACTTGTGTGGATTCCATGTTCTCTCTATAGAACTACGGAGTGTCTATGGACATATTGTTTTGGGGTACGACCCGGCGGGTGACTACTACATCACGCCATAATCTTTGAGGATCATAGTTGATCTGCATTGAGGATCACAGTTGATCTGCATTGAGGATCACAGTTTGATCTCTCTCAGTTAGACTTTCAAGGAAAGAATTCCGCAATCTACCACGCGGTAGAGGACAAACTCAACTTTTCAAGTTGATTCCAATCATTATGTACACGGTTAACTATGTTGGTTGCCGTTACCTGCTAGTTGAGCAGTTTCTACAAAGGGTCTTACCAAGGGGTTTGACTACGTCAATTTTAACCACAGGGGTTGGATTGCGAAGGCAACACCCATGATTCCTAGTGCAATGCTATTTGTTTTTTAGGTAGGAGATGTGCTCCTCTCCGCTTGAATACTGCTACGTGAACATTACGTTCAAACCTCCAGGTACGCATCTATTAATTTTGTGTTATTCCATTTTTTGTATGCTTTGCTTGTTTTTTTTTTTCAAGACGTATAAGTACGCTTGAATGTTACAGAGCCATGCCAAGGGCATGTCGGCACAAAGTATTTTGGGCCAAGTGTCCAATCTACCTTTTTGCCTTATGCTATTACGAACCTACTTGTAGGGTTCGATTTGGCACATGTTGTCACATGGGATACAACATGGTCTAGGAACTCAAGGAGTTTGGTTTAGCCAGTGTGGAGCATGATAATGAGGGTCCCTCTCACTCGCGTCGCAGAGTGTTTGTAGTTACCTCCACACACAAGTACATCTCGTACTTGATGGATGTCACTTTTCCTGGCATCCTTACTTGAGACATATTCCACATGTGGAGAATATGAGTCTCTGGGACTGACACTGGCGCCCAATTTGAAATGATGTGTCGCGACGAAGTCCCTAGGTGTTGGTCGCATCCGTTCATTAGACCAATTGACGCACACAATATCAGGAACAATTTCAGTGGCCAAAAATTATCGAGTACTAAGTACAGACTTGTTGTGATTACAAGTGCTGTGAAACCACCTTAACGGAGGGTCGTTTCTACATATAGCAAAGTATGCTACGTTCATGAGAATGTCTCATGGTTGGTTCCTAGGTGTGACCGGGTTGTCACATTCTATTATGGTCCAACTTTGTTGCCAGATTTTCATGTAAGTATCATGGAAAGTCTCGTCATGGAATTGAAGTTTGGATATGTTTGTGTTAAATGCATGCACAGTAGGTGTTATGGGCCATAGTGTTTAACACAAATTTATTTGGAGCAGCATGAAAATCCATGGACTTTATTCTTTCTGCACCCTTTTGCACTGCTAGTGCAATCTCTCTTGCAGATTTAGTATAGCATAATCTTAACATGAACACACTAGAGTCAAGTTTTTGTGGGTTCTAATAATAGTAGGCATAATCTTAAAAAATTTAGCTGATTTGTAGTCATGCACGACTTTCTTTGCTTTAGTGACATTTACATTTTGTTCACTACGTGTATTTCACAGTTTTTCACTTTCTCTATTGAGAGAGAGAGAGAGAGAGAGAGAGAGAGAGAGAGAGAGAGAGAGAGATCAAATATTATATGTATGCTTGTAAAAAGTGGAAATGACCCATGAGATTGAAAGGTACAATCATATGAGATGTGGCACCAGCATTTGGGAAAAAATGTAACAAAAAAAAGTCTTATATTCTCAATAAAACGTGCTCATCAGGACAGGTAAGGAAGTTGATGGTACTAGGATGCAACCTGCTTAGTGATAGAAGGAAAGTAATGAGGCCAATGCTTAACTAGGATACAACCTCACTGATATTAGTACTAAGTAGCATATATGGAGAGCACAAGAATTGTGAGTCATCCCAAGAACTCCCGCTTAGGTCGTTGTAGCATAGGCATCAGTACCCTTCATAGTGAAATGTTGAGGAGGTCTTCATCGATATTGAGCAACGATTACATTATTGTCGTGTGCATGCGTCGCCCGTGCATAGATCTCCTAGGCCCCCGGCATCTCAAATGACCAAGCTGGACTGCTCGATCAAGTAGTACACCTTGTTGAGGAGTTGTCTTTTGCTGTCAGTTAGAAGCCTTTTGAGTGTTGCTAAATCAACTTGTAAGGTTTCTCTGGACATGCGTTGCTCCTCTAAAGTATCTCTCTAAGTCGACATATCTTGGATCAATAGAGTCCACTTCACGAGCAAGTGGCCCAAACCCACCACATCATTTACTATGCATACGCCACGACCAGAGAGGAAGTAGGCTTGACGAGGCGATTGATCAACAAGGTAAGAAGAACACCTTACTCCAACGAATGCTTTCCAAACGCAAGGAATTCCGATCTGTTTGCTACCTGCCATGCCAATAGAGATGATCCGTAACATCTTTCCAAGCGGATAGCAAGGGAGAGGTGAATAAGCAACCAGGAATATAACCATCCATCTTGCCAAACACAAGCTCCCAAAGGGAAGTCTGCCAACGACCAAAAGCGGGAGTGGTAGCGTGCCGACATAGATCAACAACCATAACTGTCCATCGCTGAGATTGTTATAACAAACTGCTGACGTGTCAAAGCCTAAAGAATGGAGCAACTTACAATTGTGGCCGAGGGGCCTAAACTGTCACAAAGTGATGACGTGGTTGTTCTACAGCAGAAACCCTAACCCTAATTTCTGCCAAAAACCCTAACTGTTGAAACCCTAATTCTAGAAACCCTAACCCTAAACCTGAAAACCCTAACCCTAAAACCTGCAAACCCTAATTTTGGAAACCCTAACCCTAAAACCTGCAAACCCTAATTCTGTTGCCAAAAACCCAAAAATTGCAAAAACCCTAACCCTAACCCTAAGGGCAGCAGGGAGATTTTCGTGTTTTACGCTGGCTGATGACGTGGCAGGCTATATGAATTTCCGTGATTTACATTGGCAACTTTTTGGCTTTGCTTTTGGACCCGAAGCTTTTGAGTTTTAAAGGCTTTTTACTGTAACTGTTTTTCAGGCCAAGGGCCTTCAAATATGAGCTTAGGACTCATTCTCTGGCATGCTTCCTGGAGAAGGTGCAGAGTCTGGAGTACCGGCTTGTACTGGGTTGATGCAATATAAAGAAATACCGAAAGGGGCGCCAAGGTTTGGGGCCAATACTCTCTGGGGTGGAATTCCGCCACTCCGTGTCGCGTGTCGTCTCTCTCTATTTCAGTTCAGTTGTTATTTGAAGTGCTTAAAGTTGTTCAATCTGTTCTTTTCTATTGGCACATGGTGCCCGCCTTGTAATAGGGGTATCAGAGCATCAAGTGTGTGCTTTTCTGAAAGCATACCGGCCCTACAAAAGAGCAGACAAAGCTTTTGGAATTCCAACCTGGACTTATTAGCCACTCCCACCCTTACTTCATCGCGCATCGGACGCGCTCCCGTCTTCACCGCTCATGTCTTACAGGGCATAAGCCAATTAAGATCACTTGCAAGAGAAGGATCCGGATTTGTTTCAAGTCATTGTTTTTCGCAGAAGCAGTGCCATGTAGATGTTGATGTCTATAGCTACCAAGCAGCATACTCCAAGTACTTGGCAAGCTTTCAAGAAAAAAAAAATTTGCCTAAAGTTATATGGTTTCTGACATCTTCCTTTGAAGTGCAACTTCTGGCAGAGTGGGGTATCTTGAAATGCTTGCCATGGAACCCTAGCAGATTATAACTTGAAATTTCTCGACATCTCTTAGTAGATGTCTCTTCACGAGCAGATGACCTTGGAGATCTAGTGCTATTGCTATCTTGGGACTACCATTGCCGCCAAAGAAACATTGTCTGTCCAAGAGTTGATGGACCATGCTGTGCTCGGCTACGACCTTATGGAAGGAACCTAACCCTAATTTTTGATGCAGGTTTTAGGATGGAAAGTCAGTCGACTTTTCGAGCTCGACTGATGTCGAGATTGCTTTTTGAGTTTGGGTTTTAGGATGGAAAGTCAATCGACTTTTCGAGCTCGACTGATGTCGAGATTGCTTTTTGAGTTTGACTTCTGTTTGAGAACTTGTTTGGTGATCTTGTTTGAAATTTGTTTGAAATGGATGGTATCTGTTTTGAACTTGTTTTGGTGTCGATTTGAATTTTTTGACTCTGCTTTAATACTGGTTTCATTGATCGGTGATTTTATTCCGGGTAGAGTAGTAAAAAATGATGTTTGAGAATGCTTATTCATACTCATGGCCCGGACCCTTGTGGTTATTTGCGGGGGGAGTATTGAATGATTGAAAAGTGCTGTTTTTTTTACTCATGGTCCAGACCCTTGTGGTTATTTACGGGGGGAGTATTGTTGTTGTTACTCATGGCCCAGACCCTTGTGGTTATTTACGCGGGGAGTATTATTGTTGTTACTCATGGGCCGGACCTGGATGGTTATGTGGGAGGAGTATTAAGAAGTCTGAGCAGTGGTTACTCTCAGCACCTCCAAACGACGCAGGCTGCGGTCTGGGGGCGTTTGGTTGTAAAAGGCCTCTATATCTCATGCCCGGACCTTTTTAGGTTATTTGCGGGAGGAGTGATGAGGGAGTTGTTGAACAACTCATGGCCCGGACCTGGATGGTTAACTGTCGGGGGAGTGTTCATCGGCGACTTTATGTTTCTATGTCTTGTAACATGCATATGTGAGGATTTGTGTTGCATTGTGATGTGCCAACCACTGAATATTCCTAATTGGATGAGATTGCCTGGGTATGTAATTTTTTAGTGCATCAAAACACCCGTGGAAGATTAGTACGGTCTGGGTGTGATGGCTAATTTTACTACGCCGGAATATCAAGAGTCCGATCTGGACGAAAGGAGAAGCTAACTCCTTGATCAAAAGAGCAGAAAGGAGAAGCTAACTCCTTGATCAAAACAGCCAAAAGGAGAAGCTAACTCCTTGATCAAAAGAGCAGAAAGGAGAAGCTAACTCCTTAATAAAAAGAGTGAACTGATTGTCCCTCGGAATGTCCCTCGGAATGACCCTCGGAAATTTTTGAGCTAACTTGAGTTGTTTTGCTCTTTCAAGAAGGGGAGATGTAACAAACTGCTGACGTGTCAAAGCCTAAAGAATGGAGCCAACTTACAAATGTGGCCGAGGGGCCTAAATTGTCACAAAGTGATGACGTGGCTGCCTGAGAGCAGAAACCCTAACCCTAATTTTTGCCAAAAACCCTAACTGCTGAAACTCTAATTTTGGAAACCCTAACCCTACAACCTGCAAACCCTAATTTTGTTGCCAAAAACCCTAAAACTGCAGAAACCCTAACCCTAACCCTAACCCTAAGGATAGCAGGGAGATTTTCGCGTTTTGCATTGGCTGATGACGTGGTAGACTGTACAGACTTTCGTTAATTATGCTGACAGCTTTTTGGCTTTGCTTTTGGACCAGAAGCTTTTGAGTTTTAAAGGCTTTTTACTGTAACTGCTTTTCAGGCCAAGGGCCTTTAAATATGAGGTTAGGGCTTATTCTCTGGCATGCTTCCTGGAGAAGGTGTAGAGTCTGGAGTACCGGCTTGTACTGGGTTGATGCAATATAAAGAAATACCGAAAGGGGCGCCAAGGTTTGGGGCCAATACTCTCTAGGGTGGAATTCCGCCACTCCCTGTCGCGTGTCGTCTCTCTCTATTTCAGTTCAGTTGTTATTTGAAGTGCTTAAAGTTGTTCAGTCTGTTCTTTTCTATTGGCACGTGTAGCCCGCCTTGTGACAATTGCCGCACAAGAGTAGGTAATAACATAGCCTTCCTTGCCAATGCATGGCGTCGAAGGTCCAAAATATTCAGCCCCCCAAGACGCTTCGGAGTGCAAAGTTTCTGCATTGCTAACAAACGGAGGCCTTTCTTATGAGGACTAGTGCACCACAAGTGAGATACAATATTAGACATAAGCAATGAGAGATGAGAGTGAGGCAAGTGCAACAACGACAAGTAAAATTGAACATATGCCATCATGATACTTTGCACAATACGAAGTCGAACATGTAGCGGCCATGCAGTTTCGAATAGTGCAATTTGACATTCAATCATTGCATAACCCAATCAATTTGTTGCGTATTGGTTACTTGCCAGCCGATAGGGTATCTTAAGTGCCTGACCACCACATGCAGACACACACACACACACACACACACACACACACACCGTGTCTCTGAAACCACAAGGACAGTTTCGCATACCAGCATGATGTATCCCCTTTCATTGCTAATTGTCGAGAGGATTCGAGGGCCAGTCTAGTATATCAACAATTATTTGTATCCCACAAACCATGTATAAAGGACACTGATCTGGTAAGAGCTTCAATTTCTATCGGAGGATTAGCTAGTTCCGCTCGGGTAATCGCATGTGGTACGGAGGCCTTGGCTCTAATCATTCGGGAAATCATAGATACCAAAGGTCTCTCCATTGACTTCCAATTATCCTGATCCACAGATGGTCCCCAAATCTGGACCCCATAAAGCATAGCCGAAGCCACCACAGTATCAAAGAACCAAAGTTTTGTTCATGGTTCCTGAAACTGCACTTGTGAACACATCCTCTCCAACCCTCCAAGGCCACAGAGGCTCTAGAAAATCTAGCATCAAGTTTTCTTAAGAGTAAACTTCGGTCCTGCAAATACCACACCAAGGTATGTGTATGCATTTGTGTACTCTATTGTATCCTGGCCATATGCAAATGTAGGTGCCGATCTCCTAACCCACTGCGTTGTGGTGTTAAACACCATAACTTTGGTTTTACCTAAGTTTACCGACAGTCCACTATCCTCCGCGAATTTATGTAATGCATCTAGCTGCCTCTGCATTCCATCTGGTGATTCTACTATCAATACAATATCATCTGCATACAACAACAAAGGGATCCATGACCCTGCAAGTTGAGCACCTCTGTCACCCTCTCTATCAATGTAATCTGATACCTCATCTATGTACATACCAAATAAAGTAGGGGACAGTGGGCATCCCTGCTTTACTCCAACGGTGGAATGAACAATGTCGGAATCCCCTTCTGGGGTACGTACATAACCAGTTATTGACCCGTATAAGGCCATGATCCCCCAAATAATCTCTTTGGGGACCCCTAACTCTTGCATCCTGCGCATCAATCTGGCCCATGGTACTGTATCAAAAGCTTTCCGAAAATCCACAAAGCAACAATACATCCTTCTCCCGCTTGCTCTTCCTTCCTCAATAATGGCTATGAGCGTAAGAATATGATCTAAAGTGGAATAACCCCTCCTGAATCCAGCTTGTCCTGTTGCCCTTATGCCCTCATTCTCTGCCCATCTACTCAATTTTTGTTCAAGAATGGATGCGTACAGTCGGGGCAATGTGTGACCTACCATAATGGTACGGTAGTTCCTGGGTATCATAGGATACCCTGACTTGAAAATAGGTACGATAGTAGATAATTTCCAAGATTCAAGTAATCCTTCACACATGACCCGATTAAACAAACGAGCAAGGACTTCTGAAAGTAGATCCCTGGCATGGATCAGATGTTCTACTACTAAACCATCATGATCATATGCTCTTCTTGTCTTCATCTTATCAATGGCACCATTTCCGTAGTAAAGAAAGTACTAGTAGCAGGGCATGGCTCTAGCGGATCTGGTAATGGATGCTGTCCAGATACCATATATAATGATGTTGCATATTGACCCCAAATCTCCGGAGAAGTAATCGTCGGAGGCGGTGAGTGCTCGTGAAATAAACGCCAGGCCTCATGTGAGTCCTGACTCAAGAAGAGCCTCAAGAAGAGCTGATATAAATTCTTCTCCAGTTTGACTAAAAATTCCCTTTTTCTTGCGACATACTATACGCCGAAGAGCAATCCGAGACTGCTTTTATGTGATGATCCCAAGTGTAAGCTCTTTCTGGACCTGGGTTCTCGTCTCTCTGCATTCCTCGTCATACCAACTGTTTTGAGGCATGTTCCCAGATCCTCTCTTCTGATCAGGTTGAGTATGTGGGTATGCCTCTTGTGCCTGCTCCATGTAGTATCTTTGTTAACTGAGAAGTAAGCTCCTCTACAGTATATACTGGCTTGGCTGCCCACATCCTATTATAGATCTTTTCCACATAGACTGAATCAGTCTCTGGCGTGAAAGTATATCTTGTGTGTGTCTTCTTCCTTTGTACTTGAGAGGCATTGTATTGGAAGGAGATTGATAAGGTCAAGAGAGCATGATCCAGTGCAATCCCAACCGGTCTAGGTCCCACCTTAAAGTCCTCGATACTAGAAATAAAGCTTGGTGAAGTCATGACATAATCCATTGTACTGGCCCCATGACTGTGCGGGAAGCATGTGAATCCCCCAGATAAAGGGAAATTCTCTAAACCATTGAGTATGGCCAAATCATGTATAGTTGCCATCTCCATGAGATGGCTCCCATATTCAGTGTGTTCTTTATCCTGTGAGTTTCTAGTAAGCCCCCTCTGTGATAAATCCACTTCTTTGAGCATTTCCTCTGAAGTATCATAGAATACTACTTGAGAGTTAGCCGTATACTGCTTGAAAGTTGGCCGTTCTGGCATTAAAGTCTCCTAAGAGAACGATGTCTCCATCTCTAGAGAACTCCCATATGTCATTATTCAATATGGAGAAAGGGGACTGTCCTTTAGGTGAGGAGTAGACCGATGTACTTGGAGGGAAGTAGCATATAGCGGTATATAGAAATCTACTTGTCTCGGCTCTCATTCTCACCCACATATACCTTGCTTGCTCATCTTTCCTAATAATCTATAGTAGTGGTTTCAGCTCCTCTTTAAATAATACTGCTACTCCTCCTGAACCCCGGCTACCGCGTAGAGATCTCTTGTCTGGTTGACCAGTTGTTTCCCATAAATAACCCTTCACATGTGGCATAAGTTGTCCCGGTATCTAGTGTGTCTCTGAGTAGAAAACTATGTCTCTGTCCCTAAAGCTGTCTTCAAAGGCACCTACATCTGGCCGCTATCTGGAGCGTCGCCCCATAGGTCTCGCACCGTCATGATGAGCGCTTTTCCAGAACCACTACTTTCCCTCCTCTATAAAAGGCGATTTTCCCCTTTTCTCTTGCTGCCCTGATCTCTGGCATCAACTCTTGCATGTGTGCCACTTGTGCCAATGTAAGGTCATCTCCCAGGAAAATACCGGTTTTCTTAAGAGTTGGCCTCTTCTTTAGAAATTCTTTCCTTATTTCTATATTCGGGAAGCGGAGAATAAGTGCCCTATCCTTTACGTTTCCCTTCTCATTGACTCCTTTCTTGCCCACTCTCCATGCACTTGTGTGAGTAGGCTCTGTGATGCCCATGCGTTGTAGCATTTCCTTCACTTCTTCATCTACATTCCCTTTGTCTTTGACTCCTGTGACCCGCACATGCAGAGCCCAATTCTTCCTTTTCTGCTCTTCCTCAATGGTCGTATTAATAATGGTGGAGGTAGGTGTGGTCTCGGGCATCTGGGCCTTCCCTTTCTTCGCATCCTCAATCCATTTCTCTGCTTCATCAACCTTTTCTTGTGTCTTAAAAAGACGTTCCGCCCATGAAGATGCCGTTTTCGATTTATGTTCATCTCCTTCTCGTAGATCTTTCATCTGATCCTTCATGTCCTCGAGCTCCTTCAGCACCGAAGGTTGGTCGTCTCCCTTCTCCTTAGTTGCAGATTTGCAAGCCGCAAGTTCTCCTTTTAGCTCCTCGATTATTGCATCTTTTTCCCCCATGTGCTTTTCCATATTTGTTCTCCATGCTTCAAAACTTGCTACTGCCTCATCGAGTTTCTTTTGCATAATGCATTCTGTTACATTTACTTCGGCCTTGATTAGGTTTCGTAATTTCGTTTTCAAGATCTGAATTTCCTCATTCTGTATCCCCCGGATCTCTCTCCTTAGTTCTCTCATCATGTCTCCATACATGGAGTTCCTGTAGCTCTCAGCGCTCGCGTGCATTTCCTTCCTGATGTCATCCCTCATATAGTTTAGCTCTGAGAGAGAGAGAGAGAGAGAGAGAGAGAGAGAGAGAGAGAGAGAGAGAGAGAGAGAGAGAGAGAGAGAGAGAGAGAGAGAGAGAGAGAGAGAGAGAGAGCTTGCTTTTAACGTCTATGTGAGGCTGAAGTTGGCCTATAAGACAAATCAAAATAGTTCAAACTGGTACTGATTCAAAGAAAAGGACTTCTGGTGGATGATGAGGTCTATGGGGATGGGTCAAGCTTGAGTATTAGGGATATGTACATGTCTACATGCTCAGGGTACTACAACCATGCAAATGCAGTAATCTAGCTAGCTCCATCCTATGCTAATGGGGGGATGTAAAATGTAGTGCATGGGAGGCAAGGTGGAAAGGTACATAGTGTACGGCATGTTTTAGGTACGTACGGAACGTACTTCCGTACTGCACCACCTTTCAGGTACGTAATAGGTACGTACCATTTGTAAAAAACTCATGTTTTAGTGAAAAACCCATAGACTCATAAACAAATTCACATTACAAATTACAATGCTGAAAATGAACATATTGATAATTGGACATAAAACTCAAATGCCTCAAGGATAAATCATAAAACCAAGTTCAACTACAAGCATATTGTCTCTGGCGTCAACCAAAAGCCGGCACTGTAAATCCCATACAAACTAAAACAAAACAATGAAACACAGGTACAATGATCCAAACTCAACTACAAGCATAATGTCTATGGCATCAACCACAATTCGGCATTGTATATGCCATACAAATTGAAACAAAATAATTAAACACAATAAAAATCTGTTGCTTTCCAAAGCATGCACATAGGCTATCAGGCGGCATGCCTATAGCCTCAAAAGTCTGTGTCAGATGTTGAAGATGAATCGTCGGTAGAGAGAATGCCCCCATCATCAAGGACATTGCGAACTCTTGAGTTTTGTTTGTGAACTTCTTTGCAGTCTCTGTTGCTTTCTGGAAAGTTACGTGCAGTGAGTATAAGGCATACAACCTTGGGTTATTAGCCTATTAGCATTCCAGACCACCAAAAGGCCCCAAATCGGCTCGCGTTCTAGGTCCGCACACTAATGCTGCACTTTCGGATTTTTTTTTAATTGTAGCACCGTACGGTATCGTACCTTATCGTACCGTACGATTGTACCGTACGAAAGGTAAGGTACGTATGTACCTATGCAACCTTGATGGGAGGGTCGGGAGCAAGGACTGCCCTAATGAACGCCACTATGCGATTCATCATCTGGGCTCGTCTCTCCTCAGCAGCTCGATGTGCTCGGGTCCGGATCTCCTCGATTTGTCTGCGGTGGAGTCGTGGAGCCTGGCATTTGGTAGCACATGGGCATCGTTTGGTAGGCTTGCCTGAGCTTGTTGAAGGGTCACTCCCCTCGGTGGGTCTGAAAGTGGAAGGGGTGTAGCTCTAAAGAAACCTGTAAGCTGTGACTCTCCTCCCCCACATGGGTCTCTCTAGGTGGCTGCAGAAGTGTATCCCTGTGCCTCTATATCTCTAGCAAGTAGCGTCCAAGTTGTCTCTCGAGAGTGCATGATCTCTTGGAGGGTAGGCTGGCCCTCTGGATAATGGCTCGCATTGGCCTCTGATATCCGCATAAGCTCTGCATCTACAAACAAAATGCTCCCCGCTCTTCAAATCCTCTCTACATACTCTACACACTCTCTCCTCCTTGGGAATGTCATGAGCGCGCCCACCTCAATCTCTAGTCTGTGTTGATGACACCCTAAGCGATAGATAGAATTAATTATCGTCCACGGAAGTTAGATATGACCCATGGGACCAAAACAAAACATTACATCTGCTCTTTTGAGGTGGAGGCGTTAGATACATATCAGCTAGGGGCTGAAGTCTGACGGTCCATTGGGGGGAAAGGGAAAAGGATAAGAACGGGGGTCCAGGTAGAGGGGGAGCTGGCTTGGGAGTACAAAACTCTTGAATGATGGCTTTACCACCACGATACTACCCATTTACCTTGTTTACAAGCTTCATGCATCTTCTTGAGCTCGCTTGCTTTACGCTTGAGTTGATTTGTAGTCAATTCATCGGCGATCCAAAGCTTTGTCCCCTTGAGGTGGGGGGATTGGCGTAGCAGCCTCATCCATTCTTCTTTGTTCTTGAAAGTGAGGATGCATTGGCCAGGTGGCAATGCCTATGCGTGGCGTTGATCCAAGAGACAATGTTGGGCTCGATGTTAATTGGTTGAAGAATGTCATTGAGCTTGGTGATGTCTTCTTTGAGGATGTCCTCCTCGGTGCACCATGGTGGGGAGAGTCCTCCAATCCTAATGTTGAGGGAAAGGGATTCTTGTAGTCGGCATTCTTGCAAGGCTGATTGGATTTCACTGTTGATCTTCTTATGCGCCACCTCATTGGCCTCTTTCTGAGCCTCCTTGACAGTCTCAGTGAGAGAAGCTTTGACTTCGTGTTTTTTTGCAAGCAGAGTTTCGTTCTCCTTTGCCGCATCCTTGAGCTTACTCAAGCGTTGTTTGAGTTCAGCATTTTCCAAAACAAGTTCTTGGATCTGAGCCTCTAGGGTCGTGATCCTCGCGTCTTGGCGGGCGGCGGGATCCTTCCTGAGCGCAATTGCCACATCAAGAAAAATCTTGTGTGTGTTGGAAGTTGGTGTGTTGAGGGAAGACATGACTCGGGTAAACCTTGAGACTTTTGATTGTGTGAAAACCTTTGAAGTGAGTTTGAAGCTCTCTCTGTGTAAACCTGTAAGACACTTCTCTTGTGACCTTCCAATCTTTTGAGTTGAAGTAGAAAGAGGTATACAACACTATCGACCATAAGCACAACAAGGCGTCGAATTATGGTAGTATTGCCCACGAGCAGAGCTCAAAAACGTTGACCTCATGCAGGCCTGTGGCAAAGCGTGGATGCCAACACCATCATGGCGCCTCTTCACACACACACACACACACACACACATAGAGAGAGAGAGAGAGAGAGAGAGAGAGAGATATTAAATAAAATGAAATGTTATATTAAACATCTTTAAAAGGCCAAAATGACCTATGAGATCAAACTGATACAATCCTTGTGGATCTAATCCAATCATGTTTGGGTACAAAAATAAGATGGAGTAAAAGTAAAGTGAAAGTGAAAGACTAAAATCATCATCATCATCCTCAATACCCGAGGATTCCCGACATTGGGCGTTGTCTAAGAAAGAATTGCATTGGTCGTTGAAAAGCATCGTCAATGTTCGCCTCTGTAAATAGTCATACTCGACGTCTCCCACATCGTGCTAGAATAGTCTTGATCCTCTGATGGAGCCTCCATCGATGTCATGGTTGCCCTCGTAGACATGGGTGTCTAGCTCTCACGAGCTCAGTGGCTCTGTCCACTAATATACCTCTGGTATAAGCAGGCTCTAAAGTCTGTTGTGAAGCATGCCCATCTGGCTCCTGAGTCCCCGCTCTAAAGAAGTTAGTGATCGCCCTCTGTGAATGTCTCCCACTACCTGGTCTCCTCAAGAGACGCTTCCTGTGTTTGCGCAGCTCTAGCAAAAACAACCCGAGGCATCTCTGATCCTGATATCTCATGACTCTAGCCAACGGTCCAAACCCCTCTTTGAATAGACAATAAAAGCGGCCTCGTATCTCATAGTATACCGTACAATGACAAATGTGATGTAACTTTGTCTTTGGCTCTATATGACACGACTGGCATATCCTGGCCTCTGCTGGCACTCTTCTAAATCTGGCTATCTCAATCTCTAGGTGATGCGATGATGTGTGCATCAAATCAACAGGACATCATATCCCATAGGATAAATGAGTGTCCATTAGGCCGGTCTGATTACATATCCATCCTCTCTTAGTTGGAGAGGATGCTCTATAGAAAGCCATCTTCGTGCCCAACTCTTGTATCGGCTGTATCCATGTGCTTCTGGTATCTAATTGAATCAAACCTTGACGTAGAAGTCTAGTGATCTCTGTGCGTGTGAGAGAAAGGGAAATCTGCATCCAAGGAGTACCTGAATGGAGACAGTCTATGATCTATCCATGTTGAAGCCATGTGACTAAACCATGATGTCATCTATCCATACCAGCATGATGTGTCCCCCTGAAGCGCTATTTGTGGGGATCACTCAAGGGACATCCGAGCATATTTGTCTCTGGGGAGGTCCCATAAATTATGCATAAAGGAAACTGACTAGAGGGGGGGCAAGTAGCTCCATAAGGTGCAACGGAAGTGAACGTTGAACTTTGGTCAAGATGAGTGCCCCGAACTGTGCTCAAGGGTTCCTTTTACTTCTAGAAGGCAGAGCCTTCCGTTCCTTTAGTGAGAGAGTGCAATGATCACAAACAAAGTGAATGACATTGTGAATGAAGGTGCTAAGAGAGAGAGAGAGAGAGAGAGAGAGAGAAGAATACGACACTAGACAGTTCTCAAACCCTCCTCCAAGGGCCCCCCTCTCTATGGCAAGAGAGGTCTATGCTATTGATTGCACAAATCTGGTACAATGGCCTAGATGCAATGGACTTGCCGACGATGTCGACGACAATGATGAAATAAGTGAAAAATGGATACATAGGGAAAATGGGTTCTGTGCGCTGTAAAATGCTCATGATGGTTACTGACTGTTATGCTGATGATCATACTGTGTGCAACCAGAGGATATGCAACCACATTAATTGTCTGAACATGCACGGCCTACGTACAGGCTCACAAAGGTGCCAAAACACTTCCTAAGCTTACCTGAACCCTAGACACGAAGGAGCTTGTCCACATGGACATAGGGTTAGATGTGCACGTGACATCCCCTCCTTTTCAAAGTGACGTACTAGTACCGAGCTATATGGCGTCGAGAGTGTGGGCCAACTCTTCATAATTAACCAATTTGAGCATGTGTTGATTTTCAAAGGCTAAGACGAGTAGGAACTAAGGTTTTGAATTGCCAAAGCAGTAACTAAGTAAGTACGCAAATTTTGTTAACATGGATGACAATAACCAAGAGAGTAGAATGAACATTGATAACTTTGATTTTGCACATGAAGATGCATCCATGTTTGTCAATTATCTTGTTACTAGGTTGCAGCAAGCTATGGACAACCCTGCTTTGCAAGCCGAAGTTACTCAACAACTTCGCACTTATGGGATTTTCCTTCCTCTCCAAGAAGAGAGAGAGCTTAGGAGGCCTCTTTAAGAGACCCCCAAAAGAAGACTCTCTCCCATACGAAAGGAGGAATTCAAAGAGCAAGAAAGTAATGAATCTTTAAGTTCCTCTAAAGATGTGGCTCCACGAAAACAGCGGTCTACACGATCGCCAACTCCTTCCAAGAGGAAACATTCAACCCATAGTCCTTCTCCTCGTCACTTCCAAAGAGAAGAGAGGAAATAAAGGAAGAAAAAAGCAAGAAACAGGTCACCCTCTTTTCCTTCTTCTTCACCTTTCTCCTCTTCTGATGAAAGCTATGGCTATTCTCCTAGAGAATACAAGAGGGGAGGACACCGTAAATCATACGCTGCATAGCGAAGGTCACAAAAGCTCAAGAACTTCAAAGAGGGAGGAAACAGTATCTTCCCAAGGAAAATGATGCAAAGGGGAAAACCAATGGCCAAAATTCTTCCCAAGGAAATTCCAACAACAATAACAACAACAATGGGTCCAAGGAGAAGGGAGTTTTTAAAGGTAAAAACAAACTTTCTCCTGAAGAGCTTGAAGCTTTTCGCAAGGACCATAAATGTTTTAAGTGTAGAGAGCAAGGACATGGCTATCGTTCTTGCCCTAAAGAGATGCTCGCAATGAGACTCCTAGAGCTTCCACCATTGAAGCTCCAAAAGAGGATGCTCATTGCAAAGGATCACCTCTCTCCTATGCTTGGGGAAAGGTAAGGGAGCATGATGCCTTCACCTTGTTTGACCTAGCTCTACTCACAACTTCATATCAACGGAGTTGGCCACCAAGTTGGGCATTCAAACTTTCGAGATGGGAGATACTGTAACGGCCGACACTGCTTTCAAGGGACACTAAGCCTCCGTTAGTCCGTTGATTGGGAAGTTGAGGCTTCATGTCCAAAGCTATGTCGACAAAGAAGAATTTTTCATCGCTCCTCTCCAACATGAGGATGTTATCCTAAGGGCACCATGGTTCAACCGCATGGCTGACAACATGAAATTCCCTGAAAGGAGAATTTACTTTACCTACAGGGAAAAGAACATGTATATAGATGCTAGTGAGCCTGGTTGTACTATATCACTTGTAAATCCTCCTGCTTTTGATAAATCAATGAAGAGCTCAGTTTCTGCGTACATGATTTTTGTCAAAGAATCCCTAAAAAAGTCTTAATGTTTCATCAAATATAAATGGTAGGAATCAAGAAGAGTTAGACTTGTCTAATTTTCTAAAAGGATTACAAGATGTGTTCATGGATGATATCCCTATGGAATTACCTCCAAAAGAAGGGATGATGACCATCTAATTGAGCTCCTACCAGGAAGCTCACCGCCTAACAAGCCTCCTTATCGAGTTTCCCAAGCTCAACAAGAGGAGATCATGAGGCAAGTACAAGAATTGGTAGACAAAGGGATGTGGAGACGTAGCTCCTCTCCCTTTTGTTCTCCAGTCCTTTTAGTGCAAAAGAAAGATGGTACATACCGTATGTGTGTGGACTATTGAGCACTAAACCATATCACTATCAAAAACAGATTTCCCGTACCTCGGGTAGAAGATCTGTTTGATAAGCTACAAGGCTCTACCTACTTCAGTAGGATTGACCTTAAAAGCGGCTATCATCGAATAAGGATAGTGGATGAAGATATCCTAAAGACCGCGTTTTGTACAACGTTTGGTCTTTACGAATATTTAGTCATGCCTTTTGGATTGACTAATGCATCAGCCACGTTCAATCGCCTAATGGAGAAAATTTTTAGACCCTACCGCAAATTCACTGGAGTGTTTTTTGATGATATTTTCCTATACTCCAAGTCCTTGGAAGAACACAAGCAACATCTCCAAGTGATATATTTTTTTTTCCGAGAAAAAGATCCTTCTATTAGTTACTGAAGCTGCCCATAGGGCTACAACCACCTCAAGAGAGGGCTACAACAACCATGGTGGGAGACTCTCCCAATGAAAAAACAAGCATATGTACAATGGGGCTAAATCAAGAAATGGGGGGAGGGAAAAGCCACATAGGCGGTCGGTAATGCCATCGGAGTACATCCTGGAACATGGTGTAGAAAGGCCCAGGACGCTAGAGTCAAAGGACAGCCTCTCTGCGCTCCCGCATGCGGTCGGAGATGCCTTGTAGTCCCTCGAATTGTCCTCTGAGAGTGTGGATCAGCTCAAGCCAGAAGTCACGAACAGTCTCTACTGGTGGCACGGGGCGAGCCTCAAAGATGCGGAAGCAGCGGACCCGTTAGATGAACCAGGGTGCCAGGCCACTGAGCTCCCAACACTCCTCTCTCTCACTACACCACTCTTGTGGAGTAAGCTCTATAGCAGGCTGGTCGCCCCTCCTGCATCACTATCATCCTGTTGGTGGAAGATAGCTCAAACTGAAGTGTCGGGCCTAAGAGGGTGGACCAAGCCGCTGCTCCCCAAGTGTACTGTCGAGCCCTGGAGAGAGCAGGCATGAGCCGACGAACTCGTAGCCACACCTGCTGGGCCGAGGGACAATCCCAAAGAAAGTGACGCTGACTCTCCACAAGGTGGTCACAAGCTACACATGCGGCCGAGAGACCACTATGCACTAGCCAGCTCCCGACTGTTGTAGCTCTATGTGCGACCAGCCACTGAAACAAGGTGACTCGCCTCGACTGTCTGGAGTCCCACAGCCTCTCCCAAAAAACTGTCAAGAACTCAGCTGTGAGCCCCTCCTCTTGCCAATGCGGGACAGGCCTCTCTCTGTGCTGCTAGTATATGACGTCCCAGTCGAACAGTGTACTGAAATAACGGGACTCCTGGGTGGTTTGCAGAAGAGAAGGGATCCCTTCATAGCCACTCACCAGGATCCCACTGTACTCGTGCCAGTGGACAACACTCCCAAGCCCATAACCTCCAGTGTCCAATCGCAAGAGCTGCTGGGTCAGGGTCTATGACAACGGTCCTCCCACAGATGCCCACTACTCGGATCCTCTGAAAACATCACTTTGTTACCTGGGGAGCCTCTACTGCAACTGGTAGAAGGCGTCCCCCACCCTGAAGCTCGAAGAAAAAAGCTGGGACAGTCTCTGAGCAGCCCCTGACTGAGATGAGAACCTCCTGTCGTGTGAAGGCTCCCATCCACCGGGGTGCTACTGGCTCGATGGGTGTGAGCCACTCAGCTGGAACTGACTCTGAGATGTCTTGGCACATGCTCTGTCCCCCTCTCATGCCCTGTAATTGAAGGCCTTGGACCTTCTCTGACAAACCTGTGAACTCTAGCCAGTCACCTAAAGAGCGCGTTGAACCTGCTGCCATGGGACCCCAGGAAACATGAGGCCGACTACCAACCAAGTGGCCTCTCTGAGTGCTAACCATGGGGTTCCAGATGAGGGGCTGCCGTAGGCGCTCCTCCGTGCACGTAGGCTGTCTCTGCTCCAGGCCACGCCGCAAGTGCTCCCAAGATCGAAGCAAACTCACAGCGAAGCGGTCCTCCAGTCTCCTGCTCAGACCAACTCTGCGCATCTCTGTAAAGATCCATTTGGTCGAAGGCTGCCAAGGGCCTCCTGCCTGAGGCACCCTAGCACGTAGCCGCTGTAGCAAGAACTCCTTCCAGGGCTCCTCACCTGGAAGAAGTCCTCTGACGATGAAGGGCTTTGCTCTGCTGTGCTGGATCAATGATCCCAAGCCCTCCTTGTGAACAAGGAAGAGTGATGACCTGCCAAGCCACCTTGGCTCGGTCTATCTGAGTGTCACGTCCTGACCAAAGGAAGTTCCTGATCAGCCTCTCTACCTGGCTGATACAAGAACTTGAGAAGATCCAGCAGGAAGTGATGTACCACATAGTCGCCAACAACACCTGGTTGGCAACTACTACTCTGCCATCCAAAGAAAGTCGTGCTGAGCTCCAGCGTAACAACTTTATCATGATAGACAAGAGAAGGGGAGCAATCTGTTGCTCGGGAGACAAGTCCAGACCAACCTGACAGCCCAAGTACCGAACTGCAGTCCCAGGGGGATCCACCTGAAACCCTCTCCTGGCACCCAATCTGGCACAGGAGCACTACCAACCGAGAAAACCACTGTCTTTCTCTAGTTGGTGAGTGTGCCCGATGCACAACATAAGGTCTCCAGAGCCTGCTCACAGCTGTGGAGGTTGGCCTTGTACTTAGATGGCCTCCTGACCATCTAAGTACAAGGCTGAGTCGTCGGCAAACTCAGCGTAGTAGCTCATCGCCTCGAATAGGGAGTGCTAAGCCCCGTAGACCAACCTGCTGCGACACCAAAAACCTGCTCATCGCCTCCGCATAGAACAGGAAGAGGAAAGAGGAAAGAGGACAACCCTGTCTGACCGAGCGTGTAAGCATGAAGCGATCACCTCTCCCTCCTGCGAAGAGTACCTGACTATGAGCCTGTCTGTACAAAGCTGACACCCCTCTGATCCAAGCATCTGAGAAGCCCATCTTGCGTAGAGTGCCCTCTAGAAAGTCCCAGTCCCAACTCTGTCGTATGCCTTCTCAAAATCGAGAAGAAGGATCACGAGATCCTCACCACGGAGCCGTGCCAGGGCAGAGGCCTCCCAAAAGGTAAAGATGTTGTCAAGGATACTGCGTTCCTTGACAAAACCTGTCTGAGTCCCATGTATCAGACTCTCAAGAAGTGGCTAAATCCTCAAACTCAGAGCCTTGGCAAGAATTTTGTAGGCTGAGTTGAGGATGTTGATGGGGCGCCACTGTCGAATCTCATCCAAGGAGCCACCCTCCTTGGGAATGAGGTAGATCAGGTACTCACTCATGCTGTCAAGCATCTCTCTTATGTGCAAAATGTACTGAAAAGCACTGCAGAGATCTGGGCCAAGCAGATCCCAGTACTCCAAGAAAAAACTGGGAGTCAGCCCATCCTCACGTGGACAACTACCATGGGGGAGGGCCCTAAGAGCTGTTTTTAGCTCCTCAAGCTGAAGTGGCAGCTCAAGCCTTTGACGCATCTCCTCAGTCACAAGACAAGGCATCTGTGCCCAAACCTGCTCCTTGCATGCATCCTGACACACTGACTATGACTCTGCAGACAGTAACTCACGGTAAAAATCAGTAGCAACTGCACGCATATCCTCGGGCTCAGAAGCAATTGACCCATCGGGCCTCCTCAACTGCCTGACCTTGGCATGCGAGTGTTGAGGTCCCACTGCCTCAAAGAAAGCACCAGTCACTCTGTCGCCCACCTGGGACCACTGAGATGCCTGTCGGTGGAAAGAAAACTCATGTCGCCTCTCCTCTATGCTAGCAAGCTCCTGTCGAGCCTGCTGTAACTGCTCCTCCAACCAGGGGCTGTCTGGATGCTGCTCCTGCATCCTCTGTAATGAAGCAATGCCCCGTCTGAGACGCTGCTCCTCCTCTCGTGTTGCGGCCCAGCGAGCCAAAGACTCCTGGAGGAAAAAACGACTAATATGTGCTAGGCCTGCAGCCACTCTATCAGCAAGAGAGTCCTGCCCGTCCAAACCCTCTGTCCAGAGAGCCTTTACCCTCTCTCTAAGTGTTGAGTCCAACAAGACCTTCTCTGGGATGCGAAGCATTGTGCTCCCACTCCTCTGCCTGTCTGCTACTGTGAGGATCACTGATGCATGGTCCGAGAAGGAGGTCCCTGCCAGGATTCCCACTGTCCCTCCCAAGTCACTGAAGTGGTCACTAGTGTAGAAGCGATCTATCCGTGATAGATTAACTCCTCCCACTCTACGGTCTGAACGAGAGAAGGCAAGGCTCTCTGGGGGCCTCACAAAACCAGAGTGCTGCCATGCATCCAAGACCCTCAAAGTCATACAAAGCCTCTCCCAAGTTGCCAACTCAACTCCATGCACAGTAGCATGGCTACCACCAATCCTGTCAGAAGGGTCCTCCAGCATGTTGAAGTCCCTCCCTATGCACCAATGCTTTGCCTGCGGCAGAGACTCAACTATCTGTGACCAAAACGCTGCACGAGCACTCGCCACATTTCAGGAAACCCACTAGGCTACCCTTAACCTGCATAGTAATCCACTGAGCCCTGCCTGGCACAATGATCCCTCTGTCCACTATGGCCTGCTGCAAAGAGTCTACAATAGTCATACATACCCCACCCTGGATGCCTCCAGGTCCAAAAGCAGCTGACCAAAAGGTATCATATCGTCCACGCAAGAGCTGACCACAACGTCTGATGCGGCTCTCACATAGATGGTGCTCCTGAAGCATAAGGAGATCAATCTCTCCTCCCACAAGACATCGTTGAATCTCCTGACGCAGTCGGCCCCGCTGGCACTGAAACTGGGGCCCACCTAGTCCCTGCACGTTCCATGAGACGATCCTCATGGAGAACGAGAGAGAACAGATGCTGCCGCAGCAGCTAAAGGGGCTATCTTTGAGGCTGGCTTGGATGGGGAGTAGTCCGCATCCGAGCGTCCTCTATATAGGCATGACTGCAACGAGTGCCTGGCCCAAGCCCAAGCAGAGCGAGGTGTACATAAAGCAACCTCCTCTGTCCAGGAGTCCTCATGAATGTATACATAGCATGGCAAGCACTGTGTATCGGCAAAGAAGTAAACCACAATGTGTCTACATCCTGCCGAGTCTAGAGGTGTCACCGCAAACTTGGCCAATGGCCACAAAGTCTGGAGCAGATCTGTAACTCCTAGTTCTCCCATGTGGTGAGAGAACTCTAGTACCTGTGTGTGCAACCATCCCAACACTGAGTCAAGAGTCCACTCTGCCTGGTCTCTGCCGTAGAGGGGGAAGGAGAAGCCAACTGCCGAGTCCAAGGCCTCTGTCTCCCTAGCGGCAAGGAAGAGAACATATATCCTGAAGCAGGCTGCCTCATGGTCTTCTAAGGGGTCTCCGAGAAAACGAGTAAATCCGTAGTCAAAGAAGTCCCATCGGCACCGGATGTCAATGCTCGTCAGACCACGAGGGATAGCTGCAAGGGAAGATGTCTGTACCTGTAGAGGGGGCCGCAGGAAAGGCTGTCCCTCTCTCGCTAAGCAACTCGTGGCAAAGGCGCTGCCAAGAGATCTCCTAGCCGCAGGAGAAGGCCCTGCCCCCTAGGTCGAATGTGGAATTGTAGTAGGAGGGGGGGGAGAAGGATATGGGGGGAGCGGTGGAGAAGAGGGGCGGAAAGGAGCGACAGAGGAAGAAGGGCAGGGGGAATAGGCGGCGGGAGCAGGAGGCGGGGGGGAGGATGAGGAAGGTGGATGGAACTCTAGGGGGGGAGGGGTTGTCGAAGGTGAAGGTGGGGAAGGGGCTGGGGCAGGGACCTCGTCCTACTCTAGAGGACCAAAACGGTTCCTCGTGGGAACCCACTGCTGCTGAGCAGGTGCCTGAGGACCACTTTGAGTGCCAGTCTGACGTTGTGGCCCCTGTCGACGTCTACCTAGGACCTGTTGCCATCCTTCCTCCACTAGAGCCCCAGGCTCAGAGGGTGGCTCTGCCTGTGTGCGCTGTGTCTCTGGCTGTGTCTGCTGGCCAACCCTTACATGCTTGGGTTGAGGCTGTGGTGTAGGTCGAGGCGTCCTCCGTGGACAGGCCTTTGCTAGATGGCCCATCTGTCGACAAATGAAGCACTAGTTTGGGAGGCCCGAATACTCCACACTCTGTCTAAACCAACCCCCACTCACCCGAGGCAAAAGGATAACCTTCGGGAGGGTGTGAGTGTCTCTGACCAAAACGCGAACTGAGGGAATGCCAGCCGCCTTGGCAACTACTGAGGCTGTCGTGCGAGGTGTCTCTAGGACAGTCCCAATAGCTGAGCCTATCCTGGACAGAAGTGGTAAGTACTCCCTCCGCAAACCCGGAAAGCAGAAAGAGATGAAGATGTCTGCCTCCTCTACTAGAACATCCGAAGCAGGGTCGAAACCATGTCTCCACTGTCGAAAGTGGGCACGTGCTGCTCAGATGGTCAGTGGACTCATGGCGATGACCTTGGACGCCATCTCGGAAGTCTCAAACTCGATCTGGTAGTAACCGCGTCCGAGTATCTGTACGTCCAAGATCCTCCCACCTCTGCGAGAAGGCGGGCCTGGAGAAGGTCACACAGCTCTCCTCTGCTAGGTCAGGTGCCGAGGATCTTGCAGATGACAGAAGTCGCCTGCAAACGCTCTACCTCTGCGGCTAGGCTCACTTGCTTTGTCGGCGAAAGAGCAAGTCGAATGGTGGGCTTAGCGGGGTCGGGTGAGGGGGCTTCGGGTGAGTCCCTCTGTGGCGGAGCTGGAGCCTCCATCTGTGTCTACTACTGAGTCGAAGAAGCGGACGGCAAAGAAAATCTGCAACCGAGTACGCCAAGCACTTTTCCGAAGAGGAAGTGCTACAGAGCCAGGTGCAGAAGACCTTCGGGAACGATGAGGATGGGGGGGGGGGGGGGGGGGAGCGGCCAGGGAAGGGAGGGGCAACGGACGGGCTGGGAGGCAACGCGGGGTGAGGCGGCGGGCAGCAGCACGCAAGGGGGGCGGGCTGGGTTGGGCAGTGCGAGGGCGAGGGGGGCAGCGCGAGGGCGAGAGAGGGGAGGGGGGGGGAGGGGAGGGACAGCGATGGCGCAACAGGGGGGGGGGGGGAGGGAGGAGCGTGCAACAGTAGCGAGCCCTCACTTCTCCAAGTGATATTTTAAGCACTAAGAGAGAACAAGCTTTTTCTCAACCAAAAGAAAAGCGAATTTTTTCTTCAAGAGATTCAATACTTAGGTCATATTATCTCTCAAGATGGTATCCGTATGGATCCATCGAAGTTGGAGGTAATAAAAGCGTGGCCTAATCCAAGGAATCTAGATAAGCTAAGAAGCATAATTGGTATGTGTGCATACTATAGATGCTTCATAGCAAAATTTTCTCAAATAGCAGGACCATTACATGACTTAATGAAGAAGAACGTTAAGTATTCATAGACTTCTAAGGAGAAAAATGCTTTTGACAAGCTCAAAGAGAAGCTTACCTCCCAACCAGTCCTCATTCTTTCGGATCTCTCAAATCCATTTGAGGTCCAATGTGATGCTTGTGGTGATTGCCTTGGAGCAGTCAGAAGGGCATGCCATAGCATATGAGAGCCGAAGGCTCAGTACGGATGAATGGGTCTTACGCATTTATAAAAAAGAGCTTTTAGCTGCTCTACATGGACACATGGAAGCACTATTTATTGGGGACTCCGTTCATTTTACGAACAGACCATCAAAGTCTCAAGTACTTCATGACGCAAACCAAGCTTTCCGACAAATAAATGGGGTGGGAAAATTTTCTTTCGCAATTTAATTTTCAAATTGCTCACATTGCTAGTAAGCACAATCAAGTGGCCGATGCACTTTCACGACGACCAAAAGTTAATGTGGTATCTATAGAAATTTACAATGATCTCTCTTCTATGAACAAAGAAAACCTGACAAAACTTTGACAGAACCTTCTTTGTAACAAAAGTAAAATTTTAAGCCAAATGGTGCTCAAAGTGTCATAAAATGCATAGATACAATGGCAAGAAAAATTCTACAGTCTCTTTTGTATAGGGTGATAAAACTCAACCAAAATGACGCATGAAAACTATAAAATCAACTCAAGAGAGTGCATAAACTATCAATTGTCACTAACAAATGACTCATATGAGTGTCAAGCAAAATATCCCATAAGATACATGACCGTCGATGGCAAAGACACCATAATGGGAAACTCCAACAACCTATATCATTAAAGGTATCTCAACATTCAAGGATACCCTAGCTCAAAAAACACTCACGTAAGGCCCTCTAAGGAATAATCACTAGACACAAGACACTATCCACAATCTCAAAAAGAGCTCTTCTCGTTCGAGTCTTAGAAATGGTCAAAAAACTATAAAATATGGCTATATACATTAGACAGTGTCTGCAACTGAATGTACATGAGTGAAAATACACACAAACAAGTGCCAAAAGTAATGCAAGTAGTGTGTCCAATCCCGATTGTCATATTGCTCTCAAAAGAGCTCAATGGCACTGTAGGTGCTAAAAAAATGCATCTATCAATGCATAAACCTGAGTGTGTTTTATTGCAAGCTTTCAATTTCGAGCTTTTGCAATCAAAACCAGTTTTGCGAGCTTTTTGAATTTAGATTCAGAGCCTTTTCTAACGACACAAAAAAATTAATTCAAAACAAAGACGTCATAATATTATACATAACAAAAAACTTCTATCATCTTGCAACAATTTGGCTAAAGATTTTGAGTCTCTTTTAACGATACACACCAAAAACATGTACAAGTTTCCAAAAGCCATAGTTTTGAGCTTGTACAATCATCTAAATAGATACCACAAAGCATGCTTCTCTTACAAAAAGGAATTCAAATAAATTCTCATTAGTCTAGAAAAGCTACTCCACATCTAATACATAAGAGAAATCTCTCTCATTGCATACCTCTACATGACATTGTGCCATTGTCTTGTCTTTAAAAGTTCTCTCATACAAAAAACAAAGAGCAACCATTCCCACTTGACGGCTTTGTAATTTTTTACCACAACTTTTCTTCCCTATCATTCCGAAACATTTCCTCATGCAATTGGCTGGCATCCTTTGTAAAGCCCACTCTTTGCGGGCAACTTTGACCTCTTGAATACACCTTGCTGAATTCTCCCCAGGCTGCACTGGAATGCTCTCTCCTACTTCACTGTCAGGGACAACATATACTTCTTCATTATCCTCTCTATCAAAACGTATACTCCGTGGTCTCCCTCTGGTCTCGCGTTGTCTTGCTTCCATTACATATCCAGGTTTATGTGAGCTTGTACCGACTACACTAGTTTTGTTCCTCCATTGTACTGTCTCTTTGTCACCTTCCATCATAGGCTTCTCATACAAAGGACTACCACCAACCAAGCCTTTTTTATGTACTCAGAAACTAAGTTGGATTTGGAGATTCTCTGCGTTTGGAGCTGGCCATCATTGCTTCTATGGAAGGACCTGTTCTGATGTATCTTTATGTGGTGTATCCCAATCTTTTTGCACATTGAATATATGTATTCAAAATGTCACTGGCACATGCATCATAAAGTGATATTTTACGTTTACCACCTTCACCTGCCAGTCAACTAGCATGGATGCTCTCTAACAAGTTTATGCTCAGAATTTGAGCTTTCTCCCATGGACTCTTACTGACCTATAAATACACAATGATTAAACCATAAACATGTATATCTTTGTTTTCATGTATTTAATAAGAACCAAAAACATGATTGATATACCATTATCTCAGAGCTTCCCCAATGGGCAATCCGTTGCTCCCACCAATTAAACCATCTCTCTAAAGACTTTTTATTATCCCCTGTCACATTTTTCACCCACCATTCTCGTATTTTGGAAGCTATACGGGAGGCCTCATTTGTAGTCTTTGCTAAGCACCATGCTTCACACATTTCAATGTGATGCATTTGTCTATCTGGAGCGACATGTTTTTTTGTGTGTTTGTGTAGAGTCTGCTCCCAATGGAAAAGACACGAGCGCTCCCTCCCCTCCATTACATTATTCTGTCCTCCATTGTATATTGTCAGCCAATTAGCCTCGGCTTCATCAGACATAAACCCAGCAAAGTGTGTTGGCTCATGCCTACACCTCTCCATAATTGTGTTTAAATTTCTCCAAAACAAGATTTGTGTATCTTCATCTTCTTCTTTACATTCACATATTGCTATCACCTGCAATGCTCTCATGATGTACACACAGAACAAATATAGTAATAAAAGTTGTCTTATATCAGAACATGCTATCTATCATATTTTTATAAATTCACTTACCTAGGATCATAAACCAAGCAGGACATAGTTTCCCATCCTTCAATCCGATGAGTATGATCAAAGTGCACCCAAGCACTACTCAAATCTCTTGTCCCTCCTCGTCTCATTCTATTGACTAGCTCAACTCCGGAAGCAGGTCCTTTTGTGGACATTTTGAATACGTAGCATTTATCGTTAGGACCACCTTGGCCTGGAAAACGGTTTCCATGAAAGAATGGAAAAACACACCGTTTGTGTAGTAATAGTATATTGTCGTATCCACAATTTGACCCTGTTTAGCTTTCTCATTTGACACAATACTTTTGAATCCCCTCTTCAGAACAAGGGGCATCATTTCCTCAACCTATCAATCACCAATCCTCTTAATGGTGATGAGTTCTTCAAGTTGCTTTTTAGCATTAAATGGGATGAACGTGGAATGCTAAAGATCACTAGAGATAAGCTCTATTGTTTGACAAGCTCTAAAATCACTTCTTAGAGGTATTGTAGCTATTAGTTTCTCATTTGTAATTGTGCTCGTTCCATTTTGTTTTTCTATATGATTAAGTGATATGTTGTTCTTATTGCTCATAGAAAGAAGATAATTTTGCACCCCATGAGCTTCACTAAGTCTAAGGATCCACAATATCTGCATTTTGGTGATTACAAGCTTTTTAGAAGTTACATGAAAAAGGAGACTTATTGGGCTCACTTGCATGGGGAAGCTACACTTTTGATTGAAAGGCTGCAAGTAGAAGGTCCACCACTTCCAAATTCTATTGACCTATTCTACAAGATGAGCATGAAAAAACATATGTTGTAGGTAGACATTTGACCATTGTTTTAAATGAAATATAGACATGTTTTAATTTACACAAGATCAAGTTGACTATGTTTTTTTATTGTTACTATGTACGTAGGCTTTTATTTTTCTAATGGATGCAATGAAATCTTCCGGCTCTAGTGAGAAGATGCCGGAGCTTGTATTGTCGGCTAAGAGAGTGATTTACAGGTTTGCATCTTCCACTTGCACTCTTTGCAAAAAAAGAGCATTTCATTTTTTTGCCATAGTTTGGTGACAGTGGGTCGTTTTGAGATTGGTGACATATCATTTTTTGTTTAAAAACATTCCTTAAATTTCCTGTAAAAGCTCGATATGGGGTGGATGGTTTTTTTTTTAACAATATGCGTGTGTATAATGTCAATGTTGAAAACACTTAAATCCCTTGTGGGAGCCCAAGGCAGGGTTTATGGTTTATTTTGAAAAAGTACAAAGGAGACTCTGGTGTTTTTTTTTTGGGTTACATGTCATTTATTATATTATTGCGTGTATGTGCTTTTCAAAGTGGATGATGCCCTAAAATTTTGTAGATGTGTTATGCAATGCGTTGAGACGCATGAATTAAGTGAAGCCCCATTATTCACCAGAGAGTGGATTAATGTGCATGATGAGAATACAATGTTCTCTCCCTCTTTGATTGAAAGGAATTTGATAACATGGGAAGCCAATGTTTGTCCTTGGTGGTTGGATTATTGACTAGGAGTTATTCCAAAGCAAGAGTTTGAATTATGTGAGAGTAAGTACCTAAACACTTGTGGCTCTTTTCTTTTGAGAATGTATGTCTTACTTTAGTGCTAATTTATGTGATATTGTGTTGTATGGTTGTTGGGTGAAGGGTTTCAAAAAGAGAGTGGTGAGTACTTAGAGGAGACACAAGAAGAGTCTCTCCCTCCCATTTCACATGGAGTTACTCAAAACACCATTGATAGTGGCTCTCAAGGTACTCCACCAGCAAGCAGTGTACTCAAGAAGGGTAAAGAAAAAAGGAGCCGCCAAGTACATCAAGATTACCCACTCCTTCTTTGATGCCTCCCATTGTGCCATCTACGGAGCTCAGCATGTCCTCTTTGGCAACCACTATACCCCATATGGCACCCTCTTCTAATGTGCCCACTACATCATCATTAGTGCACACTAGTTTGTTTGTTGTTGCAGAGTCTTCACTTGGGCGAGAGGCTTGGGAGAGAAGGCCGATCACACGATCTGTTGGTAAGTTTAATAAAATTGTTATCAAATCTGTCTTCCAAATTTCCTAATTCAGAGCTAATTTGGATAATGCTTGTAGGGTTCCATTACCAAACCGTTGTAGATGTTTTGCTTGTGGATATCACAAATTGATAAGTTTGCCCTTGATAGTAGATTTTCATAATGCTTACTTATTTGTGTTTTCTTCTCGCATTGTTTTATATGATTTTGAACATGATTCATGTTTGGTTTTCTTGTAGCATCAACAATTTTTTTGCGACACAGAATACAAATCTATATAGCAAAGATGGTGTGCCTTATCGTGAGGTTTCTAGGCTTATCTTTGCAAATTTTCCTACAAGTTTTCTTGTGGATGGTCTAGGACCAATCCCATTGGGTAAGCAGCTTTTCTTTGGGGTAGCACCTACAACTAACTATGGTTATATGCTTACATGTCATCATTCACTTTTGTAGAGGGCATGACTAGAACACATTTTCCAGGGGTCGGACAGGATGCATGGATGTGGCTCATGAGTTTTTGGCAGATGAGGGGTTTTTAGTCACCATGTGCATGACCGAGCATATTGGAGATTTTATTGTAGATGCAACTAGGGTAGGACTTGTGCTCTTACGTACATGGACCCTCATGTGTAACAAGAAGGCGTATCGGCATCCACTCACTAGAGAGGCGGTGAGATAACAAACTTAGTTTCATAGTTTAATGTCCCGAATAAAAACTTTGTAGCTATGAAATTCATTCTTTGAGTTATTTATTTATGCAGGTACTTGATCTTACCATGTGTCTTTGGTATCATATTGGCCATCCTGTGCCACACTATGATAGAGAGGCAGGGGAGAAAATTGCCGAGAGATTGTTTCCAGTAGATTGTAGCTACATGATAGATGATGTAGTCTTTCCCATTGAGATTGATGGTGTTATTCTTAGAGGCAAGGTAGAGGGGTCTTCTTTGTTCTTTCGGTAAGACTAGTCCAAATTATGATACTAGTGAATGTTATGGTATATGTATATGTTTGCATTAGGATTCTAATTTACTTTTTATATGGTAAGGTGGTTGTTGGCAAAGTTTACTGAGCCTCATGACTATGTTTTGGACTTGTTTGCGGGGTGTGGTGGTTTGGGCCAAGCTTATGTAAAAGATATGAGGCATTGCATGTGTCTGGAGCTAGATGATGTGCTCTATGAAAGACAGTTGACCGACATTGCATGTGGATCTGTGAAAATGTTGATTGCAGATGCACACTTGGTTGAGGAAACACTATTCTAACAGTACACATCTTGATGTTTTGATTTATGTTTTGATGTACATGGCGGCCATATGACATTGACATGCCATTTTGGTATACTCCATACATTTCATTTGGATGTTTCTTTTGTGTTTGTTTGATACATGATGGCCACATGATATGGAGATGGCTTTGATGGGAGCTTTCCTATGTAGTTAGATTATGCAAGTTCCATTGGCTTGTGTGTTGATTTGAGTGAGATAAAAAAATCGTTTAAGTAGTGGAAATAAGAGTTTATGTGAATGAAAGTTCATGTAGGAGCCCAAGAAAGGGTGTACAGTTTTTTTAAAGAAGAGGTCTCCATACAAATGAGACTCTGGTAAAATTTTTTAGAATCACGTTTTATGTAAAAGCACAAAAATACATACAAATGGTGCTTTTTATAAAGTTTCATTTTGCATAAGCATTATTGTGCTTCCATATTTCTAAAAAGTCTTTGGTAGTTGAAGGATTGTACTGTGAGGTTTTGAGTTTCTTTACTACACAATGATACTTAAAGATATCATTAGTGTAAAATTAGGGTTCAAAAGCTCGAAAAAACAGTTCCAATTGTGAAAGCTCGAAACTGAAAGCTCAACAAAAAAATCCCCCGTAAACCTTCCACTAGAACCAAAAACTAGTGCAAAAATTGTATCAGGGAGCTTGTAATCCCTATGTCTGTAGAAGTTGACAAATTGTGTGCAAGCGACGAGAAAATATTATCCTTGTGAGTGTCTGCAACTCAATGTACATGAGTGAAAATGCACACAAACAGGTGCCAAAAGTAACACAATCAGTGTGTCAAATCTTGGTGGGGATATCGCACTCAAAAGAGCTCAATGGCACTCTAGGTGCTAAAAAATGCATTTATCAATTCATGAACCTCCCAGTAGAACCAAAACTATTGCAAAACTTGTATCGAGAAACCTGTAATACCTATGTCTGTAGAAGCTGACAAATTGTGTGCAAGCAATGTGCAAATAGTATCCATGTGAGTGTAAAACTCCACTTGTGATGTCGATGCAAAAAATTGTTCCTCAACCAAAATAAGTCGTGACTTGGAACTCCAATGAACTACACCTGTGATGTCGATGCCAATCCTCTACCTTTGAGTAATATGCTCAAAAAAGTAGTGTCTTGAGAGACCTTGAGGGGAGCTGAAAAATACGCTCCCACAAAAAAGTAGTGTCTTGAGAGACCTCGAGGGGAGCTGAAAAGTATGCTCCCACAAAAGGATCACTCACTTGTTGATTTGTGAGATGTGTGTGTCAATGGTACACTAGGATAGGTCATCAATGTCAAGGGTGCCACCAAGTTGATGTGAGTCAGTCATCTTCTACCGTCGAACGGAAGTGCTGAGCCTCAATGCCAATGGCACACTTGTCGATGCTCAAAAATGTTGAGATGTAGAGCCGGCCTCACCGATGCTCAATGAAGTGAAGTCATATTTTGAGGCCAAAATTGACTGTTGAAACTTGTAGAATTCCTTTCAAACTCCCAATCAGATCCTTTGGGGGAAAGTATGATGGTGGCCGTCAATGTCTGGGCTCCCACGAATTCTTTGTGTATGTGTTACACACTATATGCGCTATGTGGGTGTGTATGTGTGTTACACAATACCTTGCCAAAACCACCGATGTGAAGGCCTCGATGCGAAGGTGTCAATGCACAAGCTTGTGTGTGTGTGTGTAGTTGTTTTTACATAAATAATAAGACATAATTGAACTTTTACATTCAAAAGACAGCTGGCTCCAGAGAAAGGGAAATGATAAGGGTGAAAGCATGTTAACTTGTCATGCTTTTTCATGTCCCGGACAATGCTAACTAGCACAATATTGACATATGCTAACTAGTACAATAACTTGAGCTACATCTCCAAGATCTATGATATATGATATGTCAATAGAAAGCACTTGAAACAAGGAATCCAAATGTACAACCTCCGACAAATTTTGATATTATTTGTAAAAAATTTACCGGACGCCCAACTTTTTGAAGATGTGCTAACTTGAAACTGCTAACTAGCACAAAAAGCGCGACAGGTTAACATGCTTTCACCCATAAGTACAAAAAAAAACAGTCTTAGAATTATCTTTTCACAATGCTGATAAGAATGAAGCCTCGTCCAGTATACAAATATATGAAGTACTTCCCCAGCAGTAGGTGTAAGTGTAATCATGTGTAGACAATTGCTTTAAGCCAAAACAACTTCCAAGATAAGATAGAGTCCTTACCTGCATCCATCCAAACAAGACAATAGATACGTTAGCCTTGGATGTATTTTACAGGTATCAATGGACTATACCAGTTAGTATCCATGTCCATCTTACAACTTTTTTTTAACTAAAAGCACAATCCAAAGTACTCATGTGTTCTAGATTTTATGTTTTATTATGCCAAAGTTTATGTTTCTCAGTTTTAATCATAATAGCATACATATTATTCTGATCAAAGGCCACTATGCCTTCTGATCGAAGTGTCTCATCCCTATTAAAAGCTTATCAGTCTTTTGAGTTTTTTTCTCTTTGCCAGATTAGTCAAGCTCCACTTCCATTTGCTATATGAAGCTATAAAGTAACATAATTCCATTAATATTTTTGAGAATATCAAACTTGTTTCTGTTTATTAGGATAGACTTTGAATAGTATATGCTCATTAGGGTTCAAGGAAACCAACCACCCTACGCTTGTATGCCAAATGGGAAGAATACACTAACTACACTTCCTCTTAGTTTTCAAACAAAATCTTGTGCCTTGTTGTTTAGCCCACCAAGTGGCCAAACCCCTAATATAAAAGTGGTATTTAGCCAGAACAAAGGTTTAAACCCTGAAGCAAAAAAGAACACTCGCCCTATGGGGCTTTTTTTTCCTTTTCCAACAGCACCTGAACTATTGAATGCCAAAAAAAGTGTAATTCAATAGCCCATCAAAAC
The DNA here is from genome assembly GCF_014529385.1 of Adiantum capillus-veneris. NCBI lineage: Eukaryota > Viridiplantae > Streptophyta > Polypodiopsida > Polypodiales > Pteridaceae > Adiantum > Adiantum capillus-veneris. The sequence continues at coordinate 96,571,312 of NC_140934.1, forward strand.
AACATATAAAAGTTCTAACAAGCAACATCAAGCACCAGAGTTGCTACCAAACCATCTAAAAATGGCACACCCTTCTAGGAGAGCCAGTTAAATACTGCACGACCTGTATCATGTTTAGAGGCAATAGCTAATAACAGTCTAGCGACAGTAAGCAACCGGGGCATACCCCCCATCCCTTTAAAAAAATTATGAACAATATGCATATGCAGCAGGTCATCCCACTATCCAATACATCAAGAGAGTAGTGTTTTAACACACCAATCAAAAAACACATATAATATACCTCAATTTCTAAGGTTCAACTTAAAAAACCAATGAGTTGTTTTTGCCGCAAAGTTACTCAGAACCGAGTAGCGGAATCCAAATATCGTATAAGTGCTATACCATACAACCAGTAATGCACGTACTGTCAATCAAAGCCAACCCACACAGTGGGCCTTACCAGGCTAAGCGACAGGGTACACCAACCCATAAGCCCGAGTGCATATATCATCCAAAGCTAAATATGTAAACAAGGAGAGAAAAACCAAAATACCAAGCTCAGAAAAAAGTAGCCAACTTGTGTTGGTTGTGTTGCAAGCTCCATGATTGGTGCAGTAGAAAGTGAACACATACACACAGTACAAAAATTTTATGCTAGTAGAACACACACAAGGCTAAGTGAGAGGCAGAATGCGCCCTCACCTCTTTAAATAGAAGAAGGTAGATCACGATCACTCATGGTGTGTAGCGTGTAGAATCCTCATCACCCCAAGCACTAAGTAGGCTAGATGTTGTTTCTCTTGGGGAAACCAAAAAACGTAGCCGCCTCTGATGTGGTCCGGCACAGTAGATCAGAGCAGCCATAGCACCTTTAGCATGGCAAGGTAGGTGAGGCCCAGTTATAGAGTAAAAGACTTTTAACCACGTTAATAGCTACCAGCTAAAAGACTTCCAACCATCATAACCCTATAGGGGTTCCTTCCCACAGTGGATACCGACTTAGTGTAGCTACGAAAGATATAAAGCCATATTTTAAGTGGAAATACATAGCCAGGATGACAGCAGTAGGGGGTAGTATAGTTTTTAAAAAACGACCACAAACAGAGATGTGTGTGTGTGTGTGTGTGTGTGTGTGTGTGTGTGCGTGCGTGCGTGCGCGCACGTGTGTGTGCACGTGTGTGTGTGTGTGTACCTGCCCTGTCCCAGGCACCATACACAATGGGTCGATAGTAGGCCCATTGTGAATGGGCCTACTACCTTATTAGAGAGATGAGAATATCATGGTTAAAGTGTAAGCCAGGCCAATCATGCTGAGAGAGTGACAATATAATCTTATCAATTATGTCACACCTTTTGAACAATTAAGGCAATATTTGTATATTTTAGTAACTTGATATCTTCCCAAGCAAGGAGGTAGTTGCAAGAGGAGTATATAATTAAGTCAAGCAGGCTGATACACGTGCTAAGAGCCGTTTTGTGGGGTCTATTGCTATTCCTTTTTATGAATTCAAAAGGTGGAAGGTTTAGGAGATCTCTTTTCCACGAAAATCTTTGGTCATACTCTCCAACACAAGGTACATGAAGAGAAACATAAAAGTTAAGGAATTGTACTGAAGTACAAAAAAATCCATCGGATGTAGTGAACCCTTGTACATAAGTTGGTTCAATTTTTAAGCAGTTAGGATATATATGATTGATCTCTTTTGAAAAAGACCTATTGTTGATGCTTAGTATGTCATATATACCTGTAAGTATGTCTAAATAATGAAAGTTTTATCATGTTTATCTCCCATGGCTCTGAGAAACCATTTGTATTCGAAGAAGGCAAGGTATATATTACACATAAGCGGGAAGTAGGAGAAGCCCATGGGGATGCCTAGGCTTTGGTTAAAACAGTGTCCTCCAGAGAGAAAGGTGCAGTTATCAAGTAACTATGATATGTTTAAACATCGCTTCTCTTCATTGAAGTGCAAGGGGTGGGATTAGTGTGTTTTTTTAATCCATCTAGGTTTTTTGGAAAGAGAAATGTAGAATAAACCCTTCTTCCTAGCATTAATAAAAGCTAGTTTGATAACCTGTGATAGTACATCTTTAAGCCCAAGATCTCCTTCTAAGGGAATATTCTCATAACATTGAGTAATATCTGCTGCAAAGATGAAAATTCTATTTAGGGAGGTTAAGAGCAATCTCTGTAGATTTTTTTTGTTATCCAAAAGGGATTGTAGTGTATCTGTAGAAAGTTATAGCAGATTTTTTGTTTGGTGGCACAGACTAACTTTGCTAGTATAAGGTCAAGACAAAGAGGGATATCTTTGGTAACATCCGTATAGATGCTATTCGAGGCATCAGATATCCATCTAAGTTTATGTTTATGAATCTTATAGGTGGGAAAAAGCACTGATAGTTTAGTATCCTGAAGAGAATAACCCAGATTTCCTAAGTGTCTTGAGATGTTATTGGTAAGCTCTTGTAAGGATGTATTAAGTATTGTGTTTCCTTCTCAGATACCCGAGAATGTGCTGCTTTCCAAGCTAGGTTTTTGCAAATCAAAGTGGGACAATTACGGCTATTATCCAGACATACTATGAACCAATTTTTTGACACTTTTTGAAATCAAGAGAGAGTTGTGGTGTAATCCAAGAGCCATCTGTAGACTACCATTTACCAGATATATGTGAGATTTTTTAGAAGAAACATTTTTCCACCAGTTTTGCTAAGTCCAGTAGGATTGTCTTTCTCCAGTCGGAGAGAATTGACAAGGTCAGTTAAGCAGCTAAGTAAATATGATAAAGCAAGATATGGGTTTTTGGGAAAGTGAGGTATGTGATTAAGCCCTTTAGATCACAAGTACATACATGCATACCATATGTATTAAAATCTTTGCAAAATGTGATAAACTACTTATAGGCACATTCAAGAATGGAGTTGTGTACAGAAAATCATTACTGTAGACCAAATTTTTAATAGGTTGTTGATACTTTTAGCCAATAAGTACATTGTCAAGTAATTCGTGGTTACCAAAAAGTAAGTCAGAAAAGTGTCAAAGGGTGTATCCAATCGAGAAGCTCATTTTGAAAGAGACAATGTACGTAAATATAATCTTTGCATGGATTTTTTCGTTGAGATGCCACCTTCCACATGGCCTCACAGCAACCTGCAGGTTCATCAATGATTTTAAATCAAGAAGGTGCCTGATTGGGTGTTTCTGCCTCTTCCTCTAGTGTAGCTACAAGATTTTCCTCGATTAGAGAAAGAACTAGGTGTCAAAAATGAAGTAAAACAATTGGGAGTAGTAAGAGAATTAGGTCTTTTTAGTGAGGGGGAGTCATTATCAATACAAGGCTTGAGTAAATTAGTGATAATCTTCACTCCTTCGTAATTAGCATAAGTGGTAAGATAAATCCCAGTTTCATCAGACTTTAGTTCCTTCAAGATATCCAGCATAAGCCCACGCCTGGGGAAACCAAAAAACGTAGCCGCCTCTGATGCAGTTCGGCACAGTAGAGCAGAGCAGCCATGGCGCCTTTAGCATGGCAAGGTAGGTGAGGCCCATTTATAGAGTAAAAGATTATTAACCACGTTAATAGCTGCCAACTAAAAGACTTCCGACCATCATAACCCTAAAGGGGTTCCTTCCCACGATGGATATCGACTTAGTGTAGCTAGGAAAGACATAAAGCCATATTTTAAGTGGAAATACATAGCGAGGATGACAACAATAGGGGGTAGTATATTTTTTAAAAAAAAACCACAAACAGAGAGATAAGTACCAATGTGTGTGTGCACGTGCACGCGCGCGTGCACATAGACAATGAAATCCAAAACTTCGCCCTTTGAGATCTTGCATAAAAGGATTAATTTACTAAGGTTGAAGCTTGTTGCACCCTTAGTAAGCCTAAAGCCTCCAAGACTTTACTAAAGTTGATCTCCCCCTTCTCCAAAAGCTTCAAAGAAGGCAAATTCCATTTGTGCAGATTTGCCCCCCCCCCCTCACAAAAGGTTTAAGCTTCAAATTTCTTTCCAAGATTCTCTTTGTTTATTTTCCAAAGCAATTCACCTTAGCTTCTCTAAGGTTCAAGGTTCCCCAAAAAGCTTCAAGACACCATTTTTGTTTCCCACACAAATTCTGTTTTTGTGAGCTTCTTCGTTTCTTTCAAAACTACAATCATGGCACATGTGAGGGAAGGGAGGGGAGGGTTTTGGGGAGCCAGAGTTGTGCCACCGTTGTGCTCTAATGACAGTTAAAATGTGTGGCATTGCTCGTGCATACATGTGGAAAGAGGAAGAAGAAGGAGAAGCAATTTGGGGAAACAACACACTAGGAAAATGAGTGTGTGTTACCTTTATTGTTATTACAAGATTAGAGTTAATGGTAAATCATGGGCGGGAAACTGCAAGCCTTCACCCCAAGAAAATCACTATCATCCACTCTTGCAAGTCTCATGTAGTACCGTAGATTGCTTTTGCACATTTGTGTGTAAGAATTCTTAGCCCCTTGTCCTTTTACCCTTGAAAACCTGTCTCATTTTCATTCCATATATTGGAAGGTGGATAGTTATTTGACCATAGAGCAATGCTAAGTTATATTTATGGCCTAATCTAAGAGCTCTTGATTGCTCAAGTCCCTCTGAAACTCGAAATACCAGATTGGGTGGGGGTGTCGCTTGCGAAAGCCCTCCCACCAACTGTCTCCCACAATTTTGTTGGAGAAGATAGTTTGTTTGGTTTGACACATTTCAAACACTTTCAACTTCACATTAATGACGGATACTCCATGCTCATAGTTGCATTTCAAAAATATCCACTTTAATAATAACTCCTCTTCCTCTGTTGTGAGCATTTCCAGGGGACCTTTCTTCTTTGATTGTGTTCTTCCATCTTGCCAAGAGGCGATGACTGATATTTTGATACCAGATTGGATGGAGTATTTTATTCATGAGAGACCTGATCACAAGAAAGAATAGCCTTTTGCATGTCCTCTTCTGCCCATGATAATTTTGAACGGCTTGCAACTTTTTCCTTTTGTTTGGTAGATGCTTCTATGGTTGTGGTGGGAGACTCTTGGTGATTTTAGAGAGAGATCTCAACAATTTTTTTGGGAACATAATTCTAGTCTATGGAGGTAAAGGAGGCTTGCTTCTTGCTCTTTTTGTAGCATCTTGAAACGTTTTCTTTCCTTGAAATCGAAGGTAGGAGACATTGCTCCAGATTGACTGGTTAAAGCATATTTTCCTTTGACAAATCCATTGCTTCTTGTTTCTTTCTTTATCATTTTCTACAAAAAAATTACTGTGTACAAGCTCACAAAGTTTCACCATGTTTGAATCATCGTCCCCTTAAATAAACATTTAGTGAATTAACCTAGCCCAAATTTCAAAGGGACACTAAATCAACCATGGGGAATCATCTGCAATCACAAAAAGTATGCTTAATGAAGAATGTTTAGTATCATGATTCTTAAAAATTCTTCATAAAGTGGGTAGTTGACATTGTCAAAGGATCCATCATCATCATATGCACATGCTCACAAAGTTTGGTGAAATTTGGACATCAAAATCACCATCTACCATCAAGTTTGAAAATTCCAGAGTCTATAGACATCTTTTCGGTTTTTCACCTACTTTCATAGATCTAAATTGCTTGAAGTTACACACGGAGGTCTAGAGGCACATGAACATCCAACTTATGTAGTCAAAAACATATGTCATATACAAAGTTAAAAATCATGATTCTTAACTTTCTTGCAAAATTTTCATATGATTGCTTCTAGGCATTGCTCTAAGTACATGGACATGTTTTATGCTAAAAAGTTGAGTTTTGAAGTTGTATTCAATGATCAACCGTGGAAAAGATTGTTTGCAATAGAAAAGACTCTTTCCTAATCACGACAAGAACCATGCCAAGGACCAGCAAGGGAACTCTAAAGAAAACTTCTATCAAAAAGAGGTTGGCATAACTTCCCATTTTACCAGCTAAAAGAAGAGTCAATCAAGCAAGCAACCACCTGTTGGCTAGAGAAGGATGTCATCAAAGTTAACTCTATAGCATTATTTTAGGGAAAATTTAAAGATGCAAAGGAACAATGGAAATGTCGATCATGCTGAAAGAACTAGAGGATTTACCAAATGGCATAGAGGTAAAGAAGGTATTCTAGAGGATGGGGCTTCAAAGTTATTTTGAGCTTCAACCATGTGAAGTCAACTACAAATGAGCACATGAGATCCTATCTACAATAAACAAAGGATGGAATTGCACAGCTTTTAGATTCAAATGCAAAGAAAATTGAAGTGAGAATTGCAAAAGCAATTGTGACTAAAGCACTAAACTTACCGACAACTAGAGAGCCCTTGAGAACAAGAGAGAAATCAAATATAGGGCATTCATAAAACAACATCTGCAACACTGTTTAGGAATCTCGCCACAATCGGAGTTAGATTTTCCTTTGATTATATCAACGTTACCTTCATTTTACCAAGAAAAGGCCAACACGGTCACAACTCCTAACCATGCCATAGCAAACACCTTCACCCACCACATGACTATTCATGGTATAGAAAGCAGGTAGTTCACAAGGTCCACAATGGCTCATCTAAGAAACAATATCAAGCCCTTGCAAAGGTAGAGTTAAGCCCTTGTAGAGGTGCATACAGCACCAGGTGTGTCGGCACGTGGTGATACATGGAACTACATAGGAGTTTTTTTGCCCAATTTTTCTCTGGTCCACAATGGCTAAATGTCTTAAAGCTGCATGTAGAACCTCGTGTCGACATGTCGTGCTACAAGAAGTTTCAAATGAGACTTTTCCCCTAATTCTTTTCTTGTCCAAGTGTCTAAGAAACAATATCAAGCCCTTGCAAGGGTAGAGTTAAGCCCTTGAAGAGCTGCATACAGCACTAGGTGTCGGCACGTGGTGATACAAGAAGCTCTATAAGCGGTTACGTCTTTTTCTCTTAGAAGTTTATCTATTGTAGACAAACGAAGAATTGGGAAAATAAAAGCACGTCGAGATCTTCCCATGTCTTCAACATTTAGCCTTGTGCTTGAAAAAATCCTAGGTATAGTGTAATCCCACCTATAATATTTAAGATTTACCTCCAAATTTCAAATTAGGAAATAAGGAAACCTATAGAAATTAGAGAAATTTATTATAAAAAATATTTAAATATAGCCAATTTACCTTTAGAATTTTCTACACGAAGGTTTTCCAAGCTCTTTAGATTTTTTTTGAAAAAATTGAGCATTAATTTAGCCATTGTGGGGAAAAAAGAATTGAGGAGTAAAACCCCTCCTGATCCGTCTTTTGGAGGTTAATAAATATGGTTATAATTGATCAAGTTTAAATTTAAGAAGCTAAGAGTTAGTTGTCCCTTGTGTGGGGATATTTGTGCTAGAGATTAATGGACTACATGTTATGCTTAATACAAAAAAAAATTCAATTTGGCAAGCCACTATTCTCTACTACGTCGACTGCTCATTCAATGCTCTTGTATTTAACTCCTCATCTTTTTTTATTTGGTTGCTAGGCCTTGCACTTGCTCAAAAAGACTCACTCGAAAATAATATTCTCCCCTTAGATTTGTACCCCTCCCCCCTTGATCAAAACGAAGGGTGCTAACAGTACAACTAGATACACTTTTAGCCATAAGTAGAATCTCCTCAAGTGTGTAAACACTTTGAACTTTACCTAAAGCAAATACACCCATACATGCTTGGAGTAATCATCAATAGAAGTCGTGAAGAAAAAATAATTCCCAGGAGATGGTGTTGGACCATAAACCTCACTATGGACAAGCTGTAATATGTAATTTGTAAGGTCATCAATATACCCTCTCAAAAGACTATTTCTTTGGCCAAAAGGAACCTCATCCTAGAGCTCACTCTAATAGTAGAGCCTACCACAACGCGAGATGCTCTAATTGAGTAAAACTTATTTCTCTTGCTTTTCAAGCAATCGGTTCTAGAAATTGGAATGTTTCCCTACTAATGCAAATTAGGTAAACGATTGATTAACATTTGCACTGGCTTGCGGCACACAAAAAGTTTGGCACCATGTGTCTTAAGTCCACAAGTAACATTTACTCTCTACATGAGCAGTAAATCCAAAAACTTGTGTTTTTCTCCTGAAAGAAGAAGAGCCTACTATGAGATGCCCCTACTAATCCAAACAAGATCCCTACAACTTCTTAACCCCACGATTTAATGGATGTTATAGTGTGTTCAATCTTGGATGCACACTAGCTAAACCTCCATCCCTTTGCTTAAAACTGTGTGCCCATACAGTTACACACTACTTTTAATTTGAGTTGCCAAACATGATCCTAGATTATCAAGATGAAATTCAAAGTACACTATGAGCAAATTGATGTAATGAGAATGAACCTTGGTTGCATTTTACTCAAGGCTTTAAAGTCATGTGACACAATATACATAGATATACTAATAAATCTTGTAATATAACTGTTGAGAGAATAATCGTAAAAAATTTGTATGCATTGTATTTGTGCACCCCATAGATTCTACGAAAAGTAATTGTAAAACTTGTAAATGTACTTCTTAATTGTATGCATTGTACTTGTGCAACCACCCCCCCCCCCCCCCCCCCCCCTAGATGTTATAAAAAGTGATTGTAAAACTTGCAAACGTTCTTCTTAACTTATATACATTTAGTTTCCACTGCACCAAAGATGCAACACGCTAACCCATTCTCCATCTTTTGATATACTATGACTACCTTAGTCCATAAATTGGTAAGGAACCATAAAATTAACACCGAACGCCATGGCCTCAAGTGTGTAAAGAAAATTTTGATGAGCACTCTACTTCAAGAATAAAATTTGTCAAAATTCTTGGCAAGCGCTTTGCTATAAATTATAGCAGATATTTTGATAAGCACTTTCTAACAAGAACCAATAATCCAACGATATACAAGAAAATAGAGTGTAATGTCAAAAAAGAAACTTCAAATCAATCTTAAGACCTTGGCCTTGCTAAATCCTTGCCTGACACCTGGTCATTGATTGGAAAGTAAGTAGTGCCACCTAAACTGAAGTTAAAAATCGTTCATAGGGCTTTCCATAAGAGAAGAATTATATTGCACAGTATGTGTAAATTGGAAGAATATGCTGTCCTTGTTAGATTTATCATCGATGGTCTTGCCATAACATCATAATTCCTTGAACTACATTAAATATTATTTTTGAAAGAAAACAACAATTTATGCTTGAGTTGTACTCATAGATTCCACTTCAAATTTGATGATCGTGGTTATTTGGAACATGCCCAAAAAGAATGACATTGCTCTCTACACTTGAAACGTTTGTTATCTTTGTGATAATGTTCGACCTCTACAGGAGATAGTTTATTTTTACCTTTGTAGTCTTTTTCTTTTGCCTTCCCTTTGTTGTTCTAGTTGTTAACCTTGGGAGAATTCTAAATCGCATTGTTCTTTCCCTTTGGCTCGGTTGATTCCTTGGCTTTCATTGGCTTAGAATCCTTCTTAATCCCTTGTTGGAAATGAATCCTCAAAGTGACCATAGTATGATGAATGACCTCTAAATTAGTTTTAGGTCTCTGTGACTTGACATACTCACTCATCTCCTTAGATAAGAGAACACAAAGTTATTGTTTTTGTTCCGCAAAGTCTATCTTTTTGTAGATAGTGGCTTTGAGATGTAGCTCTCAAAACTTATCCATGGACATGCTCATATGGGGCCATCTTAAATCTTTGCCATTCCATGAGGACTTTGTCTTTGGCATCACTTGCAAGGAATTGCTTTGTAATAGCAATTCTCAAAGCTCTCCGAGTCTTTGGAGCTTCATCTTGACTATGTAGGCTTGCCAGCCATTGATGGGCTGACTTTTGGAAATGCATAGAAACATCTTGAAGCTTGGAAGATTTTGCAATAGCTTCATCTCCAAAAGCCACATCAAATTCTTGGATAAAGGCCAACACTTTATCACTTGCTTCGAAGGTTCCATCATAGGTAAGAAAACTGATGTTCTTACCTCCCTCTTTGAATTTTTTCAACTTGTGTGACCTCTTGCATGCTGCATAGCTCCTCTATTTACCCCTTCTCTTCTCTCTCTTGGGTGGCAAGTCACTGTCCTCATGTCAGAAGATGGTGTGATGTTCAAGAGGAAGAGGAGGAAGAAGGCAAAGATGGTGGCCACTTTCTTCGCTTCCTCTTGCTAGGATTTCTTACTCCCTTCTTTAGATCGGCATGGGAGGGAGTACTTGATGACTTCCTCTTCTTTTTGGGAGGAGTAGGTGACTGTCGTGTCCGCCGTCTTCTTAGGACATCATCACTTTCAAAGGTAGATGGAGTGTCACCTTTATACCTCTCCCTTGAAAGTTCAAGGTGCACTTCTTCTTCTCAAACAGTTTGCCAGAGAGGTCCTTCTGGTATCTCCTCTTCATTATCCAAAAAGATTCCTCTTTTGGAGGCCTCGTAGGAATACCCTCTTCTTGGGCACTCGCGTGATCTTGGGCTTTAATCTTGTGCTGATTTTGGCTTTGGTTCGTGGGCAGTGCTACTCGTTCGAGTCGTCATTGCTAAGGAGGTGTCACTCAAACTCCGGCCTTCTTAAGAGGGTGCCTCCTTATGTGGTCCAGGCTTTAAGCCATCTTGATAGGAGGCTATCCCCGAATGTTCTGTGTTGGAAAGAGATGCATGGCCTGCCCGCCCGCTCGCTCGTAGCCCTCTAGCTATGATAATGAGTTTTAATTATGATACATTAACAATTATTTGTTTAAGCTGACAAGTGGCATAGGATGATTAATTTATAGGTTCAACCATAGCTTATGGACACTATTAATTGAGAACTATTATTTTATGTCTAGGTGGACAATCGCCATCATTTCTTAGCATTGAATGAAATCTTTTTTTTTAAATGTGCAATAGGGAAATGCTCACTCTTGCACAGAGGGGAGACTAGATTGTACCTAGTGCTCTCTTGTCTCTCTTCTCCCTTCTCTCCTCTTCTCTCTCGTGGTATGTGTAGCACTAACATGTATTATACGTATATAAATCTTCCACAAATCTTTACTTATTTTCTTTTTTTGATGTGTGATACTTAGCAAGAGAGGTGGTTCCTTTTATTTCATTGTAGGGAGAGAATGAGAGAGAAAGAGGTACGGATGTGTAGAGAGAGAGCGAGAGAGAGAGAGAGACGCGATGGGGTCACAATCAACCCTCTCAAGGGCCCCTCACATTTTTGCGGATGCGGTATTTTCTTTTGATTGCATAAATGGAATGTACACACATGCAATACCTCAATGCAGACTCTACTGACTCAAATGGGGAATATCATCTCTGCAATAACTCTTCATCATGATGAAGCACCTATGGTGCTGATTAATGCACCTTTGGATCCATCTTGAGGAGGGGTTGATGGCCACCAAGGGGTAGATCTATGGCTAATTTGTGCTCTCCATGTGAGAGGAAAAAAGGGATGAAAAATGCATGCAAAAACACAGATCTAGCTGCAAAAATACACCCAATCTGACGCTCAAAACAAGGATGAAAATAAAGATGATATGGAGCTGATAATGGACAGCAATGGGACCACTCAATGTTGCTAGGGAATGGCCGAGAAAAGATTCAATTGAAGTACCGCGCTGCAGCAAAGAGGCTAGCGTTAGCAGATCCGGGCCATTTTTGGCAAGGTAAACAGCTGAAAACTGAAAACGATGGGCTCATCTACTACCTGAAGAAATGCTAGCCTGATTTGCGAGATTGGAGCAAAACACCAAGGGAGCACCAAGGCAAAACACTAGGCTAATCTTGTGCTCCCAACTTATGCAAAAAGGTTGGCCCATGTGTTGTTTTTATATTGACTTTTGAGTGCTAGGTCATGAATTTTAGGTCAAGCCCGAAAAAATGTGCAAATGTATGCACCCGAGAGTTTTTATGTAAACTCACTATTTTGTGACCCATTTGATGAACCAACTAGACCGAGACATTCCTCTAACCTAGATCTACATGCACGTCATGTGAAATGCCCACCAAAGTGTAATAACCTCTGTTAAAACGCTTGTACAAACCATTTATGTAAGAGGGTTCCAGAATTGGAAAATATAATCTAATAGACTTATCAGGCTCACGAAATTGCTAGTACTTATCCTCCTAGGATTCTAGACACTCCTATCTAGGGATAGGTGCAAAATTGGCTCTAGAAGTTGATGAAGCATGTCCACGTGGCACACAGATCCATGTGCACGTGAAACACAACCTCTTATAATAACATGATTTTGCACTCAAACTATGTCCATGATCATTGTTGCATTTGCCATGCTGATGATGGACAATCCCCACACCAATTACTTGCATTCTTGTTTGTGGATAACGATATAATATACATATTCCAGTTCTTAGCATCATGAGTACTAGCTTTATGCATGAAAATTCTACCCATACACTTGATATCTTTCTCCATTATCTTGATTGTATAATGTGACTTCTTGCAAGCGAATTTATTCATATCAATGATGCACATGATGATCATAGTTGGATACTTGTCGGCTCAATAAATAGCTATTGACCAAACAGATTGAGATCGGAGAAGGTGCTTGATAACATGCTCGCCAAAAGAACTCATTCTCACTTCCTCACACTTACTCACTTGGGCCGTAGAAGCTTCATGAGCAAAGAACAAACACAATTACCTAGGATTTATCTTGACGACCAAGGGGGGCAACAAGTCTAAGCATCTCGCTATTCAAATTTATCACAAGTTTTTTCAAAAGCACTGTCCTAGCATTTCTTCTGAAGCCATAAATGCACTCATACTTAGAAGGGGTGTTTTTTTCATGGACCCCATGATCATAACGTACCCATCATAGTAGCTAATAGTTCTGAAAATGTATAAAGTGCTTCTATTTCATAAAGTTTTGGGAAGTTGGCTCTACATTCAAGTAACCATGGGAGTGTATATAAACCACATCATGGGGAGTGTGTAGGTGGCCCTCTTCTCTTCAAACATGAGAAAAATGAAATCAAGAGAAGTCCATAACGATCAAAAGTTGTCATCAAAGACACCAAACCTACACCAACAGCTTCAAGTGTTTTTCATGAATGACATTAATCCAATGATTTTAATGATGATCTCCATTTCTTCTCACTTCTTTATACTACTTACCCATTTCATCTCATTGCATATGTACATTAAGAATATAAGTCTTAGAGAGAAGCAGTCCGATAAGTCCTCTCTTCATTTAAATTTCCTTTAATTTGGCAGTATCGCTTAGAAAATTGAGTTGATAATACATTGATAACATTATATAAGATTTTAAGAGGATACTTTGTTTGTTTCTAAATCACATATTCAAACTAATATGTAATTTATAGTACTTGGTTAGGTGCACATACTAACTTCAAGTATAAGGCCTTGCCAAAATCCTAAAAGAGTTTACTGATTTCATTTACAAAAACCAACAATGATACACATATAAAATTATATAACTTTCTTATCAGTTTGGCTACTAGATATATCTTCAAAGAACCTCAAGATATCTGATTTCTTGGTGAATTTTCATCATATACATTCAAGAAAAGTATTACTACATGTAGTTATAAGTCTAAATATCATATATAATGCAACATCCTAGTGTTTATTTGTTTGTGTTAAATCTTGTCAATTCCCACCTGTTTAATAAACTTCAATCCACCAATTTATTATACTTGTTTTGATAATGCTCACACCCTTTACGTTTTTGTAAGTTATTCTCTTTGTAGATAAACTTAAGTGAACAAGGTCAAGTAGTTTGAGACAACGGTGAATACCATTGAACAATTTTAGATGGAAGAGATCTTCTTGCTATAAAGATAATCACATTAACTAAAGTGATTTGGAATAATCAACAAAAGTTCGTAAGTACTTCACTACTCAAACGTACTCAAATTTTGTGTCAAACAAGTAGTAAATATATTGTTCTTTATGCCATGCTTAGTCCATTGGTCACGTAAACACAAAATTCGTCGGTTTAGAAAATATATACTTATCATTTTGGTGTAGATCTGTTAGTTTAAACAACACCACCTTCTTTTATTGTAGATCCGCCAATTTAAGCGAGACAAACACATATTCATTAGTCTAAGCAGCATGATCATAAATGCAAATCCATTGGTTTATGCAACATTAGTGCATATTTGTGGATGTAAGCAACATACCCAATTGGTGTCAATTTGCCGATTTAAGCAACACTTATTACAAAAGTATCCTTTAGTGGTTGGCCACTACTACTACTAGTGTGATTTTACCAACCCGAATATATGATGGAAAAATGATTTGGATTTGGTTTATAATGATATGACGTGACAATGTTTATGTAATTGGACTTGAAATTGGTGGAACTTGATTATCGAATAATGATCGTGACTAATGATATCCTGATACATCAAGTTATGACACATACTACTTATTTTAGTGGTATGGGATATAGAAAATATGCACTTAATGTAGTATGTGGATGACCAACAAATTAATCTTTCTTAGTTTGTGAGCTTTTATTTTGGTACATGATGTTTCTACTTTAACCTTTATTTTTGACAAGTATGACTTGCAAAATAATAACATAGCAACTGACGGCACTTGCTTCCTTAACGGAGAGGTATGTAACGAGATTTAATTATGATGTGTTAACAATTATTTATTGTTGCTGGCAAGTGGCATTGGACATTTGATTTGCGGGTTGAGCAATAGCAAGGCAATAGTGTGTAGACACTTTAGTAATTGAGAACTATTATTTTATGTCCCAAGCGGACAATTGTAATAATTTTTTAGCAGTGAGTGAAATTTATAAATAAATACGTGCAAAAGGAAAATGCTCACTTTTGCATGAAGGGAGATTGTACCTAATGTTCTTTTGTCCCTCTTTTCTCTTATCTCTTGCGCTACGCAAATCACTCCACTTTTGGAGGTGTGCACCGCACGTGCTCTCGTACACTCTCTCCCTCTCCCTTTCTCTCTCTCTTCTCTTCTTCACTATTCTCAAGATATGTACAATTCGATTTTCTATTTTGTATGCTTTTTCATCAGTTTGCAAGGACTCCGCTCTTCCAACTATAATGCTAGCTTTGCTTTGGTGCATGATCCCTTCCTTTGAAGTCGTGATTTTCTTGATGCATGGTGTACCCGCTCGCAAGTTCTCACGTTCTTCTTTGTGCATATTCTACTTGAGAGTGGTTTCCACTTCCTAGCTTCTTCTTGGTGCACGGTCTGTCTTTCCCATCGGGTCTCCAACTCGTCTTTGGGCACAATCCCCTTACCTCTGCAAGTCCTTGTATGGCTGTCGATGCTATGTTAGATTGTGAGGGTGGCTTGTCCTTTAGCTTAATGGGCTATTTGGTAGCCTGATATTCCACACACACATCATTCTACTTATGGTGTGTTGCGACTGAGAAGGTGGTAGGTTGTGTCCTTGGTTGAGATGGGAGTATTTCCACTCGTGGCTCACTTGCTTAGCATGTGGTCTAGGGTTTAGGTTGCTGCCCTCACCTATTGAATGAGTTCTCATCAAGAGGTTCTCTCAACCTCATATTGATAAGGTGTCTCTCTTCTCTAGCCGCCTTTGATGATTTCCTTGCGTGATGAAACTGGGAGAATGGCCCTATGGCGCCTCCCACGCCTTGGTTGTTAAAGCTATGAGAGGAGGTCTCTCTAGCACCTCACTCGTGAGTCCCTCTTGGACTATGCACATGGATACATCTCATTGCCTCACTGACGGTGAAGAAGTCTTGGGACCCACTTCTTTGCCTTTGCTCCTTTGGAGCAAGCCTTGATCATCTTAGGATAACTGGCTAGCCGTTTGCTTTGTTTGTTGAATTGCATCAAGTCATCGCGTCTCTGGATGATTCCATACTGGTCCAAAGATACTTGGAAAGATGAGATGCCTTGTCCCATTCTAGACACTTTAGAGCTCGTGGCTCCATTGCACGCATATGGTTAATACATTTGTTGGTAGCATCCTTGTACCTATCCTCACTTCCTCTGAAGTGGTCTCTGCCCAAATTGAGTGAGGTTTCATGGGAGTAGAGTATTCCCCGCACGCCCTGCATCCAAGGTGTGAACTCCTATTTTGCTTGCCCACGGAATGCCTTCTGAAGATTGAATGAGCTTCACTTAGCTCCATTGCTTGATAATCGAGAAGGCCTCAGTCCTCTTGGCCGTTGCACAACTTTGCTTACTTTCACATATAATCCAGGGTGTAGAAATACCACTGAAGCTTGACTACCACTTAGGTTTCTCAAGCCTTCATGACAACCTACACTTGCCGTCGATGTTCATGTCTAGGATCTCACTCCTTGTACATTCTTTCTTCCACAAAACCTTAAGCTCGGGATGTGTTGATAGCATTTTCTTAGCAAGGGAAAGCCTGCCAGACTACTCATGTCCTTGCCACTTGGGTTTATGTATTCATGCTTGCATTATGAAGATGAGCCACTACTACTGTGACTCATAGCCTGTGCCACCCAAGCTTAAAGTGTCAATGCTAAAGTCACATGGCCATCCATCTAAGCTGCGCAAGCTGTATTTGTTAGGATTAATGAGTTACTAAGTAGAGATTAGAGTGGTCTACTTAATGGAGACATACAAAACATACACAAGAGGTGTGTGTGTGTGTGTGTGTGTGTGTGTGTGTGTGTGTGTGTGTGTGTGTGTGAGAGAGAGAGAGAGAGAGAGAGAGAGCACAAGATATACATGGTTCACCCGAGTGTGGGCTACGTTCATAAGAAAGAACTCACTCAATGGCTTTACACTTCAAATTACAAATAGTTTACAAAGGGTTTAGAAACCCTTAATGGCCATCCCACCTAATTGTCTCTCTATCTTGCACTGTTGCTTTTTTTGCTTCTCAAATTACAAATAGTTTACAAAGGGTTTAGAAACCCTTAATGGCCATCCCACCTAATTGTCTCTCTATCTTGCACTGTTGCTTTTTTTGCTTCTCCTTTCCATGTGCAAAAGAGGCGTCATTTTATAGATGCAAAAGAGCCTCTATGGGCTAGCCTCTTACATGAGAGGTAGCTGCCTATGTGTAGACGCATCCTCCCATAACTAGCCCTTGACTACGTGCCGCCGACCACCAGCCATACACCATCGGCCATGTATTTGCCGACCACTTTCTGCCAAGCATTGGCCATGATATTCTAATAAACCACTTTCTGCCCAACATTGGCCATGATATTCTAATGAAAGAGAATATTTTGGGGTATTGATCTTTGGTTTTTCGACAAGTGATTTTTCTCATGCATGACCAGTTCTCCTCATAACAGGGCCTTACAAATGTGCTTTTCTAGAATGAAAAGTACAAGGGTAAATCAAGCTTCATACTTAACAGTATCGTCTTTTGAGTCAGCCCCTTACCTTGGGCCACTATGCCAAGCATTGCAAAGACTAGGTTTTAAGCTCATTCAGTGATAGTCACATTTGACCCCAGGCTCGCTTGCCTTTTTCTCAAGGTGCTTGACAATGCCAATCATGCCTAATTGGTGAGAAGCTGCATAACTGGAGACCAATCCAGCTGGTGACCTCAAATGCTGGTGCAAAATGGGGAGACACTTTGCCTTGTGCCCCCACAGATGCCCACTAACAAGCTGCTTCCTTGGTCTTTGCTTCTTAGCATGGAGGGACTCCCCACCTAGAGCCCCCACCGATGATGAAGAGAGCCTCTATGGGCTACCCTCTTACATGAGAGGTAGCCGCCTATGTGTAGACGCGTCCTCCCATAACTAGCCCTTGACTACCTGCCACCGACCACCAGCCATAGACCATCGTCCATGTATTTGCCGACCACTTTCTGCCAAGCATTGGCCATGATATTCTAATAAACCACTTTCTGCCCAGCATTGGCCATGATATTCTAATGAAAGATAATATTTTGGAGTATTGATCTTTGGTTTTTCGGCAAGTGATTTTTCTCATGCATGACGACTTCTCCTCATAAACAGGGCCATACAAATGTGCTTTTCTAGAATGAAAAGTACAAGGGTAAATCAAGCTTCATACTTAACGATATTGTCTTTTGAGTCAGCCCCTTACCTTGGGCCACTATGCCAAGCAGTGCAAAGACTAGGTTTTAAGCTCATTCAGTGATAGTCACATTTGAGCCCAGGCTCGCTTGCCTTTTTCTCAAGGTGCTTGACAATGCAAATCATGCCTAATTAATGAGAAGCTGCATAACTGGAGGCCAATCCAACTGATGACCTCAAATGCTGGTGCAAAATGGGGAGACACTTTGCCTTGTGCCCCCACAGCTGCCCACTAACAAGCTGCTTACTTGCTCTTTGCTTCTTTGCATGGAGGGACTCCCCACCTAGAGCCCCCACCGATGATGAAGAGAGGTGACTTCATCTACCCTTGTTGGAAACCATTTGCTTGCACCATGTATCCATGTACCTCAACCATGCCTCTACAATCGAGCATCCCTCTTGCCTTGGAAGTCTCTTCACTTTGCAACCCTGGGTACATTTATTTGATGATGTGCATTTGCATCGCTTGCTCACACCCAGGGTGATATATCTTAGCAGTTGATCTTGCTTACATAGTTGGATGAGTCCCCGCGCATGGCGAGAACTGGTTCTGATACCAAGTGTTACGGGAGGCCCCATTAGGACACTCAAGGGGAATTCTTATCTTGAGAGGCCAAGTTTTCACAAATTTGAGCACACAACATGGACCCCGTGTTTAAGCCAACATGAGCCCCTTGGCCACGCCTCAAGGAGAGATGGACATGAAAACAACCCATCGTCACCTCAAGCATGGTAAGCCAATCTTGTCCATTGCGATGAGGCTATTCGGACCTCAAACACGTCCAAGTGGTCCCTCTCCAAACATCTCAAGTTGAGCGATGAGGCTATTCGAACCTCAACCACATGTCCAAGTGGTCCCTCTCGAACCATCTCAAGCAACTTTAAACAAACTTGAGAAATCGTCCCAATTACCTCGAGCTGCACGAGGTCGATCTCAGGACAAATCTACTTATAGCTTTCGCGGTTTGAAATATGCGCCTTGTGCACACATACGTGATTGATTTTAGCTTAGCACATCAAGACCATCGAGCTTTCAAATTGGGATATTGGAAAGATTGTGCTTATTGTTGAGAGTGACGAGTCTTTTACACTTTTGGATGGTTTATTTACGCCAAGGATCAAGAAAAATCTTCTGTATGTATTTGCACTTGCAAAACTTGAACTGGTTGTTTAAGCTCCGTTATTACAAGAAATGCATGGAAGATTTAACATGCCAATTTATGAATCGAAGGCTATTTCAAACACAAAACTTTGGCATGCACATTTTGGTGATTAAAATTTTGCTAGTTCGTTACATTTGCAAAAGTCTAATATACCTATGTTGTTGGCCCCTGTAGCAGCCCCATTGAAACATGTATGTGCAAAGCTATATTTTAAGCAAAACGTAACATTCCATATTTCCTAAGGATGGGTTACACAAATTGTAGCGTGTCCATACATTTGTGGTCTCATGCATACTCCATCTTCCAAAAATAATGCTTCATATCACGAGTCCACGGTGTTTTTGCTTCAACGATTTTTGCTCATAGTTTATAGTGTATCCAACCGTACTGTGAACACCTTGCAATCTGATCGCAAGGGGGATATGTCTTAAATAATTCAATGCGTTTTCAAGGAGTCGTGGATAAAACATCAATGTACTTGCCATACAACCCTCAATGGAATGGTGTTGTTGAGAGGAAAAACATGTCACTTATGGAATTGGCACGACGTATGCTCAAAAGCCAAGCTTCGCCTCATGCATTTTGGCATGAGGCTATCATGTGTGCTACACATGTACTAAACAGGACTGAAGCGTTGCAAACTCTCACTTTGCATGAGGCTTCGCATAGCAAGAAACCATCCATTTGACACTTAATAAAATGGCAAACATTATAGAAGTAAATGGTTGTTTGGTGCGAGTGTAACAAGGTCCACAATAGGCAGCAGATAATGTCACCAATCACTAGCAATAGTCATAGCCACATATAATAACTGATGAACATCATTCTCTCTTTGTAGCTATGTTGAAAGCAGAATGGGAAGCATTAAGTCAATACCAAATCGAACATATCTCAAGTGATGATTTGGATCACATTCCACCAAAATAAATTGAGACTCAAGGGTTCAAGGTTCAAGGTTCAAGGTGTAAATTTTTGTAGTTATGTGAATAGTCCACTCACCTGTAGGATTAGGTTGACTTTTTTTATCATGTAGTGAAAGCAGGTATCAGTTACCCACTCTCCACATTAGATCTAGTCCAAAATTTTGGAACAAAACGCACTAAATTACATAAATAATTTAGTGCGTTGATGTAGCTAAAAGGAGATCAAAACCTTGCTGACTTGGACACAAACAAATTGGCTTTGTGCACCATTGCTTTATCATCAAAAAGGGAACACAGCTCTTGCATAATGGCTTGGTTCATTTAATAAGCACAGCAGACATCATCTCCTTATTGCTTCAGAAGGTTCAAGCATTTCGATAATTTCTTTTGCTGTAATTACAATTGATTATGGGTGAGCTTCACACATTTTGTGTTAGTGACTGCTAACCTATCTAGAGTTTCCAAAAAATGTTCCAACTTTTAAAAAGACCGGACATGAGACACCAGAACAAGATCTCAAATAACACAAAAACCATTTTTGCCCACTTTTTTGAATGGATGAAATGCTGGAAAACCCTTACCTCCACCAAGGAAACCTGAAAAGCATAAAAGGAGTACTATAGTCATGCTTGCAACTACTAATCAACCCGCATGGCCTGGCTCTCAAGAGTCAGAACCACATTGGTCCAAGTTAAATGCATACATGCATGAGCACGTGCTTGTGTGTGCAAGTATGCTTAAATGTACATACATAGAATACATACAAACATGCATGGATTACATACATACATGCATGCATGTATGAATACATACCAGGTTATACTGTGGTGAGCTCCAGTAGAACCCTTGAACAAGAGCCGGAAAAACTTCTATTGCTGCAAGGACAAAGATAAGCAGGGCATTCATCCCCATCCATTCTAACAAAAGAAAGGGCTTTCGGTAGTTCCACACATCCACCTGCACCAGACTTGAACCTTTCCATTAACTGCTTTCGAAGTACTTCGAAAGTCCAAGTATCAGGACAAGGAAAACACAAGAGAACTGACCAGAACATATATCGCGCTGAAAACCAGGCCAGCCACTCCTCCCGTGACACAGACATAGCTGATAGTGTAAAGGGGCTTGTTTGCAGGCATTCCTACAGAGAAAAGAAGGTTTTGAAGAGCCAACTCAGTTGGAAGAAAGTATGTATGTATCTATGTGTGTGTATTTATTATTTATTTGTCTTTATTTGTTAACGCTTATACATACATAGATATGTCAGGATGTCAGTGTGCGTTCACACGATGACAAGTCTGCACGTGATTTAGGGAAAGAGAACTGACCCAACCATTCAATTAAAAGTCCCAGCAGCTTGAGAAGAATTCCAGATGCAATCCATTCGTACAAGAGTCTTTCATGATTCTGATCTCAGTGGCAGGAAAGAAAGCTTCAGCATTTGATACCAGAAAGAGTAGTTGCTTATAAAGGATCTTTGGACACTAAAGGATCAAAAACTTGGCATTCTTATAAGGAAAACAAACCGAACCTGAGAGAAATTACAAAGCCAGAAAAAATCAACATGCAGCTAGTTCATCTGTTTAAATGAAGACAAGTTGGTGACTGCATACCTCATAAGAGGCTAGAGTTAGGTGGGTGGATTTGGAAAAAGAGTAAGCCCCTACTAGGCAGGTTGGTGACCAGAGGCCTGACTTCAGCAGGAGCTTTGAATTTTGAATTTCGATGAAGAGAACAAGTTTGTCATAAGAGGCCTCCTCCATCATCAGAATCAACTTGGGATTTGGATCAAGATATAAAGCCTAGAGTCTCCTACAGAGACCATGTATGTAATATCAAATCGTGGAACTCGTAATCATGTAATTCCCAACGATAATCTTTGTGGTAGGCAGTCTGGCAAAATTGTCCAAGCTTTATACGAAACAAACAGCAAGAGAGATGTGCATGTGAAACTCGCAAAGATTGATTGATTGAAGCACAGTCCTCGACTTGGAAGGCCACAAGATTTCAGATTTGAACCAAGGAAAAGTCACATGCACACCTTTGGGTTTGGACTGTGCTTCACTCAATCAATCTTTGTGACTATCACATGCACATCTTTATTAATCTTTCTTTCTTACAAAGCATGGATGTCTTTATCAGACTGCCTACCACAAAGATTATCATAGGAATTACGAGTCCCACAGATGATATCAGATACACTAGGAGAGAGGACACGTGTTTGTTGCGCTAGATATAATTCTTAACCAGCCAGACCTTTGAAGCTTCTTCTTTTAGTAGAGTTAGTTGATGAACCTTCTTGGCAAAACTATTTCTTGCAGTGAGAGGTCCAATTTCTACTTGAGCCTAAATCAAAGAGGAAAAGGATAATCAACATAAACACTACACAAGATTTAGAGCAAGACTCTAGTTTTTGCAAGCCTGAGAAAACCCCTTTCATTTGAAGGGAAGGAGTGCTTAGTTCAAGTTTCAACTCACAGGAGGATTCCCCTTGCTTTGCTCTATAAAATTTATTCAAGAGATTCCACATGATTGTGAATAGGAAGAGGCAATTCCTAGCACTACAAGTTGCTCCTCTAGAATTATTGGTGCTAGGCAAGGATGTGCATCATCTTTGACCTATCCTCAATTATTTGTTGATGGGCTACCAAATTTTGTCGACACTTTGCTTCTTCCCCCCCCCCCCCCCCCCCCCAAGAAAAAGATCCTTCTAGAAGCTAAGAAAATTGCCTAATGGGCTACAAATTGCCCCTGCTAGAGGACTACATCAATATGCAGGGAGACTCTCCCAATGAAAAAACAAGATATGTACAATGATGGCTAAATCAGGAGATGGGAGGAGGAAACAACCACACTGGTGGACGATACTGCCATCTAGGCACCCATGGACCATGGTGAAGAAAGACCTTGGGCACCAGCATCGCAAGAAGGCGTCACGGCACTCCCACATGCCCTTGGAATCTCTCAAACTGCCCAAGAGTGTGTGGATCAGCCCCAGCCAAATGTCACGGACAGTCTCCGCAGGTGGGAAGGGTCGAGCCTTAAAGATAGGGAAGCAGTGAGCTTGCCAGATGAACCAAAGTGTCAGGCTGCAACTCCCTATCTATGCTCCACTCCCGAGGGACTACGAAGGCTGGCTGGAGTGTAGCCGGCCCTCCTGTATCACAATCATCTTGCTGACTGAAGCCATCTCAAAACAAAGTGTTGCGTCCCTGAGTGTGGACCAAGCTGCGGCACCCCAAGTGTACTGGCTGGCTGCAGAAAGTGCAGGCATCAATTGATGAATCCGAAGCCAAACCTGTTGTGCCATGGGACAGTCCCACACATTGTGCCGCTAGGTCTCAAGTGGGTGGTCACATGTGGCACATACTGCCGTGAGGCTGCTGTGCGCCAACCAACTCCCGACTGCAGTTGCTCGATGGGCAACTAGCCATTGTAACATAATAACTCGCCTCGGTTGCCTTGGCCCTGCTGTCCCACAAGCGCTCCCAAAATCCTGTCAAGAACTTGCACGTGAGACCCTCCTCCTGCCAGTGAGTCGCTGCAGTAGGAAGAGCCTCTCTCGTCATTGTCAGTACGTGACGACCCAACCAAGCTGTGTACTAGAAAAAAGGGGTCCCTGGGTGATCAGCTGGAGTACTCCCCCGGGTCCCACTATGTACTAAGGGGCGGCTTTCCCAAGCCTAGAGCCACCAGTGTCCTGACTCAAGATCTGCAGAAAGTGATGTAAACTGCAGCCAGTTTCCAAAAGTACGGGTTGGACCCTCTGCCATGGAACGCCAAGAAACATGAGGTCTGCTACCAATCATGTGGCCTCGCTGTGTGTTGAGCATAGGATTCCAGACAAGTGACTGCCTCAACCGCTCCTCAATGCCTGTGAGCTGTTGCTGCTCAAGGCCACCCCGCAGCTGCTCCCAAGACCGAAGCAGGCTCCCAGGACAGCGATCTTCTCATCTCTTGCTCAAGCCTACCTTGCACATCTTTGAGAAAATCCAACAAGTGGAGAGGCTCCGAGGGCGGCACATCTGTGGGAGCCGTGCCGAATCCGATGTAGCAACAACTCTTTCTAGGGCTCCTCTCTAAGAAGAAGTCCTTTGACCACAAGCTTCTCAACGAGGGCTGTGCCGGGTCGATGATCCCCAACCTTCCCTGAGAGCAAGGTAAAGTGATGACTTGCCAGGAGACTTTGGCCAGAGCAGACAGTGTCGCCTTGACCACAAGAAATTCTTGATCAACTGCTCCAACTAGCCGATACAAGAGCTCAAGAAAATCCAGCAAGACGTGATGTACCACATAGTGGCCAACAACACTTGGTTGGCAACCACAACCCTAGCAGCAAGAGAAAGCCGTATTGAGCTCCAATGTAGCAGTTTCCTCCTGATGGAAAGGAGAGGAGAAGTTTGTTGCTCTGGTGTCAGATCCAAACGAACTTGACAACCCAAGTAGCGTACAAGTGTCCCTAGAGGAATCCACCTAAAGCCCTCTCCATGCGACCAATCGGGTATGGGAGCACTACCAACCCAGAAAGCCATTGTCTTTCGCCAATTAATCAATGCTCCCAATGCACAGCAGAGCACCTCAAGCACTGCTCACACCTGTGCAAGTTGTCCTCTTGGTCCTCAAAAAACATGCTTGAGTCCTCAGCAAACTCAGCATCCTGAAGCTCCTCTCCCCGAATAGGCAACTATAGGCCACGCAAACCAACATCCTGTGAGGTCAAGAACCTGCTCATTGCCTCAGCATAGAAAAGGTACAGAAAGGGGGCAAAACGGTAGCCCTGTCGAACCGAGTGTGAGAGCATGATACGTCACCTTGCCAACAACATCTGACTATGCGGACGCCTGTAAAGAGATGACACTCCTTTAATCCATGTATCCAAAAGCCGCATCCGACGCATAGTGTCCTCAAGGAAGCCCCAGTCAACTCTATCATACGCCTTCTCAAAATCAAGCAGGAGACCCACAAGATCCACTCCTCGGAGACATGAGAGGGTAGTCGCCTCCCAAAAGGTACAAAAGTTGTCAAGGATACTGCGCTCCTTGACAAAACCCGTATGCATCTCATGTATGATGCTCTCAAGAAGCGGCTGAATTCTGAAACTTAGTGCCTTTGCTAAGATTTTGTAAGTTGAGTTGAGAATGGTGATGGGTCGCCACTGTCGAATCTCGTCCAAGGAGCCTCCCTCCTTGGGGATAAGGTAGATAAATCCCTTCCTCATGCTGTCAGGCATCTCCCTAGTGTGTAGAATGTGTTGGTAGGCACTACAGAGATCTCGACCAAGCACCTCCTAGTACTCTTAGAAGAAACTAGGAGTCAAACCATCTTTCCGTTCCACACCAATTCATCATATCCTTTCATATTAATCCATATCAAATGTGGTGGGCCAGTTCCACATATCATGTAACCACGGAGAGTCTTGACATACCAAGCGTAGGCACTCTTGTACACATGTATCGACATCCATAATTTTCCATAACATTATTGCAAAGCGGAGAGTCCTACCTCACGAGACGTAGGCACTCTAATACACATGTCAATAAACATAAGTTTCCATAACAAGGTGTGGAGCCGAGAGTCTTGCCCTCTTCAAGCGTAGGAGCTCTAACATGTGTAGAATTTTTTCCATTCCAATTAAATTCAACCCATAAGATCCTTGCCATAACAATGTACAATGTCTCAACTAATGTGTTGGGTAATGTGACCAAGGGTTTGTGTGAGATGAGGGTATGCTTGGTGAGGTATACTATATATGTGAGAGCAAGTTGTAAACCACTGATAATTGTCGCAACAAAATTAGAAGCAAATTAGTGATGATGACATTTAGAAGACCAAGTGCATTGTTTTGTTGCAAAGTTTCTTGGATATGGCCTTGTGGAAATATCTGAAGGATCTCAGATATGGTAGCATTGTAGTTAGTGTTATCTACAAAAGTGCAAGTTAAAGATAAAGCAGTTAAGGTGATTTATTGTTAAATTTAATTGTACCCTAAATAAATTAAGATAATTGATGCGAATAAGGGATAGAACAACGCCCAGTTTCTGAGAGCAAAACACTTGCCGATAAAATTTGTCTAAAGATAAAAGAGTCATGCCTGTGATACGCATTGTTGTGAGTATCCAAGAAGTATATGCAAACAATGGCTAGTAATAAGATTCAAACTGCTTATACAAACGCCTCGATTGCTACCCAATAAACATGTACTCAAATATAACTATTATCTACACATGGCCTATAGTGAGAGTAGACATTTAAAACTCACGATTGACCGGCATTGGCCATTGATAGCTCTTAAGTTTACATTAACAACGGAAGGCTCTCCCTTCCATAAGAACTAAAAGGAACCTTGAGCAAAATATGGAACACTCTTGGGAAGGAACAACATTCATTCCGCTGCACCTTACATCAGCCCTTAGAGTCGTCGCATGCATACATGCATGTACGCTCCCATGGTAGAGAGCAACCGAAGTCATAAAGGCCAGATAAAGAGCTAAATGTGATGAAGACATCCCTCCATATACAAGTAGCATCTTAAAATCCAATTTTTGTTCCATGAAAAATGAGGTAAAAACTTTGAAAACATGTGCAATGGCCATGCCACAAGTCGGGACACAAACGTCGGATGCGCACACAATGTTGCTATAACAAGGTGTATATCGTCCTTTGCAATTGCCGTAGTGCTCATTACTGTCGTAGCAAGCACGCCTTGTTCCATGAAGCACCCAGAGAGTCGCAACAAACTGCTATTGCTTTCTACTGCAAGGCGTTGACATTATGATCATATAGCTGAGAAAGGGAGGAGCTGCTAGCGTTTGCTTTCATTGTCTTTTGATGTAAGAAGGTACTAGAATTGAAACGAGAGTTGAAAGTAGATATGAAAGGTTCACTGCAAGGGACGCCGTTTTGCAGGGAGAGACCAATATATACAATCCTTGAAGATCTAAACCAATGCCTGGGTACAAAAATAAAATGAAGTGAAAGGTGGCAGGTAGGGACTTTTCAAATCCAGAAAGAGGTGGGTTGGCATGCCCGTCACTGTACTCTTGACCTTATTGATCATCACCCTCATCTGATCATCCTCTCCATCAATTACAAATTTTTATTTTTTATTTTTTTGCTCCCACTTGATGTACTTCATTTCATCCAATACAGAAAACTCGCTTCTTGAACTTTAGAGGCCCGAGTCGATGAAGATGCAGTCGAAGAGGTGAGCATCTGCGAGAGCTTCTGCGATGTCCACCTCTGTAGGCAATCGTACTGGGAGAAGGAAGAGAGAGAGAGAGAGAGAGAGAGAGAGAGAGAGAGAGAGCTTATACACTGTGCTTCACCAAGGCCGCAATAGGAGCCAGCACACAAAAGCGGAATACTTTTCGTTGAAAGGCTGCGAGTGCATGCAAGCTGCAAGCCACTCTTCTGTGAAAGGGGAAAAAAAAGTGGTTGAGATAGAAATTCCTGGGCATTGTTCCTCCCTTTGGCAGCCGCTATGGCGCAGTGGACTGTGGTTGTGGGGAGAGAGTTGTTTGAGGCCAGCCCTTTGAGGTTACTGTGTCACAAAATGATGACGTAGCAGCACCCTGGCGGATAAGCCTTACTAACGTGGACAACCTTGTACGGACAATGACTTGGCATACAGTACAGATCTCCGGATTCTGCGCTAATAGTGTTGACGTAGCAAAGTGTACGGACTTCCGCGTTTTACACTGGCTGCTGACGTGGCCTGGCTGTACGGATTTCCACAATTAGCGCTGACTGCTTTTTGCTGGCAGATTTTAGCCAAGTTGCTTTTGGAAGCTTGCTTTTGAGTTTAATGCTTTTGGGGCTCTGCTTTTAGCAACCCCTGTGAACCTTTATAAGTGACCCAAGGGGGGGCACACTTCTCAGAGCATCTGGACGGTGAGTCTGAGAGCGAGCACCCGCGAGAAGTGTACTTTACTCAAAAGATTAATATAAAAGAAATACCGAAAGGGGTACCAGTCTTTGGGGCCAATATCTCTTCGCATGGAACTACGTCAGGCTGTGTCGACTCTCTCTCTCTCTCTCTCTCTCTCTCTCTCTCTCTCTCTCTCTCTCTCTCTCTCTCTCTCTCTCTCTCTCTCTCTCTCTCAATTTGTGAGTTGTTTTAAGAAATCTCTGTTGTGTCGCAAAAGAATCTAGACTTGGGGTGTCCAAGTTTGTTACAGTCATATCAGAGCCAATTTCTCTTCTACCGGGAAATCCGATCCTTTTTCTCACGACACCTATGGATTCCGAAAAGAATTAATCAACCTCTTCTGCAACCATTGAGGCGGGAGGAGGCAATACGGCAAATTCAAGCGATTTAGCAAAAGAAGAGTATGGGCCACCCTGGCCTACACGATATGAACTTTTGGAGATGCAACGTTGACAATGCGTTGACGAAAGCACAAAGTAGATGCTTCAGTTTGCTAAAGATCCCTAGTTTGCAAAATTTTTGACCCAGCAGTCCATGGCGGAAGTGCCTACTCAGTGGCAGAAAACCACCGAGCCATCAATCAAATCGGCAATCAAGAAACCTCCTACTCTGAGGATGTTTACTTAGAAGAACTTAAAGAGATGGTTTAGACACAGATCAGTCATCTTCTGGACATGAAGAATCAATCGAAAAAGCAATTGAAGAAACGCAAGAAGGGGATTGACTACCCCGGTTACTTGGGCCGTCAATCTTCTTTTGCAATTGCAAGAAAGCAGAAGAAGCATGTACATTTTGAAGACTACCCAATTCTTCTTCCTCTTCTTCTAACAGTTCTTCTAGCTCTTCCGACTCGAGTGAGGAGGACAAAAAGGGCAAGAAGCGAAGCAAAAAGCAAAGCTTTGGAAAGAACGAGAAAAAGGCAAAGAAGATCAAATTCCGACCAGTTTCTAATAGCTCTACGGAGGAGTATCCTCTAACAATTCGGACTCTGACGAACACATGTTTTATGCGAATAAGGAGCGCTTTTACAGAGCCAACCAATACGACTTCCTCGCAGATAAGAGCAAGAAGGCAAAGGAATTTAAAGAGGGTGGACAGAGAAATAAAATTTGAATCCTTCTCTGGATTCCGAGATGCTCCGAGGGCTTTGGCCTTCATCCAACAGTTTGACATAGCCTTCTATGGAGGGCATTACTCAGAGCACTCCAAGATCAGGAGGGCTGCATCATTTGTAAAAGGAAATGCTCGAACATGGTGGTCCACTCTTCTTCTTAGGAAAGAAACCCCAGTCAAGTGGTTAAAGTTCAAACGGCTCTTTATTTCTTCTTGGTTGACCCAGGAGTACGAATGAGATGTAAGAACCGCTTGGAACCATCTTCGGATGACCAAGGGTGATTCTTTAAGCCACTTTCAAGGAACACATTGAGAAGTTTTGCTGCGAACTCCCTACAGAGATCCGAGATTACCGCCTTGAACAAATGTGTGAGTCTATACAACAACTAATGGGACATGCGAAGCAGGGATTCTTGATACATTCAGGGAATTTGACTTACCCCATTGATGTCATTTTGGCTTAGAGGACCATACAGACCTCGCGAACAATGAAAATAGAAAGAAAAATAATCCCCAGGAATAGAAAGATATAGGACCCCGATTGACTCTTAGAGAGAGGGATAACTATCTCAAAGAGGGGAAGTGTTTTGATTGCAAGGAACAATGGAACATCTCCGCAAAGTGCCCCGAAAAGGCACAACGAGGACATATTGAAGACACGCCAGAGCGTTGTAGAGCAACGGAGGAACGTAGCAACAAAGGCAACATGAAATCACGATTGGTACCAGATTGCATGGGAACCGACCCAAGCCAGATGGATGAAAGTACAGAACTTTGCCACGCTTGGGCAAAGTGAAAGATCAGGAAGCCCTTATCTTTTTTGATGGAGGAGCCAAGGCCAACTTCATTTCACCTGAATTGGCGGCGCGGCTCAAGATTACGCCCAATATATGGGGCCAGCAGCGGAGGCAGTTGTAGCGGCACTCGGACGAGATGTAGCCATTACGCCTGTCATTGGCAAACTTCGTTTGCATTGTCAGGGGTATTTAGGACACGAGGACTTTTACATCATGCCTTTGGAAGGGTGTGACGTCCTCCTAGAAATCTCTTGGTACCATAAAAACAACGCCGTGGCGACTATCAGGCCAAGAAAGCGACTTTGACAAATGAGAAGGGCAGAAAAATTGTACTAGATGTAAAATTGAAGGGTGAGTCCGTCCCTATTGTATCGACTTTGGCCATTTCAAAATTAAAGAAATCCAATCTCTTTGTTTACTCGATCTATTTGAAAGAATTGAATGATGAACATCGAACAAACATGTCTGAACTAGACAAAGAACGACAAGATTTTCTGCACACACATACCGACTGTTTCTCAGAAGGCGTGCAATGCGAGTTACCCCCATCTCGTCTCCCGTACTATTGATTTGACTCCTAGAAGCACACAACCGAACCGGCCACCTTACCATGTTAGCCGAGCCAAGAATGAAGAAATCATGAACCAAGTGAAAGACCTTCTTGAAAAGGGTCTCATCTAACCGAGTACTTCACCCTACTGCTCTCCGATTTTACTAATACTAAAGAAAGACGGATCTTGGACGATGTGCATCGACTATAGAACTCTCACTAAAATCACTATCAAGAACAGATCTCCGATTCCAAGGATCGATGATATTCTTGACCGACCACAAGGATCCTCTTGTTTCAGCATGATTGATTTGAAAAGCGAATATCACCAAATCGGAATCGCTCCGGGAGATGTCTACAAGACAACCTTTCGGACAAGCTTTGGTTTATACGAATTTTTGGTGATGCCTTTTAGACTTATCAATGCTCCAACGAGTTTTCTCCAAGGATGAAGCAGAACATCGCCACCATCTGCTACAGGTCTTTCAGGCATTGCATATTCACTAATTAGTTATCAATGCCAAAAAGAGTAAATTTTTCTTGCCGGAGATACACTTTTTGGGACACATCGTCTCAGCAGCTAGAGTACAGATGGACCCGGTCAAGATTGAGACTATCCGCGATTAGCCAGACTTGAAGAATGTTCATGAAGTTAGAAACTTTTTGGGCTTGTGTTCTTACTACGGCGATTCATTCGGAAGTTTGCAGAGGTAGCTTCCCCTTTGCACATATTGACTCAGAAAGGAGTCCCTTTCTCGTGGGGATCGAGAGAGGTGACTGCCTTTCAGACACTTAAGGAAAAACTCACTACTGTGGCTTTGCCAGACTTGCAAAAGCCATTTGAAGTTTATTATGATGCTTGTGGTCGTAGTCTGGGAGCAGTCTTAATGCAAGCAGCTATGTGATTGCTTATGAAAGCAGAATGTTTTCAAGGCCAGAATTTGTAGCACAGATTTATGAGAAACAGCTATTGGCAGTGATCCATGCTCTTACTCAGTGGCGGCATTACTCGGTCTTTACTGATCATCAAAGTTTACCCTACTTCTTGTCACAGAAGCGGCTTTCGGCAAAGCAGATATGGTGGGCTAACATCTTGTCACAATTTCACTTCCAGATTGTCCATGTTCAGAGATAGAAAAACTTAGTGGCAGATGCATTGTCTCGAAAGCCCCTAGTCTTGGCTATTTTCGCGTTTCATCATAGAAGCTTCGAGGATATGGTTGATCAGTACGCCACCGATCCGGATTTTTCCGATGCGTTTACTCGGATACAGAATGGGGAGATAATAACAGGGTATTCCATACGGGATGGCTACTTGATGAAGAAAACAATGTTGTGTGTTGCACAGTCGTTGAGGGCAAAGGTTTTGACTGAGTGCCATTGTCCACCTTTTACGGGTCACCGCGGCATTGACACCACCTTGAAAGGTGTAGAGCGTTATTTCTTTTGGCCGAGACTCAAGAAGGATGTGGACGACCTTGTTCGCAATTGTTTTGTATGCCAGAACGTCAAGTTTGACAAGCATAAGGCATAGGGATTACTACAGCCTTTACCCATTCCCACCCACCCCTGAGACAATCGTCTCCAACAGAGATCTCCAATTTACGAGTTTGTTTTGGAGGGCTATTTGGGAGAACATTGGCACGCGGTTGCAATTCTCGTCATCATCATTCCACACGCAGACAGATGGGCAATTTGAGATTGCAAATTCAATTGTTCTGGAT
Source organism: Adiantum capillus-veneris (assembly GCF_014529385.1). Classification (NCBI taxonomy): domain Eukaryota; kingdom Viridiplantae; phylum Streptophyta; class Polypodiopsida; order Polypodiales; family Pteridaceae; genus Adiantum; species Adiantum capillus-veneris. The sequence goes on from NC_140934.1 coordinate 96,603,517, forward strand.
TTATTGAAGTCTTACATCTCTGATCAAAAGACTCAATGGGAAAATTTTGTACCTTTGGTGAACTTTGCCTAGAACAACACGGTTCACTCTTCGATGGGGAAGGCACCATTTGAGATAATTGAAGGTGCTCCGAAGGTTCCACCCTTTCTATGCACTGAAGACAAGATTTTTGAAGCCGATTAATACACGAGGGACTTGGGACACTGCTGTTGCCAAGGTCCGGGAGGCTTTATAGAAATCTCAAGAACGACATAAGAAGGCAGCGGACCAACATCGACGAGATTTGAAATTAAAGAAAGATGATTGGGTGCTCTTACCTTTTGAGACGGCACGCCTAAGGAAATGAAAGGGAAAGGAGCGGCTTTTTCGAAAGCTTAGCATGAGGTATTATGGCCCTTTCCAGATTAAAGAAAAGATAAATGATGTCTCCTTTCGACTCAAGCTACCCAATATTTCGAAGATTCGCAATGCATTCCATGTGAGTCTCTTCAAAACTTTTAAAGGTGAGGTGCCAATTGATGGGGAGCCTGATGAGCAACCCGAAGTGGAAGAGAGCGAGGAGATGCTCGTTCTTGAACAGATTTTGGCACACAAGGAAAGAAAGATGAAAGGTAAAGTGATTCGGCAGTTCTTGGTTAAATTCAAGAACTATCCGACATAAGATGCGAAGTGGATAAAGGAGGAGGACCTAGCAAATACTCCTCACATTTTGGAACTTTACCTTGTAGCATTCGGTTTAGCATCCTCTACTCTGATAGATCCCCGAACTCAGCAAGGTTGAATCTGGTGCAGAGGATTGCACAAGAGGGGAGTCACTCCGCTCCTTTGTCAACAGATTACCTCGATTGAATAGGTCACTGATGTCCCCTTTGGGTTTCAGGGATACTGATGGGCTGACAATATTCTGTTGTATACTTTATGAAACGGAATTCCCAACATTGAACATGATTGATTTGTACGCTCTCATTTGACTTGTTTGAGTGCAGGAACTGAAAGAAGAAATGACTGCAGCATTTTGATCTCATAATCTCTTTAGACATGATCGCAATAAGGATTAGTTAATCCGGCATCAATGAGGTCCGGGATGGATCTAGATGCGGTTACTAAATATGTTGCTAGCAGTCATGGTCTGAGATTTAGAATGAATTTTTCTCTGATTGATTTGTCATGTGATGTCCTGTGATATCATGTGATGTCCTCAGATGTGACTGTCGTCTTTGTACAAGTGCTAGATGTGTCGTGTCTAGTGCGTCGATACATAGAGTCAGTGTCTACTGAGTTGTTTATGGCCTTTATCTGTTTTGCAGGCGTAATCGAGGGCGACTACAATTCTTTCAAGAGAGGGGAATGTCACAAACTGATGACGTGGCAACACCTTGCGAACCTGCTGACGTGGTAGATAGTACAGATCCACTTTCTGCGTTGAGCTGCTCACATGGAAGACAATACGGATCTCCGCTTTCTGCGCTGATATGCTGACGTGGTAGCTGTACGGATCTCCGCAGTTCGTGCTGCTGTTTTTACTGGCAAATTTTTGATCAATTGCTTTTGGGACTCTATTGCTTTTGAGTTTCATGCTTTTGGGGCTCTGCTTTTAGCACCCCTTCTAATCTTTATAAGTGACCCAAGGGGGCTCACTTCTCATAACATCTGCACACAGAGTTTGAGAGCGAGCACCCGCGGGAAGTTGTACTTTGCTTACAGATTAATATAAAAGAAATACTGAAAGGGGCGCCAGTCTTTGGGGCCAATCTCTCTTGGCACGTAACTACGCCGGGCCGTGTTGACTCTCTTGAATTGTGAATCGTTTTTAAGTGAATCTATGCTGTGTCGCAGCAGAATCTAGAGTTGGGGTGTCCAAGTTTTTCATACACATTGATTGTAAAAGGTAAAGGTTGCTCACATTGTGAAAAAAGCAGCCACAAATCACAAGATTGTTTTCGCATTAAGGTGTGCCCTCCTTGCAACAAAAAGGGACATGCATTGATCAAGTGTTTTTTTTCAAAGATAGTGCTAAGAACCAAAAGAATCCTAGAGATTCCAAAAGCAATGTACGTGTAAAAGAAGAAGAAGAAGAAGGGGATGTCAACAGTCCACTGTGAGGATGTATTGTAATGGGTTTAAACAGTGCTCTAAACCCAAAGTTTGGTGGTAAGACCTATGAGCCATATGTAGTTACCCGATGTAACCCATATTAGACTCCATGCTTTTTGTGTAGGCTTCAACTTACAGGGGGTCAATTGGGGAAAGCCTTTGGCTTACACTCTATACGTGACATATCCCTAAAGCCTAGCATACTAGCATGCACCTCTATGTACATGGATACAACCTCCTACATAGAATTCCCTAACACGCTTCTTATGCTATGCACATATGCTACTCATTATAGCCACATGCTACACGTTGTAGTACACATGCTACTTGCTCTTTACCTTTTGTGGTGTATATCCCTTTTAGCATATCCCTTTCATATTCATTTCCACCTTCCATCTTGAGCCTATACAAGGCTACTATGCTAAACTTATAATATTCTCTCTCATTCCAATCAATCAAGCAAGCTTCATTTCATTGAGTACACTCTACCTATTCTACTCACTCTCTATTGCTATGGTGCTCACAAAATGATGAATGCCACGTTGCTCTATCCACCATAGCACTTACTCTGCTTGCATTCCTTAGCTGAACCATATCTCTGCTTGCATCACAGCCCATCACTATTCGTCCTAAAATCATTTTTAGGGTAGGTCCCATTTGTGGGAAATCTTGTGTGATCATCACACTTGGTCTCTATGCCCTTGGCAGCTCTTGTGGTATGGGACACTAGTCCTTATGGAAGAGGTAGCCTGTTGACTGCATATTGACTCTATGGCTGGGAGGTGAGCGTGTTGTCCGCTCCCTACGCTGGTTTATGCATGAGTATGGCTTGTCTCATGTCATGTGTGCAGGATGGATCCAACAAGGGACTAAAAATCCCAGTCCCCGACCGACCATGTATGTCCACCAACTAGAGAAACAAGCATTCATGTAGACATACACACCTCTCACACATGCAACCGCACAAACATAGACACATTTAGAACATACACAAACAAGCAATCGTGTAAACATACACACTTCTCACACATGCAACCGCACAAACATAGACACATTTAGAACATTCAAACACAAGCAAAAACACAAAAGAATAAAGATAGGCAAACAAAAATAGACATACAATCAACAAACAGGAAAACATAGAAAGACTTGTAATAAAAAGAAAGGAAAGAAAGCAAAACAAACAAATGGTGTAGAATTTACAGACACAGGCAGCAAGGTAGAAGGTAAGGGAGGAAGGGAGATGAAAGACTATTTGCCTAGCTTGCAAAGTGGTTGGATATAGGTTTTCTGGGAAACAACATAAAAACAACCTCCAAGCTTCATTTTTTCTACAAACCTATCATGAGAATTGTGAATATCTTCGCAAAGCAAACTCTAGGAGGGATCTCCCAACTACCAAGACCACCTATGGACATGCGTTGGACATACCACCTGACCATAGTCACCACTTGGGAAAATCCCTAGTTTGGGTCAATGCCTATAAGACCGAGCTTCCCATATCACCCGGTCTCACCGTCTTGAGATGACATCATGCATGCCTATCCTCATGGGTTGACCACTAGTACTCGGCGAGTGGCGGTCGTGTCACACGAGGCCTTGACCTCCTTTTCCAGGTGATCGGCCACACTAGCCATGTTCCACATTGAGGCGATAGTTACCAGATATAGAAAATTGGAATGCGGAACGGGGAATGAAAAGGGCATTAAGTACCATTCCTTATTATGGAGACTCGCGTTTAAAACACGGATTGGGGATTCAAAACGGGAAAAAGCTTGAAAATGACCATTTTGTTGCTAAATTGACTATTTTCTTGTAATTTCTATTTAGTGAAGTTAGAAATTTTAGATCTGTGCACTTGAAAACTATTAAGTTGGGAACTATAGATCTACGAGAAAAGCCATCACGAATGGAGAACTCTGATGTGTCATATAATGGGTGACATTAAGCTTTGTGAAGGAGTTGTTCCGGAAGTTCGGTGGGAGAGACAAGGAGCCGGTTTATGGCCTCTGTCTGTTTTGCAAGCGTAAGCGAGGGCGATTACAATTCTTTCAAGAGGGGGGGAGGGGGGTATGTCACAAACTGATGACGTGGCAGCACCCTAGAGGACAAGCCTTGCTGACGTAGACAGCCTTGTACAAACAGTGACGTGGCACACAGTACGAATCTTTGGATTCTGCGCTGATAGTACTGACGTGGCAGAGTGTATGGACTTCCGCGTTTTACGCTGGCTGCTGATGTGGCCTAGCTATACGAATTTCCGCAATTAGCGCTAATTGCTTTTTGCTTGCAAATTTTAGCAAAGTTGCTTTGGAAGCTTGCTTTTGAGTTTAATGCTTTTGAGGCTCTGTTTTTAGCAACCCTTGTAAACCGTTATAAGTGACCCAATGGGGGGGCTCACTTCTCAAAGCATCTGGACGCAGAGTCTGAGAGCGAGCACTTGCGGGAAGTGTACTTTGCTCAAAGATTAATATAAAAGAAATACAGAAAGGGGCACCAATCTTTGGGGCTGAATCTCTTGGCACGACACTATGTCGGGCCGTGTAAACTCTCTCTCTCTCTCTCTCTCTCTCTCTCTCTCTCTCTCTCTCTCTCTCTCTCTCTCTCTCTCTCGTAATTTGTGAATTAAAATCTCTGCTATGTGGCGACAGAATCTAGACTTGGGGTGTCCAAGTTTGTTACATACTGCATGGAAACTCGATTGGAGTTGATTGAGGGGGAGAGTGGCCGTTAGGCACGAAGAGACAGAGAGAAGATTTGTGCTCATTAATGCAGAGAACTTGAGCCGTAAAGCAGTGCCAGTTGCACTTGGTAGGCAACCAGGGCCGAAAGGGCATAGGTAAAAAGAAGCAATTGCGGCGAGTGTGAATGGATTGAGTGCAATGGGGATGGTGGGCAGTTGTGATAGCAAGAGCCGGTCCACCAGAGTAGGTTCCCCTTACTTCAGAACCTCTGCATGGCAGTCCAAAAGAAGGGATCGCTTCGTCTTTGCATGGACGAGGGGATTGGCGGGTGGTGATGGTTGCATGAGAATAAGATAGAGAAAGAGAGAGAGAAACAGATAGACATCTGATGGCTGGGTTGTTTGTAAAGCTGGGGCGACTTGCAGTAGTGTAGTCGTGTGAGGCCGCCATGAAGTGCATGGGGTCCTGGGGAGTCCTAGTTGTTGGATGAGAGAGAATGACATGGGAGAAATTCCTTGCCGTCCACCTGATGAGAAGTGGGCGGGGTGGTTGAATATGAGAGAGAGAGAGAGAGAGAGAGAGAGAGAGCTGAGTGGATGGCGGCTGACAGTGTGTGTAGGTAGTGCATGTGCCGAATGGTTGGCGCCGTGTGCATCGACCATGGCCACGAGCTGGGCTTCGAACGGTGGTGATGGTGAAGATCGTTGCAGTGGCGATGACGAGGACAACGACGATGAGAGCAGACAAGAGATAGGGCAATGAGATAGTGGATTACATTAAAAATTAGGCCTCCTGTGAGGTGGTTCCCTCGTCACTATCACCTCGGATCTATTCGCATTGTGCACAAACTGAGACTTTATGCCCAACTAATAAGTTGTGCCAACTTATGGACAACTGCCAAGGGGCCGAAGGGACAACTAGGCAGTAAAAACTGCGTAGAAAACTGTTGACATAGCAGTTGTACGGACGTAGATCGCGCTGGCTGCTGAAGTGGATGTACGGATTTCCGCAGATCGCGCTGACGTGGCACTATACGGATTTCCGCAGGCTGTGCTGACTGCTTTTGGCTACCAACTTTTGTGATTGATTTGTCATGTGATGTTTTGTGATGTCATGTGCAGTGATGTAACTATCGTCTTTGTACAAGTGCTAGATGTGTCATGTCTAGTGCATCGGTACTTAGAGTCAGTGTCTACTGAATTGGTTTATGGCCTCTATCTGTTTTGCAGGCATAATTAAGGGTGATTACAATCCTTTCAAGAGGGGGGTATGCCACAAATTGATGACATGATATGCCCAACAAATAAGTTGTGCCAACTTATGGACAACTGCCGAGGGCCCAAAGGGACAACTAGGCAGTAAAAACTCTGTAAAAGCTGTGTAGAAGCCTGCTGACGTGGCAGTTGTACGGACGCCGCAGATCGCACGGACTGCTAACGTGGCTGTACGGATTTCTGCATATCGCGCTAACAGTGCTGACATGGCACTGTTCGGTTTTCCGCAGGCTGCACTGACTGCTATTGCTGCCAACTTTTGGGATTGAGTTTCTTATGAGTTTCATGCTTTTGGGGTCTGCTTTTAGCACCCCTTGTAATGGTTATAAGTGACCCAAGGGGGCTCACTTCTCAGAGCATCTGGACGCAAAGTCTGAGAGCAAGCACCCGCGGGAGTTGTGCTTTGCTCAAAGATTAATATAGAAGAAATATCGAAAGGGGCGCCGGTCTTTAGGGCCAATCTCTCTTGGCCCAGAACTACGCCATGCCATGTCGACTCTTGAATTGTGAATTGTTTTGAAGTGAATCTCCGTTGAGTCACGACAAAATCTAGACTTGGGGTGTCCAAGTTTGATATAGATCACCTCCTGCCGAGCCTGTTGCATCTGTTCCTCCATCCAAGGGCTACTTGGGTGGCGCTCCTGCATTTGTTGTAAGGAGGCAATGCCCCGTCAAAGTCGCTTCTCCTCCTCCCTGGTCACACCAAGCGAGCTGCAGACTCCTAGAGGAGGAAACCACTCAGCTCCACAAGGCTATTGGGTGCTCGAGTAGGAGGTTCCCCCTGCGTGGCCGAACTCTCTATCCACAATGCCACAACCTGCTCTCTGAGCTCTGTATCCAGAAAAATCCTCTCTGGGATGTGTAGCATGACACTACCACTCCTCTGTCTGTTTGACACAATAAGAAACACTGGCGCATGATCGAAAAAGTAGTCCCTGCCAAAATGCATACTGAACCGCCCATGTCACAAATGTGGTCACTAGCATATAAACGATCTATCTTGAATAGTCTGCGTCAAACTGAGAGAAAGAGAGGCTATCTGATGGCCATACAAAGCCTGCATGCTACCATACGACCGAAATCCTCATAGTCATACATACGCGCTCCCAAGCACCAAGATTTTGTGCAAATAACTAATTTACCTTGTTGGAAAAGCAGAGCTCTATGGGAAAAACTCAATGCAAAGCAAGAACGCAGAAGTCACTTAACAGAGAGAATTACACTCTGCTTTAGAAAGAGAAAATCTATCTACATAGCAAATACTGCCAAACAACTCTAGAGAGAATTTTTTTACTCCTTTCTAGAGAAAAACCACAGCATGGTTCATAGAACCACCTCATTACAGGTAGGCTTGCCATTGTTTCCCAGATAGAGATAAACTGCTAACTATTTGACTCAACAATGAAAGCCCTAACCTTAAAACCTGTTGTACACCACCCTCTACAAGTACAACAATGCACTGCTCTGCTTGCAAAACCCTTGCTTGAACAATGCTTGTTGTGACTAGAGTTGAGCAAGGACCACCTTTTCAGGGGTGGATTCACCATTCTCGCACACATCAGAGGCAGTGCGCTGTTGTCTCTATGATCTGGAAATGGAGGCCCTAATCCTACAACCCATCAGACCACCCTTGAAACTTAACTGTCCGGAATTGCATGTATTAAGCAAAAGAGAAGACAAAAAATTCAACATAAGAAAACTAATCACACGCATAAAGATGTACACAATCTGCTCACATGCAATCCTACACTCCTGTCTAGGCTGTAGTTCATATCCATGGAGTAAAGCTAGCCACAGGAGGCTTCACATGCATCTAAAAATCCGAAATGGTACATCTAAACACCTTAGGGATCATGTAAAGGCAATGGTAAGGCGGACCACATGAGCTTATCATACTGCCGATATCCTAAACAAGCGCAAATGTGTTTAGCAAAGGAAATTGTAATGTGCTCCTTGGTAAAAGAAGAGGGTACAAGCAACTTTCTAGGGGAAGAACTTGCAACCGTCGCGGAGGAGATGGGACCATTAGTCGAAGATGGATGGTAAGTCTTTCTTGAATTCCTTTGGTAAATACAATCTGTTTGTTTACTCAATCTTTTTGAAAGAGTTGAATGATGATCATAGGACAAATATCTCTGATCTAGAAAAAGAACGCCAAGATTTGCTCCACACTCATGCCGATTGCTTTTTTGAGGGCCTGCCAGGCGAGTTGCCACCAGCTCGTCTTGAGGATCATACCATTGATCTGATACCTGGAAGCACACCACCGAACCGGCCACCTTACCGAGTGAGCCGAGCCCAGAATGAAGAGATTATGAACCAAGTGAAAGACCTCTTGGAAAAGGGTCTTATCCAGCCGAGTACTTCACCTTACTGCTCTCCAGTGTTGTTGATTTTGAAGAAAGACAGATCTTGGAGAATGTGCATCGACTATAGAGCTCTCAAAAAAATCACCATCAAGAACAGATTTCCGATTCCTAGGATCGATGATATTCTAGACCGACTATAGGGATCCTCTTGTTTCAACAGGATCGATTTGAAGAGTGGATATCATCAGATCCAAATCGCGTCGGGAGATGTCTACAAGACAGCTTTTCGAACGACTTTTGGTTTATTTGAGTTTTGGTGATGGACAAGGATTTTCAAGAGTACAGACTACTTGTTGGCACTTTCTTTGACGACATCATTGTTTTCTCCAAGGATGAGGCAGAACATAGAGAACATCTGCTACAGGTCTTTCAGATATTACGAGATCACAAGTTGGTGATTAATGCAAAGAAAGGTGAAATTTTCCTACCAGAGATACACTTTTTGGGACACATTGTCTCAACAGAGCAGGAGTACAGATGGACCGGGCCAAGATAGAGACTATCCGAGATTGGCCCGATTCAAAGAATGTCCATGAAGTTAGAAGCTTCTTGGGCTTATGTTCTTACTACCGGCGGTTCATTGGAAAGTTTGCAGAGGTTGCTTCCCCTTTGCATATCTTGACACAGAAAAGAGTCCCTTTCTCGTGGGGACCCACAGAGGTGACTGCCTTTTAGACATTGAAAGAGAAATTGACTACGGGACCAGTTTTGGCTTTGTCGGATTTGCAGAAGTCATTTGAAGTATATTGTGATGCTTGTGGTCGTAGTCTGGGTGCGGTCTTCATGCAAGAAGGCCATGTCATTGCCTACGAGAGCTGATTGTTCTCAAGGCCGGAATTGACAGCACAGATTTATGAGAAAGAGCTTTTGGCGGTTATCCATGCTCTTACTCAGTGGCGACATTACTTACTCGAAGCGGATTTTACGGTCTTCACAGATCATCAGAGTTTACGCTACTTCTTGTCAAAGAAGCATCTATCGAAAAAGCAGATGCGGTGGGCGAACATCTTGTCGCAATTTCACTTCCAGATTGTCCATGTGCAAGGAGAGAAGAACTTGGTGGCAGATGCTTTGTCTTAGAAGCCGTTAGTTCTAGCTATTTCCGCGATACATCATAGGAGCTTCGAGGATATGGTCAATCAGTATGCCAAAGATACAGATTTTACAGATATTTTCACTCGGATACGGAATGGGGAGGTAGTAGCGGGATATTCCATTCGGGATGGCTACTTGATGAAGAAAACCATATTGTGCGTTACACAGCCGTTAAGGGAAAAGGTTCTAACCGAATGCCACTGTCCACCATTTACTGGTCAACGCGGCATTGACACCACCTTGAAAGGTGTGGAGAGATACTTCTTTTGGCCGAGACTGAAGAAGGACGTGGACGATTTTGTACGCAATTGCTTGGTATGTGAATAGGTCAAGTTTGACAGGCATAAAGCAAAGGGATTGTTACAGCCTTTACCCATACCCACCCACCCACCCACCCAAGGAAAGTATTGCACTGGAGTTCATTTTTAATCTCGCGAGAACACAGAGGGGTCACAATGGTATCCGAACTGTTATTGACAGATTTAGCAAGCAAGCTCATTTCATTCCAGTGAAGAAAACAGTCAAGCCGGATCACTTAGCGAGAATGTTTGTGGCCCAGATCTTCAGATTACATGGCATGCTTGAGATGATTGTCTCCGACAGAGACCCCAGATTCACGAGTTTGTTTTGGAACGCTATTTGGGAGAACATTGACACACGGTTGCAGTTCTCGTCATCATTCCACCCGTAGACTGATGGGCAATCAGAGATTGCTAATTAAGTGGCACTAGATTTATTGAAGTCTTACATTTTGGATCAGAAGACTCAATGGGAAAAGTATTTACCTTTGGGAATTTGCCTACAATAACACGATACACTCTTCAACGGGGAAGGCGCCATTTGAGATTATTGAAGGTGCTACGAAGGTTCCACCATTCCTAAGCACAAAAGATAAGATTTTTGAAGCCGACGAGTACACGCGGGACTTGGACATGGCCTTTGCCAAGGTTCGGGAGGCTTTGCAAAAATCTCAAGAAAGACACAAAAAGACAGCGGATTGACATCGTCGCGACTTGAAATTAAGGGAGGACGATTGGCTGCTCTTACGTTTTGAGAAGGCACACCTGAGAAAGAAAAAGGGAAAGGAGCAGCTTTTTCCAAAGCTTAACATGAGATACTATGGTCCTTTCCAGATTTCCGAAAAGATTGCTAAATACGTTGCCGATTAATCATGGTCTAAGATCCGAATGAATTTTTGAATGTGAATTGTCATGTGATGTCCTGTGATGTCAAGTGATGTCCTGTGATGTGACTGTCATTTGTACATGTGCTAGATGTGTGTTCCTAGTGCGTCGGTACTAACAGTCAGTGTCTGCTAAGAGAGGTTATGGCCTCTCTCTGTTTTGCAAGCTATTACAATGCTTTCAAGAGAGGGGTATGTCACAAGCTGATGACATGGCTGCCTCATTGTTCACACACACCTGCCCCGGCTGGCAACAATGCCACGTGGCTTCCGGAAATTCCGCTGCAGAACACGCTGGCAATGCTCACGCGGCAGCAACGTACGGACCCCCGCATTTCACGGCGCAAAAAGCGTCGGCATGCTCTACGGATTTCCGCGTTTTGCGCTAGGGAAAAGCAGCTAAAAACCCTACGCAAAGCTGGCTGAAAATCTGCTGAGGAGTTTTTGAGTTGCTTTAATTAATTAAGCAAGGCTTGTAAGTCAAAAACTGCTTTATTTTTAATGCTTTTGATTTTGAAGCTTTTGGGGCTCTGCTTTTACCGTCCCTTGTAAGCCTTTATATATGTGGGCAGGGCTCCCACTATGCATAGCATCTGGACGCAGAGTCTGAGTGTCACGAGGACGTGGCAACTGCTAACCTTAGTTGTTGGTTTCTTTCCAATGAATTTTGTTTAATTTTTGAAACCCTCTTTTTGAAGTTGCAAATGGTCGGACATTGTATGGCCAATGTGAACGGTAATTTCACCCGCAGACGGGAAGTTGGTCGGCACTGGACCTCGTAAAGTAAAAGGACGTCCAGGCTCAGTTCAAGATCATGTAGGTCCCCCCTATCGCACTTAGCGAGTTGGTGGATACTAGGAAGTGAACTCAATAAAGGCATAAAGTCAAGGTGGGATCACCAACAAAAAGTATCCGATAGTTGGGCCACATTGCACTTTTGGATACGATCCCAATGAGGATAGATGGTCAGAAGACCAGTGGGAGCCCAACGGAAGCATGTCCTAAAATTTAGGGAACTGCTATTTTGGGCCACGAAATCTATTCGCGTCATTAGCTTCAGAATGACAAGGGGAACATTTTATTACTCTGCTGCAAAGTCAACTGATGCACCAGTTGAGAGATTTTTAAGCAGAAAGCCCAATGCAGAGAAATTGCATGTATGAGTGCCAAGTGGCACTTTTTGGTCAGTTTACAAAGTTTGGGAGAACAGAACTCGTAACTAACTTTTTGGAGCAGTTTTGGAGGCTGATAACTGTGATTTTCAGCCATTTCTCTCTATTTTTGAGCTTCCCATGACTTTACCCAAGACCAAGGAGCTCATTTTCAGCATTTAGAAGGCATCAGATGCGTGTTTACAGGGCTGTTTTGCTGCATTTTCAGCAATACGTAGGTTTTGGCAGCCATGGAAATCTTCTCCTTTTTGCATCTATTTGTTCACAGATGCATTATAGGTCAAGCGCAGAAGAGGGGGCGCTCGATTTATGCTGGGGGGACGCTTCATTGAGAACCTGTCACACAGGTTAAGTGCTTTCTTTCCCTCCCATGTACAGTGTGGTGCTAGGAGTGATACCCTGCACACTGCACATTGCTCTTTCTCCCCCCTACGTGCAGTTATGTGATGCCCCACAAGAGGGCTCTTCATTTGACTGATGTACAGCTGTGTGGGTTCATGCTTTTGTGCTGAGGCAAGAGCCTCCTTGAGCACGAACAGGGGTAGCTAGCTGCTACTCCAAAGCAGGCACCGGTGAGGGTCATAACCTCACCATACAAGTGCAAATTCAGCGCTGTGTATGCGTAGAAAATTGACTGTTTTTCAGCCATATGGACCCTAGAACCATTGGGAATCGTGCCCCACTGGCAGAGGACAGTTAGGGGACTGTTTCGGGCTGAAAACAGGGCAAAAACCAGTAAATACAGCGTGCTGAATTTACTGTTTTTGAGCAGGAATCAGAGGGTTTATGCCAGTGGAAGAGAGTTCCAGCAGGGGAATTGGTTTCGCGCAAGTTTTGGGGTTGTTATGCTGCCGAAATTTGGCCAAAACAAGATGTATCTAGCTCGATACAGATAAAGGATTCCCAGGACTCTTCTTTGTAATTTACCCTCCTAAAGAATAAAGAAATACCGAAAGGGGCGCCAATTTTGGGGCCTACAGGTTGTCGGCGTCTGCTCGGAGCATTCTAGCTTCCGAGCCATGTGTGTGATTAAGTATTAATTCCCGTCGTAGGTTTCCTTTGCAAAGTGCTCTGTGTGTGTGTCTAAAGTAAAGAATTTCGGGTGAAAGCCAAAGCCCACCGCCCCACTACGGGCCGGTTTCACTGAGAGTGAGAACCCTCCCACTCCCTTGTACTTTGTACTCAGATTAATACAAAAAGAAATACCGAAAGGGGCGCCAATCTTTGGGGTCAATATCTCTAGGCACAAAACTCCGCCGGGCCGTGTCAAATCAATTGTGAACTGTGAACCGTCCCTCCTCAATAAGCATGTCCACATATGCCTCTACATTCCATTTAGCGAACCATTTCTTAATGTCCTGTATGAGAGAGAGAGAGAGAGAGAGAGAGAGAGAGAGAGAGAGAGGCAGCCACTTGTTTGGAATGCATGTGTGATAATTTCACAAGGGCGTCAGCTAGGCGAGAGGACACACATTGATTGGGCTAGATCGAATGATGGTCCGGCAGTTTCTTTCCGTCGTTGGTCAGATGCTTCCTTGGTTGGTGCACACGTCATTGGAGCTACCTGCGGGATCTACAAACGGATTGTTAAGAGATTAATGAGTCTATTTCCGTGGACTCACGCGACTACATTGGGAGAGAGACTGTTTTACCTTCTCGTCAAGGATGGTGAATGTTTTTTGGCCCCAACTCGGGAGACCCGATTGTTGCGCAACAGGGGACTCGTGTTTTGCACGGATTGGCCATCATGGCTATCACATCAGATTGGATTTTTAAGGCAAGGTACCTCTTGATCAGCAATTGGATGCTCATTGGCAATCTCCTACAGTGGTAGGCTCTTTCGAGAGGCACTCTTGTGTTGACCTCCTTTTCATTTCAGAGAAGAAATCGCTTTAAAGATTGTGGATATGGCAGGGAATGCACCTAGTTGAGTTGGATTGAGATCGTGGTGAGTGGCAGTGGCCTTCTTTGTGAGTTGGACTGGGATCGTGGTGAGTGGCAATGGCCTTCTTTGAAGGCTGGAAGGCTTATGGGGGCCCTCTTTCATTTTTTGAGTACATTGTCTCTCTTGGAGGAGGCTTATCTTGTGGACATGGCACTCGCCTCGACCGTCCACGTCAGTCACAGGTATGGCAAGATCAACGCATTTACTCCGCTTTTCATCGACAGATTTGGTCATTCATTTGGACCCTCATGATGTTATTCCATGTGGATGATTGCCTTTTAGCACTTGGGCTACGATCACTAGTCATGATCGGACTTGTCAAAGATGTACTTTACAGCCTGAGCCTTTGAGGCACTGTTTCTGGGTTTGTCCATATGCTCAGCCAAAGTGGGCATGCAGGATGGGTTTGTGACGTGGGGGGCTTTTGCAATGTCCGGGGCCACACACCTTCTTTTAGGGCTCGCCGTCTTCATGCTTATTTCCTTGGGATATAGACCTGGCAGTGTGGCACTCTACAGATGATTCTAGATATAGGTCATCGCTTGGACCTCTACCAACAGGATACAATTTTTACTACGATCTACAACATCACTCTTTGGACCATGTGAAGGGCTTCTTGTGCTCACATTCTAGGCTCACGGTCTTCTCCTCATCCAGTACTTCGAAAACCGTTTGGATTGAGCTAGCAGAGATGCGTAGATGCTCATTTCTTCAAATGAGTAGAATCTTTAGTTCTTTTCACTCAAGACCATGGTCACATCACATGGCATTATGCACCTCCCCAATGATCCATTTTGCATTCCTCCTAGAGGCCACCTTGATGTATACATAGCCCTCACATTGTTATCCCTATTTTGTACATCCTCTGGGTGATAGGCGATTTAGCATCTCTGAAGGTCCTTTTTGTACATAGTAAACAACCATCTTTCCTGCCCCCCCCCCCCCACCCCAAAAAAAAAAAAAAAGTTGCAAGACTCGGAAGAACTCTTGCTATGAGTAGAGTTGCGTAAGGACAACCTTTTTATGGGTGGGGCACCACTGCAAGCCAAATGGAGGCAGTGAGCTCCTTTCATCAATGCCTTTTCTGTCCGTGGTTTGACTAGGGATAACTAGGGATAGTTACCCTCAACCATCATCGTACCTGGATTTCCATCAGGTTCTGGATGTCAAAAACGGCCTAAACCCTAGAAGCAGGAGAGGCAACACAAGAAGTTTTACCAACTTGCAAACTCTTGCCGAGAGGCCTATTTTTTAAGAAGTTCCCACCAACTTATGGGGCCCCGTCTGATGGGGCCCAGGGGGACCTAAAGACAATAAATAACGAAAAGACCAACACACACACACACAAAGCCTTGCGTAAAAATGTGATGCCGTGGAAGGTGTACGGACGCCCGCGATTTGTGCTAATGAAGTGGCAACTTAAACGGACTTCCGTAAATTACACATGCTGACATGGCAGTAGTACGAATTTCCGAATTTAGCGTTGGCTGCTTGTCAGAATGGGAAAACTTGAAAATGCTTTCCACAGAGACAATGGACGACTATAACCAAAGGTCCATAAGCTGAAAGGAAAGTTGGGAGTTTACCAAGCAACTTTCGCCGATAACCAAAACTCCTCGCAACAACAAACAAATCCTCGCGAGTACCTTTGAATGTTTTCAAATAGGGCATACGTTTAATACATGTCCTCAAGGAGTCTCAACGTCTGCAGAGCAACGTTTCGCTCTAACGACAGAAAGATCCCCGGGGCCACCTCCGGTAAGAGAGCTAGACCCGCTATTGGACTAGTACCTGATATTTATGGCATAAACCTCGAGAGTACAAATGAATTGTGCAGAGCTTATGGAAAAGTCAACGGCTTAAAGCCCTAATCTTCTTTGATCCCGATGCTACAGAGAACTTCATCCATCCAGCCTTCCTGAAACAGATGCACTTTGATTACGATGCAGAGAGAACTTGAAGCCGAGCTAGCCACGGGCAAACTCAAAAAAGTGGTACCACTCATTGGTGCTCTTCCAGTGACTCTTCAAGGCTATCATGGAAAAGCCGATTTCCACATTATGAAGTTAGGCAATTGCGACATTCTCTTGGGCATGCCTTGTCATGACAAGAATGATGCGACCCTCCACATCCGGAACCGTACCATTACACTGATGCAGAAAGACAAGCCAGCCGTCCTCAACATTCGGCTGTCCGAACAAAAACCTAAATGAATTATCTAGTTGATTTAAATACTTTTGAACTTTGTTTGAGAAAGTATTGCTTGAAATTTGTTTGAAATGGATGGTATCTATTTTAAACCTGTATTAATGACTCTAATTTTAATACTTGTTTCAATAATTGGTGAGTAGTGAAAAATGTTGTTTTGGTATTGTCTGAACCTCGGAACGTCGCAGATGCGATGTCTGGGCAGCGTTTCATTGTACGTTGGAAAACATCCGAACGACGTAGATGGGATGTCTGGGGAGCATATGGTTGTATGCTTGAAACTTCGAAGCGACGCAAGCTGCAGTCTGGGGAGCGTTTGATTGTATCAATTCCGCTCATGGCCCGG
The DNA here is from genome assembly GCF_014529385.1 of Adiantum capillus-veneris. Taxonomy (NCBI): domain Eukaryota; kingdom Viridiplantae; phylum Streptophyta; class Polypodiopsida; order Polypodiales; family Pteridaceae; genus Adiantum; species Adiantum capillus-veneris. The sequence goes on from NC_140934.1 coordinate 96,619,887, forward strand.
ACCTTTTTAGGTTATTTGCAGAGGGAGTGACGAGGTAGTCATTGGGTAGCTTCATACCGCAGACCATATGTCTCAAGGGAGTGGTGCCATTGGTCTTGTGGCATGCATATGTGAGAATTTGTGCTGCATTGTGATGTGCCAACCACTGAATATATTCCTAATTGGGTGATATTGCCTGGTAATGTAATTTTAAAGCATCGAGACACCCGTTAGATCAGCGCGGTCTGGGTGTGATGGCTAATTTTGCAATGCCGGAATATCAAGAGCTCCAATCTAGAATGAGAATATACTCCTTATTGGATGAGATTGTTTTGGGAAGCCAACGACCAGGATATCAAGAGCTCCGATCTAGAATGAGAAAACTGATTGTCCCTCAAAATGACCCTCGGAAATTTTTGAGCTAACATGAGTTGTTTTGCAGATATATATGGTAATCGCGGAGGATTACTCTTCTTTCAAGAAGGGGGGATGTCACTAACTGCTGACGTGTCAAGCCACTGAAGACCTAAGCTAACTTGTAGATCTTGACGGAGGGGCCTAAAGCCTAGAAGCAGCACAAAAGTTTTACGAACTTGCAAAGTCTTGCCGAGAGGCCTATTGTTAAAGAAGTTCCCACCAAACTTATGAGACCCCCCACGGGACCTAAAGACAATAAATAAAAGAGGACCAACACACACACACAAAAGCCTTGTGTATAACCGTGATGACGTGGCAATTGTACGGATTTCCGAATTTGGCATTGGCTCCTTTTGGCAGGCCATATGCTTTTAGGACTTGAAGCTTTCATGTAAACTACCTTCAGAGGCCAAGGGCCTTTAAATATGACCCATGGGCTCTCACTCTAGCAGTCTACCAGCGGGAGATGCAAAGCAAAGCCATGGGAGTTGTAACTTTCTTGAATTTATGCCCCATACCAGCCACTACTCAATGTCTAATCTCTTGCGCTTTATTGGTGCATGTCGCAAGGGATTCCATTGTTAGCCCGGCCTATCCATTTATCGCATCACTCACAGGTTTTCTTTGTCATCTTCATCCAAGGTTGCCGAGAGCACTTATAGAGCCACTACTTCACTTTTGCCCTCGCCATTGCATCAACACTTCGGTTTTGATCTGCATATTTGTCTCTCCGCCTCTGCAATCTTTGTTACTCATTGTCTCTACCAGTCCATTCTACAGTGCACTCTTGCTTGCTACAGATTAGCTTACTACGTCCGAGTCCTATGGCATATTATGAACATGTGCAAAGTTAAACGTACCACCTGTCCCTAAGCACCATCCAGCAGCACTCCCTAGCTTGGCAGCGTCCGAGGACGTATGACAGCACCTGTTTTCTAGACTAGATCCCTCTCAGATGACGTGGACATAAACACACTTGCTGTTAAGTGACACCTCTAAAAATTGATTGTGGTGAATAATGATGAAGCTTCATAAGGAAAATTCCAAGTACCACTAGAAGCTACAATCCAAAACCCCTCGTACAGAAAGTGAAATCACTCGTGCATCTAAAGTACACCTCAGCAACTCCCTAGCTTGGCAGCGTCCGAGGACGTATGACAGCACCTGTTTTCTAGACTAGACCCCTCTCAGATGACGTGGACATAAACACACTTGCTGTTAAGTGACACCTCTAAAAATTGATTGTGGTGAATAATGATGAAGCTTCATAAGGAAAATTCCAAGTACCACTAGAAGCTACAATCCAAAACCCCTCGTACAGAAAGTGAAATCACTCGTGCATCTAAAGTACACCTCGGCAACTCCAAATGAAGTGGTCCCCCATCTCTGGCTCGAGATTTAATACAAAGCTCATGAAAAGAAGTACGCCGCTGTCCAAAGGTGCATTATGGCCTTGTAGCACATGTGTATACATTTATGTAGGCTGACATATGTACATCCCCTCCGTAGGTGTCCTCCACATCCAGCCTAGTAATGTCATACCTGTACATACTGCCCACCTCTAAGTGATGAAATGTGCTCCAAAGGCGATATGGATTCATCGTGAAGCCGTGTGAACAAGCCATACAGTCATATGGAACACGAACAAACATATTCCCCCTCCAATGCTAGCTGTGGGAATGCCTAATCTAACATACTTGTGTCAAGGTAAATTCCACAATCTAGTAAGTGACCATTGACGCGTTCAAAATCCCTGCATTATATAGATCATCTGGCACAAATGCTTCTCTATGTATCTTCCTGACATTCAAGCTAATCAAGGGCTGGGCCAATCAGGTACTCGTTATAATACCAGACGATCACTACTCACAGAGGGTAACTCTATGTCAGTTTCTCTTCTCTGTATATGTGAATGAAAAAGTTGTCCACGATAGCAAAATATAATAAATACTTCAACATACACCAAGTCTAAAAGGCACAGAAATTTCATAACAGACCTTAAAGTGCAGCAATGCATGGCCATAATGGGCACCAATGAAACACGAAATAGATGCCATAAGCGAGCTGCAAAATCATCACCACAAATCAGATGGCCAACTTTGTTGCATGTTAGGAAGCATGAATGAAAAAGAAAAGAGCATTGGACAAGATTAAAAATGTAAATACTCTACTCATCATGCATTAGTTTCTGTCGCACATTTACACCTGTGTTACATTTATACACTCGAATTATTAAAGGAGCTTCCAAAGAAATTGAAACAGACATTTCACATTACCTAACAAGTCCCTCTGGGTCAAATGGAGCAGAACACCAAGCAGGAGCATCTACAGGCAGAGGTCCATAATCTGGAGAGTTGGTGCTACATTCCTACATAAATCACACAAGCAGCATCAGAAAGTGCTTAAAGTAGAATACCTTTACGACCGGTTTTCTCAACAGAACATAGACATCAGAACAAATGTTTCTTCTCATCCTCTTCCATGGTTTCACCATGAGCATTGTGATATTGCAAAAGTTTACTTTCTTGACACTCCATTCTCTAATATTCACCGACTTTGAATCAGTGTGCCACATAGGATGTTTTTTCTTAGCAACAGAAAAATACTGTGCTGTTCAATGTTTACATTAAAACATTGTAAATAACTCAATGAAGTCAACACTGAACAGCGCCTGTCCGCCCCTCCCTCCCCTGGGTGACCTTTTTTGGGGCACCCGCATTCATATCTAGGCCCCCAATTGGGTAATCCTTTCTTCCTTTGCTGTTATGAATGCTTTAAGTTCGACACTTAACTGTAGAGTTTCTTATGTTTGTAAAGAAGATATACCTAGATACATCTATCATGCTGATTCTTTCATTGGCTGAGGACATGGCACTACATGTCTCCAGGGCTGCAGTCAATCTAAGAAGAATGAAAGCCCTTGCAGTTGTGCAATTAGTTTAGTAGGCTCCTGTAATTCCCCATTCACATCATGGTGTAGCCCTTTACCAAAAGAAGGAAATTGAGATTATTTCTCTACCTTGTGAAACAAGTGAGACTGGTGACAATACAATGAAAGCAGACGGCGGGTGAAGGTTACAAAAAATAAGCTGTAAGTAGGATGGATGTAACAAACTTGGACACCCCAAGTCAAGATTCTACCGTGACACAACAGAGATTCACTTCAAAACAGTTCACAAAGATGACACTGCCGGGCGTAGTTCCGTGTCCAGAGGTATTGGCCCCAAAGATTGGCGCCCCTTTCGGTATTTCTTTTTATATTTATCTGTGTTCAAAGTACAAGAGAGTCGGCGGGTGCTCACTCTCAGACTGTGCGCCCAGATGCTCTGAGAAGTGAGGCCCAACCAACTTATTTATTGGTACAAGGGATGACCAAAAGCAGAGCCCCAAAAATCTCTAATTCAAAAGCAAAGTTCCCAAAAACAATTGGTCTTCCAAAAGCTTTTGAAAATTAAAGCATCGTGCCCCAAAAGCTGGTCAGCATAATTTGCGCAGATCCATACAGCGTACGGACTGCCACGTCATCAGCGTGAAATCCAGCGCAGTTTCCGCCGTAGAATCCGGGCTGCCACGTCAACACTCTGTCAGCCGTCCGTACTCGTTGCCACGTCAGCATGTGTCCGTGTGTGTGGGCACTGCCACGTCATCAGTTTGTAACATACCCCCCTCTTGAAAGAATTGTAATCGTCCTCGATTACGCCTACAAAAACAGACAGAGGCCATAAATTGTCTTAGTAGACACTGACTCTTAGTACCGATGCACTAGACACGACACATCTAGCACATGTACCAATCGACAGTCACATCACCGGAAATCACAGGACATCACATGACAAATCACATTCAAATTCATTCCAAATCCCAGACCATGATTAATCGGCAATGTATTTAATAATCGCATCTAGATCCAGTCAAGACCTCACATATACCCAATTAACTAATCCTTATTGCAATCATGTCTATAGAGATTTATGAGACCAAAATTTTACAGTCATTTCATCTTTCAGTTCTTGCACTCAAATAAGTCAAGTACAAATCAATCAGTATCATTGTCATTTTCAAGAATTCCAGTTCATAAAGTCATACAGCAAAATACTGTCAGCCCAGCATAATCCTTGAAACTCAAAGGGACATCAGTGACTCTATATCAAAAATCAGGGCAATCTATTGACAAAGGAGCGCAACAACTTCCCTCTTGTGCAAGCCCGCTGCACTAGATTCACCCATGCTGAAATCAAGGTTCTATCGGAGTAGACTATGCTAAACCGAATGCTTCAAGGTAAAGTTCCAAATGAGGAGTATCTACTAGGTCCTACTCCATCCACTTCGCATCCAATGCAGGATAGTTCTTGAATTTAACCAAGAAGCGCCTAATCACTTTACCTTTAATCTTTCTATCCTTGTGTGCCAATATCTGTTTTGAAACGAGTATCTCCTCGCTTTCCTCCACTTCAGGTTGCTCATCTGGCTCCCCATCATTGGGCACATCGCCTTTAAAATGCTTCAAGAGACTCACATGAAAAGCATTGTGAATCCTCCAAGTATCGGGCAGCTTCAATCTAAAGGAGACATCCTTTATCTTTTCTTTTATCTGGAAAGGTCCATAGTATCTCATGCTAAGCTTTGGAAAAAGCAGCTCCTTTCTCTTTTTCTTTCTTAGGCGTACCTTCTCAAAACATAAGAGCACCTTCCTTTAATTTCAAATAGCAATGGTGTCCATCTGCTGCCTTCTTGTGTCTTTCCTGAAATTTTGCTAAGGCCTCCCGGACCTTGGCAAAAGCAGTGTCTTAAGTCCCTCGTGTAGTGGTCAACTTCAAAAATCTTATCTTTCATGCTAAGGCAGGGTGGAACCTTTGTAGCACCTTCAATAATCTCAAATGGCGCCTTCCCCGTCGAAGAGTGCATCATGTTATAGTAGGCAAATTCCACCAACAATAAAAAAAATTCCCATTAAGTCTTTTGATCAAAAATGTAAGACTTGAATAAGTACAACTGAATTTGCAATCTTAGATTGCCCATATGTCTGCAGGTAGAAAGATGACGAGAACTACAACCGTGTGCCAATGTTCTCTCAAATAGCCTTCCAAAACAAACTCGTGAATGTAACAAACTGCTGACGTGTCAAAGCCTAAAGAATGGAGCCAACTTACAGATGACCTGGCTGCCCGAGAGCAAAAACCCTAACCCTAAGTTCTGCCAGAAACCCTAACTGCTGAAACCATAATTCATAAAATCCTAACCCTAAAACCTGCAAACCCTAATTCTAGAAACCCTTAACCCTATAAATGCAGGAACCCTAACCCTAACCCTAAGGGCAGCAAGCAGATTTCTGAAATTTGCGCTGACATGATGACATGACAGACTGTACGGATTTCCGCGTTTTGTGCTTGCTGATGACGTGGCAGGCTGTACGGATTTCCTACATTTACGCTGGCAGCTTTTTGGCTTTGCTTTTGGACCAGATGCTTTGTTTGAAGGCTTTTCACTGTAATTGCTTTTTAGGCCAAGGGCCTTTAAGCATGAGGCCAGGGTTCATTCTCTGGCATGCTTCCTGGAGAAGATGCAGAGTCTGGAGTACCGGCTTGTACTATGTTGATGCAATATAAAGAAATACCGAAAGGGACGCCAAGGTTTGGGGCCAATACTCTCTAGGGTGGAATTCCGCGACTCCGTGTCACGTGTGCTTTCTCTCTATTTCAGTTCAGTTGTTATTTAAGTGCTAAAACTCTGTTCAGTCTATTCTTTTATATTGGCATGTGGTGCCCGCCTTGTGACAGTGGTATCAGAGCATCAGGCGTGCGCTTTTCTGAAAGCATACCGGTCCTACAAAAGAGCAGACAGATTTTATTTTAGGGATCTTCGCCCTCCAACCCGAACTTATTTGAGAGATCTTCGCCCTCCAGCCCAAGAGCAGAAACCCTAACCCTAATTTCTGCCAGAAACCCAAACTGCTAAACCCTAATTCTAAAAAACCTAACCAGAAAACCTACAAACCCTAATTCTGAAAACCCTAACCCTAAAATTACAAAAACCCTAACCCTAACCCTAAGGGCAGCAAGCATATTTTTGAGATTTGCACTGACATGATGACATGGCAGGCTGCACAGATTTCCGCGTTTTGCGCTGGCTAATGACGTGGCAGGCTTTACGGATTTCCGTGATTTACGTTGACAGCTTTTTGGCTTTGCTTTTGGACCATATGCTTTTAAGTTTGAAGGCTTTTCACTGTAATTGCTTTTTAGGCCAAGGGCCTTTAAATATGAGGCCAGGGCTCATTCTCTGGCATGCTTCCTGGAGAAGGTGCAGAGTCTAGAGTACCGGCTTGTACTGTGTTGATGCAATATAAAGAAATACCGAAAGGGACGCTTGGGGCCAATACTATCTAGGGTGGAATTCCGCCACTCCGTGTCGCGTGTGCTTTGTCTCTATTTCAATTGACTTGTTATTTAAGTGCTAAAACTCTGTTCAGTCTGTTCTTTTATATTGGCACCTGGTGCCCGCCTTGTGAAAGTGGTATCAGAGCATCAGGCATGTGCTTTTCTGAAAGCATACCGGTCCTACAAAAGAGCAGACAGATTTTATTTTATTTTCCTCCAACCCTCCAGCTCGAGAGCAAAAACCCTAACCCTAATTTTTGCCAAAAACCCTAATTGTTGAAACCCTAATTTTGGAAACCCTAACCCTAACCCTAAGGGCAGCAGACAGATTTCCGAAATTTGCACTAACAAGATGACGTGGCAGGCTGTACGGATTTCCACGTTTTGCGTTGGCTGATGATGTGAAAGGCTATACGAATTTCCGTGATTTACGCTGGCAGCTTTTTGGCTTTGCTTTTGAACCAGATGCTTTTAAGTTTGAAGGCTTTTCACTATAATTGCTTTTTAGGCCAAGGGCCTTTAAATATGAGGCCAGGCAATCACCTCTGTGGGTCCCCACGAGAAAGAGACTCCTTTCTGTGTCAAAATGTGCGAAGGGGAAGCTACCTCTGCAAACTTTCTAATGAACGGCCGGTAGTAAGAACATAAGCCCAAGAAGCTTCTAACTTCATGAACGTTCTTCAAATCGGGCCAATCAAGTATAGTGTCAATCTTGGTAGGGTCCATCTGTATTCCTGCTGCTCCATCTGTACTCCTGCTGCTGAGACGATCTGTCCCAAAAAGTGTATCTCCGGCAAGAAAAATTCACTCTTCTTGGCATTGATAACTAACTTGTGATCTCGCAATGCCTGAAAGACATGTAGCAGATGGTGTCTATGTTCTGCCTCATCCTTGGAGAAGACTAGAATGTCATCAAACAAAATGCAAACAAAAGATCTGTACTCTTTGAAAATCCTATCCATCATTCGGTTGAAAGTTGCTTGAGCATTGGTAAGGCCAAAAGGCATCACCAAAAATTCATATAAACGGAAGCTCGTCCGAAAAGCTGTCTTGTAGACATCTCTCGGTGCGATTCGGATCTAATCATATCCGGTTTTCAAATCGATCCTTCTTAAACAAGAGGATCCCTGTAATCGGTCAAGAATATCATCGATCCTCGGAATCGGAAATCTATTCTTGATGGTGATTTTATTGAGAGCTCTATAACCAACGCACATTATCCAAGATCCGTCTTTCTTTAAAACCAACAACACCGGAGAGCAGTAGGGTGAAGTGCTCGACTTGGATAAGACCCTTTTCCAAGAGGTCTTTCACTTGGTTCATAATCTCTTCATTCTGGGCTCGGCTAACACAATAAGGTGGACGGTTAGGTGGTGTGCTTCTAGGTATCAGATCAATGGTATGATCCTCAGGACGAGATGGTGGCAACTCGCCTGGCAGGCCCTCAGAAAAGCAATCCGCAGGAGTGTGGAGAAAATCTTGGCGTTCTTTATCAAGTTCAGACATATTCGTTTTGTGTTTATCATTTACCTCTTTCAAATAGATCGGTAAACAAACAGACTGGATTTCATTAATTTGGAAATGGACGAAGCCGATACAATAGGGACAGACTCGCCCTTCAATTTCACATCAAGTACAACTTTTCGGCCCTTTTCATTTGTCAAAGTCGCTTTCTTCGCCCGATAATCAACCACGGCGTTGTTCTTATTGTACTAAGGGACTCCAAGGAGGACGTCACAACCTTGCAAGGGCATTATGTAAAAGTCCTCGTGTCCCAAATACCCCTAACAATGCAACCGAAGTTTGCCAATGACAAGTGTAATGGCTATGTCATCAGCCATCCGATCGGGTGTAATCCCATCCGATCGGGTGTCATCTCGAGCAGCACCACCAATTCAGGTGAAATGAAGTTGGCCTTGGCTCCTCCATCAAAGAAAATTAGGGCTTCTTGATCTTTCACTTTGCCCCAAGCTCGGCAAAGCTTTGTACTTTCATCAATCATGCTTGGGTCAGTACCCATGCAATCTGAAACCGGTCCTGCTTTCATCTTGCCTTTTCTGCCACGTTCCTCTGCTACTCTCGAACTCTCTGGCTTGTCTTCATGTTGTTCTTGTTGTGCCTTTTTAGGGCACTTCACGAAGACGTGCCCATGTTCCCCGCATTCAAAACACTTCCCTTCTATGATGTAAATGGCCCTCTCTCGAAGAGTGATCCGGGGTCGTGTATCCTTGTCTTTCTTTTCTTGGGAACTCTTTCTCTTTCTACTTTCATTGTTAGAAGTCTTTTGGGTTCTTTAAGTCAAGATCTCATCAGTGGGGTAAGTCAAATTTCCCGAATGTATCGCAAAACCCCGTTTCGCATAACCCATCAATTCTTGAATAGAATTAGACTTTTGTTCCAGGCAGTAGACTCGGATCTCTATAGAAAGTCCGTAGCAAAACCGCTCAATCTGTTCCTTAAACGAGACCTTCTTAAATGAAGAGGTTGGTAGAAAAGAGTTCCAAAATCTCTTGCAATAAGCATCCAGAGAATCTCGCTTGGTCATCCGAAGATGATTCCAAGCGGTTCGTATATCTCGTTCGTACTCCTTAGTCGGCCAAGAAGAAATGAAGAGCCTTTTGACTTTCAATAATTTAACTGGAGCTTCCTGCCTCAGAAGAAGAGTGGACCACCATGTTTGAGCATTTCCCTTGAAGAAAGATGTAGCCCTCCTAATCTTGGAGTGCTCTGAGTAATGCCCTCCAAAGAAAGCTATGTCAAACTGCTGAACGAAAGCCAAAGCCTTCGGAGCATCTCGGAACCCAATAAAAGAGTCAAACTTAATCGACTGTCCACCTTCTTTGAACTCTTTTACTTTCTTGCTTTTATCTTTGAGGAAGTCATATTGGTTGGCTCTGTAAAAATGCTTCTTTGCATAAAACATGTGATCGTCAAAGTCCGAACTGTTTGAGGATGACTCCTCTGTAGAACTCTCAGAAACTCGGAAAAATCTCGACTGCTTTGCCTTTTTCTTGCCCTTTCCGAAGCTTTGCGTTTTGCTTCGCTTTTTGCCTTTTCTGTCTTCTTTGCTCGAGTTAGAAGAGCTAGAAGAACTCTTAGAAGACGAAGAAGAAGAAGAAATGGGTAGTCCTTCAAATCGTACACGCTTCTTCTGCTTTTTTGCCGATGCAAAAGAAGATTGACGACCCAAATAACCCGGGACGTCAGTCCCTTTCTTGGGCTTTTTCTCGTGCTTTTTGGATTTGTTGTTTGCGTCCAAAAGCCGGCTGATCTGTGTCTGAACCACCTCTTGTAATTCTTACTTTATAAACATCCTCGGAGAAGGAGGTTTCTTGATTGCAGGTTTGATGGGTGATTCTGTAGCTTTCTACCACTGGGTGTGCACTTCTGCGACGGATTGCCTAGACAAAAAATTTACAAATTTCAGATCCTTCGCAATTTTAATCATCTACTTTGTTGCCTCGTCAACCAGTCGTCAACGTTCCATCTCTTCAATCTCAAACCGAGTAGGCCGAGGTGGGCCATACTCTTTCCTCTGTTTGATCATGAGAATCTTCTTCGTGATCTCCTTCCGCATTGCAAAAGAAGTCGACTGTTTCTTGTTGGAATCCATAAGTGCCGCAAGAAAAGGATCGAATTTCCCGGTAGAAGAGAAATCGGCCGCGCTCTGATACCACTGTAACAAACTTGGACACCCCAAGTCAAGATTCTACCGCGACACAACAGAGATTCACTTCAGAACAGCTCACAAAGATGACACGGCCCAGCGTAATTCCGTGCCTAGAGGTATTGGTCCTAAAGATTGGCGCCCCTTTCGGTATTTCGTTTTATATTAATATGTGTTCAAAGTACAAGAGAGTCGGCGGGTGCTCACTCTCAAACTCTGCGTCCAGATGCTTTGAGAAGTGAGGACCAACCAACTTATTTATTGGTACAAGGGATGCCCAAAAGCATCGCCTCAGAAATCTCTAATTCAAAAGCAAAGTTCCCAAAAATAATTGGTCTTCCAAAAGCTTTTAAAAATTAAAGCATCAAGGTCCAAAAGCAGGGCAGCATAATTTGCGCACCTCCGTACAGCATACAGACTGCCACGTCATCAGCCTGAAATCCGGTGCAATTTCCGCCGCAAAATCTGGGCTGCCACGTCAGCACTTTGTCAGCCGTCCGTACTGGCTGCCACGCAACATGTGTCTGTGTGTGTGGGCACTGCCACGTCATCAGTTTGTGACAATGGAGAAGAGCAAGTGTAAGTGAGCACTCAGAACGATGGAGGAAGCAGCGAGAAAACAAAAATGGAAGGGTCAAAATATCATAAGACAGTTTATATTAACATCGATTTGGCACCAAAAAAATTGACCTATAAGAGAATACCGTGTTAAAGTTTCTGTCCTCCATAAATCATGAAAGTGCAAGAACATCAAAATATATAAACCTGAAAAGCTGTGAATCTAATGAGTACAGGGAGAATTTAAACAAGGGATTGGAATCAGATATGGATTAGCCATTAGTATCAGATTGTCAGCATATCTTCTCAATTCCATTCGTGGTTTCATTGAAGGCAGGCTCTTTGGTATGCAGAGTGGTGGGAAAAAGGCTGTCTATGCCACAGCTTTTGGACTTCCTCCGAGCTACATTTCTCGACATGCCTATCGAAGGATTGTGATTGAAGCTTGTTGAACAAAAATAACAAGCGACTCAGATGGCGATCCAAAAATAGCAGGTGGCTGACTTAGCGACCCAAAAATAGCAAGTGGCTAACTTAGCGACCCAAGAATAGCAGGTGGCTAACTTGACGACCCAAAAATAGCAGGTGGTTGTATTTGGTTGCCCAAGAATAGCAAGTGGGTGACTTGATGATCCAAAAATAGCAGGTAGCTGATTTGGCGATCCAAAAAAAAACCGTGGCTAAACTAGCAAACCAAAAATAGCAACAAGAGGACACACCGGTAACCCATGCATGGAAAATGGACACACACAGACAGCACATGCATGGTAAGTGGACACACAGGAAGTACATGCATGGAACGTCGTCATTCTCCACGCTGTGTCTGTGTGTGTGCACGTGTGTGTGTGGGGGGAGGGGGAGGGGGAGGGGGGGAAGGTCCCGCTTTATTTAATCCCTTTAGGTCACTTGGGCCCCATAAGTTGGTGGGAACTTCTTCTACTGCTTCTTCACTTAGGGTTTAGGCCCCTCGGCCGGGATCTGCAAGTTGGCTCCATTCTTCAGTGGCTTGATACGTCAGTAGTTTGTGACATCCCCCCTTCTTGAAAGAAAGTAAACGTCCGCGATTACAGTATATCTGCAAACACAACTCAAGTTAGCCAAAAACAAATCCGAGGGTCATTCCGAGGGACATTCCGAGGGACAATCAGTTTTCTCATTCCAAATCGGAACTCTTGATTTCTAGGGTGGTTGGCTTCCCAGAAAAACCTCATCCAATAAGGAGTCTCATTCCAGATTGGAGCTCTTGATTTCCTTGGTCATTGGCTTCACAGAAGAATCTCATCCAATAAGGAGTCTCATTCTAATGGGGCATCCTGTTACTGCACGTAGGGGGAGAGAGAGAGAGCAGTGTAGAGTGTGCAGGACATCACTTCTTGCACTACACTGTACATGAGAGGGAAAGCTTGCACACAAAAGCTCTTAACCTGTGACAGGTTCTCAATGAAGAAGCGCCCCCTCTTCTGCACTCTGACCTGTAATGCATCTATGAACAAATAGATGCAAAAGGGAAGAGTTCCATGGCTGCCAAAAATGGAGAGAAATGGCTGAAAATTAAATTTATCAACCTCCAAAACTGCTCCAAAAACTCAGTTACGAGTTCTCTTCTCCCAGACTTGGTAAATTGGCCAAAAAGTGCCACTTGACACTCATGCATGCAATTTCCCCGCATTGGGCTTCCCACTTGAAAATCTCTCAACCGGTGCATCAATTGATTTTGCAGCAGAGTGATAAAATGTTTTCCTTGTCATTCTAAAGCTAATGACGCGAATAGATTTCATGGCCCAAAATAGCAGTTCCCTAAATTTTAGGAGATGCTTCCATAGGACTCTCACAGGTCATCTGACCATATTTCACCAATGGGACCACGTCCAAAATTGCAATGTGGCCCATTTCTCGGGTGATTTTCTCTAGGTTACCACACGTCTCTCAACCCAACATCTGCAAGGGAGGGGTAATGATAGAACTAGCATATCAAATGTACTCATGGATTCCGTGCAATAGCAGTGTACATTGTTTGACAAAAGTATGACAAAAGTATGAAGGTCTCATTAAGTCATTTTGTATAGTGAAGTTGCAAATGGTCGGACATTGTATGGCCAGTGTGAAACAATAGTTTCACCAGCAACTGGGAAGTTGGTCGGCACTGGAATTCGAGTAGTAAAAGAGTGTTTATGCTCAGTTCAAAGTCATCTAAGTCTCCTCGCCGCACTTAATAAGTTGGTGGATGCTAGCAAATTAACTCCATAGAGACAGAGTAACGAGGTGGGATCACCCAGAGAAAATAACCCGAGAACTGGGCTACATTGCATTTTTGGGCGTGGTCCCAGTGGTAAAATATGGTCAGATGACCAGTGAGAGTCCAATGGAGCCATCCCCTAAAATTTAGGGAACTGCTATATTGGGCCATGAAATCTATTCGCGTCATTAGCTTCAAAATGACAAGGGGGAACATTTTATTACTCTGCTGCAAAGTCAATTGATGCACCAGTCGAGAGATTTTCAAGCGGGAAGCCCAATGGGGGGAAATTGCATGCATGAGTGCCAAGTGGCACCTTTTTGGCCGATTTACCAAGTCTGAGAGAACAGGACTCGTAACTAAGTTTTTGGAGCAGTTTTGGAGGCTAATAACTCTAATTTTCAACCATTTCTCTCCATTTTTGAGCTTCCCATGACTTTACCTAGGACCAAGGAGCTCATTTTCAGCATTGGAAAGCATCAGATGCATATTTACAGGGCTGATTTGCTGCCTTTTCAGCGATACGCAAGCTTTGGCAGCCATGGAACTCTTCCCTTTTGCATCTATTTGTTCACAGATACATTATAGGTCAGAGCTCAGAAGAGGGGGCGCTTGATTTATGATAGGGGGATGCTTCATTGAGAACCCGTCACAGGTTAAGAGCTATTGTGTGCGAGCTTTCCCTCTCATGTACAATGTAGTGCAAGAAGTGATGTCCTGCACACTCTACACTGCTCTCTCTCTCCCCTACGTGCAGTAACGTGATGCCCCACAAGAGGGCTCTTCATTTGACCTATGTACAGTTATGTGGTCTTATGCTTTTGTGCCGAGGCAAGAGCCTCTTTGAGCAGGAACAGGAGTAGCTAATTACTACTCCAAAAGCAGGCACCGGTGAGGGTGATAACCTCACCTTACAGGTGCATTTTCAGCGTTGGTTATGCGCTGTTTTTGGACTGTTTTGCAAACGTATGGGTGCCAGAAGCATTGGGAACAGTGCCCCATAGTTAGAGGACAGTTCCGGGTCTGTTTAGGGCTAAAAACAGGGTAAAAACCAGTAAATACAGCGAGCTCTAAATGCCCTTTTTGGGCTGAAAACAGAGGGTTTTATGTCTTGGGAAGTGAGTTCCAGCAGGGGGATTTGTTTAGGGCGAGTTTTGGGGCCGTTATGATGCCGAGATTTTGCCAGAACAGGTGTGATCTAGTTGGATACAGGTGAAGATCCCCAGGACTCTAGTTTTGTAACTTTACCCTCTAAAGGAATAAAGAAATACCGAAAGGGGCGCCAGTTTTTGGGGCCTATAGGTTGTCGGCGTCTGCTCGGAGCATTCTAGCTTTTGAGTTGTGTGTGCTTTGAAGTGTTAATTCCCGTTACAAGTTCCTCCTGCAAGGTTTCTCGGTGTATTAAAGCTTAGAGTAAAGTTTCGGGTGAAAGCCAAAGTCTACCGCCCTACGGGCCGGTTTCAAGTATGAAGAAGCTGAACAAGAGGTCGAGGTCAAAGACACCGATGAAGAAGACACCAATGGATTTGTTGACACTAGATGAGAGGCCGGCTGAAGTGGATAACTTGTTCGCTTAGCTTACACTATCGGCTGTCCAGAAAGATTACAAGGCAGGTGGAGAAAGTGTCAAGTTGGACACCTTTCATGGTTCCCAAGATAAACAGAAGGCCTTAGCCTTCATAGTTCAATTTGACAGATCGTGCATGTGGACAAGCTAACTCCTACCTCTAGGCTTTAGGACAGCCTAGGAAGTGTTCTCGTACCCTTGTGAGCTTGTACGTAGGACCTGCATACCTAGGCACTTTAGATTAGTCCCATACCCTCTGATTGCACATGAGCACAGCCAGTGTCTGCTTGGCGTAGGCACTGGGGAGCATTCACATAGTCTAGCATCAATATCCAAGCCTAGGTAGTATCTGCATATGAAGCACCGGTTATAAATGGATTATTTGATTCGACATTTTAGTCCAGCTTCAATGAGTCGTGAGGTTTTCATAGCCTTGCACGACCCAGACTTCAAGTGATATAAATAAGCCCCCAGGGCTCATGCATTCACAATCAAGTCAGTACCCAGAGTACTCTATGAGCAGCCAACCCATCAGCACCCAAGTCAGCCAGCATTTTCTCATCAGATCTCAGTCATGGCGTTTTTACCTCAAGCACCCAATCAACCCTAGCGTTTTTGCCTACAACAGCAGATCGTCGACACAATACCAGATCTGCCCTAGCATTAGTGGTTTCAGCCCTCAAGCACAGCAGATCAGCCAGCGACAACTGTTTCCAGCCCTATTCCGTCAAATCAGTGAGCTTTTTCAGATTTCAGACCCATTCCCACCATCATTATTGACACCCTCGACATCAGCCATAGCAGATCAGCCCAAAGCAGCGTCGTTAATTGCAGATCTCATCAGTTCCACTAGCATTTCTCATTTTCAGCCCTTAGCCTCTTACAGGTTTGTTGTCTCCCAACACCTACTGAGTAAAGACCAGCCCCTCTAAGTATCTAAGTATCTGGCAGTCGAACACATACATCATTAACTTTCTCTAAAATCTCTAAGGGCCTATAGTATTGCATACTTAGCTTCGGGAAAAGCTTCTCTTTCTCAAGCATGCCTTCTCAAACATAAAAAGCACCCAATCACCTCCCTTCAACTGCAAGTCACATTGATGCTTGTTTGCTTCTCTTGTGTTGTTCCTGAGACTTCTACAAAGCCTCCTTAACCTTGGTAAAAATGGTGGCGAGATTCTCTACAAAAGGATCTGCCTAAAAAAGCTTGTCCTTGGTGTGCACAAGATAGGTGGAACCTTCTTGCCAACCTCAACAATCTCAAATGGTGCTCATCCTGTCGAAGTGTGAATAGTGTTGTTGTAACAAAACTTCACCGATGGAAAATATTTCCCCCATTTCGGAGATATAACACTTCAACACGTCTAATACCACCAACTTGGTAATCGTCGATTGCCCGTCAGTCTACAATTATCAGAATAGGTAGCCGAAGATGCTATGAAGACACGAACTGGCCTCCGATCCAGTGGACACCTCAATTCCGATAAGATCCTCTGACACAAGAGTACACCGGCAATGCCACATGAATGAACAAGGCAACTGTGCAAAAGAGAGATCATTGAGGTAGAAAGAGGCAGGACATCTGAGAATGAGAAAGAAAGAAAGATTTTTAACGTCTATGTCAGGCCGAAATCGGCCTATGAGACAAATCAAATGTGCATGGTGTGTATGTCATCCGTCTATCGGAAAGACAAATGAAACAAAACTGATACAAAACTGAACTGAATGTAGGTAGTGGAGTATCTGAGGAGGGATGGAGCTCTATCTCTAGGGGTATATGCATGTCTATATGCTCAAGGTAGTACAATCATGAGAATGCATCAAGCTATCTAGCTCCATCCTGTACTAATGGGGGGATGTAAGATGTGGTACATGGGCGGGTCTGGTGCCAAGGCTACCCGGATGAAAGCTGTCGGATCGGCCCTCATCTGAGCCACTCGCTCCTCAGTGGCACGGCGCTCCCGGGCTGGGATCTCCTCGATCTGTCGGTGGTGGGAGCTCGCGCCCCTGTAGCCTGTGACTCGTGGTCGTCGTCTAGCTCGGCTCACCTCCGCCTGTGGGAGTGTCACTCCCCTCTGAGTGTCTGGTGAGGGAGGGGCGGCAATCCTCTGAAAGAAGTCTGTGAGTTGCGACTGTCTCCCCTCTGTCTGTGTAGCTGTGTGTGGCTGTAGTAGTGTGTCCCGATGGCTCTGTATCTCTAGTAAGAAACGTCCGAGCTGTCTCTGATCTCGAGAGTCCATGATCTCTCGGAGAGTGGGCTGTCCTCTGAATAAGGCCTCATACCTGCCTCTGATCTCAGTGTATGCTCTGCATCTACATACAAAGTGCTCCTCACTCTCCACCTCCTCTGTGCAGGCTCTGCAGACTCACTCCTCCCTGGGAACACCAGTATGTCTCCCGATCTCAATCTCTAACCTGTGTGAAGCCACTCTCAGCTGACCAATCGCCACCCGTGAGCTATGTGGCATATATGTGTCCATGTAGCGTGGTCTCTGTATGAACCCCCCAGACAATATGGTGAGAAACTGGTCTCTGTAATCTGACATCCTCGTCCCCAAGCCAGGTGACTCCCAGACTCTCCTAGTGTATAGTTGCCACAGATCCTGTCTCAATACCAAGTTCCTCTCACTGCGAGAGAGGTGAACATATGGTGAGTGGGGGTCGTACTGGAATGGTGGTAGGCTCTCCATGTCAAGACCGTGTCCCTCAAACCATGCTCTGACCTGTGAGTACCATGCTCTCTCATGCCCACTCTCTGATAGCTGTATAGCTGCCTCAAATGCTCTACGAGTAAGTCTGTCAGGAGGTAGCTCTCTCATCCTCTGGATGAAGCAGACTGTCTGGAATAGTGCCTCTACAACCATAGGTGGTGTGGCGAGCTCGGCTCTAATAATGTCATGTGGCACTGTCTTCTTGCTGCGGAGCAAGCGTGAGATCATACATACCTGTGGCCTCTCAAGCTGTGTCCACTGGTCAGCTGTCAATCCTGGTGCCCATACTGCCGCCGAGTACATCAAGGCCGGGGTGACTAAGGTGTCGAAAAGCCACCCCTTCGTGCGGGGCTCCTGAAAGTGTGCCTGGTGGCATCTCCGCTCTAGCATGGCCAGAGCTGCATATCCTCGGGTGAGCCTGTCAGCAGCAGCTTGCCTCATAGTGAAGGGTCCTGGTAGGCTCGTGAATGTGATGCCAAGGTAGACATAGGAGGTGACTACATCAACCTGTCCTCCTGCTGCTGTGAAGGTGGCAGCTCTCCTCACTGCACTGGATGTGTGAAAGATCATAACCTTGGTTTTGCCAAGGTTCACAGTCAACCCCCTGTGTGTGCTGAATTTGTCCAAGGCCTCAAGATGGCGTTGCAAGCCCTCGGGTGACTCTGAAATCAACACAATATCATCAGCATATAACATGATGTGGACCGGAGTACCTGCCAAGTCGCTCCCCTCTCCTCCTGCTCGCAGTATGTAGTCGGAGATCTCGTCAATGTAGAGCCCAAAGAGTGTCGAGGAGAGTGGGCATCCTTGCTTAACACCAATGGTGCTAGCAATGGTCTCTGAAAAACCGCCTGGGAGAGAGAGAGAGAGAGAGAGAGAGAGAGAGAGAGAGATCTAGGGAAGGCTCTCCATGTTGATGACAAATTGCTCATACAAGTGACCAAGAGTGGTCTTGCATAGATCTGACATGCCCCAATGACTAGACCTGAGGTGGACTGCAACTGCCATCTGCTCCTACACACAAGACCACTGACACGGCCTCCACATGGGCTAGAACCCCAACACTTATCGACCTCCTGGCATCAAGGAACAATTGGAGAGAGGGGGAGACACATCTCAAGGTTGCTGGTACGGCTGCTGCCCTTTAGAGACGGTGGAAATCTCTACTCTCCTAGACCTGCACGCAAGGGATGGTGCTTTGCCTCTGATTGGGATACCCACGGGATGGGCTGCCTTGAGGGGATAACTATAAGGGAAAGGAGCATCTGCATGTGCTGCCTCCAACTGCTGCCAAAGCGTGTCAAATCTGCCCACCAAAAACGTTGGAGGGCTGGCTAGGAAAAACGGTAAGGGAGGGGCTGCAAAAACGCAAGCCTACCCCCCCACCCACCCTCCCCGGCTACAAAGCATTGGCCTGCTGTCTGCCCTGATGTGTGCCCCATTGGGTTGAACTACAAAGAAGAGGACCCCTTGGGGCCTGGGCCCATATATAGGCCCATTTCTAAGCTGCCCAACCCACACCTCAAGCCCCACAAATCTATAAAAAGGGGAAAATGCCCCACACTCAACAGACGCTTCTTATTGGCATAAGTGTAGATAAGTGACGTGGGAACTCGCCCTTAGTTAGCAAATTATTCCGCCTTTCAAAGATTATTCCACCCTCAGGGAATATTCTATATCTTAATGAAATATCCAGTGCTAATGAAATATTCCATAGCAATCTCATGAAGAAACTTCTAGGATCTACTACTACTCTCATATCCTACATAATTCTAGATACCTCTAGCCAAACATCTAAAGGCTCTTAATATAGAATGCCTATATAAAGGCACCCATACGCAGATTGTAACTCAATAATCTATTATACCCAAAGTACTTACACCCACACGATGCAGCCATAATTATGCTAATAGACGTGTGTGTATTTGCCTTAGTTGTTTACTCTCACCCTCTCCACATAATCATGTCCACCATTTTTTTCAATAGGGCTCATGACACTAATCGCATCATTTAGCAATCTCTTAAGGTAGAGGTGAAACAGGCTCGGAAGAAAGATGCAAATGCGGCTGTTGCAGATTAGAATTGTCATTGCACTATCGTATGATAAAGCATAGTACAATTTCATGTGAGAAAACACACTGCATTACAATTTTTTTGTACGGTTTAGATTCATACCGTGTGTTTTTTCTAAAACTCTAAAGAATCATTTTGTGTGTGTGTGTGTGTGTGTGTGTGTGTGTGTGTGTGTGTGTGTGTGTGTGTGTGTGTGTGTGTGTACCTAGATGAATCCACGATAAGCCCAGATTCACCCTTAGAGTGCGAGGTATAGACCCATGACAGTCACCCACAAGACAATATAACCATCAGCTCCATCATGCATAGTAGTGTGTGTGTGTGTGTGTGTGTGTGTGTGTCTGTACCTAGATGAACCCAGATTGCAGATTCACAGGTATCATACTTTCATAGTGGTACTACAACGCACATTACGCGTCATCGTGATATGCACACTTCTCTCGAGGTTGTCCTTGATGGAAATATTGTCACATATGCCAACAAAGCCTCATATCGAATCAAGGTAGTTGGAAAAATTGTGCTTCCTAAGACTAGTGAAACCATGTAGGTACCATGGGTCGATAATAAGTTATTGTTTATCTCTATACGTGCCAGACTTAGTCACTTAATCTGGTAGAAAAATCCAGAAATGATAAATGTACTATTAATGATCTCAATTCTGGTGATGCTATTGTGGCATCTCGCACTTTATTTCCTGGGCTATAGAAGGTCAATGCATATGAAAATGTGTGGAAGATTCAACATGGCAGTGTTAGATAAATGCTGTTGCATATACAAAACTTTGGCATTGCATGTTTTGGTCGTCTAAATTTTGCCAATGTGCTGCATTTGCAAGAATTTAATATGGTTGCTTCATTGCCCCCTCTTCAGGGACCATCTAGACCTGTATATGAGAGTTGTATTTAGGGCCAAATGCAGGAGGCTGCTGTCTGTCAAAGCCACTAAACTTTTCGTTCAAAACAATTTCAGGCCAAGTATTGCAAACCCTCTGCAGAGCGGATGGACATGCCACATGATCAAAGAATAGACAATCTATGAAATATTGTAGCTTATTAAGACTCTGCTTACGCGATTGACTAATCTCAGAATAACTGAGATTGCCTTAAATTCCTAATTAAAAATAAAGCAGCTACAGTTCAAAGCATGCGCCGTCAAGATTTGCTACTCACCATATCAACACCAACTACTCACCTTGGTTCTTCTGTATACTGGGTTTATATACAAATGATTGATGCCCATGAGTGTGCGATCAAGAAATCCAACAGCATTGCATGCTGGCCCCAAATCACCTCTCACACCACATTTTATCTAATGGGAAACAGGAAATCAACTGATAAGATAGAAGACATTTTTCAGCAATTGAGCTGGCAAAAACAAAAAATGGGACAAAGAAACCTGTGTAGCAGTATACCAAGTTATCTTACTCTTGTGACTGTACTTTCCATAGCCGATGTTAACTCTTTGGATACAACAGGCATAAAATGCCAGTCGGGAACTCTTAACCCATAAAGGATAAGCAAATATACGGAAGTAAGTGCCAATACACAGGCCCTGTTTTACAATGCAAGTAATATAGCAAAATAAAAATACTTCCTAAACCACACATATTGAAATAATAAAGTAAAACAAATTTGAAGGTTATCTGTATAGTAGCATCTGTAAAGTCAGTAAAAGCAGCGGGAGATTGGAACCTAATCCTAGTACCCAAAGCTGTAATGACCTCTTGTGCAACAAACTTTAAAATCAGCATAGAAGAAGAAAGAAAGATGGCAATCACACAGAAAGACATAGTCAGCTGCAAATACGTATGTGCATGCGCACACGCAACTAATTATATATACAGGTACATGTATATGTATACATGTACATGTATATGTATACATGTACATGTATATGTATACATGTACATGTATATGTATACATGTACATGTATATGTATACATGTACATGTATATGTATACATGTACATGTATATGTATATATATATGTATATATGTATATATATGTGTATGTATATATGTATATATATGTATATGTATATATATTTAAATGTATATATGTGTGTGTGTGACGTATGTGCATGCGCACACACGACTAATGTTGTATACATAAATATATATATATATATATATGTATATATATGTGTGTGTGTGTGTGTGTGTGTGTGTGTGAAAACTACACACACACACACACATGTACGTATGTTTGTATGTGTGTGTAAGTATGTACATGTGTGTGTAAGCATTTAAATATTATTATGCACACGTGTGTGTGTGCGTGTGGGTGCGCGCGCATCGACACATCCTCATCTGTTGAAGAAGTAGCCGTAGGGACATCATGACAGGTGCTAGGAGACATCGTCTGAAGTGCATACGGCAAAGCAGGTATCACCTGTGATCGCTTCCTTATACAAACGCACCACCTTATCCCATGCCTCCGTCAATAATTTATTGTCATTGTATGGCAGCTTCATTTGAGATATAGCCTTCAGGGAGGCACATAATTACGGGAGGAAGGAGGAGCCCAAACCTTGACCGTCTTTTTGGGAACGATCCAAGCATCCTGTGCTCAGTCCTTATTTTTACATTTTGCTGATCCCATTCTTTTCCTTTTGAAACCATGGATTAGGTGTTGTGGACACACTTGTAAATTCAATCAAGATTTACGAAATAAAAAAGCAGGTATGTGTGTGTGTCTGTGCATGTGTGCACGTGAAACCGTGTGTGTGCGTGTGTATACACACACAAAACAAGAGATGATATTAAGACAGTAAAAGCTCACCACTGCCAAGGGTACATCACCATTGATCTTACAGTATCAACCTCTAAAGATGAGGACTTCTTCCTTGAGACCTGAGTGACTTTTGACAAAATTTCACAACATGCTACAAGCAAGTATCCAATGCTGATTCTCTGTCACAAACAAGAATTGTGGATAAGTGAAAAATAGAAAATCCATCATGATTTTCAAGAAACTTTGATACCCAGAAACAATCAAATTGACATGACAACCAAACACAAGCATGACAAGACAATATTCAGTACTTCTACAGACTTAGGAAGCTTTAAAAAGGCATCTTTTACAACTAATCTCTATGTTACAAGCTCCACGAGTAAAAAACGCAATTTAGTTAATCACTAGGCTACTGGCTCACAAAGCTGACAAATGATTGACATCTAATTTTTCTGATGACTCAGCATATGGGCTATTGTCGTTAATATTCTACACACAAAGACTGCTAGCAATCAAGAGAGAAGTGTGGATATGGATATTTAATAGTAGGAGATATTTACTAGTAGAAGTGGCAGCATATTTCTCTTAAAGCTTTCATAGAAATAAAGAGTTTTCCCTAAGTAACAGCAATCCAATCCATAGGAATTCCTCTAGAGTTTGAAATCAAATAGCTCTGGAAAAATGTATCAGGTGATAAGATTTGAAGATCTGCTCGTGATGTGCATGGTCCAACTCCTTTGCAGCTCATATATCTGCAAGATTGTTGGGCTGTCTCAACTTCTTTCCATAATAAATTTGCATGGTGGGACCAAAACCCATGCAACCCCTCAAAACACTTATCAAAGCAAGAAGCCTTAGCATGAGAGGCACTGAAAACGACCAATTTCTAACTTGCTCTACGAAGGCACAGACCTGTAAAAGCTATTTTAAGTGGAACTCGTTCAAAGCCTGAAGGAAATGTTGAAAATTTTATTATCACCTAATGGTGGTACTTAGCAGCTTACTATGACCGTGCATGTGCACTTAGTCTATTTTGTCCATTATTTATGGCTGCGATCATTTTTTAGGTAAATTTGGTCGGTTTTATGGATACACCGCACTTCTGTTGGAGAGCGCCCCACATTTGATCCACTTGTCCCGTTTTTTTTTAAGCCTCAATTCTGGGGGCCCGCCATTTTGTCGGTTGTAAGCGACCTTTCCTCTCAATTTGTATCATATCATCTTTTGGTCTCTAAGTGAGCCACTTGCTTGTATGTAAGTCGCCTCACTTCTCTCATTTGTCTTAGATCATTTTTTGGTCTAATAGTCTCAATTGCCTCCCAAAGTATCAGCCCTATCACTTCGAGAAGACACTTATGTGCAGCAACCTCTTTGTTTGTAGCTTCTGCCTTGGCAATGTGGCATTTCCTAGCCTCGTCTACTTGGACTACCACCTTGCTTGGCATTATATTGAGAAAGGTCATATAAACTTATAAATATACAATATTGTCCTGAGACAATGTCCACTTTGTCATTCCCTTCCATCTTTTTGCTATTTTGTTTAGCACAAAATTTAGGCACCCCCCATTTTTCTACTTTTTCTTCATACACAAACCAAGGAAATTGCAACACAACCAGGAAAACAAGGAAAGTGATGCTTGCATGAATGCACATACACTGCCTTTCAAGAAGAACTCATGCTTGTTTTTCACAAAATAAAAACGCTCCAAGAGAACCTGTAAGATTCCCATTATGCGGAGGTGCCTCATATCAACACCAAAATTCAAGTTATCACGCCCATGTACATAGCCTCCTGGGAAACAGAAAACAAAATAGCAGTTTATTCACCAAAACCTAAATACTGGAACTCTATCCTGAATGAAACTACTTGCAATCAAACATTACAGCTGCTGTACCTTGAAGAAATACACCCAACGTGAAGAGTTTCAGAGCTCGAAGACCAGCTTTTTGGAAAGCATCAAGTCTATTGCGTGTATTCTGAGCAAGTAAAATTTCCCTATTTTAAAAAATGTATCTTGCCTTTTCATAAGGTCAGACAAGTCTTGATTCTTCAATCAGAAACAAGGGCCAAAACACTTGCACAAAATACAAAATCAGATACATAAAACTTGTAAAAGAAAGAAGAAAAAATAAAGCAAGGATAATATAGAATCCGCACCGAATCAACTGGAGCACGTTGCTGCTTCCCACAAATATAACCATTCTCGTCTGGCACACCATTTAACACGTAACTTGCCCAAGAGCAAAATCTACCAAGTCAAGTATGAGTCCAAATCTGAAGAAAGAGGATGAAGCCCATACCATATTTATCATTGTACCCCTTTTGACTTCTAGGGTGGAGACTTCATCTCGAATCGACACCGTTTACTCATCAAACACTATCCCCATGCCAAGTCTATAGAGCTCATGCATTGACAAGATGAAACTTGGGAAGTATACATTCCCCTCTGCCAAGACCCATGCCCCCCTCACTGTGTACAGGAGCCAACGAATTCAGCTTTTTACGGCCTCAAATCGTACATCAAATTACGAGAAAAAGTCATGTGCCTAGCGGCACCACTATCAATGGCCCAATCACGGGAGCCAAGCAAGGTAAACTCCCTCTCATGCTCCAATAGTGAGAGATCTTCATCTATGTAACAAAGGCAGGTGACCTAACCATAGTCACCGTTGAAGACAACTTTCCACAAAGAGGACATTTCCTCCGATAATTACCCTTCTCAACACAATGATTGCAAAGTCTTTGGATTTTCAAGGCTTCCCGCTCTGCATCAGTCTTGAAATAACTTGGCCCGCTCTATCCAACCTTCTGTTCCCCTTCGGAATCACCCACCAAGACCATGGAAGTTTCTAGGTCTGCCTTGGGTTCTGAACTGCTGCTCCCGGTCCAATACCATCCAGAGTAACTCCTCCCACGAGATAGTGTTCAGCCATCCACTTGTAATCATTGAAGAGTAGAAACCCGAGTAGGTGATTGGGACATCAAATAATAAAAAAGTTCTATTAATTCCCTAATTGGTTCTTTCCAAATGCTTCTGCTTGTTCTGTAAACACCTTATGGCCATGTCTATCTTCCTCATCCAAAGTATTTGTGTTGCTAAATGGACTTTTTTTTTATGAGTAATTTCTATTTATTGAAATTAGGACAGTTAAATGTGTGCACTTGAACTGTAAAGATTAGGAACAGTAAATCTACTGGAACTATTAAAAGCCATCAAGAACGGACAACTAATGTGTCATATGATGGGTGACATTAAGCATCGCGAAGAGGTTGTAGCATTAGTTTAGTTGGAGAGACCGGGAAGTGGATATTCCCGATGCGTCACAAGATGGGTGATGGGAGCATCGAAAAGGGAATATTCCATTGATCTGGCAGGAAATCCGAACTGGAAAAAGGAATACACGTAAAGACGCAAGCACAAGCATAAGAAGGGTTCTGAGCTTTTTCTACAAAAGCAGAATATTTTTAAGAGTTTTCCGGGAAAAGCAAATGCTTTCCCGCGAGGAATCTGTGTCTGCATAGCATTTGTGCATGAGAACTGCATCCGGGGATGCCTGGAATGTGTCCGCGTAGCATCAATTTTCAGCTCACTGAGTTTTATTGAGTTTTTTAACAGGTTCACATATTTTTAAAACTTTGACCGGCCACCCACTTAATAAGTGGGCCGCCCATGCTTAAAATAAAGCAAGGCCCCCTACAATAATAACCGGCGCTGGCTATCATGCTGAAAATAACCTTGCGATCTCTCTCTTTCTCCCCACACTAAAACCACCACCAGCCTCCCTCCTCCTCTAGCGCTACCCCCTGCACCTATTTTGGCCGCCGCCGCACCGGCTATTCCTATAAAGTACGGGTGCCTATAAAAGCAGCCCACCCTCTCTTTCAGCTTGCCAGTTTCAACAGCGCTAGAAGCAAGGAGCACCTCCGCCAGGAATCTGCAATTGATCATGCGAAGCCAAGCGCGAAGTTCGCTTTTCCGCACTTGGAGCGGCAGACACCGATTGTGAATTCGCTATACGTGTTGTTTTGTGTTTGTGCTTTCACAGGTACTCTGTCAAAGGAGGCCTTGGCCTATGCTCGCGGATCCCGAAAACACAATCAAGAACGGTCTGTAGGGCTCACACTCTAGGTATAGACGGAAACGGAATTGAGAGCTCATCTCTTGGGAATTTCCCGCACGGGAAGGAATTGAACAACGAGTCTAAGATTCAAAACGGAGTGGTCACTCCGATGCTTGTGCTTCGAAAAAGATTCTCCCTAATAAAGATTCTCTTATTTATTTTCAGCTTGTTGGTTATTAGTGTGTGCTCCCGTTTGTGACAATCTCCTGCTACATCTTGTTGATATGGGTCCTCATGACACTAGCATGGGCTCCATCCAATTCTTTCAACTGCATTTGCAAAGCAACTGTGACGGGAGGGGCACCACATGCCACTGGAAAAGAATAGACTGAACAACCTTAATGCACTTCAAATAACATTAAATTGAAAGAAATGCACGACACACGAGATGCGGAGTGGCGGAGTTCCACCCCAAGAGAGCACTAGCCCCAAACCATGGCGCCCCTTTCAGTAGTTCTTTATAACTTGGCCAGGTTCTGTAAGTTGGTAAACCTTCTTCTGCTGCTTCTTCTTAGGGTTTAGGCCCCTCAGCCATGACCTGCAGATCGGCTAGGGTTAGGCTCGAAGAGCCCTAACCCACTGAGTCTTCAGTGGCTTGACACATCAACAGTTTGTGACACCCCCCCTTCCTGAAAGAAGAGTAATCGTCGGTGATTACCGTATATCTGCAAAGCAACTCAAGTTCGCTCAAAAAAAAAAAAAAGAGGGTCATTATGAGGGACAATCAGTTTTTTTCATTCAAATTGTGTGAGAGTGAGCAGCAGAGAGAGAGAGAGAGAGAGAGAGAGAGAGAGAGAGAGAGAGAGAGAGAGAGCCCAGGCGTGCCAAAGAAGAGAGAGGAGAGAGTGAAAATGCTAGAAGATCAGATACGCTACAAGCAAGCACTTTCAATACACAATGTATCAATACATAAACCCAAGCAATCCTTTTATAGGATGTTGGGTTAAGGTAGAGCAAAAATGTGTAACTGGGTCAAAAATATAAAAGCCCATAAAATCGCTAAAATATGTGTGCACCCAACCACGCTCAAAAAATGACCGACCGGACACATGCTAAAGTGCCTGCCCGTGCAACCTACGTGATGTACAATGGGTGGCCAGCCCGAGACTAGCCGCACAAGATGTCAAAGCAATGGTGGTGTAACTCTAGCAACCCCTTTCAGCACCGGATGCTGAGACAACACAGATGAGTCGAAGGTGAGCCAAGGTCCTCTAAGGTTCAGCGTTTGTGAAGATGTCTACTGCATTGTCCGCAGTAGGGACATACTCCATATGAAGACCTCCAACCAAAACCAACTCCCGAACTGAAACTAATTTGACTATTTTGTTTCTAATTTCTATTTTTCTAGAATTAAGACTTTAATAAGAAATGTGCACAAGTTAACTAATAAGTTAAGGAATCACACGTCTGTAAGAAAAGCCATCAGGAAACAGACAACTTTGGTGTGTCATATGATAGGTGACAAGAAGCACAGTGAAGGAGTTGGCCTGTTAGTTCGGTGGTAGAAGACCAGGTAATGGTGGTCCCTGATGAGTCACAAGATGGGTGACAGGTTCATCGGTAAGGGGACACACGAAGGGTCTAAGGAGGAAATCCGAACTGAGTAAGAAAATACGCGTAAGAACGCAAGCACAAGAATAAACATGGGTTCAATGAAGCTTTTTACGAAAAGCAGGAACAATCGCGGGAAGGCAGACGCTTTCCCGCGAGGAATCTATGTTTGCAATGCATTCGTGCATGTGGTTGCATCCAGGGACGCCTGGGAAGTGTTGTTAAATGCATTGGTTTTAACTTATAAGGTTTTATTGAGTTTTTGGGCAGGTTCATACCAATTTTAAAATATGCCGGCCGCCCACTTAATAAGTGGGCAGCCACTTAGAAGATAAAGCAACAAAACCAGCCAGCGAATTCTCTCTCCCTATTTCGGGTAGAACAACGCAAAAAAAGGAAAAAAAAAAAAAAAAAAAAACGGCCGCGATCTCTCTGCGAGCAGCTATTCGTGCCGTGGTGAAGGAGCTATAAAAGCACCACATGCCCTCGCCGAAGGGAAGTTGCCAACGCCAGCAACTCTGCCGCAAGAGATCGCGAGACTACGAAGCACGGAAGTCGTTGTTCCCGCGCAAGAGCAACAGGTATCTATTGTGGATTCACCATACGAATTGTTGTCGCGTGTTTGTGTGGTTTGTTTTGCAGGAATCTCCCGTCTTACGGGAATGCCCTTCACAGGAAGTACGGCTTCACGTCTAAGTCCCTTACGGGAAAGTACGGCTTCGCGCCTAAGTCCCTTACGGGAAGGAACGGCCTTGTGCCCAAACCCTTTACGGGAAAGAACGACCTTCCGGTCTAAGACTACAGAACGGAGGGGTTTCCTCGGGTTCTTGTGCTTGTAAAAAGATTCTCCCTAATAAAGAATTCTCTTTAAGGGGAGGCACCAGCCCATCTTCTCGTCCCCAGTACTGTGTCGATTTTCTCACTCTCTCTCTCTCTATCTATTTCTCTCTATATCCTTTGGCTTCAATAATAAGAGATAAATTCTATTTATCTTAGTATATTTAATATTGTTATGCCCTCCCGTTTGTGACACGAACATAGTGATACTGCACCTAAAAGAAAGGGTTCTTGGCAATAGCTATGCAGCTCTGATTGTCGCACAAAAGACATGTAGTAGCACTAGCTATGTGGATGATGAAAATGCTAGGGTTCATTTGTTGCAAAAACACTAGGTGTCTTGGGGGTCTTGCTGAGAAGGTGCCTGTTGAACAAAGTGTTCCTGCTGCCTCTTCTGCCAGAAAGTGCTAGCGCTAGTTTTCTTATGTACTGGACTTGCTAATTGGCCCAACCTAGATCCCAACAAAAGTCACTTAAAAATAATAAGTGAAAATTGGCTAAAATAGGAAAAATAGGTCTATGCACTGTTGTTCTCGTGGAAATCTGATGATCATGCTGTGTGCAACCAAAGGATATGCATCTAATCTACTGGACATGTACGGTTTATAAACAGACTCATAAAAGTGCCAGAACACTTCCTAATCTAGCTGAATTGTACCCATGTCATGAAGTAGCTTGTCCACGTACACATAGGGTTCGATGTGCACGTGACAACCATATTCCTAAAGACTCCCCCAATCAGAACAGACAGTTGGGAAGGTTGCCGGTTGGAAGCTCTCATACTTTCTGGTGCCGGAGGCGGAGGAGGTCCCCCCTAAGGCATCGGAGGAGGTAGCATGTAATTCAAAAACTCTTGGAGACCTTGCAACATCAGGAAATTTTGTTGTGGGTATCATGAAAGTATATTGCAAAGCTCGTCGAGGAGAAATTGCAGGTACTCTGCCGAATCCATAAATGCCATGTGATCTTGGGTGCTTAATAAGACAGCGATGAAGATGGGAACGCGCGCGATGCGCAATGGACTAAGGGTCGGAGTGGCTAGTAAGTCCGGGGCAGCAACACCAAGATTCTTTGATAGAAAAATTCTTTAAACTCTGGAAGCGCCATCTTGCTTTGTCTGCTCTTGAAGGACCGCATGCTTTCAAAAAAGCACGTTCCAGAAACTCTGAGACCACTGTAACGAGAGAGGCACCACGTGCCAACGGAAAAGAACGGATTAAACGTTTCAATGTCACATGCACATAGCTCTGTGTGCCACATGGACATGCTTCGTCGACTTCCAGAGCCAAATTTGTACCTATCCCAAAACCTAGTCTTAGATTACATGATTTAGGGAATGTCGCAAAAATACTGTTAACCTGCTCGCTGCTGCTGCCATACGCTTTTGCCATCGCCCCCCCTTCCCCCTTCCGAGCTACCCATCGCGCCCCTTCCAACCCATCCCTCTTCTCCCCAATTCGCCCTGCCCTGAACCGCCCGTAGCTGCCCCCGCCCATCTGAAACGGGCCCGTAGGGCGGTAGACGTTGGCTTTCACCCGAATTTCTTTACTTTAGACACACACAGAGTACTTTGCAAAGGTAACCTGTAACGAGGATTAACACCTAAGTACACACACAGCTCCGGAACTAGATGTAACAAACTTGGACACTCCAAGTCAAGAATCAACCGCGACAACACCAAATAACCACTTCAAAACAATTCACAGATCACAATAGATTTGCACTGGCCCGGCGGAGTTCCGTGCCTAGAGATATTGGCCCCAAAGACTGGCGCCCCTTTCGGTATTTCTTTTTATATTAATCAATCATCAAAGTACAAGAGAGTGGTTAGGGTTTCACTCTCAGACTCTGCGTCCAGATGCTCTGAGAAGTGAGGCCCTCACCACTAATTTAAAGGTTACAAGGGATGCCCAAAAGCAGAGCCCCAAAAGCTTTTAAAATCAAAAGCATCAGTTCTCTCTCTCTCTTAGAGAGTCTTTTCTCTTTTTTTTATAAAAAAAAAAAGCAAAAGCAAAATTCGCGTCGCTCATCATTTTCCAATATATATATATATATATATTAATAATCCGCCTCCGCGATTTCCGGAATTTAGGGTTTTTGGCAAAAATTAGGGTTTGCAGGAATTTTAGGGTTTTTGGCAGAAATTAGGGTTTCTGTTGTTCGCCACGTCATCACTTTGTGACATACCCCCCTCTTGAAAGCATTGTAATCGACCACGATTACGCCTGCAAAACCGACAAAAGCCATAAACCGTCTTAGCAGACACTGACTGTTAGTACCTACGTACTAGGAACACACATCTAGCACATGTACAAAATCGACAGTCACATCACACGACATCACAGGACATCACCAGACATCACAGGACATCACATGACATTCAACATTCATTCGGATCTTAGACCATGATTTATCGGCAATGTAGCTAGCAATCACATCTAGGTCCAATCAGGACCTCATCGATGTCCGATTGACTAACCCCTATTGCAACCATGTCTATTCGAGATCAATCAGACCAAAATGCTGCAGTCATTTCGGCTATCAGTTCCTGCACTCACAAGAAGTCAAGAACAAATCAGTATCATAATCAGAAATTCCATTTGATAAAGTCATCCAGCAGAATACTGTCAGCTCTCAGTATCCCTGAAGCTCAAAGAGACATCAGTGACTTTAGTATCAAAATCGAGGCATCTGTTGACAAAGGAGTGGAGTGACTCCCCTCTTGTGCATCCCACTGCACCAGATCTTCGACCAAGCTGAGTTCTGGGTTCCGTTTGGAGTAGACTATGCTAAACCAAAACATCGAGGTAAAGTTTCACAATCCGAGGAGTATCTGCTAGGTCCTCCTCCTCCATCCACTTCGCATCAAATGCAGGAAAGTTCTTGAACTAAACCAAGAACCGCCTTCGGACTTTACCCTTATTCTTCGTATCCTTATGTGCCAAAATATGTTCAGGAACAAGGATCTCCTCGTTTTCTTCCACTTCGGGTTGCTCATCAGGCTCCCCATCATCAGGCACATCACCCTTAACAGGTTTCAAGAGACTCACATGCAATGCATTATGAATCCTCCAAGTATCTGGCAGTTCCAATCGGAAGGAGACATCATTTATCTTGTCAGTAATCTGGAAAGGTCCGTAGTATCACATACTAAGCTTTGGAAAAAGCCTCTCCTTTCCCTTTTTCTTTCTTAGGCGTGCCTTCTCAAAAGTAAGAGCACCCAATCATCCTCCTTCAGTTTCCAGTCGCGACGATGGCGATCCGCTGCCTTTTTCTGTCGTTCTTGAGACTTCTGTAAAGTCTCGCGAACCTTGGCAAAAGCCGTATCCAAATCTCGCGAATATTCATCCGCTTCAAATTTCTAATCTTTCGTGCTCAGGAAGGATGGAACCTTCGCAGCAGTTTCAACAATCTCACATGGCATCTTCCCTGTCGACGAGTGTATCGTGTTATTGTAGGCAAATTCCACCAAAGGTAGATATCTTTCCCATTGAGTCTTCTGATCTGAGATATAAGACTTCAATAAATCTAGAACCACTAAATTGGCAATCTCGGATTGCCCATCAGTCTGCGGGTGGAACGATGACGAGAACTGCAACCGCGTGCCAATGTTCTCCCAAATTGCCTTCCAAAACAAACTCGTAAATCTGGGGTCTCTGTCGGAGACAATTGTCTCAGGCATGCCATGTAATCTGAAAATCTGGGCCACAAACAGTCTCGCTAAGTGATCCGGCTTGACTGTTTTCTTCACTGGAATGAAATGAGCCTGTTTGCTAAATCTGTCAATAACAGTCCAAATACCATCGTAACCACTCTGTGTTCTCGGGAGATCAAAAATGAAATCCATCGCTATACTTTCCCAGGGGCGGGTGGGTATGGGTAAAGGCTGTAACAATCCCTGTGCTTTATGCCTGTCAAACTTGACCTTCTGGCATACCAAGCAACTGCGCACAAACTCTTCCACATCTTTCTTGAGTCTCGACCAAAAGAAATATCTCTCTACCCCTTTCATGGTGGTAGCAATGCCACGGTGACCCATAAAAGGTGGACAGTGGCAATCAGTCATAACCTTTTCCCTCAACGGCTGTGTAACGCACAACAGTCTTTTTCATCAAGTAGCCTTCCCGAAGGGAGTATCCCGCTACTGTCTCCCCATCCCGTATCCGTGTAAAAATAGCAAAATCTGTATCTGTGGCATACTGATCGACCATATCCTCGAAGCTCCTATGATGTATCGCGGAAATAGCCAGAACCAACGGTTTCCGAGACAAAGCATCTGCCACCACATTCTTCTGTCCCTGCACATGGACAATCTGGAAGTGAAACTGTGACAAGATGTTCGCCCACCGCATCTGCTTTTCCGAAAGCTGCTTCTGTGACAAGAAGTAACGCAAACTCTGATGGTCTGTAAAGACAGTAAAATCCGCTCCGAGTAGGTAATGCCGCCACTGAGTAAGAGCATGGATAACCGCCAAAAGCTCTTTCTCATAAATCTGTGCTGTCATCTCCGGCCTAGAGAACAAACGGCTCTCGTAAGCTATGACATGGCCTTCTTGCATCAAGACCGCACCCAGACTACGACCACAAGCATCACAATATACTTCGAATGACTTCTGCAAGTCCGGCAAAGTCAAAATAGGTCCCATAGTCAATTTCTCTTTCAATGTCTGAAAGGCAGTCACCTCTGTGGGTCCCCACGAAAAAGGTACTCCTTTCTGTGTCAAGATATGCAAAGGGGAAGCAACCTCTGCAAACTTTCGTATGAACCGCCTGTAGTACGAACATAGTCCTAAGAAGCTTCTAACTTCATGGACATTCCTCAAGTCGGGCCAATCACGGATAGTCTCTATCTTGGCCGAATCCATTTGCACTCCTGCTGCTGACACAATGTGTCCCAAAAAGTGTATCTCTGGTAGGAAAAATTCACTTTTCTTTGCATTAATTACTAACTTGTGATCTCGTAATGCCTGAAAGACTTGAAGCAGATGATCTCTGTGTACTGCCTCATTCTTGGAGAAAACAATGATGTCGTCAAAGAAAGTGCCAACAAATAGTCTGTACTCCCGAAAAATCCTGTCCATCATCCGGTTAAATGTCGCAGGAGCATTGGTTAAGCCAAAAGACATCACCAAAAACTCAAATAACCCAAAAGTCGTCCGAAAAGCTATCTTGTAGACATCTCCTGGCGCTATCCTGATCTGATGATATCCACTCTTCAAGTCAATCCTGCTAAAGCACCAGGATCCCTGTAACCTGTCGAGTATATCATCGATCCTAGAAATCGGAAATCTGTTCTTGATGGTGATTTCGTTGAGAGTGCTATAATCGATGCACATTCTCCAAGATCCGTCTTTCTTCAAAACCAACAACACTGGAGAGCAGTACGGTGAAGTACTAGGCTGGACAAGACCCTTTTCCAAGAGGTCTTTCACTGAGTTCATAATCTTTTCATTCTGTACTCGGCTCACACGATAAGGTGGCCGATTCAGTGGCGTGCTTCCAGATATCAGATCAATGGTATGATATTCAGGCCCTCTCAAAAGCAATCGGCATGAGCGTGGAGAAAAAAAATCTTGGCGTTCTTTTCTTCAGGTCAAAACATATTCAACCTTTATCCATCGTTCAGTTCTCCCAAAAGAATGAGTAAGAAAACTGAAGTTCATCAAGTACAATCTCTAAACCCTTCATTTATCAAAGTCGCTTTCTCGGCCCGGTAGTCAACCACGGCGTAGTTCTTGTGGTACCAAGGGATCCCGAGTAGAACGTCACTCACGTGCCCTGAACACCCCTGTCATTGCAAACGAAGTTTGCCAATGCTCAGTGTAATGGCAACATCCCATCCGGGTGCCAGTCGAACTACCTCCGCCTGTGACGTCAGTCTGTCGGGCGTAGTTCCAAATCGAGCCGCCAATTCCAAGAGAAAAGAAGTTGGCCTTGGCTCCTTCAAAAGAGCTTCCTAATCCTTCACTTTGCCCCAAAAAAAAAAACGGCAAAGTTTGTACTTTCATTCATTTGATTCGGTGCAAGTCCCACGCCATGTGGTACCAGTTCTACTTTTCTATCTGCCTTTTTTGCCACATTCCTCAGCTGCTCTCAAACTCTTAGGCCTATCGTCGTCTTTATCATTCTGTTCTTTCTATGCCTTATCAGGGCACTCTGCGGAGATATGTCCATGTTCCACGCATCCAAAGCACTTCCCCTCTCTGATAAAGCGAGCTCTCTCCTCAGGAGTAAGCTTGGGTCGTGTATCCTTTTTTTTCTCTAGGTTGCTCTTTTTCATTCTACTTTCATTCCCAGAAGTCTGTTCGGCTCGTTGTGTCATGGCCTTATCTGTGGGGTAGGTCAAACTGCCAGAGTGAATGGCAAAGCCCCGCTTCGCATGACTCATCAACTCCTGAATAGAAGCTGACTTCTGTTCCAAGCAGTGATCTCGGATCTCTGTAGGTAGACCCAAGGTAAACCGCTCAATCTGTTCTCTGAACGAGATCTTCTTGAATGAAGAGGCGGGTAGAAAAGAGTTCCAGAATCTTTCACAATAAGCATTGATTGTATCTTTCTTGGTCATCCGAAGATGGTTCCAAGCAGCTCGTACATCTCGTTCATATTCGTGCGTCAACCAAGAAGAAATAAAAAGCTTCTTAAATTTCAGCCATTTAACTGGCGCAGCCTTGTTTAAAAGAAGCGTGGGCCACCAAGTACGAGCATTCCCCTTAAGGTAAGAGGTAGCTCTCTGAATCTTGGAGTGCTCTGAATAGCGTCCTCCCGCGAAAGCGATGTCAAACTGCTGTATAAAAGACAAAGCCTTCGAAGCATCTGAGTATCCTGAAAAGTATCAAACTTGATCGAGTGGCAACCTTCCTTAAACTCTCGGACTTTCTTGCTTTTATCTTCGAGAAAGCCATACTGGTTGGCTTTGTAAAAATTCTTCTTGTTCGCATAAAACTTTCCGTCATCAGAATCTGAGCTGTCTGTAGACGAGTCCTCAGTAGAACTGTCAGTCTCTGGGCGAGATTTAGCCTTCTTTGCCTTTCTCTTGCCCTTTCCAAAGCGTTGCTTCTTGCTTCGCTTTTTACCTTTTCTGTCTTCTTCGCTCGAATCCGAGGAGCTAGAAGAACTGTCAGAAGAAGAACAAGAAGAACTGGGTAGGTCTTCAAACTTGACGCGCTTCTTCAATTTCTTTGCCTTGTCAAATGTCGACCGACGACCCAAGTATCCCGGGAAGTCAGTGCCTTTCTTCTGCTTTTTGCCGTGCGTTTTGGCTTTCATTTGCGTATCAAAAAGCTGAGCAATCCGTGCATCAACCACGTTCTCCAGTTCCTTCTCCGTATATTTCTTGGAGGCAGAAGGTTTCTTGAGAGCGGGTTTCGGGAGTGGTGTTGTGGTTCTCTGCAACTCCATCTGTACCTCTTTCAAAGAGGTCTGGTTCATATATTTTGCCATCTTCGGGTCCTTGGCAAAATTGAGCATCATCTTTGTTGCATCGCTGATCAACTGGCGACGCTCTATCTCTCGCCGCTCCGCCTAAGTAGGCCAAGGCGGGCCATACTCTCTGCCTGAATCTTCGTTGTGATCCCAGCCCGCATCTCCAGATGCAGAGGGAGTCGACTGATCATTGCCTGAAGCCATAGGTGCCGCGGAAAAAAAAATTCGAGGATCAGATTTCCCGTAGAAGAGAAATCGGCCGTGCTCTAATACCACTGTAACAAACTTGGACACTCCGAGTCAAGAATCAACCGCGACAGCACCAAATAACCACTTCAAAACAATTCACAGATCACAATAGATTTGCACTGGCCCGGCGGAGTTCCGTGCCTAGAGATATTGGCCCCAAAGACTGGCGCCCCTTTCGGTATTTCTTTTTACATTAATCAATCATCAAAGTACAAGAGAATGGTTAGGGTTTCACTCTCAGACTCTGCGTCCAGATGCTCTGAGAAGTGAGGCCCTCACCACTAATTTAAAGGTTACAAGGGATGCCCAAAAGCAGAGCCCCAAAAGCTTTTAAAATCAAAAGCATCAGTTCTCTCTCTCTCTTAGAGAGTCTTTTCTCTTTTTTTTATAAAAAAAAAAAGCAAAAGCAAAATTCGCGTCGCTCATCATTTTCCCAAAAAAAAAAGAAAAAAAAATTATTTTATATTTTTTTTAATAATCCGCCTCCGTGATTTCCGGAATTTAGGGTTTTTGGCAAAAATTAGGGTTTGCAGGAATTTTAGGTTTTCTGGCAGAAATTAGGGTTTCTGTTGTCCGCCACGTCATCACTTTGTGACACTAGAATGCTCCGAGCAGACGCCGACAACCTGTAGGCCCCAAAATTAGCGCCCCTTTCGGTATTTCTTTATTCTTTAACAGAGGGAATAAAACCTGTGTTCTCCTACAAGCTGCCCCGCACAATCAAGGCTAAGAAACACCTGTTCTGGCCCGATTTCGGCAACATAACTGTACTAGGACGCTTCACAATCACTATCCCCACGCAATAGGTGACTTTCCCGACGCATACGGACACTTTGCAAAACCTGGCGAGAATCTGCAGCACGCTGAATTCTCTGTTTTCTGCCCCAAAAATGCGTTCACCTGTACAACGGTCCCCTTGCGTCCCTGAACCTCCTAGGGGTATTAGGGTCCGTTTAGGGCCGAAACCCTAAACCTGCAAAAATACACAGCAGGCTGTAATTCCCTGTTTTGGGCTCCGTTTCGCGTGCCGGTCGCATCTGTAGCAAGACCTCGCGGTCCCGCACCTGTAGGGCTACTTGCCCTTTGAATCGGACAAGATTTCTGGCGTGAAACCTCTCCGAATTCACCTGTACCTACGGGGGATTAGCCGCTAGCTAATCCAGTACCTGTGCAAGAGGCTCTTGCCTCGGCAATCGCGCATGAACCCACATAACTGCACATTGGTCAAATGAAAAGCCCACTAGTGGGGCATAACATACTGCTCGTAGGGGAGAGAGAGGGCAGTGCGTAGCGTGCAGGGCATCACTCCTAGCACCGCACTGTACATAAGAGGGAAAGGAAGCACTCCATAGCTCTTAACCTGTGACAGAGTGTTGCAAATGAGCCTCCCTTCTCTAAATTCAGCGCCAACTCCTTCTTGCATTGGAAAGTGCACAAAAATGTGACACTTGGCGCATTTACAAGCATTTTCCCGTTTCGGATTCGCCGCTTAAAAATATCCTGACCGGTTCCCCAGTTGACTTCGCGGCAGAGTTGTAAAATGTTCCCCTAGTCATACTGGAGGTAATGACGCGAACACATTTCTCAGCCCAAAATAGCAGTTCCCTAAATTTTAGGAGATGCTTCCGTTGAGCTCCCACTGGTCTTCTGACCATCTATCCTCATTGGGACCGCATCCAAAAATGCAATGTGGCCCAACTATCGGATACTTTCAGTTGGTAGTCACACCTTGACTTTAGGCCTTTATTGAGTTCACTTCCTAGTATCCACCAACTTGCTAAGTGCGACAAGGGGACCTATATGATCTTGCTCTGAGCCTAGACATCCTCTTACCATACGAATTCCAATGCCGACCACTACCCATTTGCGGGTGAAACTACCGTTCACATTGGCCATGCAATGTCCAACCGTTTGCTACTTCAAGAAGAGGGTCTCAAAAATAAAACAAAACCCCTTGGAAAGAAACCAACAACTAAAGTTAGCAGTTGCCACGTCCTCGTGACATAGTTAACAGTTGCCACATCCCCGTGACATACCCCCCTCTTGAAATCGCAAACGTCCTCGATTACATACCATAAATACACGCCACTGATGATCTTGTGCTATGTATCCGCAAGAAACGTCATAACATATAGATACAAATGACTTAATGAGGCCTTCATACTTTTGTCATTTCCATCTATTACACTGAATTCATATGTACATTTGATGTACTAGCTCTATGATTAGCCCTCCTTTGCACACGTTGGGTTGGGGCATAAGTAGGCTGTAACCCAAAGGCTTCAAGGTAAAGCTGCAATACATTTGGTGACTCTGACAGTTCATGCTCTTCCATCCACTTTGCATCCATAAGCGGATACTTCTTGAACTTCACCAAATAGCGTCTTGCAGCTTGTCCTTTAACTTTTCTATCCTTATGTACCAAAACTTGCTCAGGTCCTAGGATCTCATCATGTTCCTCAACATCTGGCTGATCCTCATCTGGCATATCTTCTGGCACATCACCCACGAAGGGTCTTAGAAGACTCACATGGAACGCATTATGAATCTTCCACGCATCAGGCAATTTCAGCCTGTAAGCCACATCGCTGATCTTGTCAAGCACTTGAAAAGGCCCATAGTAACGCATGCTGAGCTTAGGAAACAGCCGTTCCTTGCCCTTCATCTTCTTTAACCTTGCCTTTTCGAACCTTAACAGAACCCAATCACCAGGTGATAACAGCAATTCACGACGGTGACGATCAGCAACCTTTTT
Source organism: Adiantum capillus-veneris (assembly GCF_014529385.1). Taxonomy (NCBI): domain Eukaryota; kingdom Viridiplantae; phylum Streptophyta; class Polypodiopsida; order Polypodiales; family Pteridaceae; genus Adiantum; species Adiantum capillus-veneris. The sequence continues at coordinate 96,659,141 of NC_140934.1, forward strand.
CTACTTTGCCTCAGTCTTCTCCAAGGCAACTTTAATCTTCTTATACATCTCATCCATGTTCTCAACATATCGATCTGCCTCAAAGATCTTGTTCTTTGTATGCAAAATGGGAGGAACCTTTTTGCCGCCTTCAACAATCTCAAAAGGTGCTTTGCCAGTAGACGAATGCACCGTATTATTGTACGCATACTCAAGCATAGGCAAATACTGTTCCCACTTGCCCTTATTATCTGACACATAGCATTTCAGCAGATCTAAGACGGTAGAATTAGCCTCTTCTAACTGTCCATCAGTTTGTGGATGAAACGAAGACGAGAATTTGAGCGTAGTGCCCATGTTCTCAAACAATCCTCTCCAGAACAAACTGGTTATGCGAGGATCACGATCCCTGATAATCGATTGTGGCATACCATGGTACTTAAACACATTGTACATGAACAAGCGTGCCATCTGATCAGATTTTATCTTCTTCCTGACAGGGATAAAATGGGCCTGCTTCCTGAACCTGCAGATAATGGTCCATATACCATCACTCCCTGCTGGCGTCCTTGAAGATCAAAGATAAAGTCCATAGCAATGCTTTCCCATGGCTTATCCGGAATCGGCAGTGGTTGTAACAACCCTGGTGCCTTTTGCCTGTCAAACTTGACCTTTTGGCAAACTATGCATGCTCGCACAAAGGCATCCACATCTCTCCTCAAGGTAGGCCAATAGAAGAATGTCTCTACCGCTTTAACAATTGCATCAATGCCACGATGCCCTGCATACGGTGGGACATGACTCTCTTCCATGACCTTATGTGGCATTGACCTAGTGACACAAAGTCTGCCATGCATCATCATAAAACCATCTCTGAGGAGGTAGTGCTCGTGATATTGCCCCTCTTGTAACTGTTCAAAGATCCTTGCAAAATCTTCATCAGCACTATACTGTTCCTTCATGTCATCTAACCCATGATGATAAGGAATTGACACAGCTGAAATTTGTGGCTTTCTTGATAATGCATCAGCCACAACATTCTTCTTGCCTTCCACATGCATAATGTGGAAGTGGAACATGGAAAGAATGTTTGCCCATCGCATATGCTTTTCGGATAACTTTGACTGTGTCAAGAAGTATCGCAAGGTCTGATGATCTGTTTGGACAACAAAATCAGCACCTAAGAGGTAGTGCTTCCAGCTAGAAAGCGCATGAATCACGGCCAAGAGCTCTTTCTCATAGACTTCCATAGTCCTCTCTCGCCCTTAAATATTCGGCTTTCATAAGCTACTACCCGTCCATCTTGCATTAGCATTGCTCCGATGCTACTGCCACACGCGTCACACTGGACCACAAATGACTTCCTAAGATCTGGCAAAACAATAACTGGATCTGAAGTCAACTTTTCCTTTAAGAGACTAAAAGCTGAAATCTCTTTTTGGGTCCATCTGAAAGTGACCTCTTTCTTTTGCAAAGCCTGAAGAGGCGATGCTATCTCTGCAAAATTTCTGATAAACCTTCTATAGTAGGAACACAATCCCAAGAAGCTTCTGACATCGTGCACAGTCTTCAAGTCTGGCCATGTCTTGATAGCTTTGACCTTTGCGGGATCCATTCTAACACCATCCTTTGAAACTATGTGGCCAAGAAAGTGGATCTCTTCGAGGAAGAATTCACTTTTCTTAGGATTGACAAGTAACCTGTGACTGCGCAGCTCTTCGAACACAATGGTCAAGTGACGCCTATGCTCCTCTTTATTCTTCGACTACACTATCATGTCATCGAAGAACGTCCCAACAAACTCTTGATGCGAGCGGAAAATCCGGTCCATCATTCTGTTGAACGTGGCAGGAGCATTTGTTAGCCCAAACGGCATCACTAGAAACTCATAAAGACCAAATGTCGTTCTAAACGCAATCTTGTGCACAACCTCTGGCCTTATACGAATCTGATGGTACCCACTCTTAAGGTCTATCCTGCTGAAAATTGCAGCACCCTCTAAACGGTCGAGAATATCATCAATTCTAGGAATAGGGAACCTATTCTTGATGGTATTCTTATTCAACGCACGGTAATCAATACACATGCGCCATGAGCCATCCTTCTTCTGCACTAGGAGCACTGGGGAGCAAAAGGGTGAAGAACTAGGCTGAATCAGCCCCTTCTCTAATAACTCCTCAACCTAGCCCATAATCTCTTTCTGCTGCGCCGCACTAACCCTGTAGGAGGTCTATTTGGTGGGCTACACCTTGGCACCAAATCTATCCGATGGTCCTCAGGTCTCTCTGGCGGCAATTGCGACGGTAATGAATCAGAAAAACAGTCACTAAACTTCTGCAAAAATGCTGACCTTTCTTTATCTAACACAGATAAATTTGTTGATCACTATCTGAGACATCACGTGCAAAAAATCAAGTACACAGAAAAATGATTCTTTATTACAGAAGTGATAGCAGAAGCAGATACAATAGGGACTGACTCTCCTTTAAGCTTTACATCCAAGATGTGAGTTTTGCCCGTATGCTGTACAGTGATCTTTTTGTTGTAGGCATCCAAGACTCCATGCACTCGGAACATCCACGGGATCCCCAACAAGGTGTCACAACCTTCCAGCAGCATGATGTAAAACTCTTCAGTGTCCACATATGACTGGATATGCAGACGCAGTTTTCCAATGATGAGAGTAACACACTCTGAGTGACTAGGACATGCCAACCCTGCCTTTGCCTTTGCCTTTGCCTCTGCCTCTGCTGTGTACCCCATCTCTTCAGCTCTGATGCCCAGCTTCATAGCTAACTCTAGTGAGATAAAGTTGGCTTTGGCACCTGGATCAAAGAAGATGAGTGCCGTCTGATCCCTAACTTTACCCCATGCCCTGCATAACTCATTGGCATCTGTGCTGGGCCTATCACCCACCATGTCTGGCACTAAACCTGCCGTGGGTTTAGGCTTCTTGCCTTTCTAGTCTTCTTTATCCTCTGAGTCAGCTGGTCTTTTCCTTTGTGGACAATTGATAGAAAAGTGACCAGGCTGCTCGCATATAAAGCATTTGTTCTCAGCCATTAGTACCTTCTTTTCCTCGAGCGACTTGCGCACAAAAGGCTTCCTTTTCTGTTTCTTTGCCTGCGCTCCAGAAGTCCCGGCTGAATCCTTGTCTTTGGTGGCCTTTTCTGACCCCTGTGACGCATCAGGAGCCGTTTTCACAAAGGGCTTTTTCGCTGAATTTTTCTTTTGCTGCCCTCCTTTGTCGCTGCTCGAAAATCCACTATCCTCTCCTTTCAACAAGGCAAGACCAGTGTTCGCAACTTCCATAAGCTAAGTAAGGGTAGCCACTCTGTTCTTTTTACAGTAATCGCGAAGCCCTTAGGCAGCCCACAACAGTACTTCTCTATCTGCTCTGTCAATGGCACAAATCTGTAGGAGGTCACTGAGAGTAACGCTTTACAAAACCTCCCATTGTACTCCAACAAGCTCTTGCAGGAAGCTAAAGTAAGCTGGTGCCAATCTGTCATGACGTCGGCTTCAAATTCATTTGACAACCAAGCAGATGCAAACATTTGCTTGAAGTAAACCCAAGTGGCGGTGCCTGTCCTTGCAAACAATGTCGTCCACCATGTAAGCACATTGTCCTTTAAGAAAGTGGCAGCTTTCTTGACCTTCGAGGCCTCTGTAAAATTCCCTCCCGCATAAGCTGTATCAAACTGCTGGAGGAAAGTGAGGGCCTTTGTCTTATCCTCGAAACCACTGAAGGTACTGAACTTTACCGCTGCACCACCTTCTTTGTAAGCCTTCGGCTTCTCTAGTGCCCCCAAGTTGCCATACGGAATGGTCTGCAACATGGGCACTGTAGTAGGCATGATCGGCACATCTTGGCCATTCACATTTTGCGTCAGAGGTGCGATATCTGGCTGCTGTCCAGAAAAACCAGCCATGCCAAAATGACCCTGTGGCACCCCAAACTGGCCCTGGTTGCAGTGGAAACCTTGCTGCATGCCGATACTACCATACATGGGGTTTGGCATGATGCCTTGCATACCCCCGAACACTGTTCCTGGCATGTACGGCTGACTTCCAGGCGTATAACCAGCCATACTTTGGAACACTGATCCACCCCCGAAATACCCAGGATGTACCGTGGGTGGTGGAAAAACTGAGTGCATAGCTTGGTATCCAGCTCCCTATCCATTCAAGACAGCATGCTCGCTCTGAAAGGTGGCGGGCTGAACTGGCATAACCTGTGGAATAGGCGTTCTAGCCACCTGTTCAGGCACGGGAGGAACCTGCTTTGGAGCCCCCGACTCCGCAACATGCGAGTGTTCCCTTTCCTGCTGCGTCACATGAAGTACCTGGGCTTGAGCATCAACAAGCTCCGTATGCGGTGTAGGTTGCCTATTTTGCTGTTGCATTGGTGGCGCTTGCAAAAATTCCATAAACCTCGGATTCTGCACCAACTGCGAAAAGACATTCACCGCGGCAATTAACTGAGTCTTGAACACATCATCCTCAAGTTGCCCAGTCATAAAGCCCTGTACTACTGGAGGGACATTCACGTTGACAGGAGGTACAGACTGATGTGGCCGTGAGCTCTCGCCAATCTCAAAAACCATAGGAATCTCCTGCCTGTCCTTTGAAGAGGAACCCTCTTCCATGATTCCCTTCCCCTTGTCGGCCATACTACAGTCCCCGCGTTCCTGCACTCTATGTCTTTACCCAAAACAATCCAGGCTCACTCTTTAAGGAAAAAGTGATTGATGTCCCAGCAACGGAACCATGAAACCGGCCCGTAGGGCGGTAGACATTGGCTTTCACCCGAATTTCTTTACTTTAGACACACACAGAGTACTTTGCAAAGGTAACCTGTAACAAGGATTAACACCTAAGTACACACACAGCTCCGGAGCTAGAATGCTCCGAGCAGACGCCGACAACCTGTAGGCCCCAAAATTGGCGCCCCTTTCGGTATTTCTTTATTCTTTAACAGAGGGAATAAAACCTGTGTTCTCCTACAAGCTGCCCCACACAATCTAGGCTAAGAAACACCTGTTCTGGCCCGATTTCGGCAACATAACTGTACTAGGACGCTTCACAGTCAGTATCCCCACGCAATAGGTGACTTTCCCGACGCATACGGACACTTTGCAAAACCTGGCGAGAATCTGCAGCACGCTGAATTCTCTGTTTTCTGCCCCAAAAATGCGCCAGTTCACCTGTACAGCGGTCCCCTTGCGTCCCTGAACCTCCTAGGGGTATTAGGGTCTGTTTAGGGCCGAAACCCTAAACCTGCAAAAATACACAGCAGGCTGTAATTCCCTGTTTTGGGCTCCGTTTCGCGTGGCGGTCGCATCTGTAGCAAGACCCCGAGCTCCCGCACCTGTAAGGCTACTTGCCCTTTGAATCGGACGAGATTTCTGGCGTGAAACCTCTCCGAATTCACCAGTACCTGCGGGGGATTAGCCGCTAGCTAATCCAGTACCTGTGCAAGAGGCTCTTGCCTCGGCAATCGCGCATGAACCCACATAACTGTACATTGGTCAAATGAAAAGCCCACTAGTGGGGCATAACATACTGCTCGTAGGGGAGAGAGAGGGCAGTGCGTAGCGTGCAGGGCATCACTCCTGGCACCGCACTGTACATAAGAGGGAAAGGAAGCACTCCATAGCTCTTAACCTGTGAGACATAGTGTTGCAAATGAGCCTCCCTTCTCTAAATTCAGCGCCAACTCCTTCTTGCATTGGAAAGTGCACAAAAATGTGACACTTGGCGCATTTACAAGCATTTTCCCGTTTCGGGTTCGCCACTTAAAAATATCCTGACCGGTTGCCCAGTTGACTTCGCGGCAGAGTTGTAAAATGTTCCCCTAGTCATACCGGAGGTAATGACGCGAACACATTTCTCAGCCCAAAATAGCAGTTCCCTAAATTTTAGGAGATGCTTCCATTGGGCTCGCACTGGTCTTCTGACCATCTATCCTCATTGGGACCGCATCCAAAAATGCAATGTGGCCCAACTATCGGATACTTTCAGTTGGTAGTCACACCTTGACTTTAGGCCTTTATTGAGTTCACTTCCTAGTATCCACCAACTTGCTAAGTGCGACGGGGGGACCTATATGATCTTGCTCTGAGCCTAGACATCCTCTTACCATACGAATTCCAATGCCGACCACTACCCATTTGCGGGTGAAACTACCGTTCACATTGGCCATGCAATGTCCAACCGTTTGCTACTTCAAGAAGAGGGTCTCAAAAATAAAACAAAACCCCTTGGAAAGAAACCAACAACTAAAGTTAGCCGTTGCCACGTCCTCGTGACATAGTTAACAATTGCCACGTCCCCGTGACACCATCCCCCCTTTGCGTCGCTTTCTCACACAGCGCCATCCCACACCCCCCCCCCCCCCCCCCCCCCCTTTTTTCCCGCTTGCTTTCTGGGTTGCTCTCCCGAGCTCGCCCTTGGTGGTGTTTCCCAACGGCATCACTCACCTTGTCGCCTCTTTTCGCTCTCTTCGACGCCTTCAATCCTATTTCGTCGCCATTACAGCAAGAGACACAGATGGAGGGCTCTGCTCCGCCTCAGAGGGACTCGACGGGAGCCCCCTTGTCCGACCCTGTGGAACCCACCATTCCACTTGCTCTTTCGCCGATTGAGCAAGTGAGCTTAGAGGCAGAGGTGGCACGCCTTCAAGCCACTTCCGTTATCTGCAAGATTATCGGCACCAGACCTAGTAAAGGGGAGGTGCGAGATTTCCTCCAAGCCCGCGTTTTAGCAAAGGTGGGCAAGATCATCGACGCTCGGCTTCTCGAGCGCGGCACTATCAGATAGAGTTTGAGTCTTCGAAGATGGCATCCAAGGTCATTGCGATGAGCCCCTTGGCCATCCGAGCAACTAGAGCTTACTTTCGGAGGTGGCGCCACGGATTTGATCCGGCTACCGATGTTCTCGTTGAGGAGGCAAACCTTCCCATCTCAGTCTGCTTCCCAAGCCTAAGGAGAGAGTACCTCCCACTCCTTTTTAGGATTGGTTCAGAGATTGGGGCTGTCCTGGAGACGCCTTAGACGGCAACTTCTGTAGATGCCAAGGCAGCTGGCATACCTACACTATGCATTCTAGTTCGTGATACCCACACCCTCCCGAAGGTCGTTCTACTACCTCGGGTGAGTTGTGGTTGGCTCCGCCAGAGTGTGGAGTACTCAGGCCTCCCGAACCAGTGCTTCATTTGTCGACAGATGGGCCATCTAGCGAAGGACTGTCCACGGAGGAGGCCCAGACCTTCGACACAGACCAAGACCCAACCTCCTAAGGCTTGTTAGACACAGCAGACAGAGACACAGGGAGCTCAGGCAAGCTCCTCCTCCGAGCCTAGTGCCCAAGCAGAGGGATGGCGGCAGGTCCGTGGCCGGTGCCGCAAGGGACCACCACGCCAATCCCCTCCCCGGTCGTCCTCCTACACCAAGCCAGCAGCAGTGGGTTCCCACAAGGAATCGTTTTGACCCCTTGCAGTAGGATGAGGCCCCAGTTCCACCCTCCACTGACAGCCCCTTCTCCCCCCTCCCTCCAAATGTTCCAAAAACGATATCCCAATAGGAGGGATGCCAATGACCAAAAGCGGGTGTAGAAACCACATGAGAGCACAAAAAAGCAAACAACACTAAGAGCATATGTTTCCACCGGTAATCTGAGAAAAAGTATCTTCCATAGTAGGATTTGAGCCCAAATCCTTGGCTTAGAAAAAGTCAAAGATCGTGAAGCTTGTGATTTCTTGTGCTCCATGCAAGGAATTCTTGAATTGGGCAAGGATAGTGTAAGGACATGTACGGTATAGCGGAATTAAAATGGTGAAGATCTAGATTTTACACTTCCACTAATCTTTACTTCTTTACTTCTTTCCTTGCAACAATGACTGCAGCTTAGCATGAGAGATGGTTCCTTTTATTTCCCTGAAGAGCGGGAATGAGAGAGAGAGAGGTAGAGATGTGGAGAGAGAGACAGAGAGAGAGAAAGAGAGAGAGGAGAATGACACCCGATGGGGTCCCAACCAACCCTCGCAAGGGGTCCCCCACACCGTTGCCAATGTGATATGTGCTTTTGATTGCGTAAATGACATGTACAAACATGCAATCGGAATGTCGCCACGGTAACTCTTCAAGATGAAGCACCTCCGGGGCTGCTTTGATGTATCTTTGGATCAGTCTCGATATGGGGTTGCTGACGGCCACCAAGGGGTAGATCTTGGGCTGATTTGCCTCCCAATGTGAGAGGAATGAAGGGCTGAAAACACAGATCTTGATGATGCCAATGATGGGTAGCGATGGCAACACTCCATGCCGTGAGGGAACGGCCAAGAAGAAGCTCAATGAGCTGCCGAAGTACCGGACCGCATCTGAGAGGCTAGCATTGGCAGATCTCGCACATCTTCGGCAAGGTGAAAACTGAAAACGCTGGCTGATCAGCTGGAACTTGGAGATGCTAGGCTAATTTACTTCCAATGCAAAACGCTGTGCTGTTGATTGCAAAATGCCACGCTGATCTGCTCTGCTGCAAAACACCAGGGCTGGTCCTTGCAAAACGTTGGAACTAATGGGCCCTAGATGCATCTGATGCAAAACACTGGCTTGGCTGCTCCCTCTATGGTGGAAATTTGGGCTTAAGAACTTGTTAAGGCTTAGGGAGGGCAAAACCTTTGTCAAAGTTTATAAAATAATTCAAAAAATTTGACTTATTAATAAACTTGACTTTGGCTAAGTTTCTAGGTGAAACTGTGACACATCTACCCACCCGGGAATCAGATTGACGCGGGGAATGGCTTGTTGGATTCCTCTACATGCACGTCATGCCAGATGCCCACCGTAGTGTAACATCATCTGTCAAAACACTTGTACAATCCATTTTTGCAAGAGGGTTCCAAAATTGGAAAACCGAATCTAATGGACTCGTCCAATATGCAAGTCTTGCAAACATTCTCACAAAATTTCCGGTACTAATCGTCCTAGGATTCTAGACACTCCTAAATGGTCCGGCTTTAAAAATTTCTTCATTAGAATTAAGTGAGCTTGCTTCCTAAATCTGTCAATGACAGTCCAAATGCCATCGTGCCCACTCTGTGTCTTGGGGAGATCAAAAATGAAATCCATTGCAATACTTTCCCAGGGGTGGGAATGGGTAAAGGCTTGGGAATGGGTAAAGGCTGTAGTGATCCATGTGCCTTATGCTTGTCAAACTTCACCTTCAAGAATACTAAACAACTGCGAACAAAGTCGTCCACATCCTTCTTGAGTCTCGGCCAAAAGAAATAACGCTCCACACCTTTCAAGGTGGTGTCAATGCCGCAATGACCCGTAAAAGGTGGACAATGGCGCTCAGTCAAAACGTTTTCCCGCAGCGGCTATGTAACACACAACATTGTTTTCTTCATCAAGTAGCCATCCCCTATGGAATACCCTGGCACTATCTCCCGATTCTGTATTCGAGTAAACACATTGGAAAAATCCATATCGATGGCGTACTGATCAACTATATCCTCGAAGCTTCTATGATGGATCACGGAAATAGCCAAGACGAGGGGCTTCCGAGACAATGCATCTGCCACTAAGTTTTTTTGTCCCTGGGCATGGACAATCTGGAAGTGAAACTGTGACAAGATATTAGCCCACCGCATCTGCTTTTCCGAAAACTGCTTCTGTGACAAGAAGTAGCGTAAACTCTGATGATTAATAAAGACCGTGAAATCGGCTCCGAGTAGGTAATGTCACCACTGAGTAACAGCATGGATCACTGCCAATAGCTCTTTCTCATAAATCTGTGCTACCAATTCTGGCCTTGAAAACATTCTGCTTTGATAAGCAATGACATGGCCTTCTTGCATCAAGACCGCTCCCAGACTACGACCACAAGCATCACAATAAATTTTGAATGGCTTTTGCAAGTCTGGCAAAGCTAACACTAGTCCAGTAGTCAAGTTTTCCTGAAGTGTCTGAAAGGCAGTCACCTCGGTCGGTCCCCACGAGAAAGGGATTCCTTTCTGAGTCAATAAGTGCAAAGGGGAAGCTACCTTTGCAAACTTCCGAATGAACCGCCGGTTGTAAGAACACAAGCCCAAAAAGCTTCTAACTTCGTGACCATTCTTCAAGTCTGGCCAATCGCAGATAGTCTCGATCTTGGCCAGGTCCATCTGTACTCCCGCTATACTGAGACGATGTGTCCAAGAAAGTGTATCTCCGGCAAGAAAAACTCGCTCTTTTTGGCATTGATAACTAATCTGTGATCACACAATGCCTGAAAGACCTGCAGCAGATGGTGTTGATGCTGTGCTTCATCCTTGGATAAAACTATAATATCATCAAAGAAAGTGCCCACAAAAGATCAATGCTCTCAGAAAATCTTATCCATCATTCGGTTGAAAGTCGTTAGAGCATTGGTAAGTCCAAAAGGCATCACCAAAAATTCATATAAACCAAAGCTTGTCCGAAAGGCTGTCCTGTAGACATCTCCCAAAGCGATTCTGATCTGATGATATCCGCTTTTCAAATCAATCTTGCTAAAACAAGAGGATCCCTGAAGTCTTTCAAGAATATCATCGATCCTTGGAATTGGAAATCTGTTCTTGATAGTGATTTTACTGAGAGCTCTATAGTCAATGCACATCCTCCAAGATTCGTCTTTCTTTAGTATCAATAAAACCGGAGAACACTAGGGTGAAGTACTCGGCTGGATGAGAGCCTTTTCAAGGTCTTTCACTTGGTTCATGATTTCTTCATTCTGAGCTCAGCTAACACTGTAAGGTGGCCGGTTCGGTGGTGTGGTTCCGGGAATCACATCAATAGTATGGTCCTTAGGAGACAAGATGGGGGTAACTCGCCTGACAGGCATTCTGAGAAACAGTCAGCATATGTGTGTAGAAAATATTGTCGTTCTTTGTCTAGTTCGGACATGTTCATTCGATGTTCATCATTTAATTATTCCAAATAGATCGAGTAAACAAAAAGACTAGATTTCATTAATTTTGAAATGGCCCAAGCCGATACAATAGGGACACACTCGCCCTTCAATTTTACATCTAGTACAATTTTAATGCCCTTCTCATTTGTCAAAGTCGCTTTCTTGGCCTGATAGTCAACCAGGGTATTGTTCTTATGGTACCAAGGGATTCCTAGGAGGACGTCACACCCTTCCAAAGGCATGATGTAAAAGTCCTCGTGCCCTAAATACTCCTGACAATGCAAACGAAGTTTGTCAATGGCAAGACGTAATGGGCTACATCCCGTCCGGGCGTCGCTAGAATTGCCTTTGTCGGTGGCCCCATCCTGTCGGGCATAATCTTGAGCCGCGCCGCCAATTCAGGTGAAATGAAGTTGGCCTTGGCTTCTCCATCAAAAAAGATAAGGGCTTCCTGGTCTTTCACTTTACCCCATGCGCGGCAAAGTTCTGTACTTCCATCCATCTGGCTTCGGTCAATTCCCATGCAATCTAGTACCACTCCTTCTTTCATCTTGCCTTTTATGCCACGTTTCTCCGCTGCTCTAAAACTCTCTGGCCTGTCTTCAATCTGTCCTCGTTGTACCTTATTGGGGCACTTTGCGGAGATGTGCCCTTGTTCTCCGCAACCAAAACACTTTCCCTCTTTGAGATAGTTGTCTCTCTCTCTAAGAGTCAATCGGGGTCGTGTATCTTTCTGTTCCTGGAGATTCTTTTTCGTTCTATTTTCATTGGTCGAGGTCGGTTTGGTCCTTTGAGTCAAAATTTCATAAGTGGGGTAGGTCAAATTCCCTGAATGTATCGAGAATCCCCATTTCGCATGTCCCATTAGTTGTTGTATAGACTCAGACTTTTGTTCAAGGCAGTAATCGCGGATCTCTGTAGGGAGTCCGCAGCACACCCGCTATTTGTTCCTTGAAAGTGACCTTCTTAAACGAAGAGTTCGGTAGAAAAGAATCCCAAAACCTGTCGCAATATGCGTCCAAAGAATCACCCTTGGTCATCTAAAGATGGTTCAAAGCGGTTCTTACATCTCGTGAGTCAAACAAGAAGAAATAAAGAGCCGTTTGAACTTCAACCACTTGATCGGGGCTTCTTTCCTCAGAAGAAGAGTGGACCACCATGTTCAAGCATTTCCCTTTAAAAACGACGCAACGCTCCTGATCTTGGAGTGCTTTGAGTAATGCCCTCCAGAGAAGCTATATCAAACTGCTGAATGAAGACCAAAGCCCTCGGAGCATCTCGGAATCGAGAAAAGGATTCAAATTTTATTGATTGTCCACCCTCTTTATATTCCTTTATCTTCTTGCTCTTATCTTTGAGGGAATCATATTGGTTGGCTCCTAAAAGTGCTTCTTCTTCGCATGAAACATGTGATCGTCGGAGCCCGAACTCTAAGAGGATGACTCCTCAGCAGAACTATCAGAAACTAGTCGGAATTTCTTCTTTGCCTTTTTCTCGTTCTTTCCAAAGCTTTGCTTTTTGCTTTGCTTTTTGCTTCGCTTCTTGCCCTTTCTATCCTCCTCACTCGAGTCAAAAGAGGAAGAGCTAGAAGAATTGTCTGAAGAAGAGGAAGAAGAACTGGGTAGTCCTTCAAAACGCACACGCTTCTTCTGCTTTCATGCAAATGCAAAAGAAGATTGACGGCCCAAGTAATCGGGGTAGTCAATCTCCTTCTTGCGCTTCTTCAATTGCTCCTTCAATTCCTTCTTCGTGTCCAAAAGCGGACTAATCTGGGTCTGGACCACCTCTTGAAGTTCTTCTTCAGTAAACATCCTCGGAGTAGGAGGTTTCTTGATTGCTGGTTTGATTGGTGGTTCGATGGCTTTCTGCCATTGAGTATGCACTTCAGCCATGGACTGCTGAGTCAAAAATTTTGCAAACTGTTGATCCTTAGCAAACTCAAGCATCTGCTTTGTGCACTCATCAACTTGTCGTCGACGTTGCATCTCCAAAAGTTCATACTGTGTAGGCCGAGGTGGCCCGTACTCATCTTCCGCTAAGTTGCTTGAATTTGTCGTATTGCCTCCTCCCGCCTCAGCGGTTGCATAAGAGGTTGATTGATTCTTTTCGGAATCCATAGGTTTCACGAAAAAAGGGATCAGATTTCCCGATAGAAGAGAAATCGGTCGTGCTCTGATACCACCCTAACAAACTTGGACACCCCAAGTTTAGATTCTATCACGACACAGCAGAGATTCACTTAAAAACAATTCACAGTTCAAGAGAGAGTCAACACGCTACGGCGTAGTTCCGTGCCAAGAGAGATTGGCCCCAAAGACTGGCACCCTTTTTGGTTTCTTTTATATTAATCTGTGAGCAAAGTACAACTTCCTGCGGGTGCTCGCTCTCAGACTCTGCGTCCAAATGCTATGAGAAGTGAGCCCCCTTGGGTCACTTAAAAAGATTACATCTTTGTCGAAGCTTCCTCCGAACCGGATGGCGGTTTTACAAAGCTCCAAAGGTTCTTATTCATCAGCACCCCCTTCACTTTTGTCTGCCAAGTGTGAAACCAAATCCATTAAACTTGTTGATGATTTTCATGAACATTGTGTGTAGTGCGGTCTTACCAAATAATTTTCGCAATGTCTGAACCCTTTTACAACTTTGGAGTGTAAAATGGCGGAGCCTACTAGCTCAAATAGGGCATACAAGTTGGGGTTTTTGGTTACAACCAAGGAGACAAATTCAAGCTTAACAATGAAAAGTCTGAAGATATTTCACTCTTTGACTCAGAGTTTAAAAAAAACAATTTCCCAAATGCTTGAATGTGCTTTGAAGTGCTTGTTGAATGCCTTGAACGCATGTAGTTTGAAAGCCTTCATGCATGACTTTGTTGCTCTTCTACAATATAATCGGGGCTGTAGTGCCTTGGATATATGAAGCCAAGGTGATTTGTGTCGTAGAGAGAATAGCTCTAGAGCCAAAAGGTCATGGCGATGTCAAAACTTGGATTTGACCACCAATGAGAGATTGTGTGAGGCCAAGGGGTTATTGAGCCGTGGGAACCTGGGTTTACTAAGGAGCGATGGGTATGTGGAATGGGCTCTTGGTAGGAAGGACTGCTTAGGGATGAATTCAATAAAAGAAAACTCAAATGAGCCAAACTGCTTCTGGATAGGGCTACAGGACGCGCAATTAATAAGGAGGATGATGACGCGGACAAGCAGGGCTAGTACTAGGTGAGGGCGAGGCAATGCAATTGGTGGGTCAAGGCGAGGACTAGCAGGAATGAGCACCTGTCGGCAACCGATGAGCCACGTGGCAGAGCAATGCGCGAGCCAAATGATGACGTGAGGAGTGCTCTCAGCTTGGGTTGTCAATGAGCTTGTGTGGATTGGACAGTAAGAGGCAATATAACGAAGGGAGACGACCAGGGAGTGACGAGCGAACAAGGGCGAGCAAATGGTGCAAAAACAAGGCTTATTCGAGCGGCAAGGGTGGGTGTTGACAAACGCGGGGTAGCTGGACCGCAACCTGGTGATTAATAGGGTAGATTAGGGGCTAATTAGAAGCTACACACATGATTAAAAACTCATTGAAGCGCACTGTGATTTCAAGGTGTCATAATTAGCAAGGAAAATTGAGCACAGAATGCATACTGAAGGATTCATGGAGTCCTTGCTAATGAAGATGATGAGAGCCGCTAATATGAAAGCGCAACAGAGGGGGTTGTTGATGAGTTGGAAGTACGCGACGGGTAGTGCGTAGGGTTTGAGATAAGCCTTGTTATCAAAATTGGGGGATAATGGCAACGCATGTTGCGGTAACCAAAGCAAGCTTTGGCTTATTACTATTAAAACAGCGCCGCCTTCGGCGGCGGCATGGCCCCTCTTACCCTCTCAACCCCCTTGCTCGTCGCAAATTCCATAAAGCAAATCAAGAAAAGTTCTCTCTCTCTCTCTCTCTTTCAGTATGACCCCACATCCGCCTCTCACGTAGTGAGAGGAACACTGTGCTCAGACAGGATCTTTGGCAGTTATGGTAAGTGAGATAAACTTGGCATTGAGAAGGGCTTGAGCTTGTGTATCCTCTAGGGATAGTTTGGGTGGCTTCATACATAAACTATTGGGTGCTCTTTGATTATTAAGAAGATCTTTGAGGTGGTTAAGGAAGCTTTTAGCTTTACCTAGTTTACCATAAAGCTTCTTATATTCGAGAAGAGAGTTGGAGATAATACCCTCGAAGTCCCGAGGTTGCTTGAGATGTGGAAGCCCTTCTTCATTGGTATGGGGGTTGATCGAGGATAGGCCACCATGTTGAAGGGTTGGAAGATAGCCGGTTTGGAGTGGATTGGTTGTAGGCAAAGAAGGGGTGTTTTCATTATGGTTTAGATCATGACTTCCTTTTGCGAGCACTAAAGAGAAATCAAAATACTCCTCCGGAAGTTGCTCCAAATCTTCCTTACCTCGCACGATTGAACGACGATTGTCGCGCTCTCAAGCAAAATGGTATGCCGGTTATGTCTTTTTCTAATCATGTTTTGCAGCTAGGTACCCAATTACGCAAGTCGGATGATGAACGCAAAGAGGCATTCCTTTTTGGGTTAGACGACTATATAAAGTTTAATGTAGAAGTCTTCGACCCAATCGATCTCAACAAGGCGGTAGTGATTGCTCTCGCACAGGAGATGAAGCACAACAAGGGAAAGCCTAAGGAGAACAAGACGTCCATAAGCACCTCGCAGACTTCTCAGAACCCTCAGAACGATAAGAACGATAAGAATGGTAACTCTTCTAACCAATCTTCCAATGGATCTAAGGGTAAGGCTAACACAATTGCTAAACCTAAGCTTACTCCAGATGAAAAGGTAGCACAAGGAATTGTAGGAGGATACATCACGTCAGAAGAGCAAATCACTTATTCTAAGAAAGGTCGTTGTTTTCATTGTCACATTAAGGGTCACATAAAATGAACATGTCCTAAGCTTGAATTGAATGAATCTAAAGAATCCACAGAACCCACTTCCTCTGTCAATGCAATTAATGATAACACGAGTGTGCCTCAAGTTTCTCTTGACCCTCCCATTGATGATTCTCTCATTAAATGTTATGGTCAAGTGTCAGGGTAGCGTTTTGTCATATTGTTTGACCCAGGTAGTATGCATGATGTGATCAGCCCCTCTCTTGTTGAGAGCGCCCGCCTAGAAGTTAGTCAGAGATCTCCTCTCGAGGTCTCTGGCTTTGTTCTCGGTATGGACGCTCTCATCACGCAGGAGTGTCGTGGTGTGTTGTTTGCAATTCAACAAGCTACCTTCACTAGAAGATTTGTTGTCTCCTCTCTCAGGATATGATATGATTTTGGACATTCGATGGTTTCGTGATGCTAACCCTCTCATTGATTGGGAGGCTAACACTTTCACTCTCAATGCCAAAAGTGATTCTCCCATTGTCATTCATGGAGAGGACATTGTTCATTCTCCATCTCTCAATGCTAATATGCAGGACAAGATTGAACGGATTCATGAGAAGGAGACTCTCTCACTCTCTTTTTCTCCAAAGCATGACACACAAGATTTGCATGACGATAAGCATGATGAATTGAATGACAATGATTTGCATGATGATTTGGATGATAATGATGAGCATGATGATTTGCATGATCAAGATGTGATTTCTCACAAGCATGATGAGTTGCATGAAGATGATGTGATTGTTCACAAGGATGATGTGTTAGTGGATGTTTTTTCTAGCGAAGCTAATCTCGTTGTAGATTCAATCAATCACGAAGAACCGATCTTGGCTTTCGGGTCGAGGTCCAAAGAACCGCCACAGGACGATTCGATCATTCAGGAAGAAGCGATCTTGGCTCTCGAGCCTAGGTCCAAAGAACCCTCACAGGAATTATGTGTTCGCATGATTGATAAGCACGCATTGTTCGAGTGTTTCCTTCGTGATCGTTTCCTATATTTTAGTCAGCGTTTTTATGTGATCCCTTTTACTAGGCATGACATATTGTACGTTGAGCACATTTCACTCAAGTGACAAGAATGAGCACGAATGTATGCGGATTGTTCATGAAAAGCTGAAAAGTATGTATGTAAGGAAGTCACATTCCAAGTCTCTTCCTTGGCATGACACAATACCCAAACGAGCACATGAAAGTATGAGCACTACGCATGGGCATTTCCGTTGTGAATTGCCACGGTTGATTGCTCTAGATCATAAGAGAAAGATTCGATCTCATTGTTTGCATATGTTTGGTGAACGGTTTGTCACTCCGTCTCTATGTTCATCTACATTGCATACACAGTCTTTAGAGAAGACAAGATTTTTTCCATTCACCTTACATGGAATAGGTATGTTAATGTTTTTGTGTTGGAAGTGGTTTCAGGAATTTTCAGCCATGGAGATTCTTGAAGCAGAACGAAGCAAGACTCTAGATGAAACTGAAGCATCGAAGGAGACTCAGAAGACTTTGTGTCGCTTTCGGTGCGGCACAAAGAAGCAAGCGTTGCAGACCTTTATGAAGTTCAAGTACTGCACGACCCACACATCAGAGTGGGCCGGCAAAGAGTCCCCTTCCACGATTCCGGATGCTATTGGCGATCTCCCTCGACGCCATACAATTCGGTACCAGTACCTCACTTTGAAAAGGAGGGGACGTCACGTGACACATCCAACCCTATGTGTCCGTGGACAAGCTACACTACGATCAGGGTTCAGTCAGTCCAGTCGGTCTAGATTAGAAGCGATCTTGCACTTTTGTGAGTCTATTCGTAGACCGTGCATGCCCAGACACTTAGCGTAGATGCATATCCTCTGGTTGCACACAGCATGATCATAAGCATTCCCATCAGAATCCTTCAGGGGAATTTTCCAGTGCATTTAGCCTATTTTACCTATTTTTGACATTTTTCACTTATTATTTTTAAGTGACTTTTGTTGGAAAGTAGGTAGGGAAAATTAAGTAAGTTTGTATATAAGCAAACCTAGACTAGCACTAATTGGCAGAAGAGGCAACAGGAGCCAAGCTCAGCAGGCAACTTCTCAACAAGACCCCTTGGCGGTTTCTCCCACCAAGCAAGAAAAATCAGCCCTAGCGTTTTCTTATCAACAGATCACCGCGACAGTTTAAGCCCATAGCATTTTTGGACAGCAGTAGAAAGATTGCAGATTTCAGTCCTTAGGTCGGTCTCGTCGTCATCGCCAATATAGCCTAGACTTACATCAGTCTCATGCATTCCATTTGTACCAGATTGTGCAATCATAAGTAGACCACTCTCGCCGATGAGAGTGGGGCCTTCGGAGGAGGGTTTTACGTCTCTGGTCTCGTATCTCTCTTCTCTCTATCTCTCAGTCTCATACACTTGCACGCACAGTGTCCATTCACTTTGTTTGTGATCATAGCATTCTCTCATTAAGAACGGAAGGCTCTCCCTTCCATAAGAACAAAAGGAACCTTGAGGACAGTTCGGAGCACTCATCTTGAGCAAAGCGCAAACATTCATTTCGCTGCACCTAACATTTGAGAATTTCCACAAATTACCCTCATTCTGCAGCATTGGCAATGGAGAGAGAGAGAGAGAGAGAGAGAGAGAGAGAGAGAGAGAGAGAGGTGCAGCGAAATGAATGTTTGAACTTTGCTCAAGATGAGTGCTCCGAACTGTGCTCAACGTTCCTTTTCGTTCCTATGGAAGGGAGAGTCTTCCATTCTTAATGAGAGAGTGCAATGAACACAAACAAAGTGAATGGAAGTGCATGAGACTGAGAGATAGAGAAGAGAATACGACACCAGAGACGTAAAACCCTCCTCCAAAGGCCCCACTGTCTATGGCGAGAGCGGTCTACTTATGATTGCACGAATCTCTACAATGCTTAGACTTGCCGACGATGTCAATGACGATAAGGACGACGACGAGACGGGCTGAAATTGTGATCACGAACAAAGTGAGTGGATACTGTGCGTGCAAGTGTATGAGACTGAGAGATAGAGAGAAGAGAGTTACGACACCAGAGACGTAAAATCCTCCTCTGAAGGCCCCACTCTCGTTGGCGAGAGTCGTCTACGATTGATTGCACAAACGGGTACAATGATGATGCATAAAATTGATGGAGATCTAAGCTATGTCGACGACGACGACCGGGATGGCGATGACGACAATAGGGCTGAAACGAGGATGGTTCTAACTGCTGTCCAAAAACGCTATCTGCTGAAATCTGCTGCAAGTAAGACCCTGGTTTTCGAGGCTGAATTTAGGCTGCAACAAACGCTGAATTTCCCTTTATAAAAAGGATGGCTGCCGTGTTTTAGGGCTGAAAACGCTGGTTTACCTGCTGCTGAAACGCTGATTTGGTAGTCCTGCTGGCGATGGGAAAACGCTAGATGCAAAGGGGGCAATGCGGTCCAAATCCTGTGGAAAACGCCAAGGCAAAAGGGTTGCTGGCGATGCTACAAAACGCTAGGGCTGAAGCTGCTGGCGATGATGCTTGGGACCAAAAACGCCAGGCTGCTGGGGAGTGGAAACGCTAGGCTGAAAAACGCCAAGGCATGGGGAGTCTTGCTGAGAGAGAGGGAACCTGTCGCCGAAGCCTGCTGTTCTCCTTGCTCATCTGCTGTTTAGGGCTAACCTTGGTTTGCTTATATATTTTCTTACCCAAATTGCCCTGCCTACTTTTGTTGGAAAGTCACTTAAATTAATAAGTGAAAAATGTCAAAAATAGGGAAAATAGGCTAAAATCACTGGAAAATTCCCCTGACTGATTCTGATGGATTCTGATGGGAATGCTTATGATCATGCTGTGTGCAACCAGAGGATATGCATCTAGACTAAGTGACTAGGCATGCACGGTCTACGAATAGACTCACAAAAGTGCAAGATCACTTCTAATCTAGACTGACTGGACTTGACGGAAACCCTGATATGGTGTAGCTTGTCCACGGACACATAGGGTTGGATGTGTCACGTGACAGCTGAAATCTGCAAATCTTGTATCTGCTAAATTCTGACTCTCTGTCAATGACGATGTCGACGACGACGATGCGACGACGACGCGCTGAAAACGCAGATGCTGAAATCTACGTTTTCCGGGCTGAAACTGTAAACCTTGCGGAAACTGACCGTGCGACGAGGAACTGCTGCGGCGAAGGCAAGATCTCTAAGGTTCGGGACTTGATCTGCGGTGTCTAAGTGCTGGAAACTGAAAACGCTAATGGTTCTCGATGTTCCGTCGTGGTAAATCTGCAAAATGCTGGGGCTGATCTGCAAATCAAAAACGCTAGGGCTGAAAATGGTTCTGTTGTCGCCGGATGTTCTGCAAATGCAAAACACTAGGTTGATCTGATGTGTCGTGATGACGCCAGAATCTGCAAGTGCAAAAACGTTGGCTGATCTGGTCCAAAAACGCTAGGTGGTTACTGTGGAGCAAAAACGCTAAGCCTCTTGGGTTCTGGTGAGAAGTTGCCTGTTGAGCAAGGTGCTCCTGCTGCCTCTTCTGCCAATTAGTGCTAGCGTAGGTTTGCTTATATACAAACTTACTCAATTTGCCCTACCTACTTTCCAACAAAAGTCACTTAAAAATAATAAGTGAAAAATGTCAAAAATAGGTAAAATAGGCTAAATGCACTAGAAAATTCCCCTGAAGGATTCTGATGGATTCTAATGGGAATGCTTATGATCATGCTATGTGCAACCAAAGGATATGCATCTACATTAAGTGTCTGGACATGCGCGGTCTGCGAACAGACTCACAAAAGTGTCAGAACACTTCTAAATCTAGACTGACGGGACTAACTGAACCCTTATCGTGCTGTAGCTTGTCCACGGACACATAGGTTGGATGTGTCAAGTGACATCCCCTCCTTTTCAAAGTGAGGTACTGGTACCGAACTGTGTGGCGTCGAGGGAGATCGCCAATAGCATCCGGAATCCTGAAAGGGACTCTTCGTCGGCCTACTGTGATGTGTGGGTCGTGCGGTACTTGAACTTCATAAAGGTCTGCAACGCTTGCTTCTTTGGGCCGCGCCGAAAGCGACACAAAGTTTCCTGTGGCTCCTTCGATGCTTCAATTTCGTCTAGAGACCTCCTTCTTTCATCTTCAAGAATCTCCATGGCTGAAAATTTCTGAAACCATTTCCAACACAAAACCATGAACATACCTATTCCATGTAAAGTGAGTGGAAAAAATCGTGTCTTCCTCAAAGACTATGCATGCAATGTAGATGAACAAAGAGACGGAGTGCTAAACCGATCACCACATACACGCAAACAATGAGATCGAATCTCTCTCTTATGATCTAGAGCAATCAATTGTGGCAATTCACAAAGGAAATGCCCATGCTTGGTGCTCATACTTTCATGTGCTCTTTCTACAAATGTGTCATGCCAAGGAAGAGACATGGAATGTGACTTCCCTAAATGCATACTTTTCAGCTTTTCATGAAAAATCTGCATACATCCATGCTCATTCATGAGTGGAACGTGCTCAACGTACAATATGTCATGCCTAGGAAAAGGGATCACATAAAAACGTTGACTAAAATACAAGAAACAATCACAAATGAAACACTCGTACAATGCGTGCGTACGAATCATGCGAACACATAATACTTTCTGTGAGGGTTCTTTGGACCTAGGCCCGAGAGCGAAGATCGGTTCTTCCTGAGAGGGTTCTTTGGACCTAGGCTCGAGAGCCAAGATCGATCCTTCGTGATTGATCAAATCTGCAACAAGGTTAGCTTCGCTAGAAAAAGCATCCACTAGCACATCATCCTTGTGAACAATCACATCATCTTCATGCAAATCATCATGCTTGTGAGAAATCACATCTTGATCATGCAAATCATCATGCTCATCATTATCATGCAAATCATCATGCTTGTCATTATCATCCTAATCATCGGGCTTATCATTGTCATTCAAATCATCATGCGTATCATCATGCAAATTCTGTGTGTCATGCTTTGGAGAAGAAGGGAGTGAGAGAGGCTCCTTTTCCTGATTCTGTGCAAAGTACACCTGCACTTGAGAAAAAAGTCGCCACAACTCTTTCATGTGTTGGTCGCTCTTCTCTTGTCTTGCTTTGTTCTTGCGGTCATCTTCTGCTTGTCTTTCGTTGTTCTCGCAATCAAATTTGGCTTGTCTTTCTTTGGCTTCCAAGCGTGCTTGCTCACTCTCACGCGCTATGACTGCCATTCCTTCTTTGTATTCACGATCTATGGCTGCCCTTCGTTCTTTGTAGGCCTTTCTTTCTGCTTCTCTTTCTGCTTTTCTTTCTTCGCGTTCTAACTGTCTTTTCATAAACAATTGCTCCAACTCCTCCATAGGAGTTAGTGCAATCCTTGGCGTAGATGGGGAAGGGGGAGAGTCGGAAAAACCTCTTGGTGGGGAAAATTCTTCTTCGCCTCTCTCATGCTCATCACCTCTAAGCGAAGTATCCAATCCGCTTCGGGTGATGACCATCCACTGAAGTCGTGGGTTCTTGTGGGTTCTTGTGGTCTTGGGTTCTTAAGTTCACGAGGAACTTGGGTTCTTGGGGATCTTGGGTGCTTGGGTTCTTGAGTTCTTGAGGTTCTTGCGGGTCTTGAGGTTCTTGAGGTTTTCTTTCGCTTGCAAACCGCGTTTTGAGAAGGATCTTCTCTTCACCCGAGTTCTACTCCTTTCCGTGGGCGCACCCCTTGGCGGCCTTGCGCTCACACCAAGGTTTCTTTTTCCCACCTCACGTCGATTGGGCGGCCGCTAAGTGCACGGTCCGCTCTCAATGAGTGAAAAGAGACACAAGGGGAGGCTGGACAAGCCCTTCTTTCCTGGGATTCCTGTCACTCTTCAAAAACACGATAAGGAGTCAACACGCCCAAGCGAACTTGGATTCGTGCGACCTCAACAAGCAAAAAAATTCTTGTGATTCTTGTGGTTCTTTCCTTAAGTTATACAGAACAATGCCAAAAGCTCTGATACCAATGTTAGGTGCAACGGAATGAATGTTTGAATTTTGCTCAAGATGAGTGCTCCGAACTATGCTCAAGGTTCCTTTTCGTTCTTATGGAAGGGAGAGCCTTCCGTTCTTAATGAGAGAGTGCAATGAACACAAACAAAGTGAATGGACACACTGAATGGAAGTGCATGAGACTAAGAGATAGAGAAGAGAATACGACACCAGAGACGTTGTAAAACCCTCCTCCAAAGGCCCCACTCTCTATGGCGAGAGTGGTCTACTTATGACATAGTTACAGGGGACAGGGGGGACGGGCCCTAGGGTCGGGGGGACGGCCGTAACCGGGCCGGGGACGGACGGGGACTCCTTGGGACGATCGGATTTCTGGCCGGACGGGCGGGTCGTAGGCTGCCGGACCGGGGACGGACCGAACGGCTGGGAACGGGAATTTTCAGGGCAGGTAAAAAATGGCCGTTTTTTACCGTTTTAAACGGCTATTTGCAGCCCAACGTCCATATTTTGGGGGGGCTTGGCCCTTGGGAGGCTATAAAAGCCCCCTTGGGCCTCTTAATACTTATTCCCTCAAGCTCTCCTCTCTACTCATAGCCTCATTGCTCAAGGCTCAAGCATGACTACGCGCCGTGGCCCGTACGCTCTACACTCTACCCTTGAGTCTTCACTCTCTCCCTCTTCTACCCACTTTGAAGCTCTCCTCTCCCTCTTCTACCCACTTTGAAGCTCTCCTCTACTCTCTCTCCACACAAGCTCTTCTCTAACTCCTCTAACTTCTAAGCTCTACTCTCTCGAGTCTCTCCACCATCATGTCATCTCAAGCCAACTCCACTTCTTAAGCCGGTTCTTCTCGAAGGAGGCCCGCCGTGCAAACGTGGTCGTGGTGGGATGAAGTCAACTTTAGCACGCGTGGCAAAGGTGGCGGTGCAAGACCATGGACTTGAAAGCTATGCCCATACAAGAGAACGGGTGGTTCAAACAAAGTGCGAGCCCATCTTCTTCATGAACCCGGTCACGAGGTGAAGTTTTGCCCTCGAGTAACTCCCGAGAAGAGGTTGGATCTTCTTGAGAAGCTCACGGTGTATGAGGTCACGGAAACGACCAAGAGGGGCCGTTTTGTTGCCGTTGATCCCTCCGCCACGGTGACACCGCGAGAGCAAAGGGAAGCCAACCTTGACGACATCTCTCGAGGCTTCAAGAGCCATGCATCTACACCGTCCTCTTCCGTTCCGCATCGCCAAAGCACTCTCAAAGAAAATTGGAATCCTAAATTGAAGGAAGAGGTGGATAGGTCGGTTGCCCGATTCTTCTTCCACGACCACATTGCCTTCCATGCTTCGCGGTGAGTTTCCCTTGGCATATGCACATTGCAATCTTCCATTTTGTATTCATAATGGGTTCTAACTTCTCGACTCTCCATACTAACACAACATGCTCTATTTTGTGTGGATAGTCTCCATACTTTCGAACCATGGTTACGAAAATAGGGGAATATGGCTCCTCTTATGTGCCACCTTCATCGGAGAGGCTTCGCACCACCCTCCTTGACAAAGAGAAGCTTGTCGTGGAGCAAGCGGCCCAAGCAACAAAGGATTTGTGGGAGACCAATGGCGTCTCTCTCCTTGTAGATGGATGGAGCGACACCCGCAAGCGGTCCATCCACGGGGTGGTGGCCTACTCTCGGGGGGAGATGTACTTTGTGGAGTCACATGATGCATCCGATAGTGGCAAGGCCGCCGAGATGCTTGTTGCGGAGTGGACAAGCACCATAGAGATCACCAGCCCGAAGAATGTCCTTTGTATGGTTGCAGATGGAGAGGCGTCAAATAGGGCAGCCGGGGCTATCATTGGGCATGTATCCCAGCATCCATGTCACATTTTGCATGGC
The DNA here is from genome assembly GCF_014529385.1 of Adiantum capillus-veneris. Classification (NCBI taxonomy): domain Eukaryota; kingdom Viridiplantae; phylum Streptophyta; class Polypodiopsida; order Polypodiales; family Pteridaceae; genus Adiantum; species Adiantum capillus-veneris. Next base: position 96,683,864 of record NC_140934.1, read on the forward strand.
GCATTGCCTCAATAACCTCCTCAAGGACATAGGGAACTTGTCATGGATTTCACCCACCATTGGTGACGCCTCTCGAATTGTCTCCTTTGTGCTCAACCATCAAAAAGTGCGCCATGAATTCTCAAAGAGGAGCCACTTGTCCTTGCTCAAATATTCAGCTTATGCTAGGCCGCTTGTCTACATGTGGCGGAGCCTTAAGGGGCCTCTTTCTCAGTGATGGGTTCCAGGCCATGCCGGAGTCTACATCAGCAACAGGATTGAAATGCCGAGAATGGGCCGACGACGCCACTTGGTAGAAGGAGGTGAAGACTCTTGATGCCATGGTCAAGCCTATTCTACACCTACTTCGAGTGGTGGATGGCTTGCACCCATGCATTGGCAAAGTCTACGAAGCCATGGACCGGATGATAGAGGCACTTGAGAAGCTTGTGCCTGACCCTGTTCAGTATGCGGAGATTCATGGCTTGTGTGAGTCGAGATGGAATGGATACTACTCTCCACTTCATGCGGCAGCTTATGTGCTTGACCCTGAGTTTCAGGGAAAGCGTCAAGAGACCGACAAGGAGGTGAGCAAAGGATGGCAGCTTGCATTGAAGCGCCTTGAGCCTAGCAATGACATTAGGCGCAAGATTAGAGACGAGCTACTCAACTACAGGCAAAAGAAGGGCTCCTATGGATGTGTAGATGCACAGCTTGATCGCAACAAGATTGGCTCGGTTTTGTGGTGGGAGGACTATGGAGGAGATGGCCCACATTTGCAGCGCTTGGTTGTTCGTGTCCTTAGCCAAGCATGTACCACTAGTTGCTTGGAGCAACTATGGAGTGTGTACAGCCACATTGCCTCTAAGAAGAGGAATCCCTTGGGGTTCAGAGGGCCAATGATTTGGTGTTTGTGAGCGCTAACTTGCGCATGCTTGCCAAGAGCGTCACACACAAGGCAGATCCATTCACTGAGTGGGAGATGACACAAGAGAATCCATCTATGGCCGATACTCTTTTGGAGGAGCTAGAGGAGGACTTCGAGCCTCAATGCGAGCCTCCCGAGCCCTCATACGTCGCTGAAGACCTCGACTACGACGACGATATGGAGATTCAGCAGGCGAGCACTTCTTGAGTTTGATGATCATTGATCACTCGACTCTCGAGTCTAGACTCTTGAGTCTACGACTCTACCTACTACATAGCCCTTTGTACTTTTTGTTATCCTTGAGGCCTCAGGCTTGTCCTAAGTCCTTTAGGCTTTTTAACTCTTGAGCCCTTGTGGCATGCACTTCTCATTTTGTATCCATCGATCATCGATGTTTTATTAGCACATTTCCGCCTATATGACTCGTGTTCTTTGGTCTATTTAGTGTAAATTTATGGTCAAAGTGATGCTCTATGTGTGTGGCATGTGTGTAGGTCAAAAAATGCCAAAAAAACTCTTTTCTTTGCCATTCCGACCCCCGTCCCCGTTTCCTAACTTTTGCAGTCCCGTCTCCGATCCCGACCCCGACCCGCCGTCCCATGTAACTATGACTTATGATTGCACGAATCTCTAAAATGCTTGGACTTGCCGACGATCAGGACGACGAAGAGACGGGCTGAAATCTGAAAACTCTAAGGGCTGAAATCTGCAAATCTTGTATCTATTGAATTCTGACTCTCTGTCAACGACGACGCGCTGAAAACGCAGATGCTGAAATCTGCGTTTTCCGGGCTGAAACTGTAAACCTTGCGGAAATTGACCGTGCGACGAGGAACTGCTGCGGCGAAGGCGAGATCTGCGAGGTTCGGGACTTGATCTGCGGTGTCCAAGTGCTGGAAACTGAAAACGCCAATGGTTCTTGATGTTCCGTCGTGGTAAATCTGTAAAACGCTGGGGCTGATCTGCAAATCAAAACGCTAGGGCTGAAAATGGGTTTGCTATCACCGGATGTTCTGCAAATGCAAAACGCTAGGCTGATCTGCTGTGTCATGATGACGCCAGAATCTGCAAGTGCAAAAACGCTGGCTGATCTGGTCCAAAAATGCTAGGTGGTTGCTGTGGAGCAAAAACGCTAGGCCTCTTGGGTTTTGGTGAGAAGTTGCCTGTTGAGCAAGGTGGTCCTGCTGCCTCTTCTGCCAATTAGTGCTAGCCTAGGTTTGCTTATATACAAACTTACTCAATTTGCCCTACCTACTTTCCAACAAAAGTCACTTCAAAATAATAAGTGAAAAATGTCAAAAATAGGCTAAATGCACTGGAAAATTCCCCTGAAGGATTATGATGGATTCTGATGGGAATGCTTATAATCATGCTGTGTGCAACCAAAGTATATGCATCTACACTAAGTGTCTGGACATGCACGATCTGCGAACAGATTCACAAAAGTACCAGAACACTTTTAAATCTAGATTGACTAGACTGACTGAAACCTTATCGTGTTGTAGCTTGTCCACGGACACATACGGTTGGATGTGTCACGTGAGAGAGAGAGAGAGAGAGAGAGAGAGAGATGGAAATTTCCACAGACTCTACGTTTGCACTCTGCGGGCGCTGGGGCCTAGGAGTCAGATGGGACAGAACGTCTCTCTCTCTCTCTCTCTCTCTCTCTCTCTCTCTCTCTCTCTCTCTCTCTATATATATATATATATATATATATATATATATATATATATATATATATATGTGTGTGTGTGTGTGTGTGTGTGTGTGTGTGTGTGTGTGTGTGGAGTCTGAGCACTGAGCACACAACCTAAAGCTCAATTCAATTACAACTAGTCATTAGCAAGAGAAGTGGTCGTATAAACGTGCCCAAGCACCAATGCTCGAGATGATTGAAATTGAGTAGCGATTAGCTTAAAGAGTTATGATTCAACTTAGTGCTTAGAGAGAAGGAGCAGTAACTTTAGCATATGAATCTAGCCAATGTAATTAAGAAATGCTAATTACGTGTGGCTCTGATACCACATGTAAGTGCTACGGTGGATAGACCAATGTGGCATTCATCATTGTGTGAGCACCATCGCAATAGAAAGTGAGTAAAATAGGTAGAGTATACTCAATTAAACTTCCTTGCTTGATTGGAATGAGAGAGAGTATAACAAGTTTGGCATAGTGGCCTTATATAGGTTCAAGATGGAAGGTGAAAATGAATGTGAAAAAGATAAGCACCACAAATGGTAAAGAGTAAGTAGCATGTGTGCTACAACAAGTACCATGTGGCTATAATGAGTAGCATGTGCGCATAGCAGAGGAACTTAGAAGCATGTGTTAGGGAACTCTATGTAGGAGGTTGTATTTGTGCACATAGGGATGCACATTACTATACTTGGTGTCACAAGGACGTGGCAATTGCTAACTTTAGTTGTTGGTTTCTTTCCGAAGATTTTTGTTTAATTTTTGGGACCCTCTTTTTGAAGTTGCAAATGGCCGGATATGGTATGGCCAGTGTGAAACGGCCGACGGTCGAGAGTTTCACCCGCAGTCGGAAAGGGACGTCAGCACGAGTTGGTCGGGCCAATCGGCACTGGAATCCGAGCACTAAAAGGGTATCTAGACTCAGTTCAAAGTCATTTAGGCTCCTCACTACACTTATAAGTCAGTGGGTACTAGGAAATTAACTCAATAGAGGCATAAGGGACACGTGGCGGCTCCAAAATATTCTACCAGATTTGCATGAAGAGGGGGCGCCCAAATTGAGAGAGGAGGCTGATTTTGTTCATTAAGTGCTACTGTGTGTGTGAGTAGTGGGTGCAGGTGATCACAGCTTTAATAGAAAACTTTCCTTCTACCTTGCTCTATGTAACGCGACGATTTGCTCCCGCGCATCTCTCTCTCCCCTTTGCACATATGGTAATGCCTCTCTAGTTGGGCTTTTCACATGACCATGTACAGTTATGGGGGTTTTATGCACGTTTGCCAAGGCAAGAGCCTTCTGTACAGGAACCGGATTAGCTAATTGCTAATCCCCTTCAGATACGCACAAATCCATCGCAAAGGAATGCAAAACGGAGAGTTTTCTTGAGTGAAAACTCGTCCGATTTACAAGGAAACTGTCCCATTGCGTGCGGGAGCACCTGAGACACGCGTAGGCGTGCCCGCTCCGCTCAAAACGGTTCAAAACAGAGAATTACAGCCTGCTATGTTTTTCTGCAGATATAGGATTTCGCACCTAAACTGTAGGGAATCGCCAGAGAAGCCTCGGAAAGGCCTTGGGATGCATGTACAGGGCAATAGGCACCTAGCAATGGCAAAACAGAAAATTACAGCAAGCTAAAATTGACTTGCAGCTCACTAGAAAGCTTCCATACCGCAAGAGAAAGTGTCCTTGACGTGTACTTTTGACCTACAGGGATATTTGCGTCGTTATGCTGACGAAACTGGGTCAAAAACCTGCAATTACAGCCATGGACAGTGTTGGAGAGCTTGGTGAGGGTTAGGTGCAAGCGTTGGGATCGTTTATTTGCCAAGGGAGCCTCGGGAAAGCATTGGGTGCTTGTCCAGGACAATTTAGAGAGATTTCTCGCGAGGAATCTCGTCTAATTCAAGGGGCAAATGACCCTACAGGTGCGAGAGCTGGGGGGCTACCCAAAAAAGTGAACGGCACGCCGATCGGAACGCAAAACAGAGAATTCAGCGAGCTGCAATTTCTTGCCAGGTTTTTCAAAGTGCTCTAAGTGCGTGGAAAGTCAATGTTTACTTGGGATTTTGTCCGTGGAGACTTCTACTGTGGTTATGTTGCCGAAATCGGGTTAGAGTAGAGAAATTTCAGCCCGATAAAATTGGGACAGCTTGTAGAAGTTTACGGGTTTTTCTCAAGTATAATAAGAATAAAGAAACACCGAAAGGGGCGCCAATCTTTGGGGCCAACAGGGTGTCGTTGTCTGCTTGGTAGCGCTCTGTCAGGCCATGGTTTGTCTTGAAGTGTTGAATTCAAGTCACAGGCTTATTCATGAAGTTTCTTTGTGTCCTAAAGTTGTTAAAGTAAAGGATCGGGTGAAAGCCAAAGTCTACCGTCCTACGGGGGCGGGTTTCACTTGGCTTTAGGGATACAACTGGATTGTGTAGGCTACGGGCTAATGGGAGTGTCAGCTGGCACCAGCGGCAAAAGAGCTCCAATGCAGGCTATAGTAGCAAAGTATTGTAGGAATGGCACAATGTCTAGCAAAAAGGACATTAGGGATAAGCAGCAGCAAACCACCAAAAGCTGCCTACTTAAAGAAAAAAATCACCAAAGGTCTTCTGCCCAAAACGTTGGAGCTCACACAAGATGCATGATCTTAAAGGTTGTTCAGCAAACCTTTCCTTGTTTAAAAATTTCCCAAAATGCCCTCTTCACACTCTAAATTCTTGTTTTAACCCTCAAGACTTTAAGCAAGCAACCATATCTTCAACCCACCACTACACATCTTGTAATATAGTCTTTGGTGGTTCCCATATTGGAGCACAACTCAAGCACCCATACCAATATTAGCCATGGAATAATTTGAACATATATACTAGCAACAGTTTGCATGTAATGTGCAGGTACACACACGTCTACAAGATCAAAAGAAAAAAGCATAATGTCTACATGCATGCCTACCAAATCTTGAATACCTTAAAGGCAAGTACAAGGGACATGCCGACGATAAACAAAAAAAATGGCATCACATAATCCGCCAAAGTAACACCATGCCAAGGTGAGTGATTGATGCTTGGCCATGCTCCTCCCCCGTCATCTACAAGTATCATCACCTGCATAAGCAACAATCAATTTAAAGTAGGAGATAAGCCTTCATACTTCCAGCCATCCATCACAAACATGCTAAATGCTAGCTTATATATTTTCATGCAGCAAAGTTTTCATGAATTCTACTATTTAATTTCTGTATTGTGTGAGCATTCAATGTGTGATATGTATGTGTGCATGCCTGTGTTCAACAACCGTAATATGTTGGTCTAGTTCTAATATGTTGGTCTGCGAACTAGAATACCAATTCACATACTGGGTTCAGCGTACACAAACAGTACCGCAATGGTGAGGCCTCTGAAAACGTCCAAGGAGGCAAGCCTCTGGCGGGGGTTCTTCTCTTTCGATGATTTGTGAAGGTTTTCTTCAACATCGAAGCTGTGCTTAGACATTGATGTGCACGCTTCCCTATTTCCATGAAAGAATGAAGGCAGTAGAGGAATTTTGTGGCCGTCATCATCTGCTTCATAAACCTCCTCCTCTTGCTTACCAAAGTTAGACTGTGGTGCGCGTGAGAGCTCTCCTCTCTCCGCCGCTTCCATCTTGCATTTTCAATACAGCAACGAGTTTCGACTGCAGAGGAAATGATGACTTGTAAATTAACTAAGGGAAAATTACCAAAATACCCCTCTAATTTGTGGAAATTCCCAAAATACCCCTCAAATTTCAAAAATTCACAAAATACCCTTGTATGTATTTTGGTTGGATTGTTCAAGGTTTTTTAATATTTATTCCTTTTTTATAATTGAGATCCGTTTTTGCATGCTTAACATGTAATTTGCCACAAATTACCTCTCAAAAAAAGGCAATTATGTCTAAAGATAATTCATCTCCAAAGCCTACATAATCAACTCAAATTCTAAATTTAGCATCTTATATTGATAAGCAATGAGTCTTCTTATGAAAAGCTAGGAATTTTTGAATCTTTGGAGAAATTTAATTTCACAACCACGAGTATTTTGGGAATTTTGGGAATTTTGGAAAATTTGAAGGGCATCTTGGGAATTTATGACAAAACATTGAGGGTGTTTTGGGAATTTTTGAAATTTGAGGGGTATTTTGGGAATTTCCACAAATTAGAGGGGTATGTTGGTAATTTTCCCACTAACTAATTTGTGCAATGCTATGCTGGTTAGACATGTGTTCAGACCGAAGTCCGACGCATTTCTAACTCACCACTATATCACACCGAGTAGTAAATGAAGCTAGAGCCGCGAGAATGATAGTAGAGGTACACGAAGACTTCGAATGCCGAAAAGTAAACAAAAACATGGAGGCCATAAAAAGGAACCAACTTTATAATGTTGTGAACTCACAATGGTTTAAAAAAATCATTGCTTGCTTGGTTAGCTCACTAGATTGCCATCTGCAAGGTGGTGGGGTCAAATCCTCGACCGCAAACTTGCTAATCTTTGACCTTTTTTAAACCATTTTAATGTCTTAGACTTATGCAATTTGACCCGAACTGCCAATCCCGCCGCTTAAGGTTAATTTAAGACCCCATGGCACATAGTGTCGTGGTTTGGTGTAGGACCTTGGTTGATCTATGGCTTGGGGTGACACTATGAAGCTCTCTATCTCAACTCACCACAGTTTATGGTGCGGTTAGGCATGATGGTCTTGGGTGGGGACAATGGATGATGGTGTTAGACAAGGGGAGCTAGAACCTACGAGTCAACCACCCAACCACCCACTATATAGCATAGCCCCGGGCCCTTTGCACTAGTTGGACTCCCTTTCCACACTGCTTAGCCCGGCCTTGCCAGTGTCCTGACATTACTCCCCCCTTAAGAAGAGTTTTCGTCCTCGAAAACAAAAGTGGGGAACTTCTTCTTAAGAACACTAATGTTTTCCCAAGTGGCACCTTCCTTAGGTCGGTCTTTCCACTTGATTAAGGCTTGTTGACGTACATGATGACGTGTACGCAACTCATGATAATCGAGAACACGTTTAGGTTCATACGATAAGGTAGGAGGTTCAATGAAGAATCTACCAAAATCTATTGGTCAATGACATTGTCGTCCCCATGTAACCGCTCACGTAAACGGCTTACATGAAACACCGAATGAATACGAGAATGTGAAGGTAGCAATAATTTGTAGGCACGATCACCTACTCGCTTAAGTATATTGAAAGGCCCACAATATCGGGGAGATAATTTAGGTGTTGGCCCAATTTTCAGACTTTTTGAATGTTCTGGCACATGTAAAAATACTTCTTCCCCTTCTTCGAAGGTAACTTGCCGACGTTTCTCATCAGCGTACTTCTTATACCGATCTTGTGCTTGTCGGACATTCTGACGAGCAAGTTTCAGCATATCCATGTGGTCTTGGAGAAAATCCTTAACCTATTGGATTTTTTCGGTTGCCAACCCCACCATAACTGGTAACCTAGGTTGAAACCCATACATGAGTATGAAAGGACTAAATCTCGTTGTGACATGCTTAGCACTGTTGTAGGCAAACTCGAGAATAGGTAAGTATTCTTCCCAGTCTGACTGTTTTTTGTTGACGTATGCTCTTAGCATATCTTCTAGCACCTGGCTAACTCGTTCAGTCTGACCATCTGTTTCTGGATGATCGGCTGTACTGAGGTTCAGTTGTGTACCCAATTGTTTAAACACGGCTCTCCAAAAGTGACTGTTAAACTTGGGATCACGGTCACTGACAATGTTACTTGGCAAACCATACAATTTGTATAGATTGTCCACAAGTAACTTGGTTAGTTCTTGTGTCTTAACCGTTGATTTGGTTGGAATAAACTTACATAGTTTAGTCAACCGGTCGACGACCACCCATACCGAGTCATGACCTCGTACAGTGGTTGGTAAACCCACAATAAAGTCCATAGAGATGCTTTCCCTTTTTCCATTAGGAATCTCCAAAGGATGTAAGGGTCCTCCTGCTTTCAGGCGCTATGCATTGTTAACTTGATATTTTTGGCAATGCAAGACATAATCTTGAACAAAGCCATGTATATCTGGCCAGTAAAACTGTCTTCGTATGAGAGCATAAGGTTTTCTAATACCAGGGTGCCCCACACTTGGACTATCATAACATTCATAAAGAATTTGGCGCCGAATGTCTGTGTCCGTCGGTACACAAACTCTCCCCTTATGGAGTACGTACCCATTATCGATGGTGAAATGCTTCCATCGTTGTAGTTCATCACTCGATAGAGGAGAACTAGGTGTGGAGGTTAACGTTTCACTTTCATCATTGGAGTGAGAAGGATCCCTCATTTGAACATGGTTCCATGTTGGAATTAGGGTTGCAGAGAAACACACACAGCTTGGAGAAGACGAAGGAAGCTCAAGGCACACAATAGAGAGTGTGTTACTTAGTGTGCAATGGAAAGATAGATAGCCCTAGAGTGATGGGAGTATATACAATGCACGGGGGAAAAAAACCTCCTAAAGAGGGAAAAAATGCCTCGGCGGTCCTAGTGTGTTCACACACATCACTACCACATGTATATGGTAACAAATCCCCCCTGGAGTGATGCAGTGAACGAGAGCTGGCACATGAGTAAATGGAAGTGCCATGCCCTGAGGACAGGATCAGTCCACGAAGGGGAGTAAGCCCAAAGCTTTGCGGAAAGCTTCAAGCTTCTCACGAGACAATGCCTTTGTGAAAAGATCTGCAAGGTTGTCATGTGTTGGCACATAAGCCAAGCCGATCTCTCCTGCTGAGAGCCTCTCCCTGACATAGTGGTAATGCACCTCAATATGCTTTGTGCGAGCATGAAAAATTGGGTTCCTCGCAACTGCCAATGTGCTCTGACTGTCAATGTAGATAGTGTTGGCAGTGTCCTGTACAACACCCAAATCAGCCATAAGGCGTCTGAGCCATACACACTCAACCGTAGCTGTGAAGACTGCCTTGTACTTAGCCTCACAACTCAAAGTGGCCACAATAGGTTGCTTCTTGCTCAACCATGATATACATGAACTGCCAAGCATTAAACAAAAACCACTTGTGGACACTCACGTGTCAAAACAACCAGCCCAATCTGAGTTCGAAAAAGCATGTAAGTCTGGCGGCAATGATCCCCCCTTGGGATAAAACAAGCCAAGATGTAAAGTGCCACTAAGGTAGCGGAAAATCCTCTTGACAGCCTGTCAATGCTAAGACCCTGGGCTATGCATAAATCTGCTGACCTGTGAGACTGCAAACTGAATATCCGGCCTCATGTTGCATACATAAATGAGGCAGCCAACAGCAGTTTGGTAAAGAGTGACATCAGCAGGATCGCCAGCATCATGTAGACTCAACTTCAAACCTATTTCCATGGGAGTGGCAATAGGTTTGCAATCCTCAAGTCCAAACTTACATAGCAATGTCTCTATGTAACTTTTCTGACACAAGGCAATACCACCATCACACTGCTTAAGCTGTATACCCAAGTAATGATGCAACAGCCCCAAATCTTTCATCTTGAAAGTAGCATTCAAATCAGCCTTAAATTTAGCAATATGTCTCTCATTTGGTCCAATGATCAGCAAATCATCAACATAAAGAACCACAATGAGAAGTACATCACCCTCACGCTTTACATACAATGTGCTTTCTGTTGAACTGTTACGAAAGCCTCATTTAACCAAATGAGTGTCAGCTTTCTCATACCAAGCACGAGGAGATTGCTTCAACCCATACAAATCCTTCTTACATCTGCACACTTCGTCCTCTTGTCCTTTTATGACAAAACCGCGAGGCTGCGTTACATAAACTTCCTCAATTATGTCACCATTCAAGAAAGTAGTAACAATGTCTGATTGATGTACATCCCAACCAAAAGCTGCCAATGCACATAGGAAACGTACAGTAGTCATACGACAAGTGGGAGCAAAAGTCTCTTCATATCAATGCCTTTTTGCTGTGCATAACCCTTTGCAACAAGTCGAGCCTTATGGCGATCAATCTCACCATCCGGCTTGCGTTTCAACTTGTAAACCCACTTTGTACCGATGGCCTTTTTGCCAAGAGGCAAATCACATAAAGTCCATGTGTCATTTTCTATAAGTGCATCATATTCTGATTGCATGACAGCCATCCAATTTTCTGAATTCTGTGCTTCATCAAAAGATAGAGGCTCCTCAACATCATGTAAGCTAGACACAGCCAAAGCATAACAATCTGATGCATAAGATGCATGGGGAGAGCCTGAATGAGTACGACTAGACAAAGGTGCATCCAATTTACTATCACGCAAAGTGTGCACCAGCCATTTTGGCATACTTCTAGCCTGCTCATTTTCAGCCCTTTCCTCATCAAGTACATCATGTACATCTGCATCAGTAATAGGCTGATCTAGAACATTTTCAGAAACCCCCATAGGCTGTACATTTGCCTCATTGGAACTTACATTTGTATTTCCACCACTGAAAAGAGGCAACAAAGTGTCATAAATGTCCTGTGAGCTTACGTTACTGTCTCTAGTACATGACAGCAAGGGCTAAACAGAATCTTCCACAAACACTACATCCCAAGAAACCAGAATACGTTTTGTTTGTGGATGATACAACCTGTAACCTTTGCTTTCAGCACTATAACCAACAAAAATACATTTGACAGCCTTATCATCCAATTTTCTGCACTGCACTTGTGGCACCAAAGCATATGCCAAACAGCCAAAAACACGCATGTGCTCAATAGAAGGCTTTTTATCATGCCATGCTTCATATGGAGTAATAGACTGCAAAGCTTTCGTAGGACACCTGTTAAGTACATAAGTGGTACACATGATGGCCTCAAGCCAAAAATAATGCGACAAAGCTTGACTTTTGACCATACATCGTGCCATTTTCGTCAGTGACCTGTTTTTCCTCTCAGCAACACCATTTTGCTGAGGTGTGTAAGGCACTGTACATTGGTGTTTTATCCCACGACTAGCCAGAAATGCATTAAATTCATGAGACATATACTCCCCCCCTCGATCGGAACGGAGGGTGCCCATAGTACATTTTGAAACATTTTCAGCCATAGCCAGAAATTGTTTGAAGCGTATAAAAACTTCGGACTTCGCTTTAAGCGAAAATACCCATGCATGCCTGGAGTAATCATCAATGAAATTCATGAAGTACAGGTAATTGCCCAAGGACGGAGTTTGCATGGGCCCACAAACATCACTATGCACAAGCTGCAACCTGCATGTGGCCCGAACTGAACCATCCTTTGGAAGTTAGAACGCTGCATCTTACCCAAAATACAGCCTTCACAAACATGTTTGGCAGGTGCTTCAAGAGGCGGCAAAGAAGCAACCATATCAGATTTTTGCAAACGCAGCAAACTGGCAAAATTCAGATGACCAAAAACGTGCATGCCAAAGTTTTGCATCTGAAATAGCCCTTGAATCTGCAACAGCATTTGCAAAATTTTGCCCACACTTGTCATACAAAGTGAGCTTATACAGCCTACGGCACAAAAGCCCACATGCAACAATTTCATCACCAAAACTGAGATCATCAACTGTACATCTGTCGTCCACAAATTTGACTACAAGTCCAAGTCTAGCAAGTGCGGATACAGACAAGAGATTCTTCTTGATCCCAGGTACATAAAGTGCAGCAACAAGTGTGAAGGAACTGCCATTAGCAGTAGTGAGCACAATCTTTCCAACTCCCTGAACTGGATAAGAGGCGTTGTTGGCACAAGTGACTGAATTCCCATGAGGGATAGACTCGAGAGAGGTAAACAATTCATGATGTGAGGTAATGTGCTTTGTAGCACCACTATCAAAATACCACACATGTGAATCTGCAGCAACTGACAAGCATGCATCATGAACAACAGGATTGTAAGTGGACTCTGCGCTAAAAGTCCACTCTACATCAACATCAGCAACTCCTTTCACAGAAGACTCAACAATGGCTGCATTTGTAGTGGAACCAGCATTTGCAGTGGAACCACCCTCTTTCTTCTTAGCCTCTTTGGCCTTCAACTTAGGACACGACTTGATCAAGTGATCATTGGCTTTACAATAATGGCAACACATCTTCTTTTTGCCCTTATCACCAGAATTTCTAGACGAATTGCTGCCAGCAGAAGCATTAGGAACATAATTTTTGCCACTCGCAGCAGAACCATAAGAAGTGGCTGCATTATTGTTACCACCCTTTCTTTGAGAAGCAATAAAAGCTCGTTCCACTGCACGCTGTCTAGTCCAGTTTTTTCTGGAAAGTGACTCTTGCAACAGCAATGTGCATAATGCATCAAATTTGACAACTTCTGGATTTCCTTGGGTCATAAGTCTCCAAGTACTAGCAAAAGTCTGGTAAGAATCTGGTAAGGCATCAAGAACAGTCTGCACAAGGGATATGTCTGAAATAACTTCACCTGCAGAAATAAGTTGCTCATTGATATCCTTGACACTAGCAAGGAAAGTGTCCATATCATCTTCCTCATGCATTATCTTCGACTCCAGCTCTTTACACAGCAAAGCAATTTTAGCCTCATTGCGGCTTGCATAAAGACCTGCTAGAATATCCCAAGCCTGTTTTGCAGATTTTGCTAAACGGATGTGAGGAACAATGGTGCGCTTCACAGACAACAGAATCAATGCATGAGCTTGCGCATCCTTAACATCCCAACGAGCTTGTTCTGCTGTAGGCAAAACAACTCTAACAGCTGCAATCCTTGCAGCAAGACCTGCAACATCCTCAACATCGCCTACATCCTCAGAACCAGGATGTACATCAATGTCGTGCACAATGTTCAAGACGCCCTTTGACACAAGAACATGTTGCATCATATAAGCCCACATAGGGTAGTTGTCCCCATCCAACCTGTCCTCAGCAGCAAACATCTTGAACACATCTGTGTTGTTGTTGTCAGCCATGGTAAATGCTGCACCTGATGTGAAAACTGCCCGAAAATAGGAGAAACGGAGCGGGAACAACCTGTGCTATATAGCACAAACCGTAGAAGACTATAAGGCACATGTTATGCAAAAAACGGCACTGACAAAAATTCTGCACAAAATGACGAAATAGCCTGTGCAGTACTGCCTGTAGTGGAAACGGAGGCCGAAATGAGCCGAAATGAAAATTCTAAGCAGACCGGCTCTACGAGCTCGCCCAAAATATTTGTCGACTTGCGAACGCTTGCCAAAGCTCACTGAAATCGGAGAAAGTGAGCAGGCGTGTACTGGAGCAGCTGGCTACTAAGCTCGGGAGGACGCAACCTGCTCTGATACCAATTGTTGGAATTAGGGTTGCAGAGAAACACACACAACTTGGAGAAGATGAAGGAAGCTCAAGGCACACAATAGAGAGTGTGTTACTTAGTGTGCAATGGAAAGATAGATAGCCCTAGAGTGATGGGCGTATATACAATGCACGGGGGGAAAAACCTCCTAAAGAGGGAAAAATGCCCCGACGGTCCTAGTGTGTTCACACACATCACTACCACATGTATATGGTAACACTCCACACTTTGGAATATGCTTCATCATCCTCATATTTGCCTTTGAGAGGATCTAAAAATTCATTACGAAGTTCCGTGAACAAGAGAGAATTGATCTCTGACATACGACTTAGAGCGTTAGCCACTACATTGTATCGGCCTTTACGATACCTTAGCTTGGCGTCATATTCCTGAAGAATCTCGACCCACCTGACTTTTCGACCCTTCAAATCCATTTGTTGTGTAAACCATTTGATGCTTTCATGGTCAAACACAATCTCAAACTGAGCACCATACAGATAATGCCGCCATGTTTTTAAGACAGACACTATTGCATAGAGTTCGTACTCATAAGCAAAGTAGTTATGCTAAGCTGCATCAAGCTTCTTGCTTTCAAATGCAATCGGTCGTCCATCTTGTAAGAGGACTGCTCCAATAGCACGGTCACTGGCATCCGAATGGTTTCAAAGGATCTACAATAGCCACTATGGGAGCTGTAGCTAATGCATCCTTGAGCGTATCAAAACTGTGTTGTTGAGCGGATCCCCACTGAAAAGCTTTGCCTTTGCCTTTTAGTTGATCCATCATGGGAACAACAATATTAGCATAGTTTTTAATGACCTTCGATAAAAACTTGCAAATCCCAAAAAAATCTATAACTCTTCCATATTTTTAGGAGAAGGCCATTTCAGGATGGTATCCACTTTGGATTGATCCATATATAGCCCATTACCTGAAATAACATGCCCTAAATAGTGAATTTCGTCTTTTAGAAAATCACACTTAGATTCCTTGGCATATAATTTGTTTGTGCGTAACAACTCAAACACCTGCCTGAGATGTTGTAAGTAAGTGTTCTTCTTCAGAAGCACTGTAGACTAGTATGTCATCGAGGAAAACAATGACAAATTTGCCCAAGACTCTCCCCTCCCAGTGCTTATTAATCCCAATATTTTTGTGAATTGTAGCCACTCTCTCTCTTGTCATGAATGTAGAAGGCTCCAAGAAGAGTGAGTTTAGGAGGCAATTCTTGGGTCCCCATGACCATATTCCCTTTTGCTACGTTTTCTCCATACCAATTGTAATTTTTTGGGTCTTTAACAATGAGATAGTGGTTTTCCTCCTCGTCGCAAAATCTATCACCATCGTCATTTACCATGATTATTGCCAATCCTCTCGCTAGTCTTTCTCCAATATAGATGCATTGACGTCCTCGAACATCCGCATAAAATACGGCTTCAAGACACTATCTATAAGTGTCATGAATGTTGCGGGCGCATTGGTTAACCCAAAGGGCATCACCAATAACTCGTAGTGTCCAAACCGTGTTCGGAATGCAGTTTTGGATATATCGGCAAGTCAAATACAGACTTGGTGATATCCTTACCGCAAGTCTATTTTAGTAAAAAAGTGAGCATGAATGAGTTTGTCAAACAACTCATCTACTCGGGGCAATAGGAATTTATTCTTAACAGTAACGGCATTTAAGTCATGGTAGTCTACGCACATGCACATACTACCGTCTTTTTTCTTCACTAATAGGATAGGAGAGGCCCATGGTGAAGAACTAGGTTGTATATACCCTCTGCAAAGGTAGTCAACAAACTGATGTTCCACCTCAGCAGCTTCATAATAACTCATACAGTAAGGCGGTTTACTGACAGGTTTACAGCCTGCAACCATGTTGGTCCTATGCTGCACCAATCGTGTCGACGATAATCTTGATGGCAAATCATTATGAAAAACATCTTGAAATTCCTTTAGTAATTTCTGTAACTCACTAGCAACGTTTGCTTGTTTAGAATTGGCCATTGGTGGAAGAGATGAGAGAGAAGCATGCGGCGTTGAGGAATGTTCAACAGTTTCAATGTTAGAAAGAAAACGAGACAATGAGTAACACAAGAAAACTTGATCTATTTCATTATTAGAAACGAGCTGCATAAGCTCAACGGTACAAATCAATGGTGATGAAGGAGGGATTAAACCCTGAATAGAGCTCCCGCCTTGCTTCACTCTCACCTCCTCACACTTACCTTGTTGCATCAACTTCACACTATGAAATGTGTGTAGAAATGGCCTCCTTTTATAGGCCAAAAGGGCTACCCTCTCTTATGAGAGGCAACCATGTGTAGCCACCCTTGTGCAAATAAGTCCAAATCGGACCCTCCAATCCGCCCATGTGTGGCCGTCCTTGTGTAGACAAATCCGCTTTTGAATTCGGCCACCGGCCACCAGCCAATGACTTCCTACCACCGGCCACTGGCCAACCGGCCAACCGATCGGTCATTTTTCGACCACTTTTCGGCCGCCGTCATGCCATAATATTCCTACAAAAAGGAATATTCCAACGAAGGGAAAAAAAAGTATCGGGGACGGCCATCGGCCACCAGCCAATTGACTTCCGACCACCGGCCACTGGCCAACCGGCCAACCGATCGGTGATTTTCCGACCACTTTTCGGCCGCCATCCGGCCATAATATTCCTGCAAAAAGGAATATTTCGACGAAGGGAAAAAAAAGTCTCAAGGGCTTCCGCCCCCGAGGCCCCTAAAGTTGCCCCTGATTCTTGGCCGTGAAAATTTTGGTTTCCGGTGAGTGATTTTCCTTCACGCTGTTGGGGTATAAAGCCCAATGTGGTCGCCCAGGTAAGTGGGCGGGCCGCCAGGTATGTACACATATTATTTTGTTAAAACCTAATAAGAACTCACTATGCTCTACACATTACAGTAGAGCGAGTTCACCATATCGTCATGCTCTTCTTCTCGCACTCTCTCTCGCGTCGCACTTCCGCTCGTACTCCTTCAACTGGTATCACAGCTTAGATCGAGGCTCGGGGCAGCACTGCAGGAGGCTAGAGTCACCAGCTCAGATTGGAGTGAAATTCGACAGGCGAAGACACGGCCCCAAATCCTGTGGGGAAGCCTGAAGGGCTTGGTGTTCTCAGAATTTCATTCTGAGGTCATCTCGGCCACCGTTCGGCTTCAACAAAGGTCTGCGCAGGCCATTTTCGACTACGTGGTCTCGGCGGGTGCAGATCCGACTCTGCAAATTTGGGGTTTTCGGCCTACGACTGCAGGTGCTGAGGATATCGACACTCCCAAAGTGTTGATTTGTGGCTGTCTACACATCGAAGGACGGCTCACAGTTCTTGGAGGCGTGCCACATACGACACGGACGCATCTACACACAGACTGTAGGCGACATCCACTAGTTCATCAGGTAGCTTGTGTTTGCTGCTTGATATTCCAGATTTCATCCTGACATTGCAGGTACTTCCACATGGGATGTATTGTCAGAGATGATGTATGTTTGTTGAGGGTTTGCTGGCTGTGAGTCACGCAGCAAACAACCGCCGCAGCGGTTACAACATATAGTGGGAAATTTGTGGATGTATGACTTTGTGGGAAGTCTATGTACTATCAGATTTACTGTAGCCTTTGTTGAGGGTTGAGTGAGGTTTTATTGAGCTGGGGGATTCTCGAATGTTGAGATCCTTTCGGTGATACAGGTCTTGGAGCGATCCCTCGAGCACCCTTAGATAGGCAACTAGGATGTATTGACTGTGAGTTAGACAGTTGGGATTGCATCTTTGCTTTACTGCCGTTGAGGCATTGTCACAGTCTATGCTTACAGGACAGTGACAGGACAGTGAGAGACAGTACAGGTGCAGGACAGGTTTACCCGCAGCTTACAGTGTCAGAGAGATAGTGTTTTTTGAGCAGTTTTTTGGTCTGTTTTTTGAGTACACCAGAGCCATTTTACAAAGGAGACTCTGCCGAAATTTATGCAGAATCTGAAGCTTTCTTGGTTCATTTGACAGGTTGATATTGGTTCAGAGGTCAGTTTACAGAGGAAACTCTGCCGAATTTTTCCCAGGAAAGTAAACCACTGTGAAGCGTAGCTATGGCTGGATCACACGACACTGCTCTTTACAATATCAAGAAGCTGGATGGAACCAATTTCCCATTGTGGAAGAAGCAGATTTGGCACGTGTTGGTACAAAAGAAGCAGATAAAACCTATAAAGCTCAAGGGGATAAAACCAGAAGATATGGACGAAGATGAATGGAGCGAAATGGATGAATTGGCACTTTCTACCATTATGCTGACTTTGGCAGAAAGCGTTTACTTCTATGTAGCAGACGAGATGTCGGCTTATCAAGCATGGTTAAAGCTGAGTGATCTTTATGAGAAGCAGAGTGCATCTTCACAGGTATACTGGCTTAAGAAGCTTGTTGACTTGAAGATGAAAGAAGGGACACATATGTCCAATCATCTGAATGAATTCAACACAATCTACAGTCAGTTGTCAGCTCAAGGTGTCAAGTTTGATGAACCTGTTATTCAAGAAATAAATGTGACAAACACTGTTGCAGAGGATGACAGTCTACTGTCAGGAGACATCTACTTCTTGAAGAATACAATGGACTCAGCTCTTCTTACAGCATCTGATGGAAATGCACTGAGTGACTGGATTATAGACTCAGGGACATCACTTCATGTGTCTCCAAACAAGGAGTGGTTTACCTCTTATGTGACCACTAAAGATCATGTTCGGCTAGGCAATGGGCAGACATGTGAGATCTTAGGTGTTGGAGATGTTCAATTGAAGTTTCGGAATGGCTCTTCTTTCACGCTGAAGAATGTGAGACATGTTCCCGCAATTACAAAGAGCTTGATCAGCACAGGTTTACTTGATGATGCTAGCTACGTCACCACTTTTGGACAGAACATGTGGAAGATATCCAAGGGTTCTATGACAGTAGCACATGGAGTAAAGTGTGGAGGACTTTACATGATTTATGTATCAAATGTCTCTAAAAATGTAATCAATGCAATCGAGCAGCCGAACGTTTCTTTGTGGCATAGCCGGTTAGGACATATGTCCAAGAAGGGAATGGAAATCTTGTCTCGTTTTGGTTATTTGCCTGGCTTTTCATTTAATGATTTTGAATTCTGTGAACATTGTATGTATGGTAAGCAAACACAGCAGCCACATAAGCATAGAAGCAGTAGAAGAGATACACAGTTGGCACTTGTTCATAGTGATTTGTGTGGACCTATGCCTAACCTATCTCTAGGGGGAGCTTCTTACTTTATGACATTTATAGATGATTACTCAAGGAAAGTATGGGTTTACTTTCTCAAGCACAAGGATGAAGCGTTTAGTGTTTTCAAAACGTTTGTGACACTTGTGGAGAATCAGAGTGGCAAGAAGCTTAAATGCTTACGCACTGACAATGGTGGAGAGTATGTTTCAAAGGCCTTTCAGGACTTTTGTGAGTCAAAAGGTATAAAACGTGAACTTACTGCTCCTTACAATCCTCCTCAAAATGGTGTTGCTGAGAGGATGAATACGACCATACAAGAGAAGGTCAGAAGTATGTTGTCTAATGCATAGTTGCCAAATGGGTTTTGGGCTGAAGCTGTATCAACAACTGTTCATCTTGTAAATAGATCTCCTAGCAAGGTTTTGCAGAAGGATTCAGTGCCAGAGATGGTATGGTCAGGCAAAATGCCCTCATACAAGCATCTCAGAGTCTTTGGCTGTGAGGCATATACTCACGTTCCAAAGGAATTTAGGAACAAACTTGAGCCAAAGAGTAGAAAGTGCATCTTTCTAGGCTATGGTAATTCTGGTGAGATGGGGTACAGACTTTGGATCCCGAATCCAGAAAGGTTATCCGCAGCAATGATGTTCACTTTAATGAAGCCAAATATCATTCTAAACCAGAGAAAGTTGAGGAGATTAGAAGAGTTGTCTTCCAAGAAGATGGACATGCACGTGCAAGACAAAATGTCAGGGCTCAAGAGGAGCAAGCACAGGATAGATTGGAACCACAGGTTGTGGCTGAGCCTGAGCCACCTATTGTGCGTAGATCTGGACGTGTCACGCGACCTCCTGATAGGTTTGTTCCATCTATGAACTATGTCATGTTGACTAATTGCAATGAGCCTTCATGTTACACAGAAGCAGTGCAAATGAAGGACTCCGGGAATTGGCAATTGGCCATGCAGTCGGAGATGACAGCTCTGCGTAAAAACCAGACATGGAAGCTAGTTAAATTACCACGGGGCAAAAAGGCTCTACCCTGTAAATGGGTTTACAGGTATAAGATCACCGCTCATGATAGTCAGCCAAAGTACAAAGCAAGGCTGGTTGCCAAGGGCTTTAAGCAAGAACAAGGCATTGACTTTGATGAAGTTTTCTCTCCGGTGGTCAAAATGACTACATTGAGATGCTTTCTTGCATTGGTTGCCATATTAGATTTGGTGTTGCACCAAATGGATGTCAAGACAGCGTTCTTGCATGGTGATTTAGATGTGGAAATTTACATGCAGCAGCCAGAAGGGTTTGTTGAGAAAGGCAAGGAAGATTGGGTATGCCAGTTGTTAAAGAGTCTTTATGGCTTAAAACAATCACCGAGGGCATGGTACCATAAATTCCACAAGTTTATGCTTTCTCAAGGCTACAAACGTAGTGAGTTCGATCACTGTCTATATACAAAGAAGGCTAAGGATGGTAGTTGGTTGATCCTTATTTTGTATGTGAATGACATGTTGATTGCTGGCAAGCACTTGCAAGAAATTTGAGCTTTGAAGTCAAAGATGGCAAAATCGTTTGACATGAAAGACATGGGTGAGGCAAGTCATATACTTGGTATGCGCATTGAGAGAGACAGATCAAAGAAGTTGATTTGGTTATCTCAAACAGAGTATATTGACAAGGTTTTGCAACGTTTCAATATGGAGAAGGGAAAGGCATTGAGTGTTCCATTGCCACCATATGTGAAACTTAGCAAACAAGATTTTCCTGTGTCTGAGGAAGAACAGGTTGAAATGGATAAGATTCCATATGCGTCTACAGTGGGTAGTTTGATGTATGCAATGATTGCTACTCGCCCAGACATTGCATTTGCAGTGGGAGTAGTAAGTCGATACATGTCAAACCGAGGCAAGAAACATTGGGAGGCAGTGAAAGGAATATTGAGATACCTGAAAGCTACAAAGAGTATGCGTATATGCTATGGGAGTCAGGAGCTAAGTGTAAAGGGTTTTACAGACTCAGATTATGCAGGTGACTTAGACAACCGAAGGTCTACATTAGGGTATGTCTTTACATTGGCTGGTGGAGCAGTATCATGGCGTTCTAAATTACAAGATTATGTTACTCAATCTACTACAGAGGCTGAATATGTTGCAGCATCAGAGGCATGCAAAGAATCAATTTGGCTTAATCGACTAGTAACAGATTTGGGAATCAAAGAAGAGATGCCTGTGTTATATTGTGATAGTCAAAGTGCTATACAATTGGCTCGCAATCCAGTTTATCACTCAAAGACAAAGCATGTGGATGTGAAGTATCATTTCATCAGGGAAATGCTCGAGGATAAGCAACTTCAGCTTGTCAAAGTTCACACCACAGAAAATTCTGTTGATCTACTTACAAAAGGACTTCCCTCAGAGAGCTTTGCGCATTTTCGCAAGCAGTTAGGTGTAGGGTAGTACATCACTTCTCTACATCTCTTGTATATTAGCTTGTATAGTAGCTTCTCTCACACTTAAAGTACCACATTGGACTTTAAGTGGGAGGTTGTTGGGGTATAAAGCCCAATGTGGTCGCCCAGGTAAGTGGGCGGGCCGCCAGGTATGTACACATATTCTTTTGTTGAAACCTAATAAGAACTCACTATGCTCTACACATTACAGTAGAGCGAGTTCACCATATCGTCGTGCTCTTCTTCTTGCACTCTCTCTCGCGTCGCACTTCCGCTCGTACTCCTTCACACGCACGATGGCTTCTCCTCATAATGGGGGCCTTACAAATGTATGCTTTTACCACAAAAAATTACAAGGGGTAAATCAGGCTCCATACTTATCAATCTCCCACGTGGAGACTGATTTCCAAACCAAATCTGTGACTACTTTCCACCCTGGCTTCTTATCCTTGAATGCCGATTGAAGATGAGCAAAAGCTCAACTTCTCCTTGTTGACCACCTTTGTAAACATGTCTGCGGGATTTTCACTTGTATGCACCTTTCCTAGCTTTAGTTGTCCCTCTTCCAAAAGAGTGCGTATGAAGTGATATCTCACCTCAATGTGCTTTGTCCTTGAATGAAAGGCCGAGTTCTTTGCAAGATGGATAGCGCTTTGGTTATCACTGTACAAGACACAATTGTCATGTTTGAATCCAAGCTCTTCTAAGAATCTGTGAAGCCACAGAATTTCTTTGCTTGCCTCCGTCATTGCTACATACTCTGCTTCCGTGGTAGAAAGTGAGACCACTTTCTGCAGCTTTGAAGCCTAGCTTACTGCTGTGCCTCCAACCGTGAACACATAGCTAGTAGTGCTCCTTCGAGTATCTTTGTCACCTACCATATCTGCATCAGCATACCCTTCTAGAAAAATATTAGTTCCTCCAAAATACAAAGCATTTGTTGTTGTCCCTTTTAGATACCTAAGTATCCACTTCACAGCTTGCCAATGCTCTTTACCTGGGTTGTTCATGAACCTACTTACAACTCCCACTACATGTGCAATATCTGGCTTTGTCCAGACCATAGCATACATTAGAGAACCTACCGCTACAGCATATGGAACTTTAGACATATAGGCTATCTCCTCTTGTGTCTTTGGACACATATCCTTCGTTAATTTAAAGTGACCAGCCAAAGGTGTAGAAACTGGTTTTGCATTTTGCATTGCAAACCTTTCTAGTACCTTCTTGATGTACTCCTCTTGAGATAGTTTTATTGTCTTCTTCGTCCTGTCCCTTTATATTTTCATACCAAGTATCCTCTTTGTAGCACCTAAATCTTTCATTGAAAAAGAATTAGACAGCTCCTCTTTTAGGCCTTTGATGTCCTGCATGTTAGCACTTGCAATCATCATGTCATCAACATACAACATTAGAATGATGAACTTCCCATCTTCCAAATTCTTCGTGTAGACGCAGTGATCCGAGTTGCATCTTGTGAATCCATGATCCAACATCCATCGATCAAACTTCAAGTACCATTGTCTTGATGCTTGCTTTAAACCATACAAACTCTTCTTTAATCTGCAAACCATTTTCTCCTTACCTTTTACTTCATACCCCTTTGGTTGAAGCATGTAGATTTCCTCCTCTAAATTACCATGACGGAATGCCGTATTTACATCCATTTGCTCGAGATTTAGATCATGAGTAGCGACAAGGCTTAAGACAAGCCTAATTGAGTTCATTTTTACAACATGAGAAAATATTTCATTGAAGTTAATACCTTTCTTTTGAGAAAACCCTTTTACCACAAGCTACTTGCTCTTGTAGATCTTCGGGGAATAGGTTGAGGCTTCTCATTTGGTTGACGTTGTTGCACATTGTCACCGTTTGCAGTCCTTGAGTCGTCACCGTCCTCAAGCTCCATGTACTCATCACCTGTTTCTTTTGTTTGTTTTCTTTCCAAGTAATCTTTGTACATATTTTGTTCGTTAAAAATTACATCCCTACTCCTTAAGATTTTACCATCTTCAAGATTCCATAGGCGATACCCAAAGTCACCTTCTCCATAGCCAATGAAGAAACACTTTTTGGACTTTGCATCTAGCTTTGATCTTAGGCTTCTATCTATGTGCATGAAAGCCTCACACCCAAACACTTTGAGAAATGCATAATTCACCGGTTTACCTGTCCATGCCTCTTCTGGAACTCCCCCATCCAATGCCGTTGAGGGTGATCGATTGATTAAGTACACAGACGTACTTACAGCTTCCGTCCAAAGCTCAAGTGGTAGGCCTACATATAGCCGCATGCTTCGTGCTCGCTCCATGATTGTTCTGTTCATCCTTTTCGAAATCCCATTTTGTTGAGGTGTCCTTGGGGTTGTCCTTTGCCTCCAAATGCCATTGCTAGCATTAAAGCTTTCAAAAGCTTGGCTGCAATATTCACCTCCATTGTCGGATCTGAGGCATTTAACCTTGGTACTTGTTTCATTCTCCACAAAGGCTTTCCACCTTTGAAATATGGAAAATACGTCGGACTTATTCTTCATGACATAAATCCATGTTTTTCTAGTCGCATCGTCTATGAATGTTACATAGTACAATGAACCACCAAGTGATGGTGTACTTGCAGGACCCCAAACATCAGAATAAACCAACTCAAGTTTTTTATTTTTTATTTCATTTCCTGAATTTTGAAATTTTACTCTCTTTTGTTTACCATAAACACAATCTTCACATAACTCTAAGTCCACTTCTTTCAAACCTGGTAGAAGCTTCTTTGTTTGAAGGATTTGCATTCCTTTGGCACTCATATGCCCAAGCCGGTAGTGCCACACCGCACTGTCAACTTCTGTAGTTGCTGCATAAGCTGAAGGTTGCGCGCTAACAGTACACAAGTAAAGTATACCGACTTTTTCTCCCTTGGCAACCACCAAAGATCCCTTTGATATCTTCCACCGTTTGTTTCCGAATGCAATGTTGTGACCTTCATCATCCAATTGTCTTGTAGAGATCAATTTTTTGCGAAGAGAAGGAACATGCCTAACATCTTTAAGCTTCCACTCATTTTCGTTAGCACTTTTGACAGAAATTGTACCTTTGTCGACAATCTCACAAGTATACATACCCAAAATTAGCTTTGGTGTAATCTTGGAAATGTTGCTTGTGTGGTGTCGCATGGAATGAAGCCCTGGAATCTACTATCCAGGAATTAGACACATTGTCTAATGAGAGAATTAGAGCATCTTGCTCTACTTTACCTGCCACATTGGCCTCCGATGTTGGCTTGTTGTCTTGAGACTCTGCCTCCTTCTTCTTTTTGGACTAGCAATCCTTCTTGACGTGGCCCTTCTTGCTGCAGTTCCAACATTCAAGAACTGACTTTGTGCGTGACTTGCTCCGCCTTGAGCGATCACGACCTTTTTGGTTTTTGAACCTCTCCTTAGGTCTTCCTCTTGTTTCCACTGATAGTGTAGCACTTGATGATTCTCCTGTGCTTCTTCTTCGTATTTCCTCGCTTAGGAGAACACCCACAACATCATCAAACTTAAGAGTATTTGTGCCAGAAATAGAATTACTTACAGCCATCACAAGGCTGTCCCAACTATCGAGTAGAGATGATAGTATAAGGAGAGCTCGCACTTCGTCATCGAAATTGATTTTCACCGATCAAAGTTGACTTATGTTTGTGTTAAAGTCATTTAAATATTCTGCAACTGAACCATTCTCTGCCATCTTTAGATTGAACAAGCGCTTCATAAGAAATACCTTATTGGATGCCGATGGTTTCTCGTAGAAGTCGTCAAGTGACTTCATCAAGTCCTCCGTGGTCTTCATCTCCGAAACATTGAAGGCCACCGTTGACGCCAAGCTTAACTGGATTGTTCTCAGTGCCTTTCGATCAAGGACAATCCATGCTTCATCTGCCATTGTTGTGGGCTTCTTCGCAAGACCGCCTAGTCGCAAATAGAGGTCCTTCTTGTAGAGATAGTTCTCAATCTGCATCTTCCAATGTTGGTAGTTTTTGCCGTTGAACTTCTCAATCTTGAGCTTCCCTCCCTCCGCCATAACTCCCACTCAATTCAAGGAATCCTTTCCCTGAGATAACTTAGCTACGAGCAAACCTTGCTCTGATACCAGTTGTTAGGAAATAAGACGTAGCTAAATAGATATTTGAGTAGATTACTTAATAGAGAGAGATAGATTTCACACACAAGAGATTATAGAGTAGAGAGAGAGACAGTAAACACGATATACGTGGTTCACCCAATGTGGGCTACGTCCACGGGAAAGCAGCCACTCAATGGCTTTAGCACTTCAAAGAAGAAGTAGTTTACAAAGGGATTAAACCCCTAATAGAGCTCCCGCCTTGCTTCACTCTCACCTCCTCACACTCACCTTGTTGCATCAACTTCACACTATGAAATGTGTGTAGAAATGGCCTCCTTTTATAGGCCAAAAGGGCTGCCCTCTCTTATGAGAGGCAGCCATGTGTAACCGCCCTTGTGCGAATAAGTCCAAATCGAACCCTCCAATCCGCCCATGTGTGGCCGTCCTTGTGTAGACAAATCCGCTTTTGAATTCAGCCACCGGCCATTGAACTTGGCCACCGGCCACCAGCCATTGACTTCCGACCACCTGCCACCGGCCAACTGGCCAACCGATCGGTCATTTTTCGACCACTTTTCGGCCGTCGCCCCTGATTCTTGGCCGTGAAAATTTTGGTTTCCAATGAGTGATTTTCCTTCACTCACGATGGCTTCTCCTCATAATGGAGGCCTTACAAATGTGCGCTTTTACCACAAAAAATTACAAGGGGTAAATCAGGCTCCATACTTATCAGTACTCGAAATTTGAGGCAATTTGAGTTTTTTCACCAATCCATAATTGATGAAATTGTGAGTAGCATCCTCATCTACCAAGATGCGCACCTTGTGGCCTTGCAAAGATCCGTGCATACATACTAACTCATGTGGTCCAAAGGTTTGTTGCCACATGGAAGCTGTGAGACAACATTCATGTACCACCTCTGTGTGTGTTACTTCCACTATAGAGAAGCGTGAGGAAGACTCAAGAGGTAGCAGTTGCACCGTGTGCACTACTTTCTCCTTGCCATGAGCAACAGATTTCCCCTTGGGACAATCTTTTTTGCCATGACCGCTTCCTAAACACTGAAAACATAATTTTTCTTTCTTAGCTTTATCAAAGTCCTCAGGAGAGAGAGGACCCGTGGACCCCTTGGGTTTTTTAGATGCATCTGAATGGGCAACTATAAATTTCCCTTGGGACAATCTTTTTTGCCATGATCGCTTCCTAAACACTGAAAACATATTTTTTCTTTCTTAGCTTTATCAAAGTCCTCAGGAGAGAGAGGACGCGTGGACCCCTTGGGTTTTTTAGATGCATATGAATTGGCAACTATAAATTTCCTTTTATTATGCCCATACTGAGTGCGTGTATTACCATGTATATTAGCAGGCACGTGACTATTATGTGCTTTCTTTTCATTTGGATCATCATGAATATGTGCTTTCATCTATGGCTTCCTCAAGTGTTTTAGGATCTTGGGTCTTGACGTACTTCTTAAGCTCTGGTGTCAGACCTCATACAAACCCCCGTACTTGTTGTAAGTTATCTGAGCCTTCCAATTTGAGGATAACATCCCGATAGTGAGAGATATAATCAAGCAATGATGGGTATTGGCGCATGGAACATGTGTCCCAAGCCGTCCAATTCCGATCTGCCTCATTTGCAGGCAAAAATTCTTTGCTAAACATAGCTTCAAAAGCTGCCCAACTCTGTGGTATGATGTTCTTCTCCTTGAGAGACATCCACCATTTGTAGGCCTTGCCTTCCAGAGTTAAGCTTGTTTGCAGAGCTCTGATTGCGTCCGGAGTACGCCGTAAGGCGTGAATTCCATCCCACTTGCTGAGAAAGATATTCACTGCATCCTTATTGCAATCTCGGTCTTCTCCCTTTAAAATTGGTGGTTTGGTGTTTTTCAACAATTCATCCACCTCTTTTACAGTGAGAGTATGCAACGTATCAGCATTTGGGCCTTGGCCTAGGTTAGAAGGGCCTTGCCCTTGTGTAGCAACGTGCTCATGCATGTGCGTGTCATAACAGGACCCTTGGACTGTTGTTGCATTAATTGAATAATTTAGTAACATTGGCATTTAAAGCTTTAAAATTTTCATCCATGATTCTCATGCGTGTCTGAAGTGCACGAAATTCTTGAATATCGAGCAATTCATAAGTGTCGTCACCTGCCGTAGCATCGCGGGTACTCTCCTTGAGAGGATCCGGCCGCAGGCCATCATTGGCAGGATCAGGCGTACTTTGCTCAAAATCAAATGTCATATTGATATCCGAATCCATGGTGACACAATACGATGCAAGTAGTCGTCAGAAAAAATACATGAGATCGAGAGCACTTGCAAAGCGTAATTAGCCTTGCTAATTCTGTCAAAATCGTTAGTATCCCGATGGAAATCAATGCGAATTGTTCGCCGTATAGGGAATTCCGCAATTCCTTGGTAGCCGATTTTGCAAGGTAATTGTACTTTGAACTCCCGTCAAAATGGTTTTCTTAAATCACCGAGTTTCTGTCGGTAATACACAGAGAATTAGGCGCTCGAAGTTTGTGCTGACCGTGTTGGGATGCCGCACTTCTCCAGGCCTTGCCGAATCCGCACATGAGGAAGGGGGTGGGGTACCCCACTGTGGGTACCGCCCCTTGTAGTTGAAAATAGGGTGTGGCCACTAACCCCCAAGGGGGTTGGACGCCCGTGTAGTGGGAAATTAACACACACACAAAGCTGCTATGGCCGCTCAGAGCAGCGCGCGAGCAAAGAAATCCGCCATGGTGGTCACTGTGGTGAGCTAGGGGCTTCGGCCTAATGTCGTGAAGTGCTCCCCCGCCCAGCGCACAGTCATAGAGCCCGCGAGGGTCGATTTTGACGCAAGTCCGCCTCGACGGCTCCTCCTTGCAAGGGGGGTTGCCCACGGGCTGCTTGCCCTGTCATCCTCCTCAGAGAGGTGTTCCACGACTTGGTGACCCCGACATGCAACTTGCTCATGCAAGGTTGCGTGGCTCCCCTCCTCCACGGCTGTGCCTTTCCCAAAAAAGAACCAAGCTCTTGATACCAATGTTAGACAAGGGGAACTAGAACCTAGGAGTCCACCACCCAACCACCCACTATATAGCATAGCCCCTGGCCCTTTGCCCTAGTTGGACTCCCTTTCCACACTGCCTAGCCTGGCCCTGCCCTTGTCTAGTCGGGCCTTGCTGGTGTCCTGACAGATGGGGCATAGTCCTAACCTAGGATTCCTTGTCATATCACCGTCGGTCCCTCTGTAGTGAGCGTGTGGTAGGGTTTGAGAGGGCTTGGTAACAAGAGTGCCCTCCCTCAAAAATCAACGTGAAGGTACACAAAGTGTCCAGCTCACACGGAGACACCATAAAACAGAAGAGTACTGTCACGAATGACCTCATCAATCACAATTAATTGCTCATTGAGATCTTGTTACGAGACTCGGCACCCTCCTGTTGTAGTGGTTAGCTGCAATTGGGATAGCTGGGCGTAATGGTTAATTATGTGCTATCTATTTATTTTACTAATTGATCTTGTTGGGCTTCATAACGACCCAAAATATGGTATGTCGGGCGTCCACTTTCAATTCTAATGCTTAATCATTGCGGATTGTGAAGGCAAGAAGAAAGAGGCAAAGATTGGAGAATCGGAAGTTTTTGACTTCGAAAGAGTCGGAAGATTTTTTTTGCAAGCGAGCAATTGCCTTGTCATGAAGAACGACATCGAAAAGTTTAAGTAGAGAGGAAGATTGCAGGAAAGAAAGAAGGGCTAGATTGCAACACCTACGGCCTTTTGTCACACAAGAGCTTACAGATGTGTAACTACCGCATCTTGTAGCCAACAAGAGGTTCGACATAAACAAAGAGTAGCAAGGTTGTGGGAATTCCCCCTTGCTTGGCAAAAAGCAACACTGTCGACCTCTGCAGAAGCGAGCCTGGACTGCATTGAAGGAATCGCCCTGGCATGGGGGGTGTTTTACTGGGCATACACGCTGGCTGAAACGCCCTCTGCAAGTCGCCATCGATCTCCCCCTCTCTGCTCGCGCTGTCGACGGTATCCTGCACGCCATGCACAGTAGGCTCCACACTTTATTAAAAAGTGTGGCCTTACTTAAAAGCTTGGCCGGCCATCCAAATTAAGAAGCCAATTAGCCCCCTTTAATAAGGACCAATACACACCCAACTCCAATTCTCTTGGTCGATTTCCGCCAACCCAATCATTAAAAGACCTTAAGCCACCGACTCCCTCGGCCACACAAGCACTCTCTCTTGTTGTTCAAAGGAAAATATGGGCTGTCCATTCCTCATCAACCATATCTGAATACATTTGGTGGTTCAATTTTTGTTATGATAATTTCCAGAATCATGATCTCATCAAAGATAGCCGATTGTATGAACCAAAGTTTACAGTGAAAGCTAAAATTACCATTACCTTTTTGGGGATACGGGAGGTCGGGCGTTACAAAATTCGACCGGCTAGCTGACGCACCGTCAGACCGTCTACTCTCTGGCAATTTCCTAGCGCATCGCCATTCCGGACTGGATGCCACCGCTATTTCTCAGCTAAGTACACTACATTTCTGTTATTTATTTTACTCTTTTATTCTGCATATTGTACCTGTAAATATCAATAAATAGCCCTTTTTAAGCATTATTCCTAATAATTATTTATAAAAAAATAAATAAATAAATATATATATATATAAAAGCACGCAATCATGGCACACCTTCCTCAGGCACCCACGATTGTAGAGCAACTTCAAAATTTGCAGCAATCACTCACATATGAACGCATGCGAAGGCAAGAACTTGAAGATAAATTATTGCATTCTGCACGCACCGAATCTGCACCAGCACCCAAGAAAAACAAAATTAGCAGAAAAGCCTTCACTTTCAAAGATTTTGATGGCACTAAAGATGCTAGCACGGTTCTAGCATGGGTTAGCCAACTAGATGACTATTTTCATGATGAAGACTTTCCCGAGTGTGAAATGGTAAAGTGTGCATCAAATCATCTCACTAGCACCGCTGCATTGTGGTGGAACGCCACTAAACAACAGGGAAGATGACCACGCACCTGGAATGCATTAAAAAAGTGTTTTTACCCCAATTTTTGTCCACACAGTACAAAGCTAAAGCACGACGTCAATGGGATTTAATTCAACAGGGTAGAAATGAAGATGTACAGGGTTACACTGACCGTTTTTGGAATTGTCTAATTCAGTTGCAAGCTATTGAACATGTTAGTCGCAGGAAATTGAAGTGAAAAATACATATCAGGCTTGGCACTACAAATTAGTGCTGAGGTAGATATGTTCGAACCAGATTCTCTATCAAAGGCCATTAATTTGGCTCTCAACGCAGAAAAGAAGAAAGGTGGACATTCCTCTCACACTGATCAACCTACTAACACTAACCGCAACAAGAGACCTCCTTTCTCTCCTAATTTTGACAGAAGCAAACACCAAAGCCGTACCTTTTTCAAAAGACGAAGATTTGACAATCCTCCTACCACTGCTCAACCTCATACGAGCAACAACAACAACAACAACACTCAGCAACGAGGCAACCAACATCCTTCCAACCAGCGTTCTCCTCCAAATTCTAATGGTAACAAAAAGGTGAAGTGTTTTAAATGCTTTCAGTATGGTCACTATGCAGATAAGTGCCCAAATGGTCATGCTAAGGGCAATGGTCAATCCAATAGCCATTCAAATGGAGTCAACAGGAATTCAAATCAGAAACCCTTCAACAACAACCGCCCCAACGGAGCTACTCTTAACCTCATCGAAGATGCTATACCCGACGACAACGAAGTGGAAGTTAACTACGGTGAGGGATATGATCCTGATTATGATAACGATGACAATTCATCCTCGGGTACTCCTATATCTCCTCACACTTTTTTTAAAGTGCAAGGCACTATTAAGGGTGAAAATGTCACCATTCTGCTAGATGATGGTAGTAGCCATGATTTCAATTCCACACGATTGGCACAACAACTATCACTCTCTGAAATTTCATCACCTCACAAGGTCAGAACTGTTTTTAATAATCAACGTTTTAATTGTAAAACTCAAGTCACTGTTGAAGTTTGCATTGGTGAATTCACACAAGCACGTACATTTTTGGTAGCACCATTGCATGGTCTCGATATGATCTTGGGAATGCTATTTCGTCATGAATTTGATTTGTTGATTAATTATAAAACACGTACAATGTCTCTCATTCATAATAATAAAAATTTATCCATCCAAGCAACACTGGCACATCAAAAATATCCACTCCTCTCTCACACTCAAGCCAAACGAGCAATTCGAAAACAGGGGAAAACATACCTAGTCTTGATAAATCAAATTTCTACTGAAACGGAAACTTCACATAACTCCACCCATGATGAATTTCTCTCATAATTTAAAGATTGCTTCATGCATGATCTGCCCTCTGGAATTCCACCATCACGCCCAGAAGACCACAAAATTGACATCATACCGGGTAGTGAACCTCCTTGTAGAGCACCTTATCGTGTAAATCCTACCGCACATAGGGAAATACAAACTCAAATCACTGATTTACTTGACCGAGGCCTAATTCGACCTAGTAGTTCACCATACGGAGCTCCAGTACTTCTTGTTAAGAAGAAAAATGGAACCTTTCGTATGTGTATTGACTACAGGGCTTTAAACAAGATCACCATTAAGAATAGGTTTCATATTCCTAGAGTGGATGATCTACTAGACAAACTGAAAGGGGCACACATCTTTAGCAAAATTGACCTTAAATCAGGGTATCTCCAAGTCAAAATGTTTGAACATGATGTCTACAAAACTGCTTTCAGAACACAAATTGGACACTATGAATTTCTTGTCATGCCATTTGGTTTGACAAATGCACCAGCTACATTCACACGCATGAAGAATCGAATTTTCATTGACCATCAAAATTTTGTGATTGTATTTTTTGATGACATTTTGGTATTCAGTAAATCTGAAGAAGAGCATAAGCAACATTTAACACGTGTATTTGATCTGCTTGCACAAAATCGCTTGTATTTGAATCTTGAAAAGAGTTCATTTTTCCAATCTGAAATTGAATATTTGGGACACATTGTATCGGGTAAGGGAATACATGTCGATCCAAAGAAAATTGAAGCCATTCAATCTTGGCCTAGACCCAAAAACTTGCATGAGTTACAATCTTTTATTGGTCTTTGTAGCTATTACAGGAAATTTGTTCGTAATTTTGCTTACAAAGCACATTATTTGACTCTCTTGTTGAAGAAAAACACGCCTTATGAATGGATTAATTTGCAAGAAAGCTCATTTAATGCACTCAAACATGCTTTGACTAATGCACCTGTATTGCAATTGCCTGATTTTGAAAGACCATTCTTTGTGGTAGTCACTGATGCTAGTGGAAAAGGTATCGGTGCAGTCCTCATGCAAGATAACCATCCAATTGCTTTCGAAAGTCGTAAATTCAAACCGTCTGAAACAAAGTTCAGTACTTATGATAAAGAGTTGACTGCTATGGTACATGCATTGAAAATTTGGAAACATTATGTAATGGGTACTGACTTGATCATTAAAACTGATCAACAAAGTATCAAATATTTACTCTCTCAGCCCCTAATAGACGATTTTATTCAAAGTTTTCAGCCCAACATTCAATACCAACCTGGTAAAGAAAACGTTGTAGCTGATGCTTTGAGTAGAAGACCCTCACTTAATCATCTATCAACCATTATGGGAACTTCATTTGACACTATGCCTGACACTTATGCACATGATGATGACTTCAAAACGACATGGTTGCACATGCTTGATAATTCTGTACACACATTTCTCGAATACACTATTCAAGAAAACTTCCTTTATTTCAAACAAAAATTGTGTGTGACTAAACCTTTCTGTACATTAATTATTGAAGAATTGCGCAAACCTCCTTACGTTGGATATAGAGGATTTGCTGCAACTTTTCAAAATTTATGTTGAGATTTCTATTGGCCTACTATGAGAATGGATGTTAAACAGTATGTGTCAACTTGTTTGATTTGTCAAAAAATCAAAGCAGCTAACAGGTAAGAAACTGAGACTTTTACACCCTCTCCCCATTCCTGAAAGACCTTGGGAACATATTTCAATGGATTTTGTTAGTGGTTTCCCACTCACAACGCACAAACATGACATGATATGGACTATTATTGATCGTTTCTCTAAACAAGCGTACTTTGTTCCGTGTAAGAAAACACTCACAACACATCAAGCTGCACTTTTGTTTCTTAAGACTGTTTTCCCACATCATGGTTTGCCTAAAGTGATTATTTTTTATCGAGATTCAAAATTTTGTAGTGCTTTTTGGACTATTGTGTTTGAAAATCTTGGCACTACACTTGACTTCACTTCTGCATGTCATCCTGAATCTAATGGTCAAACCGAAGTCACCAACCGCACTATTATTGACTTGTTAAAGGCTTACGTTTCTTCTCAACCTAAGAAATGGGATGATTACCTTCATATTTTGCAATTTGCCTACAACAATACCACTCACACTGCCACGGGTAAGTCTCCATTTGAAATTGTCTATGGTCACTCACTTCCTACTCCTGCTTCACGCTTTTCTAATGTTGTGCCTGCCCGGCCGCTGATGATTTCACTACTGACTTTCATGATATTTATGCAAGTGTGCATTCTGCCATTAAACACTCACAAGAAGTTTACACCAAGCATGCTAACAAGCACCGCAAGGCACACCAATTCAAAGAAGGTGATCATGTTTTACTTCGCATCGAAAAACGCAGGATCAAAAGCGTTGATATTGATGTCTTTGTTAAGTTTGCTCCTTGTTTTTATGGACCTTTCAAAATTTCAGTTGTCATTAATGATGTTTCTTTTTGTTTAGAACTACCTGCACATTGGCACATTCACAATGCCTTTCACATTAGTCTTTTACGCCCATTCCGAGGACCCCTACCTACACACCACATTTATGAAGACCCACCTTCACTTGTAGACCAAGAAGAGCAACTCATCCTTGATAAAATAGTTGACCATGAGACCACCACTAAACGCACTGGAATGGTTTATAAACGTTACCTTTTGACTTTCAAGGGCCACCCTAGAGAGGATGCCAAATGGATGCCTGAAAAGTTTTTTCGCAACTTTCTCGACCTTCTCCACACTTTCCATCACTCACGGTCCAGTTGATTTCTCTATTGAGCAACTGAGAACAGTTGCTATCCGTGGTGGGAGGGATGTTACGAGACTGGGCACCCTCCTGTTGTAGTGCTTAGCTGCAATTGGGATAACTGGGCGTAATGGTTAATTATGTGCTGTCTATTTATTTTACTAGTTGAGTTGATGATGATTTTGTAGAGTGGAATGCGGGGAGTTGATGAACAGGCGACGGCAATTACTCTTGGCCATTTTATATTTGCACAGTACCTTAGAACATCATTTCAATAAGCCACTATGGCTCTGTAAATAGTTGTAGTGGGAACTCCCCTTATGGGTCATGCAAGAACTAATGAGCTTCACTCATTTACAAAAGTAAAGTGGTTGTAAAAAGAGGAGCCTCAATTTTTGGCACCTTAAACTCAAAATAATATATTAAATACCAATGCCACAAGAGAGGTGCTGTGGAGTTTGGAGCTAGATTTAGGCCTTTCTCTTGCAGATTCTCTTCTCTACTCTCTTATGCTATGGTTATTTGCTATGTACTCTCTAATCTAGTCTCCATCTCTTACACATCTCTTACACTCTCTTACAAGCTTGTCTATGTCAATTCTATGTTTACTGTGTGTGTGTGTGTGTGTCATAGTCTAGGTGAGTGTGTGTGCTTGGAAATTGGAAGAAGAAGTGGACATATTGATGGTGATTGCTTGGAAGCTTGTGTTGAATATTTTAAGCGGTCGATCTCCCCCTCTTCTCCCAACAGATCTTTAATCTTTACAAGAAATACATACATATCATCCTCTTCACGCTGCGTAACCTTGGACTCTAACTACTTATGCAAGTAAGCAATTTTAAAAGCTAGTCTATCCCATGTCTATTTTTCTATTTGTGTTTAGCGAATGTGTTGAGTATTGTTGTGAATTCGCAAAATGCTTGTTCAACTGCATGCTACTTAGTCTTGTTTCTTTGAAATTAGACCTCTTATAGCAATACAGAGACAAAACCACCAAACTTCACGTCAATAGGTTTATTCTCTATCACAAGCTTAATGCTAGAGGCAAAATTCGGATAAGAATATGGCAAAGCATCAAGGATTGTCTGCACAAGAGTACTATCAAGAATGACTATATCGATGAAAATTAATAGCTTATTGAGATATTTAATCTCTACAAGAAAAACATATATATCTATAATGAAAATAGAATTATATTTATTTGTTACAATTGACATGTGACAAAAGCTTGCTCGATGTATAGACCATGCGAAAGGATATCACATTTATGTACATTTTATTATTTAAGTGCTCTTTATGAGCTATGGTAATTATTATGTCCGGGTGGACACTTTGTATCCATTCTGAGCATTTAAGAAATCTATAAATATATACGTGCAAGAGGAAAATACTCACTCTTGCACGTGCACCTAGTGTCTGTGTTTTCTCTTCTCTCCTCTCTCACCATGCCAATGTAGCACTCCACTCTAGGAGGTGCATCTGCATTTGCTCCCCTGCTCTCTGTCATGTATAGCTTTGATTACGTGCTTGTGGGATTCGTTATGTATGCAGATTTGTCATTTTATGGCTTGTACTATGTTATTTTTGGTATTTTGTAGGGCCCTCTGTGCTCCCTGCTGTTGCAGTGGTATTAGAACACATGTCCGACAATAAAATCTTCAGATCTGCATACCTGAACAACCGTGTACACATAGAATCCACGACAAGACCCATACAAGATAGGCAAAGAGGGAGGGGGGAAGAGTGTGCAAGTGCACCTCCTAGACTGGAGTGCTACACAAGCACCGTAAGAGAGGAGAAGAATGACACTAGGTGCAATTTCCTCCCATGCAAGAGTGAACATTTTCCTCTTGCACATATTCATTTATAGATTTCTTGAATGCTCAAAGTGATTACAAGTGTTTGTCCGCACATGAGGTGAGCGTAGCTCATAAAGAGCACTTTAATAATTGAATATCCATAATCTTGCTATTCCTTTGCATAGTCCATAGCTTTTGCCACCTGTCAGCTTGCTCTTTCAGAACTTGGGTTCTTGCTCTCAATATTTTTGAAACAAGCCTCGGGAGGGGAAAATTTGATGCATCTCGCACGCTTCCAAATGGTTCCCTCATGGAGGTTTTCAAGGTTTATCCACTCGATGTTATATTTCACAATTTAGATTTTCTTGATGATATAAAAAGTAACAAGAGATATAAAGGGCACTCTATGTGGATTGTGCAGGCCATAGGTGAGAGTGTAAAGCAAGATTATGGCAGCATAGATATTTGTGTGCACTATTTAGCTAATGGGCTTGTGGCTGGTCTAATGATAAAGGCTTTGGACTCTCAACCTACAAGAGGGACACCTTGTGCTCACGTGGTGTTTACGTTGCTAGGGCTCTTGCCCTTGAAGACTCGAGTGCATCCTCCTCCTGGGGTGGGTCATTTGAGGAGGACGTTCCTAGCTGGTTGCTACTAGGAGCTCTCTCCATTGATCCCAGCATTTGGTGCATCAATTAGGTGGCCATGGTGATGCCTATGCATGGCTCTTGCCCGATGGTACGCGGCCCTTGCTCAACCATGTTTCATGGCTAATATTTGGAAGGAATAAGCACCTCCTGGTATGGTGTGTTAAAAGAAAAAGAATTTTAATGATGTAGGAACACTATCAAGGCCTTGTGACTAAGTGACACCCATATTAAATGCGGGGTGGAGTAATGGGATTGACGGTCGGGGTTGCGGGGCGAAATCTCGAGGCGCACTAAACCTGGCCAGCGGGAAAAACGAGGCACGCCGTCAAAAAGACGAGGCGCATGAAACATGGACAGTGGGAAAAACAAGGCGTGGTGGCCCAAGACCTGGCCGTCTGAGTTTAGGGTCACATAGGCTAACCACCTCACCCGCGCACGCATTGTGTACTCACAACCCTTTTTACAACATTATATTATAAAATAAAAGGCAATTCCCAGGCTGTCTAGGTTTAGTGCGTGTCCAGGTTTAGTTTTTGATTGATTTTTGGGGCTGTGATCTTCTCGGCTTTCGCACGTGAGCTTATCCCATTACCTCCCCCTCTTAAAGATAGGTGTTGCTTAGTACGGAAAATGTGTGTGCGCGTGTGGCAGGGGAAGTTTTGAACTCAAGACGTTATATGTAGAGAGAGAGAGAGAGAGAGAGAGAGAGAGAGAGAGAGAGAGCTTTTGAATGGCAACGTCAGAACTCAGAAGTAGACGGTGCTGATGGAGGACGAGCAATCTGTTGCATCTTTTGATCCTGTAAGCTCTCTTCACGAACTGCAATGCATGAATGCACCCGCCCCCCACAATCACCCTATGTACCCTCTGGAGAAGGTAGTATGCCCTGCCATGACGGAATGCACTATAATGCCTCTTGACAAGCGACACAGACACGATTCTTCATCGCGTCTTATGAGCTACCGTGTGAAAATTCATATGCAGGGTTTGACTCGTGTACGAAAATGGTGCGTGCTATGTCATCCTGTTTGGCATGGCATTTGGCAACACTCTTTTACTCATGAGTTCTATGGCATATGAAAAGACTGCATTTATGGAAATCTGACAACCGAAGAAAAACCATTCGAACAGAAGCTAGACATTGATGTGGATTGAATGGAAGAAAGTAAGAAAGGGTGTGATTTTTGACAAATTCTCTATTAGAATATCTGATTGTTGTCGACCCATGCTCAGTCTATCCGTACTGGTTTTCTTTTGGAGAATTGCAAGACGAGTCTCCTCCTGGGTTGATTTGCCCAAAGAGGAAGAAGCACTCGTGTGTTTGAGGCCAAGAGCCCTCACAAAGCAACAAAGGGGCCGCCTCTTGACAAAGTTCGAGGGAAGTTGAACCCACAAATTTCAAGCACATTCCTTCACCATTTGACAAGCTCATTTGGGCTTACTTGCACTTATTTGAGAGGTTAGTGAAGCTTGTGCCATTTTAAGCAATGAAGAGTGCAGGCTCTTAGATTGCAGTTTGGACTGTCGACATAGTCACATTTTTGTGTAATTTGGCACTGAAGTGCATGCATTTTCACCTCGTGGTGAATGTTTTTCGCATCACGGTGCCCATGATATGTTCATCAAGCTCTTCAATATTGTGCTCATTGTTGCCAATCTTTGTAGGACACAGTTATGGAGATCTTCAAACTTGTTTGGGTTCGAACCTCAAAAGGTGTGCTGCCTTGTTCTTCAGCAAAAGTTTTGTTTCGAAAGTGTTCAATGTTACGTGTTTTGATTGGCAAGCGCACTCTGCAGAAAAAGAACAGAAGCAAGAAGAGGGGGCTCTAGAGGCAGAAGTATGGTAAATTCAGATAATCACCTCGTCGTTTTGATACCCGAATGTTTGGCTACATGCAACTTCTTCATAGTGTGCTTGTCTTTTAGGCTGGACCGCTTTTGACAAAGAAGAAGAGAGCCACGACAGGTACAAACAGCATGCCACTAGTGAGGAGCATTTTAACTATTTTGCTCATCTTGAACTGCACATGCACCTTGGCAATTTCTTGTTCTATTAAGAAGCACACAATGAAGAAACTTTTTCCTCTCATTTCCATGTTGATAATCACTTTAAGGTCAATAAAAGCTAAAGGATGGGGGAGTATGAAACAAAGTGCTTCTTTTTGTTAATGTCATTTTTCATTCTTGGTTTTCTTCAGCAAGTAGATCTTTGAACGATAAAAGCCAAAACCATTATTTGTTCTACAGATTTCTGTTCTTCAATTTTGCTCATTGGCTTGGCTTTTTTTTAAAAAATGTAAATAATTGCATTGACAAAGATTACGGTTTCTCTTTTGGTGTTTCTTTTCATTGACCCTTCTCACGCAGCTCTGAAAGTTGTACATACATTAAACATTACTTAATGGGTGCCAATTTGATTATAAAAACTGACCAACAAAGCATTAAATATCTACTATCCCAAACTCTACTCAATGATAGACACATTGAATGGGCGAGTTTCATTCAAAGGTTTCACCCTGCCATTCAATACCAACCTGGTAAACAGAATGTTGTAATGCTGTCAAGGTATTTGTGTATCAGGAATTGTGTCTCATTCTCTGTAAGAAATGTTTTGCAGCCAATGCAAATTCTTTGAAGTTAAGCTGTGAGCTGCTGAGGCTTTTTGTCTCAGGTATTTCCATGTTAATAAGCATGCTCAGTTTGTATTTCATAGGGAAGTATGTTCTTAGGATATGGAAGCATCTTGCAATCATCAACCTGATTATGCCTTTGGAATCCCCCTGCAGAAGCAATACAACGGGCTGCCCTAATTGCCGAGGCTGAAGGTATGGTAACAATTGAAGCTACCCACCTGGAAAGAATTTTGCCACAACTCCTCCTAGACTTTTGATTCTCTCTTCACAGGTTAAAGAGAATTATCGAATGTTATGTATCCCAATAAGTTTTTACCTCATTTTGGCAAAGTGCAGCTGACATACAGGTAACATTCTTGGCAATTCCAAGAGACTCGAGAACATTGGGTCCAGTTTTGCTACTACTCGTTATAGATGAGGACGAATTTCTTGCTTTCATTACAAGAAGAAGTTCACTTTATGTATATCATGTTTTTTCCTTGCGAACACATCGATTCTTATTTCATACACCGGGTTGGTGTATGATTATTCACTCTGACAAGAAAATTAGTTTGTTATCTTCACCAAATCTTGCTCTTGCTTTATTTATGTTTTGCATTGTAGATCATGCCTTTTTGGTTTGAGGCCAAGGTTGGGTGGGTAAGAACTTGAGTTCAATCCAAGAGGCAGCTTGAAATCTTGCGATTGTAAGACTAGCTTTCAGTGTTTGACAAACACTCGACATTAATGCTTAGTTAGCAGTGCCTAAAACATTTCATCGTAGAGTTTTTTTGTCTTTTGCTAAAAACAAGTGGTTATTTGAGAGTAGTAAAATGCTGGGATGTTAGGTGTGATATCAAGCTTGAGATTACAATGGATCTAATCCTAATTTGGGCAGCTTGATTCGGTTATTGATGTGTCATTTGCATACTGCTCTTGTGCCGAGGCTTTTGAATGGGTCAGAAAATCATTTGCTACAACTACATTGTTGGTGAGTGTTCTTTCTATTAGATAACAAAGGAGAGCGATTTCCTGGTTTCTTTGATTGCACTTTGTAATTGGACTATTCTCTAACCCTAAAATGAGCTCTTGTATGCCAAGAACCCAGGGAGAATGCTAGAAATGGTGCTCTACGAATGAGTATCTTCTGAGCATGGTCATTTAAATTATGTGTATGGTTACAGAAATTTCCTGGTTTCCTCATAACCCACAACTATTTTGCAATTGGGTTAGTATTTGCTATGCAACTCGGTCAATTTTTGCAAATTTTTGAGGCATAGAAGGTTACACACTTGCTTTTTCTGATGTGTGATGTGATATCTAAATGTTTGGCATCGGCTAACTATTGTGAAGGTGAATTGATATGGTGATCATGCCAAGCTGGTGATAAAGCATTATCAGGTTTTCTTTTCAAGATATGCAAGTATTCTCTTTCAAGATTGAGGTGGAGAGTGTATACATGAATGTCAGACAGATGATGATGGGCATCCTTGCATCGTGCAGGCTAGTAGGATTGGGTGATTACGTAGCACGGTGGCGATGAAGCCGAAACAGGATATCTTTTGTGGCCTGTGAAAAAGATGAAGTCCCTTACACTATGCAAATAGTGTATGAGCTCAGGCCACGGATCATTTGTGTGTTGGCTCCTCTTGTGGTGTGGAGTCTATGAACTCTTGGATGACGGCCTTTCCTATGCTGCCCACTTCCCTCTCCGTGCATGTCTAACTTCGGCTAATGCAGTTGCTTTTTTCTTCAACTGTGGGGCTGTAGTTCTGCGATCAATGTTAAATAGATCGCTCGTCCCACTGCCATGAACTTTCTTATGTTCCCCCATAGGACCCCCTATTTTTGAAGACACTAGTAAGAGCCGAGTCTTTTCTTAGGGGCAATGCACTAGCTTGTGGCCAGGTCTCTAGAAATTAGTGCAAGGCACCGCATACAAGGGAGGAATTCATGCGACTTTTCTTAGTTCTCTACTTAATGCTTTTTTTATTTTTCCATACACACAATTATGATTGATTCAGCAAAGAATGTACAATGAACCTCAAGCACCACATGTGCCTTGAGGGCATAACAATTCCAAAAAGGGACTCAGTAGCTCATAAGGAATTTTCTTTTTCCAAGCTCAGGCTCCTAGTGGGCACCATCCGAGCTTTTGATGCAATTTAGTGCATGTTTCCGTTCTTCGGCGTGCTTAGTAGACCCAACTCTTGACCCATTCTTAGCTCTCTACTTAACTCTTAACTTTGAGGTTCATTGTAGCTCTTTTTTATTAAGATTGCAAGAACTTAGATGTATGTGAACATGTTCTATAAGTGACTTTTTTTAAAAAGAGATTGGGAAACAAATGTAAACTCTCTCTTAGAGTCCTTTCACAAGAAATAGAAAGGAAAAAAATTGGTCATCATTAAGTTGCCATGTGGCACTTGTGGACAAGCTTCATTCACAGGTTCACAATAGTTCCCAAGATTTTAATGCTTTACTAAGGCCTTATGTAGGCCGGCCCACAAAATTGTCAACACTAGAAAACCTGTCTGAGTAAACTAGGTGTACACATGGCAAGCCTGCAAGTAATAAGTGTTTTCCCAAATCACAACTAAGGATCTACATCCCTTGATGGAGGTCCTTTATGCATAATCTAGAGAGTAAGCCAAGTTGACAAGTCATCTTTGTTGTCCTTTTGGTTACCTATGCCATTGCCTAATGCTTGTGGTTTCTCTTTCTGTGTTTCTACATCTTCAAGCTTATCAATCAATTCACTTTCAAGTTTGTTGCTTGTTACTCCTTCAACTTTGATGTATTGTAGAACTTATCATTGTGCATGGTTGTTATCTTTTGCACACAAAATTGTCCATAAGTTGGTCAAACCAAAAAGATGTATGGGAGGATAGTACATTCTCTTTCACATTATTTTTTTCAAGCATGCATTAAACACATTCTCATAGCTCTTA
Source organism: Adiantum capillus-veneris (assembly GCF_014529385.1). NCBI lineage: Eukaryota > Viridiplantae > Streptophyta > Polypodiopsida > Polypodiales > Pteridaceae > Adiantum > Adiantum capillus-veneris. The sequence continues at coordinate 96,726,735 of NC_140934.1, forward strand.
TTAGTTGCTTCAAGTGGAGATGTTGATTCTTTATTCTTTTAGCAGTTTTTAGCTATGTTTTTTTATGCACTTGATATGGGTTAGCCCACTTTAGAACCCAAATTGAGTGCACTTAATATGGGTTAGCTCAATGTAGAACTTATGAACTAGCAAGATTTAAGTAGGAGAAGACCCTTGAGGATATTTTGCAAAAAGAGAAGGCTAAAACAAAAGAAGATATTGGTTGAGAACTTCACTCAAAATTTTTAGATACTTGCACAACAACTTACTAGCTAATCATAGGTCAACACCCAAGCATTTTTTAGAGTATTATAAGGGCTTGCACTTAAATTTTAAAAGAGTAGTAATAGAGAAAGACATACATAACAATAATGACTTCAATGAGATTGAAGGGTGTGTGAATGTGGTGCGTGTGCAAAGAGGGAGAAGGAGAGATAGAGAATTTAGGATGTGGGTGCTACAATAATTTGTGAGAGAGTCCCTTATTCTTCTATCTAATAAAGAATAAGGTGTGTACAAGTGATGGATGGTCGGACGTCTCTGGCACATCCAGCCAGGGTAAGAGACACACCGCCTTTACCCAACAATCTCTCACTTAAAGACGAATATGCAGATAAGTTGTACTACTATAGAAACTAGTAGTATGTACTGAGAGGGCAGAGGAAGGCATGCGAACGCGGAGTGCAAGAGTGCTACGCAATGTAGGAGAGCAGTACACTTAGCGTGGGGTGGAACTTGAGCGGATAACTTACACAATTCCTTATTGCTTTTGTATTAAAAGAATAAGGTTAGTGAAATGGGCGACACTCGGCCAGTATGAATTGCACCATTACAATCTCCCACTTGAAGGGCATAGTGGTCGAAGTGGCCTATGATAATACAAACATGTACAAATGTGAAGCGTCATGAGGCTTCACCTTACGCCCATCATCTCAATGCAATGTGCGAACCGCTCTACAGCTACGCTCTTCGTAGCATCTACAAGATTGTCTCCTACTAGACGACTAAGCTTCAGTGGTGGAAGACGAAGTGCAATTTTGGAGATATGATCTCTAAGAAACTGTCACTCCAACAAACAAGAAAATGTAGATAGATGGGGATCTCTTAGTGTCCACACAACCCGTATAATCCAAATCAGTGTATCCAACTATGGATGCATCACTTTACAAAAACGTAAGCACTTGCTGGATGACCCTTGATGTATATCAAGATGTGCTTCACTGCTTCCCAATGCTTTTTGCTTGGATTTTCCATATACTTGCCGATCACTCCCACTGCAAATGCAATATCTGGTCGGGTGCTAACCATAGCGAACATGAGACTGTCAACTGTCCAAGAATATGACACCTTTTTCATCTTTGTCTTTTTAACATCTGATTTGGGGCAATCATTCTTGCTAAGTTTTACATATGCAACCATTGGGGTACTCATTGCTTTCTCCCTTGGCATGTTAAAACGTTGCAAGACCTTATGAATATACTCTTCCTGTGATTGTTCAAGTATTCCACGCTTACGATCTCTCTTGATATGCATACCAAGAAAATGATGTGCATTAGTGCAATCTCATCTTTGGACTTCCCAGCTATAAGCATATAATCCACGTATAATATCAAATGATGAGGAAACTATCATTCAATCTCTTTGTGTACAAGCAGTGATCCTCTTGGCTCTTTACATAACCTTGGGTTTGAATGTACTTGTTAAACTTGATGTACCACTGCCTTGAACTTTGCTTTAGATCATACCAAGCTTTCTTTAGTCTAGATACTAGTTCTGTCCTTGTTGGCTTCTCAGCTTTATCTCAAAACTTTCTGGCTGCTTCATATAGACATCTTCTTCAAGATCCCCATGAAGAAATGTTGTCTTCACATCCATTTGGACCAATTGCACATCTTTAGTGGCCACTAAACCAAGCACAAGATGTAGTGTAGTCATCTTGACTACTAGAAAAAAAATCTCGTTGAAATCTATGCCTTTCTTCTGCTTCAAACCTTTTGTAACCAATCTAGCCTTATACTTAAGCTCGGGATCTTTTGTTGTGTACTTCTTCTTGTATACCCATTTGCAAAGCAATGCCTGTTTATCCTCTGATAACTTTGTCAATTCCCAAGTATCATTTGCTAAAATTGAGTTATACTCAAATTGTATACCTTGCTCCCACTTCACGCTATCATCCATTTGAAAAGCTTCTTTGTAACAAGTGGGCTCATTGCAGTCAGCGACTAATATAGTGTCCAATCTTTGTTCAAACCGCTCAGGGACACGAGATGCACGTGTAGATCTCCTCACTATTTGACTGCTGGATTCTGCTCTTTTTGGAGCACTACTAGTGGTAGGAATATCACCAAAAGACTGAGAGGGTTTTCTTAAATTTGTGGAAGCTACATCTTCAAATCTAACTTTTCTATATTCGACCTCTTTGACAGGCGGTCTATGCATCTTAGACTCATTGAATATCACTTGTGAGCTGCAAATAACCCTTCTAGATTTTGAACGATATCCCATCTCTCCATGTGCACCATAACCAATGAAGATGCACTTGTGTGACTTGGGAGCTAGCTTCTTGTGGAGCTCTTTGGAAATGTGTGAGAATGCTTCACATCCAAACACACGTAATCTATCATAAGTTGGCTTCTTGCAAGTCCACATATCCTGTGGAATAAATTCAAAGGAGTACTAGGCGATCTATTTATGGTATGTACAGTTGTCATAACAACCTCTCCCCAAAACTCAAGAGGTAAATTCGCCATAGATAACATGGCTGTGACTCTTTCTAATTTGTGATCTTTTATGACAACCAAATTTGCCTTACGCACCATCCATGAACCATTGCTAAAACAGTAGTATAGCCTAGGGCATCAAGCTGACCAACTGACTGTTGGGGTTAAGGCCTATGTGCCTTGACCGGTCGCCCAGGTCATGGGCGCTCGCCCACTGTTACCCTATACTTATAGTGAGTATACTGTATAGGGGGAGCTGCCACTTCACAGTCTCCCTACCCACATCGTGTGTGTGTCTCCTTCTCTCTCTCACTCTCCGTCTGTGGTGCTCCCCGATCCCCTTCAATTGGTATCAGAGCGTAGGTGCAGAGGGAGCGCGTGTGTGCACAGTCACGACGACAGCGGAGAGCCAGTTTCATTCTCGAAATCGAGTCCACGCGCGCGCGCACTTTCAAGAGTGCAAACAGGGTTTCGGCTTCGGCATCGGCAAATTCAGCTTTTCGAGAGCGTTTCCACCAGGTGTCTTGGCCTTTTACCCCCCTTTCGAAGCCATTCGAGCCATCAAAAAATTCATTCGAGCTACGGTTGAGGAGCTGCATTTTTCAGCCCTCTTTTGGCAGTTTATGCTGCGTTTTTGGGTCGAAACGGAGGTATTTGGCATAGCTTTCACACCCGGACTTGGATACATGTGATCCAGGAGTCTACCTTGGGGTTTTGGCACGCTCCGGATGCGCTCGTCATATGAGAATTTTAAAATTCTGAACGCTAAATTTTCTGCAGCAGCAATTGTTTATTGTGTGTCGAGGATTCCACACATGGTTTGCTCTCAGATGTGAGAGTGATATTTGCTGCAAGTTTCCTCATAGGTGGGAGGATACGATGTATGCCTTATGTGGTTTCATGCTCAGGGAGACTAATGTGATTGCATTTTGAGCTCGGCAATGTATGCCTCGAGCATGTTTTTTGGCAGTCAAAGGTAGAGCAGATATTTGTGTACTAGATTTGCAGGTGTTTGCAATGATGTATGCAAAGTGTGGAGATTGGTGCATGCATTTGGAGTGCGGTTTGATGCGCTTTGGTTGTTCATGGTTTTGAGCGTGCAGTCAGTTTGGTTACTGGTTTTGTGGCCGTTTTACTGACGAAACTCTGGCGAAATTTTCCCAGGAGTTTTATGCGCATCATTTATGCGATCTAGGTAGAGATTGCGGGTTGCACTCAGCATTTGCGTGCGGTGTTCTCTGCAAGTGGGAGATTTGTGCGTGTGTATGCATCGATACCGCACAATGTGGGCTTGGTGATTAGCTCACAGATGTATGCTTTATGACGACGTGTGTGCAGGTGATCTTCAGACCGAACAAGTCATAACTTCTTGGAGAAGTTTTGGGCTGATTCTTTATGCGCTACGGTTGGTAGTGTGGGGCTGAATTACGGACTGTTTTTGGCCATGCAAGAGGGTTGAGAATTTTGTAATTTTGGGCTGAATTTCAGGGCTGATTCGGTGAAGATTATGCACAAGGTTATGGTCGTCATGAATGCGTCTTGTAAGTAGTGCGTTTGATTGCAGTGTGATACTAGAGCAGGCGAGGCTTGTATTGACATTGCGGGAGCTCTATTTTGGAGTGTGTCTCACAGGTTTTACATTGTGTTTCTGGCCATATTTGTAGACAGTTTCCAGGTGTTGTTGGTGAGGTGATTTTGCTTTCTAGTTTGCTACATTGTGCTCATGGCAGAGACAAGTGATCGCTCAGATTATGATCTCTCCAAAATGCGCATGTTTGATGGGTCAGACTTTGCAGCATGGAGAGAGTGTATGCTTGACGCTTTGACACAGCGAGGGTTGCATGGACCATTGAGTGGTGATGCAGGTAGACCTTCATGCTTGTCTGACAATCAGTGGCAAGAGCTAGAGGAGATGGCACTATCTACACTCTCTTTGCACCTTGCGGAATCTGTATATGCTCTTGTTATGTACAGGACTACTTCGAAAGCACTTTGGCGCAGATTACATGATATGTATGATAGATCTGAGTCATCAAGGACTCGTGTGAGACATGTACATTCACGAGTACGCCGACAGGTGACATGTTGGTATTGTGGTCATTCTGGACACGTTAGACGGCGCTGTTTTCGTCGTATGTGACATCGTAGGAGACATGGCAGTCTCAGAGATGTATGTAGTGATGCCATGGACTCAGTTGCTTTGACAGTTAAGGCAGATGTAGTGTCGGAGTATACTAATGACGGGGATGTCATTTTTACCTCGAGCTATGCACGAGATGCTATACATGTGGATAGTGCACTCTCTTCGCAGTGGTTGCTAGACGTAGATGCTATGTTTCATGTCACATCGCATCGTGAATGGTTTTGTAGCTATTCTAGTGGGATGCTTAGCAGTGTACGTTTGACCGATGGATCGGTGCATGCGATAGCAGGTGCAGGAGATGTGAGACTGTCATTACCGAGTGGTGCATTTTACTTGTTACGACATGTGCGCTATGTACCAGATTTGACAGTGAGTTTGATCTCGATTGGTCAGCTTAGAGATTGTGGATGTCAGATTTCGCTACGAGAGCGAGATTTTGTGATGCATTTGGGTTCGCTAGTGATTGTGAGAGGTGCCAGGAGTGGTACAGGTTACTTATTGCATGTGGATCATGGGAGAGACGATGTTGTCTCTGTGATCATGCAGCCAGGTAGACAGCGAGAGAGCAGGCGAGTCTCTTTTGCTTGTGGGTTGCAGGATGCTTTGCATGGAGTGCAGAGTAGTGACCTTGTTGTGCAGGTTGCGTCTACGTATGCACAGGTAGAGCGAGACAGCTCTAGTGAGTCACAGCAGGATGAGTCATCAGAGGTGATGACAGTGATGACTCACATGGATGCTGAGATGTCGGCTATTGTGGAGTCATTTCTTGATATGCTTATGCCAGAGCTTGATGCAGGTTCATGACATATGGATACTCTTGGTACACATGTGATATGTGGTGGGCATGAGGAGTCACTCCAGAGCTCGGAGTCAGAGTGCCATGGTCTCTATGATAGGGGACAGGATTGCCATGAGTTGAGTTCTGAGTTGGAGGTGGAAGAGGTTGCCAGGGTTGCATCAACGTTCGGGGTCCTCATGTATGAGATGCTGATCTCGAGGGCCGACATAGCAGCTGCAGTGGAAGCATTTGCAGCAGGGTTGATTAGTTGTTCGATGACTGATCTCGGCATAGAGCATAGGGGAGGTTTGCAGGTATTGGACCGATACTTGCAGGAGTGCATGAGCTCTTGTAGACTCTTTGCAGAGCTTGGATCTAGCTCTGTGTGGCTTCCGCAGTGGGATGTTTGTCTATCAGTAGAGCCGGATGCACTAGCTCATCGAGAGTCAGTGGGCATAGGTTGAGAGAGACTCTCACCTTCTATTAGTTGTACACTAGTAGATCTTGCTTAAAGGCACATTGGCCTTTAAGTGGGAGGTTGTTGGGGTTAAGGCCTATGTGCCTTGACCGGTCGCCCAGGTCATGGGAGCTCGCCCACTGTTACCCTATACTTATAGTGAGTATACTGTATAGGGGGAGTTGCCACTTCACAGTCTCCCCACCCACATCGTGTGTGTGTCTCCTTCTCTCTCTCACTCTCCGTCTGTGGTGCTCCCCGATCCCCTTCACTGACACCAAACTCTTAGTCAGTTTAAGAACATGTATGACTCCATGAAGCATAAATTCAGTGCCATTCGTCATGCATAACTTGACATCTCCCATACTGCATATATCAAGCTAATAGGAATCTCCAAAACTGAACCATGCATTGAACTAGCATAATATGGCGGAAGGGAGAGCCCTTTACATGCGTCAAAATCTGTGACATGAAGACTAAACTCCAAAACTGAAAGAAGCCACTGTGTACGCAATAAAGAGGGAGAGAGAAAGAGAGAGAGGTTGTCGAAGGGGGCTGGCCGTACTACTAGTAGTATATGTGGAGAAGCATTCCCTTCAGTTAGCAGTGCACTAGTAACATTATCGAATTTCAGTTTACCGCTTGGTGCGGAGTTACTATTCGTTGTATTGGGCAAAGAGCATAGCAAGAAAACGGGTTTCATTTTATCATCAAAATTCAGCCCCTTTGATGTCAAGTGAGAAAATGTACTATGAAACTCATTCAAGCATTAACGCTGCCACCTTCCTTCATATTTAAACGCATAATTTTCTTCAGCAAGAAAACTTTGTCAAACGTACTCTTTACATCCCAAGATGCGCATAGAGATTCCCAAAGCTCTCGTGCTGTAGTTTTATCCATAATCGTGAAGAATATGGTCTCGTCAAGATATACTCTAATTGTGGCCATAGCACGAGCATCGAGCTCTCCCATTGATCATTGGTATAAGCATTTTCACTACACTCTTTCAATGGCGCTGCCAGGCCTTTGTTGACCGAAACATCAAGAATACGTTACTTCCAAATTGTGAATTTTGTGCCATCAAACTTGTTTATGTAGTAGTCTTCCCTTTTCGAAGCACTACTAGCAGCCATAACTCAAGAGAAAATCACCAAAAAATTAATGGCAAAAATTTGGGACAATTTTGACAGAGTTTCCCCCAAAAGGAGAGCAAAAACTCAAGACAAATGTGGAGAATCACTGATGGTAAGCACTCAAGTGTGCCAAAAACATATATGGTCGACTTGCCAGAAAAATCCGATAGAGTCTCCTCTATACGGGGAGCAAACTCTTAAACCTGACAACAATAAATCAACGCATAAACTAACAACAGTGATCATTGGGCATAAAACTATCGTAACAAACTGTCAACTGACCACCAACTTGGCATCAAAAGCAAAAGAAACCGTCCAGATACATTACGTATGACGAGGGTACCAAAAGAGGGGTACTCTAGTAACCTATATCATCGAAAGTGTCTCAATATTTGAGAACATCCCAACTCAAAGAAAACCTCACACAAACGACCCTCCAAAAAGCTAAAGTAGACTCAAGACTAGCCACAGTCTCAAATAGGGATCTTCCGATTCGAGTCTAAAAAACGGTCGAGAAAACTGTCCAAATAGTTAGAAATTGGCTCCACCCATAATAGGATAGGCAGTAACCCGCAACTCAATGTACATGAGAAACTGTACACTAAAACAGGCGCCAAAAAACTGCTGCATATAGTAGACAAAATCCATGCGGAGATATCTGCTTTCAGAAGAGCTCAAAGGCACTGTGTGTGCTCAAACAAACCGCTTAGGGGCATGAGATGCACGCGTAGATCTCCTCACTGCTGCCTGACTGCTAGATTTTGCTCTTTCTGGATCACTTCTAGTGGTAGGAACATCACCGATAGATCGACTTGGGTTTTCCAAAATTGTGGAGGCTACATCCTCAAATCTGACTTTCCCATATTTGAGCTCTTTGATAGGCTGTATATGCATCTTAGACTATTTGAAAATCACTTGTGAACTGTAGATAACCGTTCTAGATTTTGGATGATATCTCATCTCTCCATCTGCACCATAACCAACGAAGATGCACTTGTGTAACTTGGGATCTAGCTTCTTACGAAGCTCTTTGGGAATGTGTGAGAATGCTTCACACCCAAAAACACGTAATCTATCATAATTTTGCTTCTTGCCAATCCACATCTCTTGTGGAATCTTGAAATTCAACGGAGTACTAGGCGATCTATTTATGATGATGTGTACAATTGTCATAACAGCCTCTCCCCAAAACTCAGGAGGTAAACTCGCTATAGATAACATGGCTGTGACTCTTTCTTGAATGTGCGATTCATACGCTCAGCAATGCCATTCTGAGCAAGTGTATACGGCATAGTAAACTGTCGCCGAATCCCTCATTTACCACAAAAAAAATTGAACTTTGTGGAGACATACTCTCCACCATTGTCCGTTCGAAAAGCTTTGAGCTTTCTACCATATTGATTCTCAACCATCGCTAAAATTTCTCAAATATAGCAAACACCTCGTCTTTCCCCTTCAAGAGGTAGACCCACACATTTTGAGTAGAGTGATCTATAAATGTCAGGAAATATAGTGCTCCCCCTTGAGATTTGTGTGGCATAGGCCCACATAAATTGCTATGAACCAAGTATAGAGGGTTTCCCAACTCTCGATGTAATGGTGAGGAAGTTTGCCTAGTTTGTTTTCTATAGATACAATGCTCACATAAAGTGAAATGAGAATAGTTTAACATAGGTAAGTAGTCCAAAAAATGAAGGATTTTCATTCCTTTCTGGCTCATATGGCCGAGACGGCTATGCCACAACTTAGTAGGAGGCTGCTTGGCTACATAGATAGAACTCTCTTTGACTGAAGAGACATACAAATAGTACAATGATCCAGATTTGTGACCTTTTATGACAACCAAATTTGCCTTATGCACCATCCATGAACCATTTCCAAAAACAATAGTATAGCCTCGACTATCAAGCTGACCAACTGACACCAAACTCTTAGTTAGTTTAGGAACATGTCTGACTCCATGAAACATAAATTCAATGCTATTCGTCATGCATAACTTGGCATCTCCCATACCGCATATATCAATTTGATAGGAATCTCCAAGCTTGATTGAACCATGCATAGCAATATAGGTAGAGAACCATTCTCCATGGGGAGTAACATGGAAACTGGCACCTGAATCAATGATCCAATTTTACACATAACACTCATCAAGAGCCAATAATGCATCTGGACTCAAATCTAAAGCGAACAGAAGCACATCTGACGGCTATTGCACGTCAGGAACAACCTCTAAAGGTGGATATTACTCCACATTGATCTCCTCAATCTTTACATTGCTCTTTGGAGCTTCATGCTTCACAATAGCTTTGCCCTTTTCATGCTGCAAAATACGGCAATCTTTCTTTAAATGGCCTTTCTTATCGCAATGATACAATTCTACATTTCTCAAGTCATGACCTCGACTCTTACTATGATTGTGATGATCTTTACGATCGTGGTGACGATCGCGACTGCGAGTACATCCACCTCTTTGCCTATGGCGATTATGGCCACTTGCCATATATGTATCTCCATGCCCACCATTATCAAGAGATTGACGTCTAGTCCCTTCAATTAGCAGTGCACTAGTTACATCATCAAATTTCAGTTTACCGCTTGATGCGAAGTTACTAATCACAGTATTGAAAGTATCCCAAGAAGAAGACAAAGAGCATAGTAAGAAAATGGCTTTCATTTTATCATTGAAATTCAGCTCCTTTGATGTCAATTGAGAAAATGTACTATGAAACTCATTCAATATAGGTGGGGAGACTCAAAGAGTGAGCAGCCCCCTATACACTTATGCTATGTATAAGGTATACAAGTCAGTGGGCACCCAGACTCTGGGCGGCCGGGCAAGGCACATGCGCCTATACCCCAACAACCTTCCACTTAAAGGCGACTGTGCCTTTAAGCAAGAGAATCAGTCTAAAGACTACAAAAGGCGAGAGAAAACCGCTCTCAACCGATGCCCACTGGCTGGCTGTGATCGTGTGCATCCGGCTGTCCTGCTCCCGTGTAAGTCCATACACCACCAGACGTACCACACACGTACTGCAAGTATGTACGCAATACCTACATATCTCCCTCGTGCACTATGCCATCATCAATCAACAAACGACTGACAACCCCAACTGCAAATGCTCCCACTGCAGCTGCGATATCCGGTCTCAAGATCAGCATCTCATACATGAGACCACCGAATGCCGATGCAATGCTAGCGGGCCCTTCTAGCTCTACGGAGCATGCATCAACATATATATCCATGGAAATAGGCATCTCAGACTGACAAGGTGTGTCAACCACATGCATCTCTTGACTGTCCGCAAAAGACGCATCAACCTGTCGTGCAACCTCAGAGCAAACCAGATGCTCTAGGTGTCTGCTGGAAGACATATCCTGCACAAGTATATCCCCATGCTCACTGTCGTGCATAGAAAGGAATGACTGCATAATCGCTGACATCTCAGTCTCCTCTGCAATCATCCACTGCAAACATGACCACTCAATCTGCTGTGACTCACTAGAGCTCTCATGCTCTAACTCCGTATGCATAGACTCTTGCACAACGTCCTCCTGTCGTGACTCACTAGAGCAAGACCGCTCTACCTGTCTATCCTGCATAGAAGTATCTCGCACAACTGACTCTCTGCTTTGCTCAGTCACTAGCAAAGCATGCATGTCTGACTCTGTCACCTCTCTGTGTGACTGCTCAAGTCGTGCCCCAACTATGTGCACAACGAGCTCACTACTCTGCACTCCATGCAAAGTACCCTGCAACCCATGAGCAAAAGAGACTCGCCTGCTCTCTCGCTCTCTACCTGGCTGCATGATCATAGAGACAACACCGTCTCTCCCGTAATCCACATGCAATGGGTAACCTGTACCACTTATGGCACCTCTCGCAATCACTAGCGAACCCAAATGCATCACAAAATCTCGCTCTCGTAGCGAAATCTGACATCCACTATCCCGTAACTGTCTGACTGAGATCAAATCCCGTCTCAGATCTGGCACATAACGCACATGACGCAGGGTAAATCTTATACCACTGGGCAAGGACAAACATACGTCTCCTGCACCCTCAATGTCATACACAACACCATTAGCCATGTGCACACAACCAAGTCTCCCACTAGAAAACGTGCTAAACCACTCACGATGCGACGTGACATGGAAAGTAGCATCTGAATCTAGTAACCAATGTGAAGACAATGTGCAATCCGATATGCAATCCGTAGACATAAGATCGTCTGAAGACAAGCTAAATGTAAATGTGACATCGCCGTCACAAGCATACTCAGTAACCACCGTACTGATCTCACTAGCATCTGTCATGCCCAAATCTGCATCACGCATCTGTCGCCTCCGTTGTCTCAAACGCGTGAAACATCGACGCCTAATGTGCCCTCTATGTCCACAATGCCAACATGTCAAGTCTCTATGCCGTCGAGACTTGCGTGTGGGATCAATCTCTCCCATGGACATAGAAGTGGGACTAGACTTCCCTGTAGACATGGATGTCGCGTACATAGCATGTAAACTCTGCCATAAAGCATGAGTTGTAGTCTCCCTCGAGACCTGCCAGTGAACAGACTCAACCAGATGCAAACGAATCGTAGACATGGCTAACTCATCAAGATCTTGCCAATCATCATCACTCATAGACTTGGGCTTTGCCGATAAACCACGCAAGGGTTTATCTTGCCCCAAATCCGCCAATGCAACAAGCATATGCTCCTTCCAAGCAACAAAATCTGCACCATCAAACTGTGTCAGACCATAACACTGGAAGTCAAATGAAAAATCAGCCATAATGCTCGCAAAAGAGCAACCAACAATGAGTAGCAAATGTCAACCAAATCAGCCCTAAACTGGCTGGAATCGCATCAACAAAAGTCTGCAAATATGGCTGCAAATCAGCCCAAAAACAACCCCAAAATTCAGCTCTTAAACAGCTGCATAAACAAGTCACAAACGTGTCCCAGATCAGCCTACAACTGAGTCATACATGGACACCTGCAAAGAGGAAACAATGGCTGAAAATTCAGCGCCCAAATAAGCCCTCAAACCTGCCTGTAAACTTGTAAACCTGTAGCTGAAACCTGCTGAAAAACCTCAAGCCATTAGTGCTCGATTCCGACTACCTAGCTCGTAGCCACACAAGCATACATCACAATACTCACTCCTGTGAGTGTGCCAAGATAACTGTACGCCTGTCAAACCCGTGACCTAATCACCAAGCCCACACTCTGCGGTATCGATGCATACACACACACTAATCTCCCACTTGCAGAGAACACCGCACGCAAATGCTGAGTGCAACCCGCAATCTCTACCTAGATCGCATAAATGATACGCATAAAACTCCTGGGAAAATTTCGCCAGAGTTTCGTCAATAAAACGGCTACAAAACCAGTAACCAAACTGACTGCACGCTCAAAATCATGAGCAACCATAGCGCATCAAACCGCACTCCAAATGCATGCACCAAATCTCCACACTTTGCATACATCATTGCAAACACCTGCAAATCTAGTACACAAATATCTTCTCTACCTGTGACTGTCAAAAAACATGCTCGAGGCATACATTGCCGAGCTCAGAATGCAATCACATTAGTCTCCCTGATCATCAAACCACATAAGGCATACATTGTATCCTCCCACCTGTGAGGAAACTTGCAGCAAATATCACTCTCACATCTGAGAGCAAACCATGTGTGGAATCCTCGACACACAATAAACAACTGCTGCTGCAGAAAATTCAGCGTTCAGAAAAAATTCTGATATGACGAGCGCGTCCGGAGCGTGCTAAAACCCCAAGGTAGACTCCTGGATCACATGTATCCGAGTCCGGGTGTGAAAGCTATGCCAAAAACCTCCGTTTCGACCCAAAAACGCAGCATAAACTCCCAAAAGAGGGCTGAAAAATGTAGCTCCTCAACTATAGCTCGAATGAAGTTTTTGATGGCTCGAATGGCTTCAAAAGGGGGGTAAAACGACAGGACACCTGAAGGAAACGCTCTCGAAAAGCTGAATTTGCCGATGCCGAAGTCGAAACCCTGTTTGCACTCTTGAAAGTGCGCGCGCACGTGGACGCGATTTCGGGAATGAAACTGGCTCTCCGCTGTCGTCGTGACTGTGCACACACGCGCTCTCGCCGCACCTACGCTCTGATACCAATTGAAGGGGATCGGGGAGCACCACAGACGGAGAGTGAGAGAGAGAAGGAGACACACGACACACATATATGGGTGGGGAGACTCAAAGAGTGAGCAGCCCCCTATACACTTATGCTATGTATAAGGTATACAAGTGAGTGGGCGCCCAGACTCTGGGCGGGCGGGCAAGGCACAGACGCCTATACCCCAACACCTTCATATTCAAACCCGTAAGTTTCTTCATCAAGAAAACTTTGCTGGAAGCACTCTTCGCATCCGATTCCCAAAGCTCTCATGTTGTAGTCTTATCCATAATCATGAAGAACATGGTCTCGACAAGATATTCTCTAATTGTGGCCGTAGCACGACCATCCAGCTCTTCCCATTGATCATCGGTGTAAGCAATGGCGCTATCAGACCTTTGTTGAGCAAAACATCAAGCATACATTACTTCCAAATTGTGAATATTGTGCCATCAAACTTCTTTATGTAGTAGTCTTCCCTTTTCGAAGCACTACTAGCAGCCATAACTCAAGAGAAAATCACCAAAAAATTTATGGCAAAAAATTGGGACAATTTTGACAGAGTACAAATGTGGAGAATCCTTGGTGATAAGCACTCAAGTGTGCCAAAAACATATATGGTCGACTCGCGAGAAAAATCCGACAGAGTCTCCTCTGTACGGGGAGCAAACTCTCAAACCCGACAACAAAATCAACACATAAACTGACAACAGTGATCATTGGGCATAAAACTATCGTAACAAACTGTCAACTACCACTAACTTGGCATCAAAAGCAAAAGAAACTGTCCAGATACATTACGTATGACAAGGATACCGAAAGAGGGGTACTCTAGCAACCTATATCATCGAAAGTGTCTCAACATTTTAGAACATCCAAAATCAAAGAAAACCTTACAGAAACGACCCTCCAAAAGGCTAAAGTAGACTCAAGACTAGCCACAGTCTCAAACAGGGCTCTTTCAATTCGAGTCTAAAAAACGGCCGAGAAAACTATCCAAATAGCTAGAAATTGGCTCGACACAAAGTACAATAGGCAATAACCCGCAACTCAACATACATGAGAAATTGCACACAAACAGGCACCATGGTTTAAATAGCTTGTAAAAAACAAAAAATAACTTAACATAATGAGCATCTCATTGAGAGAAAGTTCCTAATGAGCATAGAAGAGTGCTTGGTTGGAGATAGCAACATTAACATAACACCTGATTAGTTTGGCATAACAATACTTGAAAGAGGGAGAGAAATAGAACAATTGACAACTATTGAGGACCGGATTTACATGGACCGGTCCCCCCTCCATTAGGCATTTGTATTATAGCTTCTCCCATTAAGAGAGACTTTGTACAATACAATTCTTTGTGTTCCTTGGTAAAAACTCGTTGGTGCAATGAAGATGGAAGCTTCATGCACCAAACTTACACGTGATAACACAAAACATCAATTCTCTCGCGGTCTTAGACCCAAGACCTCACACACCTTCGAAGATGGTGAGAGCTAGCAGGGTATGAGACTAGATGCATATGAAGAAGGAGTATTCTTACAAGAAAGAAGTATTTCCTCACTTAATTACTCTTGTAGCTTAGCTTAGCTTAGTAATCAGATAATAGAGGAGAGAAGCATGTCATTGAATCTTGACTCTTGGTTGGATTTGCTTTCCATATCCAGGAGTTGTTGGTGTAGGCATCCATTCTCAAAACTTGGAGAAGAAGATGAGCTTTCCATTAAAGCTTGGAGAAGGAGATGATTTTCTTGCTCAACACATGAGTTTGTGTGAGTGTGTGTGGAATAATGCCTTCACAAATCAGCCCCCTCTCTCATCTTGGTCGACCCCTATTGCAATTTACTCATGCTGGCTTCCTATTGGCCCTTGAAAAGCTTAGCCAATAGCATTTGAGCAAGATTTTTACTCTTGCTAGCTTCCTATTGGCCCGTGAAAAGTTTAGACAATAGCATTTGAGAGGCCCAGGCAAGAGCCTTGTGACAAGTGTCCATTCTTTTCCCCTATTGTAAAAGCTCAAATAATTAATTTAATTATCTAAATTCCTATTGGGCCTTTTAGTCTTCTGGCCAATAGGAATTAAGCAAATTTATGGGCTGCTTAATTCTCGTTGGACCTTTTGACTGTCCAATAGTATTTTAGGGAGACTAATTCTTATTGGTTGTTTTTTAAAGCATTTACAAAATAAGAAATTAAGTTTACACTAGCACAATCCTCATTGGTCCACCTCTATGTCCATCCAATAGGATTCAGACAAGAATTGGGGGTTTTCTTGCATGCCTGACATGTGTCCTATTTGCTTTGTGGAAAGGGTAAACTGATGAGTGTATGTGTGTGTGTGTGTGTGTGTGTGTGTGTGATCTATCTCATCCCCAATCATCTATCATCTTCCCAGATCACCCTCTCCTTTGTCCTTTTGCTGGTTGTCATTTTGTTGACTACTAGAGTTAGCACTTTTATTCATTAAGCCAAGTTCCCATGGCCTATGACGTTTAGAGTTAAAAAGTTGGAACTTTGCCCTATGGAAGTCTTAATGGAGTTAAACCTAGAGGTCTTTTAAACTCCATTGATGTACTTTGCTCTTTAGCAGACCATCTCCATCTGGATCCCCAATTCCTGTCTTTTGGATCTCCTGTTGAGAATGGTCTGGCTGCCTTTCCAATATCCAACCTTTGCTCCCCCTTGGTATTTTCCTATATTAAATAATCAGTTTAATACGAGAAAATCATTTGGGGAAAGTAGATATTAGGTTTTTATGACACATGTAGTAGTCAAAATCCATGCGGGGATATCTGCTCTCAAAAGAGCTCAATGGCATTGTGTGTGCTCAAAAGTATGCATCTGTCAATGCATAACCGTCCACAAAGAAATTGCTGTCAAAGTGACTGTCAAATTTTGAAATGCACTGTACCTATGCGTATCTGAGAACTTGTAAACATGCGTGTTGATGTAGACTATGAGGTCAATGTCGATTTTCGCCACTGGACAAAAACGTGCTAGTCGAGTAGCCGTCAAGAGAGTCAAAACCGAAGATATGCTGAAAATGGTAATTGCTGCGCTTGATGCCAATTTTGGGTGTCACTCCTCTATAATAGAGGTACCTCTCACGCACAGTCCATGAACGCAATTGTCAGCTGGAAATGATCGTCTACGAAAACGCCGGTGTCAGATATGTTGAGAAGAACTGATGATGAAGGTGATGTCGATGTTGAAAATCGAAAGCGAATAGAGTCAATGCCGAAAAACGTTGAGATTGAGAGAAAACCTGATGTTGAAGGACGGATGATGTGGAGCCGAAGATGGAGAGGCGATGTCAATGTCAGAGAACTAGTAATGTATGCTCTCTCTCTCTCTCTCTCTCTCTTTCGATGTCAAAAACTGAGTCAATGTTGGAGAGCCGATATGTCTTTTCTCTCTCTCTCTCTCTCTCTCCCCCCCCCCCCCCCCCCCCCCCCTCCCCCAAATCCCTTGCTGAGAGGAGCTCTCGCTTTCATCGAGTGTTATGGACAGGGATCGAGTCGATGATAGAGTAAGAGGGGGGTGTGCAACCACCCTTAAGCTCTTTAGAAAAAAAAATCAACTCTATCGAAAGCCTGCTCTGTCAAATTTTCGGGCTCCCTCGAGTTGCGAGTGTGCGTGTGTGTATGTGTGGATCACACACACTTCATGCTCTTCACGTTGTTGTCGAGTGACTTCAAAAGACCAACGTTGCTATGGTCTGCTGTTTGATTCACTCTCAAACTGCAAGCAAAACTTTAATTGTGTGAGCTGCTGTCCGATTCGACATGTTCTCAAACTCCTCCCAATTGCTTGGATTTGCCTTGCAAGGCTTTCTCTGATTCCGAGCTTGCCTTATTTTCACCTCTGCTCACACTACCCAGAAGCTCCTTGTCTCTTGCTGTTGCTGCCCAACTGGCTATTTTGGTTTCAATTCAATTGCTGTGAGCTCGACCTTGCGAGCCCGATTTGCCTTGCATTGCCGAGATCTACCCGAGCCTTGATTTCAAGCTTCGATTTCCCCTGCCTTGCTTGGCCTACTCGTTTTGACATGCCTTCATGCTCTACCTTCTTGCCACCAATTAGGAGGTGCTGCACATTCGGGAGGGTGGAAATGAGATACAACTACGCTCTGATACCAGTAGAGAGGGCATGCGAGCGCGGAGTGCAGTACAGTGCAGGAGAGCAGTACGCTTAGTGTCGGGTGGAGCTTGAGTGGATAACTTCCACAGCTCCTTATTGCTTTTGTATTAAGAGAATAAGGTTAGTGAGATGGATGGTGCTCGATGCCCGGCTAGTATGGTTTGCACCCTTGCATGTACTTGAGGTATATGAAGGAATCTCATCTCAACCTATACCCGCTTGCACCCTTACATGTACTTGAGGTATATGAAGGAATCTCATCTCAACCTATACCCACTGGCTCTTTGGAAGTCGATGGCCTCGTATAGGCTCTAGGTATGTGCGAAAGCATATATCCTTGCTAGAATTAGTATGCATACATTGCAAGTATCTTGTAATGATGTACACTGTTCCATGATGCGACATGCTAGTGTTAGTAATCGCTTTTTGACTGACAATCCCAATTGCAAACGCTTCCATTGCAGCTTCTATGTCGGGTCTCGACACTAAGAGGTCGTACATGAGAGTTTTGCCAGCATATCCGTGGCAATTGCATCAATGCTATGTGTAGTGACCGCTGCTATTCTATCCATAGTAAGTATCTCAATATTCACTACATCGACACCAAAAATAATCACACATGAACGCGTCAATCCTGAGTAGTTGTCACTCCATCGTCATGCATAGAGATTGTATCCACATGTCCATGCATCACCATAACAATCTCTAGCATAAACATGTCAAAAAACTCCATATCACTCATCTCCGTGGTAAGAGATATCTCTATCCTAAGAGGATCAAGCTATTTTGTCTCGCTAGAGCATGGCTGCTCTAATTCTGTAGCAATAGACATGTCATGCACAACAATTTGGAGATATGTGAAAGAGACTCGTTTCTTCTCTCTCTGACATGTCTGCAACATAATAGAGACTACATCATTTCGTATCACAGATACATGCATAGGGTAGACCAAGCCACTTTGGACTCCCTACACACACACACACACACACACACACACACACACACACACACACACACACACACACACACACACACACACACACTTAAGGATGAATGTGTCCACTGACTCGCTAACTCGATCTGCATACAACTGTATCGACTCTAGTGATAGGCGAGCATGAAAATTCATCCTAAAGCTTGTACGCAAATCCCATAAACTTCTCTTTATGGTATGCATGGCTCCATGAAGTGTCATGCTAGCATCAATCATGGTAGAACCAACAATTTCAATCTTTGCAAATGCTCCCACTATCGTTGCTAAGTCGGGCCTTGTTACTAACAGGTTGAACATGTGACGTTTGAACATTGATGAAATTTGCATAAACCTGGCTATGTTAGCCTTAGCGCTATGTGCATGCACTATACCATCATGACTACTCATCATGTAATATGAATGTGTTATCGTCGACGTTGGGATGGTTGTGTCCCTCTTATCCATAGGCAAAACTGTGTGTTCTATCATCAACTCGTCAGCCTCTAGCATGCCCATATCAAAGAACCCCATGTCAATCATTTTAGCCTATGTCTTTACGGCAAAGACCCACTCCAACTCTGTCAAAACAGACTCTAACAACACCTGTTGTGTCTCATTGGAGCAATCCGGCTCCACCTTTGTCTCTAGCATGAGTATATCAAAGGAACCCATGTCAATCATTTCAGCCTATGTCTCTAGGGCGCAGACCCACTCCAACTCTGTCAACACAGACTTTGACAACACCTGTTGTGTCTCACTGGAGAAATCCCGCTCCACCTCTGTCTTTTCAAAGTTCACTGACATGTCCTGGACAACTACATTCTCTATCTTCTGAGTATATTGGAGCTCTCCCCACGAATGAGACATGTCTTGTCTCTCGCTCCTCACATGTCACTGTCGTCACTAAGACTATGCCTTCTTGTACTTGAGAAACATGCAGTGGGTAGACAATGTAGGATCTAGCTCCTCACACAATGATTAGGCAACCCAACTGCATCTAGAAAGACTGCTCTTGAATCCATATTTGACAACCACTATCTCTCAAGCATCTCACTGAAATCAAGCTCTGAGTAATCTTAGGAAATAAGATGCACCACTAGGTAATGACAAGCATACATCTCCTGCACCCTCTATACCATATGCTAATCCATCAACTAGATATACACAACTAAGGCTCTCAACAACGAAAGAGCTAAACCACTCACAATATGATGAGACATGGAATGTTGCATACTTATCTAGAAGCCATCGGGAGCAAGTGTCATCTCTATCAAAACATAGAGGTAAGGGGAACACTAAAGGTCAACGTGACATCACCATTACTAGCATACGAAGCCACATCTCTAGTCTGTGTCAAAACCACCATTGCATCATGTATATCTCTCTCTTGTTGTCTTGTATGTCCGAAACAATGACACCTAATGTGCCATGTATGACCAGAATGCCAACAACGCATATACATAAACAATATCCAATGTTTGCTCTAAACAAAGAAAAATATGCGAATAAAAAGTACCAAGTGAGAATGCAGGCATAAAGAATATCAACAACTCAAAACTGTGATAAACAGCTCTCAACTAAGCATAAAGCGCATAACCATACACGCAAATTGTGAGAAAACACCGTGCACATAGATGCATCCCACAAGCAGTACTGCGAATTTGACAACTGCGTAAATTTGCACCTGTAAGCATGTAGAACCTATAATCAGTGATAGCTTGTAAATCTTATGCAGTAGACTCACGATTGGAATGTCCATCGATTGGAAACAGTGCATACCATAGATCTACTTGTATTCATTATGAGAATACCATAAATCTCACTTCTGTGAGAGTGGATAGAAGAACACTAAATCCACATCCAATCTAACAAAATATGTCAAAGTGAGAGTAAATACTCGATCATTATCAAAGTGGGAGTAAATCAACCACTATATCATCATAGAATAAGATAACACATACATGCAACATATGCTGAGAATCAAGGAGAAATTGGATAGAATCTCCCTACAAAATGAGCAAAATCTCAAAGAAAATCTCAACCATAAAAACCCACATCCAAGATGCCAAAGTGGGAGATGATCTTGACCATACAAAGTATCAACTGCTCAACATAGACAAACTGCTGTAAATGCAAACAATGGCTCCATAGAAGCCTACAATGGTAGTAACCGTATAGAACATATATATGTGGCAAAAGTCACTACTAAATGTAGTAGGACATGTGCTCAAGCTAGTGCTATATGATGCAAACAATACCTGTGGGTATATACACTCTTAACAAAGCTCAAACCGCACTCCTTAGTTCCATACACATAAAAGACTATATGCATGAACTTTTTACACTTGTGAATTGTTATAAAACCATAATCGGACAAATATTTTTTTGCAAATCTGTAAACTATCAAGACTTGTGATAGCCAACTAGGTGAGAGCAAGTCATATCACAGATGTCATACATCACAACCAAAAACCACATATGGCAATGCAAATCGGCTCTCAACACATATGGAGAGCTCAAGACATCTGTGAACATGGAATTTGTTGCAAAGGGAAACATATAACTCCAATGTACGTGTTGTGAGTTGACACATCTATGGTGACAATCACAAAAATTTAGTTTCTATACATCAATACGCACTCCTATGTGTGTTAAAACATCGCTTGTCAAAGATGCCACAATCTCCGGATATCCAAGGGAAGTGCCTGCAAGTGGTTGGGAGTGCTTGTTGATGTTGAGATTGGGCTGTCGGAGAGAAACCACTTGAGATGAATGTGGGAGGAGAGCTGATAGTGAGGCTAGGTCGGTGGAGGGCCAGACTGCTCTTCTTCTATGTCGAAGCCGGGAGGAAAATATCGATGCCATCTTTCGCCACCGGATGGAAGCCCGCCAAGAAGCCAAAAATCCATGCCGCAAAGATGATGGGGTGGATATCGACTCCCATCGTCGAACAAGAGTGTAGTTGAATAGAGTCTCTAGGAGATCGTTGGTGACAAAATTGAGGGCCTTTCTATGAAGGCTACGCCAATTTGTGAGCTACTACAGATAGGTAGAGCTGGTAGCTAGAGTGTTGGACTCCTGTTAGCTTCTAGGTCGTATCTAGTGATGCTAGAGTGCCTCCAATTGAGTAGAGAGTGTTTGGTGCCGTAGATGGCTGTAGACGCTTGTGTGCACCTAATGTGCTACCTGATCTCTCCCTTGCTTTCTTTGATGCAAAAATATTTTATATGTATTCTTGGAGCACCCAGATGGCCAATCGCCTCCCTATGAGTGTGTGCATGTGTGTGTGTGCACGTGCACATATAGACACACACACACACACACACACACACACACACACACACACACACACACACACACACACACACACACACACACACACTAAAGTACTGGTCTATGCTTGCTTTAGTTCAACTATCTTGCCCCACTTCGGTTCCCCCCCCCCCTATTGGGGCTATAGAGCTTCCTTTGCTCTGCCAAACTTTCCTTGTAGTGGGGCTAGGCCCTTGCATAATCGAAGCGTGAAATTTTTAGGTATCATTATAAA
Source organism: Adiantum capillus-veneris (assembly GCF_014529385.1). Classification (NCBI taxonomy): domain Eukaryota; kingdom Viridiplantae; phylum Streptophyta; class Polypodiopsida; order Polypodiales; family Pteridaceae; genus Adiantum; species Adiantum capillus-veneris. The sequence goes on from NC_140934.1 coordinate 96,748,797, forward strand.
GGGTAGGCGGCCCTGTCTACTCTCTTCTACTCTCTGAGTATGGACTTCCCAGGCAATGGCAATCGTGGGCCGAACGTAGGATTTGCACAGTAAGGGGCGGCCAGGCACATTCATCCCACGTCTCTGGAAACGTGCACACCTACATATATAAACAGAGGTGAGGGCACACCTTGGCCCTCACTTAGCCTTGGATTAGGTTTTTTACTCTCTGCTCTGTATCGTTACTGTTTGAACTTGTTGAGCGATGGAGCTTGCTGCTCAAACATCTCAGGTGCCTTGTTTTACCTGCCTAAGATTTTTTCAGTTATGGTACTATGCATGGTTGGCTCCGAGTGAGAGCTGGTTGGTGTAAATACTATTAATTGAAATTAAAATACTATGCCGGACATGTTCAGCTGGTACCTTGAGACCTCTTATGCATAAAAAAAGGGGAGGCTGAGTTGCTGTAGAAAATGTGGGCGGATTGTGGTTTAATACTGGTTATTGTACTAGCTCTATTTCAAGCCATGGCAGGTTTATTGCTACTGGTTGTTATGGCTCTATTTTCAGCCGCTGCAGGTTGAGCACTACTAGTTGTAAGATTGGCGCTTATAATAACCGGTTGTAATATTGGGGCTAAGCATAAGTTTGTTGTAGGTGGTCGTACTTAAACCACTATGGGTTGCTTGTTACATTTATGATCTTACTGCTGTACATGATTGGCTGGGGTCTTGAGACCTCGTGTTGGTAGCTCTTTCTGTTGAAACACTGGCGTGGACTGAGGTTCCTCTTGCAAGTAGGTATGGGCTCTGTGCTTGCAGCCAAGGGCTGTTGATTTCACTAATTATCATAACCACCTGGCAGTTTGCCGCTGCAGGGGTTGCTCTGAGCCTGTCGATAAGGGATGTGCATTTTTTCAAACAAAACTGTGTTGAGCCATTGCAAAGTTGGCTTGGGTCTTGACCTTGTTTTGCATGTGGTAAATGACCTCTGTCAAACACTGGCAAGTATTGAAAGTTTCCAGCAGGCTCTGTGCTAGCAGCTAAGGATTATATATATTTTTTTCAGTAACCGGTTATCTTACCTACCTAGTAAAATGTCGATAATGATGTGTTAGCTTATGGGTTGCCCTGGTCATAACCTTTCTCTTGGATATTCAATATTCAAGGGGGGAGGGAGCTTGACTGGCAGCATTTGGAAACTGTTGGTTTCTTTGATAAAACTAGTTGCCACGCTCGAGCTTATCACCGTTGGGATTTCATAGCAGATAAAGGGATGGAGTGGGTTTTGCTAAATAACAATGATAGTTGAAACTTTAAAGCATCATACTCTAATTGGGTCGGATACTACAATTCGTGATAACTTGGCATTCTGAAGGTAAGTATACAGCTGATACTTTCGGCTTTGGGAAAAAGCTATGGTTGGTAACCCATGAGTCTACTTAGTATAGATGGAGTTTTTGATACTCTATTGATTGGTCATACTGTCATTTTTTGTTGCAAAAAGGGAGATGATACATTAACTTTTCTTGATACCATTGGGCATCTTAAACAGTTTAAGTCGTTCTTGACCCCTTGGTGTGTAAAGGAATACCAATGACACCTTGATATTGTTTCTCAGGAAGGTAAGTATATGGTTACTACTGCAAAGCATAGCTACCAAGCTATGGTGTAAAAAATAGATCTCACTATGATTAAATTGGTATATGGATTCTTGGTGGGCTTCATAGCTTAGTAAAAAAGGTAGAAGGTAACACTCATCTTTTGATATAATAAGTAAAAGACTCCTATCATACAAAGTTTTAATAAATAACCTAGCTTGTCTAAAGTAAATAAAATCTGTAAGATGGACATGGATAACAACTGATAGGGTCCATTGATACCTGTAAAACACATCCAAGGCTAACTAAATTGTTGTCTTGTTTGGATGGATGCAGGTAAGGACTCTATCCTATCTTGGAGGGTTTTCTTTTCTTTGGCAAGCAACCTTACTTAATGAAGCACTCACTAAAGAACGGGGAAGTTCTTTTACTACTGGTATAACTGAAAGAGGATCTCTTTCCTACAATCATTGTACCTAAATAATTCTGATACTGAGTTATTTTTGTACTTATCTGTTCATTGTTCCTTGGCCAGCTGTCTTTTGAATGTCAAAATTCAATTATGTCTTATTAGCTAAGATTTAAACAGCTACACACACACACACACACACAACCTTCTCCTTTGCTTTCTACAACGCTAAAGAGGGAGCACCTCCAACTCCTTTCTTCTGTGTGTGTGTGTGTGTGTGTGTGTGTCTCCACTCTTAGTGCTATGGAGGCTCAAAAGCTCCTCCTTTTTTGACTCTATTGCCTTTCTTCACAAACTCCAACACTACCTTTGTCTATTTAATTTAATGCTACCTATTACCATTGCTTTTATTTTGACTTCAGTGCTATTGCAGCAAGGCTCTCCAAGTTACCATCAAACAATTTTGCTCTTGTGTTCTGCTCATACTTATCCACTTTCCCCTTGCTTGCTTGTATGGATGAGATTTGAGCAGCCTTCAAATGACAGTCCCCTCAGCTTGATACCACTCTTCTCTTTCTCTACTTGGTTTTTTGCAAATCTGTGACAGTGGATTTTCTCCTCGTGCTTTTGATTCACCTGCTCTGTGCTAAGGTGCTGCACCTTAGATTCTCTCGAAGCTTGTGTTCGCGTCAAAAGAGATCTATGTCATTGCTATGTCGCCAACCGAATGCTCTTTTCCCTGGGCTCCTCCTGCTTCTCCTCCGTATCTTGCCCTTCCTTCTCTTCCTTTAAATCTTGCTTTTGTGAATCATCTTTCCCTACCTTCTCTTCCTTTTTATCCCGCTTATATGAATCATCTTGCCATGCCTTCTCTTTCTTTGTATCCTTGGCCTTTGGTTCCTCTTGATTAGCAATCGGTTCCTCTTGATCAACTTTTGCTTCCTCTTGATCAACCTTTTTCTCCCCATGCTCCTTAGGCTTTACCTCCTCATCTACATTGGCCCCATCACCTACCTCCTATTTTGCCTCCTCATTTGCCTCATCACCTACCTCCTAGGTTTCCTCCTTATCTGCTTCTTCCATATTTGCCTCTTCCTCTTAAAATTATTCAGAGTCCATATCCTCAGAATCTTCCACTTTGTAATGAGGATCCTCTTTCTGTTCTTTCTCACTTTTTTGTTGCTCCTGCTTCCTCCACTTATTTGCACCTGCTTGTTTAGTCGACTCTCCCTCCTTCATCTTCTTTGGTGGTTTAATTTCTTCAACATCATCTTCCTCTTATAGAGGTTTGTTCACCTTAATCATATACCTATAAGCTTGGCCCTTGTAAACCAAACATGGATATCCTCATAGCACTTCCTTGACATCTATCAAAATAAATGATATATTTTAGAAGGCATTGAGAAATGCATCAGAGTATCTAATTTGAAGACATTTCACCTCAACATCTTTGTTTTTATTGCCGTAAATGTATTGAGTATCATATTTGCATTGGTTATTAGAAAAAACTCTCTAATTTGAAGTGGTGTCTGCTTTCCACGGTTGAATAAATTTGAATCGCACATATTTAAACAATGGTAGAAATTCGCTCTATGGGACAATACTTGGACATTTACACACTTTATATCCTGCATCATTTTTGACATCAGTGGGCAATGCTCTAACACATCAATAAATCTTGTAGCTGCTATAAAATTAAGAAGGAAAAACTACTAAGAAAAAATGCATAACCCTATATGATAATCCAAATTAAATGCACCACTTACAATCTTGATTGGCCATGCTTGTCTGTCCATCAAGGAATTGCACAGTAGCAACTCCTCTTGGTAACATCAAGCAATATCAAACTCCAATGACCACTGCAAAAAGTGAGGGTGTAAGCCATATCATTAATCATAAAGGAAAACAAAAGCAATGAAAAGCGGGGTCTTACTTCTCATGGTATGGGATGATGGAGACCTCACATAATTCCAAATCCATATGCCTTGTCCACCTAGTAAGGTCTCGATAGCTCCTTCTATCCTAAGAAAGTGACAAATTGAAGGGTCAACCATCTCTACCTTCTCTTGGACATTTAAGGGGAAGTCATGCACCATAAGCCCGTTTCAAAAAAGAAATAGGAGTTGTTAATTCAAGATACACAATATTAGTGTCACAAGATGCAGGACTTTGAGAAACCTCATTGCGGAGTATACAATTCGATCATTGACCTCAACGGTCTAGTAAGACAAAATTTTCAGGCTCTCCGCATCTAGGGTCACATAGTCCTCTTTATTGCATGGATGATTCGGATGGACGTGTAATGGAAATGGCCTATGGATTTTGAGAGTAGCGGAAATAAGAGAATTAGAGTGAGCATTTTTGTGAGATTACTTTGAGAACATAGAGGGTGAACTTAATTGATGGTAGCAACATGAACATAGTAATTAATTAACTTGGCATGAACAATACTTTTTGTTACGAGCTGAGCACCCTCTTGTTGTAGTGGTTAGCTGCAATTGGGATAGCTGGCGTAATGGGTAATTATGTGCTCTCTATTTATTTTCTAATTGAGTTGATGATGATGATTTTGTAGAGTGGAATGTGGGGAGTTGATAAAGAGGCATCGGAAATTACTCTTGGCCATTTTGTAGTCGCACAATATTTTCAAATTTCATTATAATAAGCCACTATGGCTCTGTAAATAATTGTAGTGAGAACTCCCCTTATGTATCATGCAAGAACTAATGAGCTTCACTCATTTACAAAAGTGAAGTGGTTGTAAAAAGAGGGGCCTCAATTTTTGGCACCTTAAACTCACAAATAATATATTAAATACCAACTCCACAAGAGAGGTGCCAGTGGAGTTTGGGGCTAGATTTAGGCCTTTCTCTTGCAGATTCTCTTCTCTACTCTCTTATGGTATCTTCTATTTGTTGTATAGTCTTTAATCAAATCTCCATCTCTTACAATTCTCTTACACACTCTTACAAGCCTGTCTATGTCAATTCTATGTTGTGTGTGTGTGTGTGTGTGTGTCATAGTCTAGGTGTGTATGTGTGTGCTTGGAAATTGAGAAAAGAGGTGGATAGGTTGAAGGTGATGTTTGTGAGCATGTGTTGAATAATCTAAGCAATCGGTCTCCCCATCTCTTCTCCCAACAGTGGTATCAGAGCTTCAGGTGTTCGAGGAAAAATTGGCACCAGATTTCAATCTTAAGAAGGAAATTCCTTGAATCGACAAACTCCAAATTGCAATTCATTGATTTTGCAATACAAAGATTCAAGGATTCGTGGAAATTCAAAGCGTAATCGATCGAATTTACAACTAATCGGTCAAATTGGTGGCGAATCGGCAACTAATAGGCAACCGGTTTTCAGTTTCGACTTCATGATGGTCAAGAACGGAGATGTGCAATACCTTGTTAGTGATTAATAATAAGAATATAAAGAATTTTCGGATGAGTGAAAGAAGACAGGCTTTCGAGAAAATTGGGTATAAAGCTCGATCTGGCCTATGAAGTAAAGAATCGGAATCAATTGACGAAGAGGTGATACGATCGACACGGTACACATTTTGAATTCGGGACTTCATCGTCGCACATAAGAGCTTAATTTCTGCACTCGGCTTAAATTCTTCGACACACCGTGGGAACCCTGGCTTACACACACAAAAGCTATGCCATCGACTATTGCAGAACCGAGCCCAGACAGCCTTGATAGGGTCGCCTTGGCGTTGGATGCGTTTTTGCTTTCTTGCAATCGGGCCGAAACGGCCTGCCGAAGTCACCATCGCCATTTTTTTCCTTGGCGCAGTGGTTCTCTATCTCCACTTTTTCACCAATGCAATTCACACCTTTTATTCAAAGGTGTGGCCATTAAGAAAGCCTCAACAGTTTCCATATTTAAAAAGTGTGGCCATTAATCCCAGAGGAAAAAAAAAATTGTCTTTACAAAGTTTGGCCATTAAGCCAGCCTCAAGGGTTGAAGTACAATAAGAAGGTGGTCACGCCGCCCTAAGCTGACAATCGAGCATCAAAAACAAACGAACAATACCTGCTCCATTGGCCTAGCGGTACAAGAAACTCAAAAATAACATTCAATTTAATTCGACGATGACCATAATATAAAATTACCAATTGTATTATTATTATTTTTGGGGATACGGGAGATCGACTCATAGATGCTCCGTCGGACCGCTCATTTTTCCTGCAATCTCCTAGCGCATCGCCATTCCGAAGTGGACGCCACGGCAATTTCTCAGCTAAGTACATTTTATTTTGTTATTTATTTTAATTCTTTTTTACTTATTCCGCATAATGCATTTGTAAAATTCATCAAATAGCCCTTTTAAACATTATTATAAATAAATTTTTCATTTTTATTTTTTTTAAAAATTTATTTATAAAAAGCTTCCTCAGGCACCCACAATTGCTGAACAACTTCTAAATCTGCAACGATCCCTCATATATGAGCGCATACAAAGGCAAGAACTTGAAGATAAAATATAGCATTTTGCACACACCGAATCTGCGCCGGCACCCAAGAAAAACAAAATTAGCAAAAAAGCCTTCACTTTCAAGGATTTTGATGGCACTAAAGATGCTAGCATGGTTCTAGCATGGGTTAGTCAGCTAGATGACTATTTTCATGATGAAGACTTTCCTGAGCGTGAAATGGTAAAATGTGCATCAAATCATCTCACTAGCAACGTTGCATTGTGGTGGAACGCTATCAAACAGCATGGGAAAAGACCACGTACTTGGCATGCATTTAAAAAAGTGTTTTTACCTCAATCTTTCTCCACACAGTACAAAGCTAAAGCACGACATCAATGGGACTTAATTCGACAAGGTCGAAATGAAGATGTACAGGGTTACACTAACTGTTTTTGGAACCGTTTAATTCAATTGCAAGCTATTGAGCATGTTAGTTGCAAGAAATTGAAGTGTAAATACATTCATGCTTGGCACTACAAATTGGTGCTGAGGTAGATATGTTTGAACTAGATTCTCTGTCAAAGGCTAATATTTTGGCTCTCAATCTAGAAAAGAAGAAAGGTGGACAACCCTCTCATAATGATCAAACTACTAACACTAACCGTAACAAGAGACCTCCTTTCTCTACTAACTTTGATAGAAACAAACATCAAAGCCGTACCTTTTTCAAGAGATGCAGATTTGACAATTCTCCTACAACTGCTCAACCTCATATAAGCAACAACAACAACAACATACAGCAACGAGTCAACCAAAATTCTTTCAACCAACATCCTACTCCAAATTCTAATGGTAACAAAAAGGTGAAGTGTTTTAAATGTTTTCAGTATGGTCACTATGCAGATAAGTGCCCAAATGGTCCTACTAAGGGCAATGGTCAATCCAATGGCCATTCCAATGGATTCAACAAAAAATCAAGTCAAAAACCCTTCAACAACAACCGCCCTAATGGAGCTACTCTTAACTTCATCGAAGATGCTACTCTTGACGACAACGAAGTGGAAGCTAACTACGATGAGGGATATGATCCTGATTATGATAATGATAACTACCCATCTTCAGGTACTCTTATATCTCTTCACACGTTATTTAAAGTGCAAGACACCATTAAGGGTGAAAGTGTCACTATTTTGTTAGATGATGGTAGTAGCCATGATTTCATTTCTACACGCTTGGCACAACAACTCTCTCTCTCTGAAATCTTATCACCTTACAAAGTCAAAACTGGTTTTAATAATCAATGTTTTAATTATAAAACCCAAGTACTGTTCAAGTTTGCATTGGTGAATTTACACAAGCACGAACATTTCTGGTAGCACCACTGCATGGTCTCGATATGATTTTGGGAATGCCATTTCGTCATGAGTTTGACCCATTGATTAATTATAGAACACGTACGATGTCTCTCACTCATAATAATAAAAATTTCTCCATCCAAGCAACACTAGCACATCAAAAATTTCCACTCCTCTCTCACACTCAAGCCAAAAGAGCAATTAGAAAACGGGGGAAAACATATCTAGTGTTGGTAAATCAAATTTCTATTGAATTTGAAACTTCACGTAACTCCACACACGATGAATTTCTCTCACAATTTAAAGATTGTTTCATGCATGAACTGCCACCTGGAATTCCACCTTCACGCCCAGAATACAACGAAATTGACATTATACCAAGTAGTGAACCTCCTTGTAGAGCACGTTATCGTGTAAATCCAACCGCACACATGGAGATACAAACTCAAATCACTGATTTACTTGACCAAGGCAATTCGACCTAGTAGTTCACCATACGGAGCTCCAATACTTCTTTTCAAGCAAAAAAATGAGACCTTCCGTATGTGTATCGACTATAGGGCTTTAAACAAGATCACCATTGAAAATAGATTTCCTATTCCTAGAGTGGATGATCTATTAGACAAATTGAAAGGGGCAAACATCTTTAGCAAAATTGACCTTAAATCAGGGTATCACCAAGTCAAAATGTTTGAACATGATGTCTACAAAACTGCTTTCAGAACACAAATTGGACACTATGAATTTCTTGTCATGCCATTTGGTTTGACAAATGCACCAGCCACATTCACACGTATGATGAATCGAATTTTCATTGACCATCAAGATTTTGTGATTGTATTTTTTGAAGACATTGTGGTATTCAGTAAATTTGAAAAAGAGCATAAATCGCACTTGACATGTGTATTTCATTTGCTTGCACAAAATCACATGTTTTTGAATCCTGAAAAGAGTTCATTTTTTCAATCTGAAATTGAATATTTGTGACACATTGTATCGGGCAAGGGAATACATGTAGACCCCAAGAAAAATGAAGCCATTTAGTCATGGCCTAGACCCAAAAACTTGTATGACCTATGTTCTTTTATTGGTCTTTGTAGCTATTACAGGAAATTTGTACTTTGCTTACTTGTCACATTATTTGACTCTTCTGTTGAAGAAAAACACACCTTATGAATGAACTGATTTACAAGAAAGCTCATTTAATGCACTTAAACATGCTTTGACTAACGCACATGTATTGCAATTGCCTGATTTTGAAAGACCATTCTTTGTGATAGTCACTGATGCTAGTGGAAAAGGTATCGGTCCAGTCCTTATGCAAGATAACCATCCACTTGCTTTTGAAAGCTGTAAATTCAAACCTTCTGAAACAAAGTTCAGTACTTATGATAAAGAGTTGACCGCTATGGTACATGCATTGAAAATTTGGAAACACTATTTAATGGATGCTGATCTCATCATAAAAACTGATCAACAAAGTATCAAATATTTACTTTCTCAGCCCTTAATAGATAATAGACATATTTAGTGGGCTACTTTTATTCAAGGTTTTTAGCTCAACATTCAATACCAGCCTGGTAAAGAAAACGTTGTAGCTGATGCTTTGAGTAGAAGACCGTCACTCAATCATCTATCAACCATTACGGGAACTTCATTTGACACTATGCCAAACACTTATGTCCGTGATGATGACTTCAAAACGACATGGTTGCATATGCTTGACAATCATGTGCACACCTTCCTCGAATACACTATTCAAGAAAACTTCCTTTATTTCAAAGAAAAATTGTGTGTGACTAAACCTTTTTGTACATTAATTATATAAGAATTGCACAAACCACCTTATGCTGGACATAGAGGATTTGCTGTAACTTTTTAAAATTTATGTCGCGACTTCTATTGGCCTAATATGAGAATTGATGTGAAACAATATGTTTCCACTTGTTTCATTTGTCAAAAGATCGAAGCAGCAACAAGTAAGAAATTGGGACTTTTACACCCTCCCCCCATTCCTGAAAGACCTTGGGAACACATTTCAATGCATTTTGTTACTGGTTTCCCACTCACACTGCACAAGTATGACATGATTTGGACTATTATTGACCGTTTTTCTAAACAAGCATATTTCATTCCTTGTAAGAAAACACTCACAGCAATCAAGGTGCACTTTTGTTTCTTAGGATTGTTTTCCCACATCATGGTTTGCCTAAAGTGATTATTTTTTATCAAGATTCAAAGTTCTGTAGTGCTTTTTGGACTACTGTGTTTGAAAATCTTGGCACTACACTTGACTTCACTTCTGCATTTCATCCTGAATCTAATGGTCAAACCAAAATCACCAATTGCACTATTGATTTGTTAAAGGCTTATGTTTCTTCTCAACCTAACAAATGGGACGATTACCTGTATATTCTAAAATTTACATATAACAACACCACTCACACTGCCACGGGTAAATCTCCTTTTGAAGTTGTATATGGTAACTCTCTTCCTAACCCTGCTTCACGTCTTTCTAATGTTGTGCCTGTCGCTGATGATTTCACTACTAACTTTCATGATTTTTATGCAAGTGTGCATTCTACTATTAAACACTCACAAGAACTTTACACTAAGCATGCTAACAAGCACCGCAAGGCACACCAATTCAAAGAAGGTGATCATGTTTTACTTCGCATTGAAAAACGAAAGATCAAAAGTGTTGATACCAATGTTTTTGTTAAGCTTGCTCCTCATTTTTATGGACCTTTTAAAATTTCAGCTGTCATTAATGATGTTTCTTTTTGTTTAGGCCTACCTGCACATTGGCACATTCACAATCCATTTCACATTAGTCTTTTACGACCATTCAGAGGACCCCTACCTACACACTACATTTATGAACACTCACCTTCACTTGTAGACCAAGAAGAATAACTTATCCCAGACACAATAATTGATCACAAGACCACCACTACACGCACTGGCATGGTTTATAACCGTTACCTTTTAACTTTAAGGCCACCCTAGAGAGGATGCCAAATGGATGCCTGAAAAGTTTTTTCGCAACTTTCCCGACCTTCTCCATAGTTTCCATCACTCACGGTCCAATTGATTTCTCTATTGAGCAACTGAGGACAATTGCTATCCCCGGTGGGAGCAATGTTACAAGACTGGGCACCCTCCTGTTGTAGTGGTTAGCTGCAATTGGGATAGCTGGCGTAATGGTTAATTATGTGCTGTCTATTTATTTTCTAATTGATTTGATGATGGTGATTTTGTAGAGTGGAATGCGGGGAGTTGATGAAAAGGCGTCGGCAATTACTCTTGGCCATTTTATATTCACACAATATTTTAGAATTTCATTTCAATAAGCCACTATGGCTCTGTAAATAATTGGAGTGGGAACTCCCCTTATGGGTCATGCAAAAACTAGTGAGCTTCACTCATTTAAAAAAGTAAAGTGGTTAGAAAAAGAGGGGCCTCAATTTTTGGCACCTTAAACTCACAAATAATATATTAGTTACCAACTCCACAAGAGAGGTTCCGTGTAGTTTGGGGCTAGATTTAGGCATTTCTCTTGCAGATTGTCTTCTCTACTCTCTTATGCTATGTTCTATTTGTTGTGTACTCTTTAATCAAATCTCCATCTCTTACAATTCTCTTACACACTCTTACAAGCTTGTCTACGTCAATCCTATGTTCTGTGTGTGTGTGTGTGTGTGTGTGTGCGTGCGTGCGCGCACGTGTGTGTGTCATAGTCTAGGTGTGTGTGTGTGCTTGGAAATTGGAAAAAGATGTGCATAGGTTGATGGTGATGTTTGTGAGCATGTGTTGAATAATCTAAGCAATCGGTCTCCCCAACACTTTTGCAAGAGAGAGAGTATTAGAGAACATGACAATAGTTGAGGACTGGATTTACTTGGAGCCGGTCCCCCTCCATCGGTCCCCCTCCAAAAGGTGTTTGTATTATAGATTCTCCCATCAAGAGAGACTTGGTACAATACAATTGTTGTGTTCATTATGACCTTGGTGATGCTATGAAGATGGAAAGATTCATGCAACATGAGCATAACATTAACTTTGCAAAAAGCATTAACTATCCCAAGCCTCAGTCCCAAGGCCTCAAACATCTTCAAAGGTGGAGAGAGCTAGCGGGGAATGAGGGCAGGGAAGAGGAAGAAGAATCATCCATAGGAGAAAGAAATAGTTCCTCACTTATCATCACTCTTCTTGCTTAGCATAGCATAATAGCATAGTAATGAAGATGAAGAAGATGACAATCTTAAGCATTGAAGCATGTCTCTTGGTTGGATTTGCATTCCATAGCCAAGAGTGTTGGTGTAGGCTCTCCACTTCTCAACAAGCTTGGAGAAGGAGATGGAGCTCTTGCACTTTGTACTTCACACAATGAGAGAATATGTGTGTGTGTGTGTGTGCGCGCGTATGGGAGAGTATACCTCCTCTCAAGCTTGGTCCACCTCTCTCTCTCTCTCGTTCTCTCTCTCTCTCTCTCTCTCTCTCTCTCTCTCTCGTATTATTTAATTATATCATTTGGACATGTGTCCTCTTTTTCCTTTTTGACAGAAAGAACTTAATTATTTATTTTTATGTATCTAAATTCTCATTAGACCCCTTCAAAGCCTATCCAATAGAATTCAAGCACATCACGAGGGCCACATGTGGAGGATATCTTAACATGTGTCTTTTATGTTTCTTAAGTCATTTTGTTTGAATTGAACAATTCAAGCACCTAGTCTTTAAGTCTTTTATGCCTCTTGAGAGTTTATCTTTGAATTGAACACTTCAAGAACCTTGGTCATTTAATCATAAAAATCACCTCAAGCTTTGGGCAAGGTTCCCACAAACACTTTAAGCACTTTAGTTAGCAAGCCGATAAACACCTTATACTTGGGTAGGATTCCCACCTCAAGGTCAGCCCTAGCTTGCGTAAGATCAAATGACTTTTTAACACTAACTTCTAGAGGTCTTTAATGAAGCTAACCCTAAGGTCTTTTAAGCTCCATTATATGCACATTGCTTTTTGATAGACTACCTCCTTTTAGACTGTCTCCTTTTGGACCCCTATTGAGATGCAACCATTTCTCCTATTTGGTCCCTTGTTGACATAGGTCTAGAAGCACATATCTATATCCTAACTCTTGTTCCCCTTTTATCTTCCCATATTAAGTGATCAATTTAATATGAGAAAATCATTTGGTAAAAGTAGTTATTATATTTTATGACAGGAAGCATGACCCAAGAAATTTATTTGGGTTGAGTAAAAGGAACATTTGGTTAACTTGCCTCTCAAAAACTTCTAGACTTTCTTTTGTATCCTTTTTATTCTCTTTCTTATCAACCTTCTCACTATCGGAGGTAACTTCTTCAATCTTTACATCTAGCACCTTCGGCTTCCTCCATGGAATGTTGAGAATGTTGTATGCCTTCTCATCATGCACTGATACTGGATTTTCAATCTTGTTGAATCTGTACCTTAAGATTCTCAGAGTTATCACATCTCATGAGAGTGACCCTATGGGCATCGGTAGCCCAAATATAAGAGTCTTGCACGAGCTCGATGAGATCAAAGTCCTCAGCAACTTCTTGAAGACATCCCAATGCTGATCTTTGCTATCTCATGTCAATTCTGTAGTCCTCTGAAATTTGTCTACATAGCCTCTTAAAAGAAAGATTTGGAATGGCCATGTTAAGTACCCTCTATGCCCTCTATGCCCTCCATGTTAAGTACCCTCTATGCCCTTCTTATCTCTCTTAGGCACTAGACACCTTGGATGAACTTTCTCTTACTTGGCATTGGCTTCAACTTTTGTGCCTTGGTGGACTTTCTCTTACTTTCTTTTGCAATATTTGTATTTAACCTATTGTTTTCCTTGGAGCCCTTACCCTTAACTTTCCTTGGGACCTTGTCTGCTTGCTTCTGATGACCTTTCATTGCTTTTTCCTGCTTCCCTTTAATGCAATTCTCCTCAGAAGATTGGTTTTCTCCTCTCCCTTGGTCTTCTCCTTTGATTTCTCTTTGATTTTCTCCTTGCCTTTCTCCTTGAAATTTTCCTGAGGCTTGTCCTTGGCTTTCTCCTTGGCCTTCTCTTTGGATTTGTCCCTCCCTTTCCTGCCTTCTTGCAAACTCTTTTGATGGGACCTCCTTGGATGTATTCTTGGTTCTTGCCATCTCCTCTATGGTAAAATGTTGCAAAAGACAAGAAGAAATTTTGATGTGATTGTATTTAAGATATCTTACTCCTGATTTCTATTACACCGAGCTTTATAATGTGCACGGTGATGCATTGTACTTATAGTCAGTAAAGGAGCTTTGAGTGGAAAAGGAAGTTTGGGGGGGGGGGGGGGGGGGGATACCCATTTCAAGACTTCAAAAACTTCACACCGGGCTTTATAATGTGCACGGTGATGCATTGTACTTATAGTCAGTAAAGGAGCTTTGAGTGGAAAAGGAAGTTTGGGGGGGGGGGGGGGGGGGGGGGGATACCCATTTCAAGACTTCAAAAACTTCACAATCAATCTCAAAAGCACCCAACCACCAAATATGCTTCTCTAATTGAACACTCAAATAATTATTATGGTGCCCCTATCTCCGATTCAATGCTTTGTTCATCAAGGTTATTGACACTATCTCTAATTTTTCGTTCTTGATAATCTCACTCTCATAACAAAAATAGCAACACCATTCACCTCTGAATGTTGAAGGTCATGCAACTTTATCATTGCTCTTTGAAGAGACTTCAAATCAAAGCAAATGTTGTTGAAGTAATTGAATTTGAGGTCTTTCTTCCGGCAATGATAAATTTCATTAATATGGAAGGGTTGACTAAGGATTTCCATCACCCTGTGGTTGATCCTATGTCTTGTATTTTGGACAAGCGATGGCTTACGAAGCAAAGATCCCTTCACCTTTGATTCCTTTAGCTTTGTTTTCATGACCTTGAATAGCTTTTTATAACTCTCCCTACTCATTCCAACCTTGTCCATAATGCACTATACTCATTCTCCAAGGTAGAGGCCTCCAAGAATCCCTCATATCTGTCATCTATCATGTTCCTGGCAGCCATACGTGGAACCACATCACAAAAATATCCAATTGCTCGCTCAATGTTTCTTTTTGAATGATCTGGCTGAAGTAAAGTCCTAATGTGATCACAAACAAAGGTCTTATGTAAGCAAAGTACTAAGATAAAATCCATTTACAATCATAAGTTGAAAGATATAAATACGCAAAATACCTTACAAAGGCATATGCAAAAGTACAAAGACATGAGAAAAGGCCTAATATAAACAGATGCAAAAACAAAAGTTCAAAGATATGAGCAAAGATATTTTACAATCACATACACCTCAACATTCCTGCATATGCATCTGCCTGCACTTATAACTCTCTCGCCCTGGGAAACAGAGCTCGTTCCCACATCCTTGCTACCTATGTGCAAGCCTGAGATGACACAGAGATGCAATGAGTCACAAGATTTAAAGAACTAGTGAGCGACCAAATATCATGAATCGTCCAAGAAAGAAGGGCTTGTCCAACCTCCCCTCATTCCTCTTTTCCACTATTGAGAGCGGATCTTGCACTTAGCGGCAAGCCAATCAACATGAGGTGGGAAAAAGCAACCTTGGTGTGAGCGCAAGGCCGCCAAGGGTGCACTTGCAGGAAGGAGTTGAGCTTGGGTAAGAGAAAAGCCTTCTTAAATGCAGATTGCAAGCCTTGATCCTTCTGGTGTAACATCCACCTCCTTGTTTAAGACTCTCAATGTTCCCAAGTGATCTTTCTCTTTGACAAAACTCAAATTTGATTTTCTTTCTTCTTGCTCCATTTACTTGGTTTTACAATTTCTTTATGGCCTTCTTGCCTTCTTCAAGCTGCTTGTTCATAGAAGAAATTTTATGTCAAGCTTTAGAATGTCTCACTCTACTACAAGATTCCTAGTAGTCCTCTTTGTCGATCTCCTATAAACCGGATCAAGGTAGAGCAATTAGAAAATGCAGGAGTGCTTCTCTTGACAGGATCTAAAGGATACAATCTACCATTTGTTCTCCCCTTTGATCTCAATGAAGCACAAATAGATGATGAATCTTCACGAACCCTGCTTCTCTTTTAACCGGTCCATAATCTTCTTGCAATTCAATGTGCAGATGGTAGAGACTTCTTTTAGCAGAATTCCTGTCTAAATGCAAAGAAGGAAGGCTTAGAAATGGCGAAGAAGGCGATGCGCTTGCAGAGAATACAAAATTTGTTGAAGACAACGATGTGCTTGCAACATCCTCTTTGCAGCAAAGAGGGTGTTACCATATATGTGGTAGTGATGTGTGTGAATACACTTAGGATCGCCGAGGCATTTTTTACCTCACTAGGAGGTCCCCCCCCCCCCCGCATTGTACATACGTCCATCATTCTAGCACTAACTTATCTTTCTATTGTGCACTAAGAAATACACTCTCTGTTGTGTTCCTTGAGCTTCTTCATCTTCTCCAAGATGTGTGTGCAACCTTGCAACCCTATTTCCTATAATTGGTATCACAATAGGTTGCGTCCTCCTGGGCATAGTAGCTAGTGTTGCCAACACCCCATTGCTCACTTTCTCTAATTTGGGTGAGCTTTGATGAGTGTCAGCAAGTCGATTAATACTTTGGGAAGGCTCATAGAGCTCGGTTTGATCAAAATTTTGACTTGGGATCATTTTGGCCTCCGTTTCCACTATAGGCAATACTACGCAAGCAATTTCGTCTTTTTGTGCAAAATTTTCTATCAGTGCAATTTCCTGTAGAACAAGTCCCTTATAGTATTCTTGGGTTGTGCTACATAGAACATGCTAGTCCTACTTTGTTTTTCCTCTTTTCGAGCAGTTTTCACATTAGGTGCAGTTAATCGCCATGGCTGACAACAACACAGATGTTTTTAAGATGTTTACTGCTAAGGGTAAACTGGATGGGGATTACTACCCAAGTGGGCTTACATGTTCTTGTGTCAAAGGGATTTTTGCAAGGCATTGATGTACGTCCGCCTTCTGTCGATACAAACTCTATTGTGTATGTTGCATGTTCTGATAGGTATGTTGCTGCTAGAGTTGTTTTGCCTATGGTTGAGCACACTCGTATGTTGCTGCTAGAGTTGTTTTGCCTATGGTTGAGCACACTCGTTGGGATGTTAGAGATGCACATGCTCATGCAATGATTGCATTTTCTGTGAAGCGCACTATTACTCCTCACATTTTCTTAACAAAACTAGTACAATATGCTTTGGATACTCTGGCCGATCGTTATCCAAGTGGCAATGAGGCTAAAATTGCATTGCTGCGTAAAGAGCTGGAGTCAAAGATTATGCAAGAGGAAAATGACATGGACACTTTCCTCAGTGGTATTGAGGATATTCATGAACAACTCATTTTTGTAGGCGAAGTCATTTTTGACAATTCACTTGTGCAGATTGCTCTCGATACATTGCCATATTCTTATGAGACTTTTGCTAATGGAGACATATGACCCAAGGAACCCCTCAAGCTGTCAAGTTTGATGCATTATGCACATTCCTATTGCAAGAGTCACTTCCAAGAAATAAAATGGCTAAACATCGGGCAATTAAATAGGTTTTTGTTGCTACTCAAAGAAAATGTAGTTATAGCAATGTAGCCACTTCTCATGGTCCTTCAATAAGTGAAAAATCACATGTTCCCAATATTTCTGTTGGCATCACCTCGTCTAGGAATTATGGTCAAAAGGGCAAGAAGAAGATGCGTTGCCATTATTTCAAGGCTTATGAGCACTTGATAAAAAGCAAAAGAGGCCAAGAAGAAAGAGGTAGGCTCCACTACAAGTGCAACTATAGTAGAATCTTCTGGGAAAGGAGATTGTGATGTTGATGTTGGAATTAGGGTTGCATAGAAATGCACATAGCTTGCAGAAGACGAAGGAAGCTCAAGGCACACAATAGAGAGTGTGTTACTTAGTGTGCAATGGAAAGATAGATAGCCCTAGAGTGATGGGCGTATATACAATGCTCGGGGGGCAAAACCTCCTAAAGAGGGAAAAAATGCCCCGACGGTCCTAGTGTGTTCACACACATCACTACCACATGTATATGGTAACAAATCCCCCTTGGAGTGATGCGGTGAACGAGAGATGGCACATGAGTAAGGGGAAGTGCCATGCCTTGAGGACATGATCATTCCGAACAAAGGGGAGTAAGCCCAAAGCTTTGCGGAAAGCTTCAAGCTTCTCACAAGACAATGCCTTTGTGAAAAGATCTGCAAGGTTGCCCTGTGTTGGCACATAAGCCAAGCTGATCTCTCCTGCTGAGAGCCACTCCCTGACATAGTGGTAATGCACCTCAATGTGCTTTGTGCTATCATGAAAATCTGGGTTCCTCGCAACTGCCAATGCGCTCTGACTGTCAGTGTAGATAGTGTTGGCAGTGTCCTGTCCAACACCCAAATCAGCCATAAGGCATCTGAGACATTGACAGACGCAAAGCGGACCCCGAACCCCAATGGCCTCTAAAACGCCGGGGGCCGAATGGCTCGCCTCGAGCCTGCCACGGTAAAGTGCACAGGGGGCACCACCTAGCTTTGAGCGTCTAGGATGCAAAGCCCACGATGATATGAACACCGCAAGCCTACACACCGAGAGAGAGGAAGGGAGAGAGAGAGAGAGAGAGAGAGAGAGAGAGAGAGAGAGAGAGAGAGAGAGAGAGAGAGAGAGAGAGAGAGAGAGAGAGAGAGAGAGAGAGAGAGAGAGAGCACTCGCAATTGATGAAAACAACCTCGGGGGTGTGAGGGTGAGTGATTTCTGCAATATTTACAAGGTGGCATGCCGTGGTGGTAGAGAGGTAGGGAGAGGAGATGGTGCAACCTACTTGGTGCGTTCTCTAGGGCGACTCAATGACTGTGAATACTCATTGCCAAGAGCGTGCATACGTGTGTGTGCATCGACCATTGGAGTCGAGGTATGGGTGTGGTTCCCTTTGCATGGTGCAATTTCCAAGGCAAACCCCACACACGAGACCTCCTCCTCGTGATAGTGATGGTGTCAATCCCTCCTACTAAACTCTACCCAATGCTTGGTTCCACATAAGTTGCCCCCCCCGATAGTGACCTCTCAGTGCCAATTTATAGGTGTTGGCTGCTTGGATTATGGTAATCCCAGTGTGTTTAGGGTAATCTTAATCGGGGAGACAAAGAAAGTGGTGGGCCCGGTGTGGTTGACCCTTGCTTTGTTTTAGGGAAGGTTATTAAAAGATGGGAATCTCTAGGTGGGCCTTTGTGACCATCACCTAGAGAGAGGATATTTACAAAATGGAAATTTTACAATGGCTCGGGTGAAAAACTGAAGATAATGGTAAAATAACCTAAAAATTACTGGGATGGCGTCGTGGTTGCGTGTTGCCGGCGAATGGTGTGCTGCCGGTGCATCGATGTCGAGCGTACTTCTTTTCGGAGTCGGCTGGGGCATGCCTTCGGCACATTTTCTGTTTTTGTTGTTGGCGGGCGTGCTTTGGATCGTCTTCTTGTTTTGTTGATGTCAATGGCGTTTTGCTTGTTCTTCTTCTTTTTTATTTTGTTGGTGCGTGCGTATATGCGTGTCGTGTGTATGTGTGTGAGTGTGGGAGCATATATCTATATATGTTTATTTGCGGGTGAGTGCGTATATGTATATGTGTGTGCGCATACGTGCGTGGGAACAAGGGAAGAGGGGGTACTATATAAATATATAATGTTTATATATGTATTTTTTATTTTTTTCTTCTCTGATGCCGGCGGCTTGTTCTACTTCGCATGGCGGAAGGAGAGGGGGGGGGGGGGGGGGGGTTGTGTGAGTGTGTGTGTGTGTGTGTGTTTTTTTTTTCATGCTGCTGCCGCGAGGGTGTGTGTGTGTGTGTGTCGGCTGCGGACTGCGCGCGAGGAGAGACGGCGTGTGTGTGTGTGTGTGGGATGCAACGCGGCGCACATCGCATGGGAAGAGAGAGGGAGAGGGGGGGGGGGTGTGGTAGGATAGGGGGTGTGTGTGTGTGTGTGTGTGAGGGAGTGTGTGTGTGTGTTGTGTGTGGTGCAACGCTGCCCGCATGGGAGAGAGAGTAAGCTTTGGCGTGCTGTGGCGGCATCCGGACGAGAGAGAGAGAGAGAGCCTTTGGCGCTGCCGTGAGAGGGAGAGTGAGGGAGAGGGGGAGGGGAGAGGGGTAAGGGGATAAGAGATAGAGAGAGTGTGTGAGGGAGAGTGAGGGGAGAGGGGGTATGGCGGGGCATGGGTTGTGTGGGTGAGAGGGAGAGGGGGCGGGGGGGGGGGGGGGGGGGTGTGAATGAGCCGAAGGAGGGTGAGGCGAGCGGGTGGGGAAGAGGGAGGAGGGAATATTGGCGGGCCAAAGAGGGGGGGAAAAAATGAGGGTAGAGGGTAATGGGTGAGTGTGATTCGGGTAAGTGTAAGAGGGGGGGGGGGGGTTCTCACACGGCTCGCACCGAGGGAGCACGAGAGAGGGGTTGGGGTTTTCTTCTCTGAGTTTCTGCCTGGTCGGAGAGGGTAAATCGGGGGGGAGAGAGATATTAGGAAAAGGGGGTATGTAAGGAAAATGGGGGGAAGAGAGTGCGAGGGTTTTATCCGATGCCCGTAGGGCGGGAGGGGGAAAAATAGGTTACGGTGGGGGGGTACCGAGAGTGGGGGGGGGGGGGGGGGGGGGGTGAAATGAGTTTTTTTTTTTCTTTGATTTCCGAAAGTCGGCTATCATTAGCCCTCTCTCTTTTGGCTAGAGGCATTCATGCTTCTAGCCCTTCTTCAGTTTCTTCAACTGTAGAGTTAGAGGGTTCTCCCTCTTCTGGAATGTCTAGCACGAATTCTGCGTCAAACCTAAGGAAATACCTCTTCAGTCTCCATCCATTACTCTAGTCTTGTGAATTCTCCCATCTGCTTCCATTAGCTTATAGCTGCCGTTGTCGTAGCGCTTCTTGATGATGAATGGCCCTTCCCATCTGGGTTGAAATTTCTTATCCTTCCTGGTATCAAATCTGTTGTCGTATCGCAGTACTAGCATGCCTTTTTCCAGTCCTTTCTCTTTAAGCCCTTGATTGAAAGTGAGTCGGCATCGTTCTGCCTGTGCTGCATAGTGATTGATTGCTTCTTCCCTATCCAGTTGGAGTCTCTCTAGATCCAAGATGTGGTTTCTAAGGTTTATGATTGGACGGTGGGTCTGGCTGGCCAAGACTCGTAAGCTGACTATTTGTACCTCAATGGGTAGAATTGCCTCCTTCCCATAAACTAGATGGAAAGGGGTGAAACCTAGTGATCTTCGGAACGTTGTTCTGTAGGCCCAAAGAGCTGCCATGAGATGCTTATCCCAATCTCCTGTATGGTTGTTCACCTGTTTTGTGATGATCTTGCAAATCATTCCATTTACCTTCTCTACCAGACCATTGCATTGTGGATAGTATGGTGTGGAATGCCGACGTGTGATGCCTAACTTCTTCATCAGTTCCCCTACCACATCACCTCTGAATCCTGGTCCTCTATCTGATATTATCTCAAGAGGAGTGCCAAAACGGCAAACGATATGCTCAAAAATGAACTTTGCCACCTCTTGGGCTATAATGTGGGTGGTGGCCTTTGCTTTTGCCCATCGTGTCATGTAGTCTACACCCACTATGATGTACAGTTTACCTGATTGGGCCCTTGGTAAGGGACCAATTGCATCTATTCCCCATTTCTCAAATGGACCATATGAAATGATAGGGGTTTGTGGCTCGTAGGTTAGCGTACGATCACTGGCCACTTGACAAGCCCTACATGTTTTACACCAATGGTGCACATCTCTGTTCAAACTAGGCCAAAAGTATCCTGCTTGTAGAATCTTCCTACTGGTGATATCTAGAGCAAAATGACCACCGCAAACGCCGTCATGGCAGCTTGAAATTATCTCTGTGATTTCACTGGAGGTTGGAACCCGCTTGAGAATTTGATCCTTGCCCTTACAATACAAGTGGTCGTCTATAAGGCGGTACCTAGTAGCCTTCCTTACCAGCCATTGTTTTTGGCCTTTAGTGTGTCCTGTTGGACATTCCCCTGTATTCAGAAAGCTGATGATATCAGGCATAGCGTCACTACCTTGGAAGAGAGGTAGCTTTAATTTGATTGCTCCTATGGGAACATCTTGTATCCTTTCTTTAGCTAGTGCATCTGCCTCTTGATTTTCTGCTCTGGGAATATGGAAGAGCTTTACTGCTTCAAACTTCTTCAGAAGGTCCATAACTTGGCGAAGTTGACCAAGTAAAACTTGATTTTTGCACTCCCAAGTGCCATTTATCTGCCTAATCAAAAGCAAAGCGTCGCCGAACACATTTAAGCGCTGAATTTTTTGTTAAAAACATTGTTCCATCCCAAGGATTAGGGCTGCATATTCTGCCTCATTGTTAGAGTGGGAGTGTAATAACTGCCCCATGGAGAATACTCTTTCCTGCTGTTCATTGAAAATGACCATGCCTGCTGCAGACTGATCCATTGTTCTCTTGTATGCTCTGTCAAAGAAGAGAGTGTGAGCTCTCTCTAGCTTAGGGCTCTCTTTATCTGGTATTCCTTCCTTTGCTTCCGTGTTGACCTTTAGCTTCTTCTCGTAGTGGCGATGAGTGAGAATTCCTGCTAGACTAGCCTCGGTGTAATTTTCTACTTGCATGGTGTAATCAAACTCTTGTAGTCTAATTAACCACTTTGAGATCCTAGAGGAGACATCCATGTGTCGCATTACATAAGGGAAAACTTCTTCCATTGTCAGGATTACAAATGGTCTAGGCAAGAGATATGAGCGGAATTTCGTGGTAGCAAACATTAGTGCTAGAACCATGTGTTCTACTTCGGTGAATCCCTTTTCTGATGGGGTCATGACTCGACTAGAGAAGTAAATAGGGCGCATGAAAGAAGTTTTGGGATCCTTTTGCATTAGCACTGCTCCCAGAGTATCATTTCCCACACTAGGGTTTACATAGAATGGCTCGTCCCACTTAGGAGGTGAAATAGTGGGAAGCTTAGATAGGACTTGCTTTACCTCAGTGAACTGCTGCCCTTTCTCTTCACTCCATGAGAAAACATCCCTTTGGGTGAGTTGTTGTAGGGGAAGGACTACTTGAGATAGCAGGTGAATGAACCTGCTTAAATATCTTACCTTCTGAAGGAAAGAAACCAACTGCTTGGCGGTGGTGGGAGATGATAAAGATATCAGAGCCTGAATTTTGCTAGGGTCAGCCTTGATTCCTTTTGCTGAAATTACATGACCAAGGAGAGTGACCTTGCTCTCACCAATGTGACACTTGTCCACGTTGAGTTGGCCACCTAGGGTTTGTAGCCTGGTTAAGCCATCATAGACTTTGCTTAGATGAAGGGCTCGTGAGCTATAGATGCAAAAATCATCTATGAAAACCCGTATTGATGTTCCAAAGTAGGGTTGGAAAACAAATGTCACATAGCGTTGAAATGTGGCTGGGGCATTGGTGAGGCCAAATGGCATCACTCTGTAGGCAAAACATCCCCAAGGTGTGATGAAGGTTGTTTTCTTCTGATCCTCCTCCGCAATGCTAATCTGGAAGTATCCTGAGTAGCCATCGCATACTGTGTAGCGTTCGTGACCTGCCCCTTCATTGAGTATTTCATCCTGGAATGGGAGGGGAAAATGGTCCCTCTTCGTGGTTGCATTGAGCGGTTTATAATCCACACAGACTCTCCATTTACCATTTTTTTTTGGTGTAACTACTAATGGGGAGACCCATTCTGAGTCTTCGACAGGGTAGATGAAACCTGCTTGTAGCAAAATCCTTACTTCTTTAAGCAATGCCTCTTGTTGAATTACTCCAAGTCTTATGAGCTTCTATACTACGGGTTTACTGCCTTCCTTGAGCTTTATGTGGTGTTGCACTACTGTAATTCCTGTGATCCTATCATAGCCATCAATGAACAAAGTAGTGAAGTTGCCTAACATGGAGACATACTCCTTCCTTTCTTCATTGGTTAACTCATTTGAGAGCATTTTTTGTAGCTTACCTGCATCCTCCAATGACTGCTTACCTGATGGTCCCTCTTGGTTTGCTGAGGTTGCTTCAGATTGTGTTAAGTTGTTTGGGTCTTTAAGAATGACTCCCATTACTTCGATGCCACTGTCACTCCCATCAGTGGTGGTTATGTCTTCTCCTGAGGTAGACCAGGAGTAGCTGGTGGACTCGTCTTCTGAAGCCTCCAAGATCATATTGCGCTGCTTCCAGTCCTCATGTCGTAGAATATGGACTTCCCTTTAGCATCCTTCATCTGGATCATCCCGGTGCTCCAGTCTTGTTTGGCTTCCATGGCCATAAGCCAAGGCCTTCCAAGAATGATGGGGTAGCCCTCCCCTTTGTGTGGCATGGCGAAGATGTCTACCTCCACTTCCGTATTGAATGCTTTTACTTTGACCGCATTTACAATGCCTACGCATTTTACTCTTACATTGTTTGCCATCTTGGCTCGGCAGGGTGCCGGCCTACTTACCTCTAGACCTAGGTGGTGCATCATCTTCTCACTCATGACACATATTTGCGCGCCACCATCAATGTAGACGTTTGAAATCCGCTGCCCTTTGATGTGAGCATCCATGGTTGGCAAGATGTCATCGAGATCCCTCCCAAAGATAGCCCCAGCTATCCGTGGTTTTGATTTCCTGGTACTTACCATTTTCGTCCATTGCCTCCTCATTCTGGGTGCAAGGTGTAGTAATTGGGGCCAAGTTATCTTTGGGCCCTGCATTAACACATCTTGAACTAAGTCATAGGGTTGTGCTTCCTCACCTAGTGAAAAGTCCACGATGTCTATCTTCCGCCGTGGTTTAGTTGCTTGCTTGCTAGACTCGGCTTTCCCTTTCATCTTCTCTTCCTTTTGAGATGCCTCCTCGTGCCTCGCACGTTTCACTCCCATAGCATCCACTTCTTCTACCTTCGCTTTTCCTTTGTGCTTTTCTCGAGCTGACTCTTCTACCTTCGCCTTCCCTTTAGCCTCTAAGCTAATGAGTCTCACCGCTTGGTTCACTGCGGGAGGTGGGGGTAGTGGCGGAATGAGAGGTTGGGGTGGTGGTTGAAGGATTTGGATTGCTGGGATTGGTCCTGGCTGCCTTGGTGGTGGTCTTACTCTTGGCAGAGAGACCTGATTCTGTCTCCCTCCTCTATTGAAATTCTGCCTTCTTGGGTGTGGGCAGTAGTACATTCCATGGCCGTCTTCCCCGCAGTTGTAACAGTGGTATTCTGGGTTCTGCCTTCGTTGTCCTCTTCCTTGTTCTGGATTTCTGCCAGATGCATGCCCTTGCTGCACCAGATGCACAGATAAACTCTCTAGTTGGGTGGTGATGCGACTCAGCAGGTCTTGTTGTTCCTCTGCTGTCTCCTATGGTTGGACTCTATGATTGGTTGTTGCAGCCACTGGGGTTGGTCGGGCCGAGCTTGTTTCCTTTGACTTGTTTACTCTTGCTTGCATACGCAGCTTCTTGTCTTTAAGGCGGGCTACTTCGACTACCAACTCATATGTTGCAGGAAACCTTCCCTTCACCTTCTCTCTAAACGGCGACCATAGACCAGCAATGAAACGGTCCTTTTTCAGGAAATTAGGCGCTCCTTCGCCTTCCTCCAGTGTGGCAACCCACCTCTCCCATAAGTCCACAAACTTTGACTCATAGGTGGCGTACTCCAGCAGGCTTGCCTGCTTTAATTTTGTCAATAGCTGCCATAGCTTCTCCGAGGTTGTGCCTCCACCAAATCTCTTTACAAAAGCAGCCCTTAACACATCCCATGCATTCTTGGTAGCCTAGGGCAATGCATTATACCAGGACTTGGCCTCTACTTTCATCAGTAGAGGAAAAATTCTGAGTCGTGAAGCGTCGTCATCTTTGTTGGAGACGACACAAGCAATGTCAAAATCGTCCAAAAAATCAGTGGTGAGATCCTCACCCTTCTTTCCACTGAACGTGGGGAAATAAACACTTGCCATGGTGGTGACTCGGGAAATTACAAACCCCCCTTTTTTTTTCTTTACATCAACAGCAACGGCTCATAGCGGTTTTTACAGGGGCGAATGGATAGGCTAAAACAGGATAAAAATAGAGACATTAAAGGAATGATGGTAATCTAGTATGGGGAGAATGATAGGGTTCGGGGAATTGAGGATTTCTCCTAGTACTGCCGCACCGAATAGGTAAATGATCTTCTGTTGGTAGAAGACTTTCCTATCTACATAGATATTCACATGCATATGCTGCAGGAATCTGAACGGGAATGCCGTCGGCCTGTTTTCCATCATGCACAAAGGGTGAAATACTTACTTATACTCTTACCGTGCTAGTGTTGATGAGTCGGCACATCCACAAGAGGTCGTCACCTTTCATGGGCTCTACCCTTCCTTCGTTGCTTAGCACGTATGGGGTGATGGCGACGCGTCGGACCACTCCCAATCTCTTGGCTAACAGCACTTGTAGGTAATTTCCGTAATCGGCGTGTTGCATGAATTCTACTCCATTGAACTGCAGCTCATCTCCAGCCCACTGGGTCTCTCCCGTGGTAGAGAGCTTCTTCAGGATAAGTTGTACAGGGAGGGGAGCAAGGTCCTCCACTCGCTTCCCAAAACAACGAGAGTAGTAGCCGAACCACTCTTCTCTAGGACATGGGAATCTTCTCACCACTTCTTCTTCTGGATTGTCGAAGTGGATTGGTAGCACTCGCATGCGTCGTGCAAATCGGTAGGCGACCTTCCGCCGCTTAGCTTCGGATGACTTCTTCTTTGACCAAGTGGGTACAACCCGGCTCTCTGAGCTTGAAGCACTTTCTTGGCTAGATGCTTTTCCCTTCGCGGTCATGTGTTTCCAGGCTAGCCTATCTTCTCCTTGCCCTTGGCTCGAGCAGCCCCTTTAGGCCACTTTGGGGTTTTATCTTTGACTGCAGTTCCTTTAGGGAAAAGAGGCCTCACTATCCGCTTTCCTTCCTTGACGTGAATGACCTCCTTGCGATGAATGTCAATGTAGAAGACTTCAGCCCTTCCGCTCCCTCCGTTGCTGGCACTCATTGACCGTGTGCCTTGGTTGACAACAGTAATGGCACCTCACCAATCTGCCACCTGATGCTTTCGATTTATAGTTAGAACGAACGATACGAGATGGAGAATTTACCTCTTGAATGTTGATGACACTGCAGCCTGGCAATACCACCTCAATGAAGGCGGCTAGGGCCTCCTTCGTCTCTTCTTCTTCCGTCCTCCAGTTAGAAAATTCCTTTAGCCACTCGTCCATGATTGATAGTGGGCGTCACTTTCAGCATTTTAAACTGAAGGGATCTTAGAAAAGCCCTCCTCCGTGGGGGCACCAAATGATGGACGCAAAGCGGACCCCGAACCCTGACGGCCTCTAAAACGCCGGGGGCCGAATGGCTCGCCTCGAGCCTGCCACGGTAAAGCGAACAGGGGGCACCACCTAGCTTTGAGCGGCTAGGACGCAAAGCCCACGATGATATGAACACCTCAAGCCTACACACACACACACACACACACACACACACACACACACACACACACACACACACACACACACACACACAGAGAGAGAGAGAGAGAGAGAGAGAGAGAGAGAGAGAGAGAGAGAGAACACTCGCAATTGATGAAAACAACCTCGGGGGTGTGAGGGTGAGTGATTTCTGCAATATTTACAAGGTGGCATGCCGTGGTGGTAGAGAGGTAGGGAGAGGAGATGGTGCAACCTACTTGGTGCGTTCTCTACGGCGACTCAATGACTGTGAATACTCATTGCCAAGAGTGTGCATACGTGTATGTGCATCCACCATTGGAGTCGAGGTATGGATGTGGTTCCCTTCGCATGGTGCAATTTCCAAGGCAAACCCCACACACGAGACCTCCTCCTCGTGATAGTGATGGTGTCAATCCCTCCTACTACACTCTACCCAATGCTTGGTTCCACATAAGTTGCCCCCCCCGATAGTGACCTCTCAGTGTCAATTTATAGGTGTTGGCTGCTTGGATTATGGTAATCCCAATGTGTTTAGGGTAATCTTAATCGGGGAGAAAAAGCAAGTGGTGGGCCAGGTGTGGTTGACCCTTGCTTTGTTTTGGGGAAGGTTATTAAAAGATGGGAATCTCTAGGTGGGCCTTTGTGACCATCACCTAGAGAGAGGATATTTACAAAATGGAAATTTTACAATGGCTCGGGTGAAAAACTAAAGATAATGGTAAAATAACCTAAAAATTACTGGGATGGCGTCGTGGTTGCGTGTTGCCGGTGAATGGTGTGCTGCCGGTGCGTCGGTGTCGAGCGTACTTCTTTTCGGAGTCGGCCGGGGCATGCCTTCGGCGCATTTTTTGTTTTTGTTGTTGGCGGCGCGTGCTTTGGATCGTCTTCTTCTTTTGTTGATGTCGATGGTGTTTTGCTTGTTCTTCTTCTTTTGTATTTTGTGAGTTCGTATATGTATATGTGTGTGCGCATGCGTGCGTGGGAACAAGGGAAGAGGGAGTACTATATAAATATATAATGTTTATATATATTTTTTATTTTTTTCTTCTCTGATGTCGGCGGCTTGTTCTACTGCGCATGGCGGAAGGAGAGGGGGGGGGGGGGGGTGTGAGTGTGTGTGTGTGTGTGTGTGGGATGCAACGCGGCGCACAACGCATTGGAAGAGAGAGGGAGAGGGGGGGGGTGTGGTAGGATAGGGGGGGGGGGGGGGGGGGGGGGTGTGACGGAGTGTGTGTGTGTTGTGTGTGGTGCAGCGCTGCCCGCATGGGAGAGAGAACAAGCTTTGGCCTGCTGTGGCGGCATCGGATGAGAGAGAGAGAGAGAGCCTTTGGCGCTGCCGTGAGAGGGAGAGTGAGGGAGAGGGGGAGGGGAGAGGGGTAAGGGGATAAGAGATAGAGAGAGTGTGTGAGGGAGAGTGAGGGGAGAGGGGGTATGGCGGGGCATGGGTTGTGTGGGTGGGGGGGGGGAAGGGGGGGGGGGGGGGGGGGGGGGGGGGGGGGGGGGGGTTGTTTTTGCATGGGGCTTAAGGGCGAAGGGGGGGGGGGGGGATTAGTCAATGGGTGGGGTGTAAGGGAATATATCCGCGGGCCGAGGGGGGGGGGGGGGGGGGGGTGAATGAGCCGAAGGAGGGCGAGGCGAGCGGGTGGGGAAGAGGGAGGAGGGAATATTGGCGGGCCAAAGAGGGGGGGGGGGGGGGGAAATGAGGGTAGAGGGTAATGGGTGAGTGTGATTCGGGTAAGTGTAAGAGTGAGGGGGGTGGGGGGGGGTTCTCACGCGGCTCGCACCGAGGGAGCACGAGAGAGGGGTTGGGGTTTTCTTCTCTGAGTTTCTGCCTGGCCGGAGAGGGTAAATCGGGGGGGAGAGAGATATTAGGAAAAGGGGGTATGTAAGGAAAATGGGGGGAAGAGAGTGCGAGGGTTTTATCCGATGCCCGTGGGGCGGGAGGGGGAAAAATAGGTTACGGTGGGGCGGGTACCGAGAGTGGGGGGGTTGGGGGGGGGGGGGGGGGGGGGGGGGGGGGTGAAATGATTTTTTTTTTTTTCTTTGATTTCCAAAAGTCGGGTATCAACATATACACTCAGCCGTAGCTGTGAAGACTGCCTTGTACTCAGCGTCACAACTCAAAGTGGCCTTAGTAGGTTGCTTCTTGTTCAACCCTGATATACATGAACTGCCAAGCATGAAACACAAACCACTTGTGGACACTCGAGTGTCAAAACAACCAGACCAATCTGAGTCCGAATAAGCATGTAAGTCTGGCGGCAACGATCCCCCCTTGGGATAAAACAAGCCAAGATGTAAAGTGCCACTAAGGTAGAGGAAAATCCGCTTGACAGCTTGCCAATGCTTAGACCCTAGGCTATGCATAAATCTGCTGACTTGTGAGACTGCAAACTGAATATCCAGCCTCGTGTTGCATACATAAATGAGCCAGCCAACAACTATTTGATAAAGAGTGACATCAGTAGGATCGCCAACATCATGTAGACTCAATTTCAAACCTGTTTCCATGGGAGTGGCAATAGGTTTGCAATCCTCAAGTCCAAACTTACATAGCAATGTCTCTTTGTAACTTTTCTGACACAAGGCAATACCACCATCACACTGCTTAAACTGTATACCCAAGTAATGATGCAACATCCCCAAATCTTTCATCTTGAAAGTAGCATTCAAATCACCCTTAAATTTAGCAATATGTCTCTCATTTGGTCCAGTGATCAACAAATCATCGACATAAAGAACCACAATGAGAAGTACATCACCCTCACGCTTTACATACAACGTGCTTTTTTTTGGACTGTTATGAAAGCCTCGTTTGACCAAATGAGTGTCAGCTTTCTCATACCAAGCATGAGGAGATTGCTTCAACCCATACAAAGCCTTCTTACATTTGCACACTTTGTCCTCTTGTCCTTTTATGACAAAACCACGAGGCTGCGTTACATAAACTTCCTCAAATATGTCACCATTCAAGAAAGCAGTAACAATGTCTGATTGATGTACATCCCAACCAAAATGAGATGCCAATGCACATAGAAAACTCACAGTAGTCGTATGACAAGTGGGAGAAAAAGTCTCTTCATAATCTATGCTTTTTGGTTGTGCATAACCCTTTGCAACAAGTCGAGCCTTACGGCGATCGATCTCACCATTCGGCTTGTGTTTGAACTTGTAAACCCACTTCGTACCAATGGCCTTTTTGCCAGGAGGCAAATCACATAAACTCCATGTGTCATTTTCTATAAGTGCATTATATTTCGATTGCATGGCAACCATCCAATTTTTTGAATTCTGTGCTTCATGAAAAGACAGAGGCTCCTCAACATCATGTAAGCTAGACACAACCAAAGCATAACAATCTGATGCATACGAGTACGACTAGACTAAGGTGCATCCAATTTACTGCCACGCAAAGTGTGCACCAACCATTTTGGCATACCTCTAGCGTGCTCATTTTCAACCCTTTCCTCATCAAGTACATCATGTACATTTGCATCAGTAATAGGCTGATCTGTAACATTTTCAGAAACCCTGATAGGCTGTACATTTGCCTCATTGGAACTTACATTCGTATTTCTACCACTGAAAAGAGGCAACAAAGTGTCATAAATGTCATGTGAGCTTACATTACTGTCTCTAGTACATGACAACTAGGGCTAAACAGAATCTTCCAGAAACACTACATCCCATGAAACCAGAATAGTTTTGTTTGCGGATGATACAACCTGTAATCTTCGCTTTCAACACTATAACCAACAAAAATACATTAGACAGCCTTATCATCCAATTTTCTGCGTTGTGTTTGTGGCACCAAAGCATATGCCAAACAACCAAAAACACGCATGTGCTCAATAGAAGGCTTTCTATCATGCCATGCTTCATATGGAGTAATAGACTGCAAAGCTTTCGTAGGACACCTGTTTAGTACATAAGTGGCACACATGATGGCCTCAAGCCAAAAAGAATGCGGAAAAGCTTGACTTTTGACCATACATCGTGCCATTTCCGTAAGTGACCTGTTTTTCACCATTTTGTTGAGGTGTATAAGGAACTGTATATTGGTGTTTTATCCCACGACTAGCCAGAAATGCATTGGATTCATGAGACATATACTCCCCCCCTCGATTGGACGGAGGGTGCCCATAGTACATTTCGAGACATTTTCAACCATAGCCAGAACTTGTTTGAAGTACATAAAAACTTTGGATTTCGCTTTAAGCGGAATTACCCATGCATGCCTGGAGTAATCATCCACGAAAGTCACAAAAAAAAGATAATTGCCCAAGGACGGAGTTTGCATGGGCCCACAAACATCACTATGCACAAGATGTAACCTGCATGTGGCCCGAACTGAACCATCCTTTGGAAACCTAGAACGCTGCATCTTACCCAAAATACAGCCTTCACAAACATGTTTGACAGGTACTTCAAGAGACGGCAAAGAAGCAACCATATCAGATTTCTGCAAACGTAACAAACTAGCAAAATTCACATGACCAAGACGTGCATGCCAAAGTTTTGCATCTGAAATAGCCCTTGAATCTGCAACAGCATTTGCAAAATTTTGTCCACACTTGTCATATAAAGTGAGCTTATACAGCCCATGGCACAAAAGGCCAGATGTACCAATGTCATCATCAAAACTGAGATCATGAATTGTACATCTGTCATCCACAAATTTGACTACAAGTCCAAGTGTAGCAAGTGCGGACAGACAAGAGATTCTTCTTGATCCCTGATACATAGAGTGCATCAACAAGTGTGAAGGAATTGCCATTTGCAGCAGTAAGCACAATCTTTCCAACTCCCTGAAGCGGATAAGAAGCATAGTTGGCGCAAGTGACTGAATTCCCATGAGGGACAGACTCGAGAGAGGTGAACAATTCACGATGTGAGGTAATGTGCTTTGTAGCACCACTGTCGAAATACCACACATGTCAATCTGCAGCAACTGACAAGCATGCATCATGGACAACAGGATTGTAAGTTCACTCTGCGCTAAAAGCCCATCTGCATCAACATCAGCAACATAGTCTCCTTTCACAGAAGACTCAATAATGGCTGCTTTGTAGTGGAACCAGCATTTGCAGTGGAACCACTCTCTTTCTTCTTAGCCTCTTTAGCCTTCAACTTAGGACACGACTTGATCAAGTGATCATTAGCTTTACAATAATGGCAATGCATTTTCTTTTTGCCCTTATCACCAAAATTTCCAGATGAATTGCTGCCAGCAGAATCATTAGGAACAAAAAATCTTCCACTCGCTGTAGAACCATAAGAAGTGGCTGTATTGTTGTTACCACCCTTTCTCTGAGAAGCAATAAAAGCCTATTCAACTGCACGCTGCCTAGTCCTATTTTTTTTGTAGAAAGTGACTCTTGCAACAACAATGTGCATAATGCATCAAACTTGACAACTTCAGGATTTCCTTGGGTCATAAGTCTCCAAGTACTAGCAAAAGTCTGGTAAGAATCTGGTAAGGCATCAAGAACAGTCTGCACAAGGGAACTGTCTGAAATGACTTCACTTGTAGAAATAAGTTGCTCATTGATATCCTTGACACTAGCAAGGAAAGTGTCCATATCATCTTCCTTATGCATAATCTTTGACTCCAACTCTTTACGTAGCAAAGAAATTTTAGCCTCATTGTGACTTGCATAAAGACCAACCAAAATATCCCAAGCCTGTTTTGCAGATTTTGCTGAATGGATGTGAGGAACAATGGTGCGCTTCACAGACAACGCAATCAATGCATGAGCCTGCACATCCTTTACATCCCAACGAGCTTGTTCTGTCGTAGGCAAAACAACTCTAATAGCAGCAATCCTTGCAGCAAGACCTACAACATCCTCAACATCGCCTGCATCCTCAGAACCAGGACGTACATCAATGCCCTGCACAATATTCTAGACGCCTTTTGACACAAGAACGTGTTGCATCATATAAACCCACATAGGGTAATTGTCTCCATCCAACCTGTCCGCAGCAACAAACATCTTGAAGACATTTGTGTTGTTGTCAGCCATGGTAAATGCTGCACTTGATGTGAAAACTGCTCGAAAATAGGAGAAATGGAGCGGGAACAACACGTGCTATATAGCACAAACCGTAGAAGACTGTAAGGCACTTGTTATCAGAAATTGGCACTGACTAAAATTCTGCAGACATGCCTGTAGTGGAGACAGAGGCCTAAATGAGCCCGAATCACAAATATGAGCAGGCTGAGCTGCCTCGAAATATCTATCGACCTGCAAACGCTCGCCAAAACTCACTGTAATCGAAGAAAGTGAGGAGG
This sequence comes from Adiantum capillus-veneris, assembly GCF_014529385.1. Classification (NCBI taxonomy): domain Eukaryota; kingdom Viridiplantae; phylum Streptophyta; class Polypodiopsida; order Polypodiales; family Pteridaceae; genus Adiantum; species Adiantum capillus-veneris. Next base: position 96,782,356 of record NC_140934.1, read on the forward strand.
CGTGTGCTGGAGCAACTGGCGATTAAGCTCGGGAGGACGTAACCTGCTCTGATACCAATTGTTTGAATTAGGGTTGCAGAGAAACGCACACAGCTTGGAGAAGACGAATGAAGCTCAAGACACACAATAGAGAGTGTGTTACTTAGTGTGCAATGGAAAGATAGATATCCCTAGAGTGATGGGCGTATATACAATGCTCGGGGGAAACAACCTCCTAAAGAGGGAAAAAATGCCACGGCGGTCCTAGTGTGTTCACACACATCACTACCACATGTATATGGTAAAAGTTGATGTAGATGCAAAGCGGACATTCAGTGCAAAGTATACTTATGATCCTTCTATCCAGGATGCATGTATGTCAATTGCTGCAAATTTACATGTCTGATACTTTGATAGTGGTGCTACAAAGCACTTTACTTCACATCGTGACTTGTTTACCTGTCTCGAGTCTGTTTCTCATGGGAATATGATCACTTGTGCCAACGATGCCTCTTATCTAGTCAAGGGAGTTGGAAAGATTGTGCTAACTGCTGTGATTGGCAGTTCTTTCATACTTGTTGATGCACTACAAGGAACCTAGTTTTTCATGCTCTCACAAAGCACATTGAGGTGCATTATCACTATTTCAGAAAGAGACTCTTAGCGGGAGAGATCAACTTGGATTATGTGTCAACGCAGGACAACCTTGCAAATCTATTCACAAAGGTATTTCCTTGTGAGAAGTTCAAAGCTTTTTGCAAAGCTTTGGCACTTTATGGATTGATCATGTCCTCAAGGCATGTCACTTCCCTATACACTATGTGCCAGCTCTCGTTCACCGCATCACTTCAAGGGGGGATTTGTTACCATATATGTGGTACTCATGTGTGTGAACACATTTAGGACCACCGTGGCATTCTTTCCCTTACTAGGAGTTTTCCCCCTCCGTGCATTGTATATACACCCATTATTCTAGGGCTAACTTATCTTTCTATTGTGTACTAAATACACTCTTTGTTGTGTGTCTTGAGCTTCTTCATGTTCTCTAAGCTATGTGTGCATCCGTGCAACCCTAATTCCACTTTTGGGTGAAAACGGTCTTGAGAGTGAAAGTAGATTTGAAAGTGACAATTAGAATGAGAGTTTCTTGAAAATCCTGAGAGCAAGGTAAGAAAGCAGATATTCACCCCGATATTTTATTCATTTTTCTGATTTTTGGTATTTCATTCGATTTTCTCTCTCTATGATCTCTTACAGGGCAAAAACATGACCTCAAACTTCTCTTAATGTTACAAACTACATTACATTTCATTGTGACTTGTTTACTTCTCTTGATGTTGTTCCCAATGGGAAACTGTCACTTGTGCCAACAATGCCTCTTATCTAGTTCAAGGAGTTGGAAAGTTTGTACTCACTCTAGCTACTCACAACTCCTTCACACTCTCTAATAATCCTTTTCTGCTTGGGATCAAGAAGAATTATTTGTCAGGGTTTAGAGGACCATGTTCAATTGAAGAGTTTGAGCCAAGAAAAAGAAGTTGTGCTTCAATTATCTTGGCAAACATGAAAAATAGGACTGTTCATAAGGGAATTCCAAGAGGGAAACGATAAGGGAAGGATGAAGGAAAGGCCTTAAACATGGTGGAGTTACCGTCCTTACATTCCTGTTCCTGGTACTTGTTGTTACCATATACATGTGGTAGTGATGTGTGTGAACACACTAGGACCGCCGGGGCATGTTTTCCCTCTTTAGGAGGTTTTTTCCCCCGTGCATTGTATATACGCCCATCACTCTAGGGCTATCTATCTTTCCATTGCACACTAAGTAACACACTCTCTATTGTGTGCCTTGAGCTTCCTTCATCTTCTCCAAGCTGTGTGTGTTTCTCTGCAACCCTAATTCCAACAATTGGTATCAGAGCAGGTTGCATCCTCCCGAGCTTAGTAGCCAGCTGCTCCAGTACACGACTGCTCACTTTCTCCAATTTCAGTGAGCCTTGGCAAGCGTTCGCAGGTCGACAAATATTTTGGGCGAGCTCGTAGAGCTCGGTCTGCTTAGAATTTTGATTTGGGCTCATTTCGGCCTCCGTTTCCACTACAGGCAGTAATGCACAGGCTATTTCGTCATTTTGTGCAGAATTTTTGTCAGTGCCGTTTTCCGCATAACAGGTGCCTTATAGTCTTCTACGGTTTGTGCTATATAGCACAGGTTGTTCCCGCTCCGTTTCTCCTATTTTCGGGCAGTTTTCACATCAGGTGCAGCATTTACCATGGCTGACAACAACAACATAGATGTGTTCAAGATGTTTGCTGCTGAGGATAGATTGGATGGGGACAACTACCCTATGTGGTCTTATATGATGCAACATGTTCTTGTGTCAAAGGGTGTCTGGAACATTGTGTTGGGCATTGATGTACGTCCTGGTTCTGAGGATGTAGGCGATGTTGAGGATGTTGTAGGTCTTGCTGCAAGGATTGCAGCTATTAGAGTTGTTTTGCCTACGGAAGAACAAGCTCGTTGGGATGTTAAGGATGTGCAGGCTCATGCATTGATTGCGTTGTCTGTGAAACGCACCATTGTTCCTCACCTCCGTTCAGCAAAATCTGCAAAACAGGCTTGGGATATTTTGGTTGGTCTTTATGCAAGTCACAATGAGGCTAAAATTGCTTTGCTGCGTAAAGAGTTGGAGTCGAAGATTATGCATGAGGAAGATGATATGGACACTTTCCTTGCTAGTGTCAAGGATATCAATGAGCAACTTATTTCTGCAGGTGAAGTTATTTCAGAGAGTTCCCTTGTGCAGACTGTTCTTGATGCCTTACCAGATTCTTACCAGACTTTTGCTAGTACTTGGAGACTTATGACCCAAGGAAATCCAGAAGTTGTCAAGTTTGATGCATTATGCACATTGCTGTTGCAAGATCACTTTCCAGAAAAAACACGACTAGACAGCGTGCAGTTGAATAGGCTTTTATTGCTTCTCAAAGAAAGGGTGGTAACAGCAATGTAGCCACTTCTTATGGTACTGCAGCGAGTGGGAAAAATTATGTTTCTAATGCTTCAGCTGGCAGCAATTCGTCTAGAAATTCTGGTGATAAGGGCAAAAAGAAGATGCGTTGCCATTATTTTAAAGTCAATGATCACTTGATCAAGTCGTGTCCTAAGTTGAAGGCCAAAGAGGCTAAGAAGAAAGAGGGTGGTTCCACTGCAAATGCTGGTTCCACTACAAATTCAGCCATTGTTGAGTCTTCTGTGAAAGGAGACTGTGTTGCTGATGTTGATGTAGAATGGGTTTTTAGCGCAGAGTGCACTTACAATCCTGCTGTCCATGATGCATGCTTGTCAGTTGCTGCAGATTCACATGTGTGGTATTTTGACATTGGTGCTACAAAGCACATTACCTCACATCGTGAATTGTTTACCTCTCTCGAGTCTGTCCCTCATGGGAATTCAGTCACTTGTGCCAACAACGCCTCTTATCCAGTTCAGGGAGTTGGAAAGATTGTGCTCACTACTGCTAATGGCAGTTCCTTTACACTTGTTAATGCACTTTATGTACCTGGGATCAAGAAGAATCTCTTGTCTGTATCCGCACTTGCTAGACTTCGACTTGTAGTCAAATTTGTGGATGACAGATGTACAGTTCATGATCTCAGTTTTGGTGATGAAATTGTTGCATCTGGCTTTTGTGCCGTGGGCTGTATAAGCTCACTTTGTATGACAAGTGTGGACAAAATTTTGCAAATGCTGTTGCAGATTCAAGGGCTATTTCAGATGCAAAACTTTGGCATGCACGTTTTGGTCATCTGAATTTTGCCAGTTTGCTGCGTTTGCAGAAATCTGATATGGTTGCTTCTTTTCGCCTCTTGAAGCACATGTCAAACATGTTTGTGAAGGCTGTATTTTGGGTAAGATGCAGCGTTCTAAGTTTCCAAAGGATGGTTCAGTTCGGGCCACATGCAGGTTGCAGCTTGTGCATAGTGATGTTTGTGGACCCATGCAAACTCCATCCTTGGGCAATTACCTGTACTTCATGACTTTCATAGATGATTACTCCAGGCATGCATGGGTATTTTTCACTTAAAGCGAAGTCCGAAGTTTTTATGTGCTTCAAACAATTTTTGGCTATGGCTGAAAATGTCTCGAAATGTACTATGGGCACCCTCCGTTCCAATCGAGGGGGGGAGTATATGTCTCATGAATTTAATGCATTTCTCGCTAGTCGTGGGATAAAACACCAATGTACAGTGCCTTATACACCTCAGCAAAATGGTGTTGCTGAGAGGAAAAACAGGTCACTGACGGAAATGGCACGATGTATGGTCAAAAGTCAAGCTTTGCCGCATTCTTTTTGGCTTGAGGCCATCATGTGTGCCACTTATGTACTAAACAGGTGTCCTACGAAAGCTTTGCAGTCTATTACTCCATATGAAGCATGACATGATAGAAAGCCTTCTATTGAGCACATGCGTGTTTTTGGCTGTTTGTCATATGCTTTGGTGCCACAAGTGCAGCGCAGAAAATTGGATGATAAGGCTGTCAAATGTATTTTTGTTGGTTATAGTGCTGAAAGCAAAGGTTACAGGTTGTATCATCCGCAAACAAAACGTATTCTGGTTTCCTGAGATGTAGTGTTTGTGGAAGATTCTGTTCAGCCCTTGCTGTCATGTACTAGAGACAATAATGTAAGCTCACAGGACATTTATGACACTTTGTTGCCTCTTTTCAGTGGTGGAAATACGAATGTAAGTTCCAATGAGGCAAATGTACATCCTTTGGGGGTTTCTGAAAATGTTTTAGATCAGCCTATTACTGATGCAGATGTACATGATGTACTTGATGAGGAAAGGGATGAAAATGAGCAGGCTAGAGGTATGCCAAAATGGTTGGTGCACACTTTGCGTGGTAGTAAATTGGATGCACCTTTTTCTAGTTGTACTTGTTCGGGCTCTCGCCATGCATCTTATGCATCAGATTGTTATGCTTTGGCTGTGTCTAGCATACATGATGTTGAGGAGCCTCTGTCTTTTGATGAAGCACAGAGTTCAGAAAATTGGATGGCTGCCATGCAACAGAATATGATGCACTTATAGAAAATGACACATGGACTTTATGTGATTTGCCTCCTGGCAAAAAGGCCATTGGTACAAAGTGGGTTTACAAGTTGAAACGCAAGCCGGATGGTGAGATCGATCACCATAAGGCTCGACTTTTTGCAAAGGGTTATGCACAACAAAAAGGCATAGATTATGAAGAGACTTTTGCTCCCACTTGTCGTATGACTACTGTACGTTTTCTATGTGCATTGGCAGCTCATTTTGGTTGGGATGTACATCAATCAGACATTGTTACTGCTTTGTTGAATGGTGACATATTTGAGGAAGTTTATGTAACGCAGCATCGCGGTTTTGTCATAAAAGGACAAGAGGACAAAGTGTGTAGATGTAGGAAGGCTTTGTATGGGTTGAAGCAATCTCCTCGTGCTTGGTATGAGAAAGCTGACACTCATTTGGTCAAATGAGGCTTTCGTAACAGTCCAACAGAAAGCACATTGTATGTAAAGCGTGAGGGTGATGTACTTCTCATTGTGGTTCTTTATGTTGATGATTTGCTGATCACTGGACCAAATGAGAGACATATTGCTGAATTTAAGGCTGATTTGAATGCTACTTTCAAGATGAAAGATTTGGGGCTGTTGCATCATTACTTGGGTATACAGTTTAAGCAGTGTGATGGTGGTATTGCCTTGTGTTAGAAAAGTTACATAGAGACATTGCTATGTACGTTTGGACTTGAGGATTGCAAACCTATTGCCACTCCCATGGAAACAAGTTTGAAGTTGAGTCTACATGATGATGGCGATCCTGCTGATGTCACTCTTTACCAAACTGCTGTTGGCCACCTCATTTATGTATGCAACACGAGGCCGGATATTCAGTTTGCAGTCTCACAGGTCATCAGATTTATGCATAGCCCAGGGTCTAAGCATTGGCAGGCTGTTAAGAGGATTTTCCGCTACCTTAGTGGCACTTTACATCTTGGCTTGTTTTATCCCAAGGGGGGATCATTGCCGCCAGACTTACATGCTTTTTCGGACTTAGATTGGGCTGGTTGTTTTGACATGCGAGTGTCCACAAGTGGTTTTTGTTTCATGCTTGGCAGTTCATGTATATCATGGTTGAGCAAGAAGCGACCTATTGTGGCCACTTCGAGTTGTGAGGCTGAGTACAGGGCAGTCTTCACAGCTACGGTTGAGTGTGTATGGCTCAGATGCCTTATGGCTGATTTGGGTGTTGGACAGGATAGTGCCAACACTATCTACATTGACAGTCAGAGCACATTGGCAATTGCGAGGAACCCAGTTTTTCATGCTCGCACAAAGCACATTGAGGTGCATTACCACTATGTCAGGGAGAGGCTCTCAACAGGAGAGATCATCTTGGCTTATGTGCCAACACAGGACAACCTTGCAGATCTTTTCACAAAGGCATTGTCTCGTGAGAAGCTTGAAGCTTTCCGCAAAGCTTTGGGCTTACTCCCCTTTGTGGACTAATCCTGTCCTCAGGGCATGGCACTTCCCTTTACTCATGTGCCAGCTCTCGTTCACCGCATCACTCCAGGGGGGATTTGTTACCATATACATGTGGTAGTGATGTGTGTGAACACACTAGGACCGCCGGGGCATTTTTTCCCTCTTTAGGAGGTTTTTTCCCCGGTGCATTGTATATACGCCCATCACTCTAGGGCTATCTATCTTTCCATTGCACACTAAGTAATACACTCTCTATTGTGTGCCTTGAGCTTCCTTTGTCTTCTCCAAGCTGTGTGTGTTTCTATGCAACCCTAATTCCAACACTTGTAGGTTGAGGTTTCTCATACAAAGGATCTCCATGAGTGTTGCTTGACTATGGACCTCGTGAGCTTGTGTTTGTGCATGACACTATTAAGGGCACACATGTGTGTATCATGATTGATGATGGTGCCATGCATAATTGCTTGAATTGTACAACGTAGTTAAGAAGCTTAACCTACCATAGACTCCAAGCTCACACCACTATAATGTGACCCTTATTAATGGGCCTGAGACAAGGAGATGTGGGATATGGAGGTTAAGAATCTCCCTATGGAAATTCAAGTACACTTCATGCACCTAGATTTCCACGTGATGAATATAAGTCGGGAGCAGATGTGGCTCTTAGTAGAGCATGGTTACATAGTTTAGGTCCTTCTTTAGCTAGGAGCTATGAACATAATTTCTTAGTTCTTTAACAATGGAAGACATGTGTTGTTGCTAAGAGAACAAGATGTGCCTCAGTCTCCGCCGATATGTCCTAGGGAACTTTCAAAGTTGTACTACAATGATGAAATAAAAAAGTCCTTTTGTATTATTTATTGTCTCATGCTTTGTTGAACTTTTCTTTAAGTTTTAACGACAATGTGTCTATTAATGAAGGAGCTTCCTCAACCCAACATTCTTACTCTTTGGTTGATTTTATGGAACCACCAAGTTTGCCTCATAAAGCAGAGCATATTTAGGATTCTCACGTTTTATGTGCAAGGCATCATGCACACCATCAAGTTTTGGTAAATTGGGAAGACAAGCATGAGGAGACTTTGAAAAACATTAGTGTGATTAAAAAACTATTTTCCACTTTCGTTCTTAGCGGGGGGGGGGGGGGGGGGGGGTAGAGTGAGGATGAGGGCCCAAGCAAGGGCCATACCTACGCAACCTCTAAAATCACTTGTAAGATTCACATTAGCAAAATATCTGTGAGAAGTGAGAGCTAAAGTGGCTGGATGTTTAGGGGTTGTGTTTTGATTTTCATCCAATCGCTCTAGACCAAAGGAGCTCATGGATGTTTGGCATATTGGAGTGTGTAATTGGTGCAAATTGAGGCACCCAAGAGCTCTCAAATAGAGGCCGTGTGAACGGTGGTCCAATTGATCATACCTAGGGCCTACACCCACAACATACATTCTTCCATATTGGCTAGCTTGTTGGTGTGCCCTCCTTTGGGGTTTTGTGCATGCTCAAATTTCTATTTGAGCTTATTTTGTTAGATATATCACATTTACGAAGTGCGCATCAATTTTGGCGGGCGAGCTTTTGTGCAGATTTTTCTCCCCTAGAATCATAAATTGGAGATTTAACACACACTTGAGATTGTGATTGTGATTGTGATTGAGAGGGCAACGTCATAGGGGGCAGTGTGAACGAGTGTGAATCGTGAGAGTGGCTCTCATTGGGTGGGTGGCTCCTTTGAGCTACTGCAAGGAGTTCTTTTCCCTTGTCAACATGAAGCATCAACAATTTTTGTTTCACTCTCTTCAATTTAACAGGGACCATTACAAGTCTCTATATCAATTGCAGAGTGTAGTTCATAGAAATTAGGAAGGTTTTATTTGGTTTGTGAAAAAAAAACCTAAAAGTGGCCTATGTTATCCATGCTATCACAATTGGTATCTTGTTTAGATTATGTTAGCAATGTTATTTCAATCGGCACGTGGTGGCCAACTACTTGACCAATGTTCATTATGAGAGAGAAAGGCCTTTATGGCAAAGGGAGCTTGATTGCAAAATAGATCCAATTGTCACAATTGAAGGAATTTTGACTCACTTAGCTTGGTCTGTTTTCCAAATACTCTTGCTCTATGTTGTGAGTTGCTCCCTTTAAAACACAAAACAAAGCTCGAATGAAACCATAGTGAACATTATCCATTTGGAGGGGCACGAGGGCGTAAGTGTCCAATGGCTGCTCAAGCTCTAGCTCTAGCTCTGATGCCAGCAAGCTCTCGAGATGATCAGCTCTCTATCGTCCGTGGTCACCCCCTCAGGCTACCATTGCAAGAGCTCTGCCTTGCTTGTGAACAGGAGTGCACGTTCTGCGAGGCGGGGTGAGGCCCCGAGCTGGCATGTCCACGCTGCTGCAAGAGAGGAAGGCTCGGATACAGTGAGCACGCCGATTTCAGAAAGTCCCAAATCCAAGGAAACCGATGGCGAGCTCTCATCCCGACGCAGCGCAGGAAATCCTGGAAGGGGTTTTGGGCCTCGCCCCCCTCCTCCACCACCCAAGCCCCCTAAACCCTCCCTTGCTTCAAAGGAGAAGCAGTCCATAACCTCCAGAAGACCTTCGCCAAGCAGACCTGTTGGCCTTCCAACTTCTGATCCTGCTGTTCGGGAGCAAGATAACGTCTTTATTGTGGGACTCACTGTCCTTGGTGCTCTAATCTTCCTGGAAGGCATTGCTGTCGCTGGTTCAGGTATGCAGCGCAAACCACCCCCCCCCCCCCCCCCCCCCCCCCCCCCCCCCCCCCCCCCCCCCCGAAAAGGGAAAAAAAAAAAACCAACACAGACATGTCAAAAGACAAAACACATTCGTGCATGTGTGCACGCACCCATACACACACATGGGTGTGGCTGCCTGCCTCTTCTTTTGCAAATCATCGTACAGGTGCTTGTGTCTTTCCGAGAGATGGCATGAGTGAGAGATGTGTGTGCACCATTGTGGCATCTTTTTGAAACTTGGATGCCAGAAAGTGGACAAAATGTTTCTAACACATCTTCCCATTTGTCTGCATGCCTTAATGACCTCCTGTTACCTTTCTTTCCACTAGCGCTTCTCCAACAGGCTCTTTTTCTCCTCTGTTGAGTGACAAACCTTTGGGCTACAAGGAAAGAAACTGGTAGCAGTTACTCAAGTGGAGGAACCATGCTCTATCTCTCATTGTCTGTGGAAATATAAGAATTGAACCTAGTCCACAAAAAGTTGCACACTTGACATTGTCAAATCCCTTGGGTCTACCGTAGCACACATGGCCTCGAGTTCACGGTGACATAGTTATCTTTCCTAGAGAGGGGAAAGGCTTGGTCTAGAGACGCAGAGTAAGGCATTGTTGCCAAGCTCATAGTATGCGGATTGTTTCCTGGGGCTGAGCCTTGGAATCAATTTTATACCATTCTTTGCCATGTGCCTCTCCTCATTTTGGGTCTATAAACAATGATAGTGCTTGGCACTCGACCATCTGGTTCATTTTCACATATGCACCCTTCGACATGATTAAGGATTTGGATGGATATGTGTCCTACTTTGATTAGATGCCACCTCATTGTTTGGAGGAGGTAGAGAGGAAGCCATTTATTTGGAATGCGTGTGTGAGATTGAAAGGGGCGACAACTTGGAGAGAAGACACACATTGATTGGACCAGATGGAATGATGGTCCGGTAGCACCTTTACATCAATGGGGGGAGGCTTTCTCGGTTGGTGCTACCTATGGGATCCGGGGAGAGGTTGTTGCACATATGCGAGAGGTTGATGCCACTATTCTTGCTGATTGGCATGCCCTCATTGGGGGCAAGATTTTTCTCCCTCTCATCATGGTTGATGAGCGTTTTTTGACCCAAACTTTGGACACCTAATTGTTGTGCAGCACGTGACATGCGACATAGGTGTTTTGACCTTGGAGAGACTAGCCATCATGGAGACTGGCTTTTTAGGGTGAGGTCTCTTGATTAGCGCCTAGATGCTTCTCGACAACGCATTCAAGTGGTGGGCTCCTTGGGAAGGCTCTCTTGTGTTGACCCACTTTTCATAGCAGAGGAGGCACCATTTTGGAGGTTGTGGATGTGGCAGCGATGGTCCCTGGCTGCGTTGGATTGGGATCATGGTGAGTGGGAGTCTTTTTTGCAGAGCGATGGGGCCCCTCTTTCCTTTTTTGAGTACACTATAGCCCTTGGGAAGGGGCCTTTGGTCCATGTCAGTTAGAGGTATGGCGAGATCAATGCATCTCTTTGGCTTTCCAACGATGGTTTTGGTTATGCATTTGGAGTATTAGGATCAGCCACTGGATATACTATTTCATGTGGATGATTGCTCATGCATGATTTCTTGTTGTCACTTGGGTTGAGACTATTGGTCATGATCTGACTTGCCAGTGGTGCGGTTTACAACATGAGTCCTTGTGCCACTGTTTGTGGGTTTGTCCGTATGCTTAGCTAGTGTGGAGGGTCGTTTGTTGTTTGTTGATCAGAGTGGGCATTCTTGATGGGTCTTTGACGTGGGGGGCAGCATGGCCACATCACATGGCACTACACACCTCCTCAATGGATTATTTTGTATTTCCCCCTTACATACCACCTTGATGTATAAATAGCACTCACATTGTATTCCCAGTCTTGTACATCCTTTGGGTGATAAGCCTTTGAGCATCCCGAGAGGTCTGTATGCAACCACTTTTTTTGCCACAGAGAGAGAGAGAGAGAGAGAGAGAGAGAGAGAGAGAGAGAGAGAGAGAGAGAGTACATCCTCTGGGGTATAAGCCTGTGAGCATCCCCAATGGTCTCTTTGTACACACTAAACAGCCACTTTTTATACTCTTTTTTTTTCAAAAAGAGAGAGAAGAAGACGAAGAGAGTTTTAACATCGTAGGAAACTATCCCAAGAGACCTTAAAGATCTAGCCGACGAGGAGAGTTTGAACTCAAGACTTGTTGTTCAAGAGGGAAATGGCATAGCCAATCTACCACACTTGGGTGATAGAAAGGTTAGACCATTTTCCTCTTTTTATTAGCACACACACTCACACCCACACACACACCCAAGAAGAAGAGAGTTTTAACGTCGTAGGAAACTATCCCAAAAGACCTTAAAGATCTAGCCGACGAGGAGAGTTGAACTCAAGACCTGTTATTCAAGAGGGAAATGGCATAACCAATCTACCACACTTGGGTGAGAGAGAGAGAGAGAGAGAGGGGGGGGGGGGGGGGGACAAGAATGCTGTGTGGAAACTGCGCTAAGTAGGGTCAACAAAAGCATGCTTCTTGGAAACAAAAAGCCCCGTGCTATGTTTTACATTTCACCTTAAACATACATGAAAAGATACATACTAAGGTTATAGTGATCGAGTTTCTCAGCAAATAACTTTGTGTTTCAAGCATTTCCAAGCGCCTCACTTGCAATGTGAAACATTTTTAGGCGTTTTGGCCACTTTAAGATTCAGACCTAGTGAAACGTCTTTTGCGGTGACGCTGCACGGATGGATAAAGCATCAAACATGACACTTTGGCCTTCATCCTTTAATTCTTACTTCCCCAAGAAGATACTGCGTGGAAGAAACTAGCTTCTTTGCAATTACAGTATGAGTGTGTAGATGGGGATGTGACAGCATCCCCTTTATTATTTCGTGAAACTAATAACAGATAAGCCTTCACTAGAATTATTGTCAACTAGTGCTCGATTCGACCCAACATCTACAAAGGAGACTCTTTCTTGTATCCTGAATATGGTTGTCTTCTCTGTTGTTTGACGAGTTGCATCTTCATTGTCCTAGTTGACCTCATCTTTACATCAGCCACCTTATCTCTTCGGATGCTAGGACAGCTGCTGTCTGGATATCATGAGGCCACGGAGTAAGTGGAGGAGGCAACATATGTACGATCTCTGGGAAATTGAGGGCTGCCATCTCTCCTTTTAAGCTCACTGCACCCATATCGTAGGCTCTCGCTGCCATCTCTAGAGTGGAAAAGGAGCCCAACCATATCTGTTGTCTTCTTTTGGACTCCCTTATATCTTAGACCCACTTGTTATTTGGAAATTAAGCATGTCAGTCTTAACTCTTATCATCTTATCATGGGCAGGCCTCGAAGACAGTTCTGTTGCATCTATTGATTGAGAATCGAACTCCTCAATTGGGGTGTTTCCAACACATATTGATAAGATTGACTTGTGTAATTGTGCCGTTAGATGTAATTTTAGCCCCAGTCCTAGATCATCTGAAGCTACTTCATAAATGGTCTTCCTAGGATGACATCATAGTTGGACTTCTGGCCATAGTACTGAGGAATATTATAGTCACATGGAATGCAAAATGGGAACACCATACCAGAATGGGCAAGAATTGCTGTTCCTTGTGACCACAAACTCTGCTGTCACATGGATTAAGGACTGGAATGGGAATTGGGAATGCAAAACGGGGAACAAAAATAGCCATTCCTTGTGGCTAGGGGGAATATGCAGTGTGTTGTGGCTCACAATCACTCGTGCTTATGGGCTCATATGATTACATGACATTGAAAATTGAGATGGCTCAAAACCTAGCCATGCTGATAGTGGTCTGTTTGGATTGCTGCAAGTGATAATCATTGAAGATCCTGTGGAGTAGGATGGTGAACTTTTAAAAGCCATCAGGAGATTTTTCTTTACTGTCACTACCTCTTATGGCTGGGCTGTATTCAACAACAATTAAGGAATCTCCTTTGTGAAAACAAGACAGGTTAAATGCATGCTTGACTTGATTGGACTGCCAAATCCACCTAATTCTCTTGTCCACACATACATTAAGATTGTTCATTAGAGCTGCCATGCGTCTTCTTTTTGCTTTGCGGTACATGTTTTTGCCTTGTTAGTTGCACATGACATGCTCTGCTACCTTTGAACTTTTTGTAACTATGGCCTAAGGCATTGTCTCTGGTGTGCAGGTCTCTTACCAGAAAACTTGGATGCCTTTGTCGTCAAGTATGTATACCCAGCATTTACACCAACTGTTGGACTGTTTTTAGCAGGTGCAGTGTTGTATGGTGTGTTCAAGATAAGGCAAGGGGACCCTGAAAACACCGACAAGCTGAATTGACTTTTTGTAAACACTCATATTAAGCTTGAGAATACAAGTTGCTACCTGAGGGATTTAAGCGATCCTTGTTTAGCGTCTCCTTTGTGTCTTTGACACCTGTCTGTGGCCTTTGAGAGTCATGTTCTGCAGCGCCATTGAGCGTCGGTATTTGGAACAGAGTGCCATAGCTCGAAAGTAAGTGTATAGAGAAACTTGTTTGTCAAACACCATTTAATGGCTGTACTTGACCAAGACGGTAGTTCCTTCTGACTCAAAATGATGCCAAACATCAGGTAATGTGTATATGTCAGATGTCTAAGTGAAGAGGCCATTTATTGATAGAGGGTTTCAAAAGAATTTTTGGCATTCATGAACTAAAGTAGTTCTTCCCATGATGTGTACAATACTACTTTGACCTTCTGCATGAAATTTGTGATGTGTTTCTTGTATGTTGGTGTATTTTTAATCTACTTTACAGGGTAACAGAGACCATGTCTACAATTAGTATATAGAAGAAGCATCTGACTTTGGGTGCCTTTCGAGGTATAATTGAATGTGCTGAAGCGTAGTCGCCCAATGGAAGGAATGGTTGCCTGAGAGGATAGAAAGAATTGTGTTAGTTCTTTCTTTTGTAAAGTTGGATGGGTCTGATTTATCTTTGGAGAGTTTGATGAATTTGTTGAGAATGAATCAGAAGCACGATGCCCCCACCGTTTCAAGATTGTGGAAGTTTGGACCACCATTGGGGAGGGTCTCCTTAATTAAAATAATCACAAGGACAAGGGGACAGTAGCCCTCTGATCGTGCATACAGGACGGTTTGCACCATACATGGTGTGTGTGTGTGCACGTGTGAGCTTTTCTTGGTGGCACCGGATAATCAGCCTTTCCCTACCCATACTTTTACATTCAGGCCTGTAGTTTCTTCATGATTGTTTCCATGTGGGAGACATTTCAGTTCTGCACTTCAAGGTTTTCTACCTAGCCCTTGGTGTGCTTTATGTATGTTCACACCTCCATACAAAGATGCATTGACAAATATACGGAAGTCACAAATGTGTCAGATTCAGAGAGAAGAAAAGGTTATTTCAGAAACCCATTAAATGAAAATGTAGACATTCAAAGATATTGCCAGTGGAAATGGCACAATCAAAGCAAAGAAGTCACAGCTGTGGCTGCTAGTGTACACACATAACAAAGAGGGTGTGAGCAACCATTAAGAGAGAAGGCACTGGCATGTAATTGAAGTGGCTCATGAGCATGAGGCACAATGTGGATATGAAAGGATGGTGAATGCCCCTATACACACATTGGTATAATACAACTACTACAAGTAAAAGGAAGGCCAATCTCTTGAACTTGGCATATGGGCTATGATAGAAATAATTGGACACAATTGTTTAAGGCCATGGAAAGTTTCCTCCACCACTAAACCTAAAAAAGCCATCTGAAATGGCCTAGTTGTATGTTAGCATATAATGATATAAAGTTGGATGCTAATTAGGTTCTTGAACTAAAGATAGCGAGAAGCCATAGTCTAAACACTATTCCTCCGTGTAAAATGTCAAGGTGGTAACAGTAGCAACACACATTGAGACAACAATAAACAATTTTGGTAATAACTTGAAGAAGGTGGATTGTGCCTAGCTAGTTATTAGGATACCCGGAGTTTGGTTAAAGGTGCATTGTGCATGGCCACTTTGCATGCCACCCATTTGGGGCTAGGCCCTCGTTTGATTATGCATGCTCAAATGATGGAGACATCTCAGTTTCACCTATCAGGTGTTAACTCCTCCATGGCTAAATGAAGTTTTGTTACCAATTTTTACGATCCGATTACAAATCTCAACACAAGGATCCTAGATCTGTAAAAAATTTGGGCAACAAAGGGAAAAGAAACTAACAATTGTATCATATGGCACGAACAACTTTGTTTGAAATAAGTTCCTGCCTAGCCACAGGAAGTTTTGGACAAATCCTCACAATAATTCCCACATTGTGACTTGCCTCAACATCATGAGCTTGTGTGAGAGAGGCACCGCATACCTAGCTAGGTACGATTGGGGGCAGGGGCCCCCAATCGTACCTAGCTAGCTATGCGGTGCCTCTCTTACACAAGCTCATGATGTTATGCATTGTATGAAAAACAGTGAAAAAGACTCCATTTTCCTACATGAGAAAATTTCTAAATCTTCTTGTAGTTAATGGTTCGAAGGCCCAAGTAGATAATTCAATAGAACTGAATGCTTGAGCAAATGTAGGATAATCCTTTAGTGGTATCACCGGGAAAACATGCTTCAAAACTATCGAGATAGAATGGAGGACAATTACCTAGCGTTCAACCATGTAGTAGCAAGGGATGTCATGCAGTCTCTGTCTTCGTAGCATGAAAGCATGAGGTAATTAAATGACCAGCTAAAAAGAAGGATAGATCAAAGGAAGGTTCTATTTCGCAAAAATAGAACAAGGGTCTTAAGGGAGAGAACATCACCACGGCATTTGGATACCCCTTGCGTAAGATTTTGTCGCGCTGCCTAAACCCAGCTTAAGTTGAACTTTAGGATAAGGCGTGAGAGTTTGGTGGAGCAGGTCGAGGGCTCGAGCAGCGTGCGCGGCGACAGTGGGCACCCATATTTAGTGGGCACCCATATTTTACCCCATGCAGATATGATCAACGGTGGATTGAATGCCCGGCGCCGTTGATCCCTTCACTCCATCCCGTGTTCTTTACAAACGCGGGGCGGCAAGGGCAATGGTCCTGTTTCGTACTTTATTTCCCCACAAACGTGACAATGCCCAGTCTTGTCCTTGAAAATCAAGGCCAAATTAGAGGGGCATGCTCTCGAATCCCCTCACCCTTCAAGGTATGCTCTTGGTCCACCTTCACAATGTTAGTATGAACTTCTTAATAGAGAAGACCAAGAAAATTAGCTGACTCTGTCTAGCATAACTTCGCCAACGAGTAGAGTCTTATACAGGAGCAGCCAGCTCCTTTGTCTACTTAGCACTGAGACCTCCCTCGTCAAGCTCTAACTCTTGTACATGCCCCTTATGTGCTCTTATGCACATCCCTCATTCAAGCATGGCAAAGATGTATTTGGGTGCCAAGAGGTGTACTATAATTGAAGATAGGTGAGCATTAATGAGCACCTATACATGTGTGTGTGTGTGTGTGTGTGTAAGAGAGAGAGAGAGAGAGAGAGAGAGAGAGAGAGAGAGAGAGATAATTGTGTACATGTAGACCTAGTTTGAATTCCCAACATAGATGTCTAGCTTAATGCTGAAATTTTTGCAACTAAAGTATTTCATCTTGCAAGATCAGAGTTCCTCAAACTACAACTCAACACTTTGACAAAAATGCCCACCTACTCGCTCCTTTCTCAATCAATGAGGCGGAATCGCATCAAATACCACTCGCTAAACGATTTTCCTTCCAAGTTGAAGCCTCAAAAGTTTATGTAAATATCTCGAATCGAGCGCAGATGGGTTCATGCGGATGACTATAGGGGTCTTGCGAGAAGCCATGCGTGCTAACGCCGAGGTTGTCCATAGCATGCACCCTACTTCTATAAGAAAATAGATGCACTCCACCTCCCCCCTCTCTGTTGTGTGGTAGTTTTCTAGTCTGTTGCTTGCCCTGCCACACTGCCCCTTGCTTTTTCCAGGTGTGCAATGCGCATGGTAGCCCCTGCTCTTGCCAATTATGCACGATGGGCAGTACCCTCACTATGCACAATTGTGGCTTGCTTTTTCCAATTCATTGGATTTCCCTTCGCTTGCTTTGCACAAAATCTGACATGATTCTAATTAAAAGAAACGTTTTTAAAATTAGTCCCACATACTCCCAAATCACTGAATTTTTTTCTCATCCCTTGCCAGTAGCTTTGCATCTATTCCAAAGGTGCATGCATACACGTCTCTATATGCAAATAGATCCCTCATCCCTTATCTATGCAAGCCATTTGAGTTTTTGTTCAAGTATACCTTGTTGCATACATCACAAGCACACTAGTAAGAACGATTGCGTCAGCAAGCAATAATCCCTTCATGACTAAGTGGTCACTTTGGAATCATTGTTTGAGATATTGTAGCAATCAGAGACAATTCACACTTGGCCTACATGTCCATAAGCACAACAATGAGCATAATCACATTAAATGATAATCCCTTTGTAACCACTCAAGAATTTGATTTGAGAAATAATATAATTAGAGACATGAATGTGCTACTCGTCCGCTGGACGGCGGGGAGTGATAGACATGGCGATGCAAGTGGGCGAAGGAGTGAGAGCAACATCAAGCAAGAAAGACAAAGAGGGGGAGAGGGAGTGCATCGCTATCTAGCTTCTTGGCTTTTGTCTTGAAGGCACGTGGCACTATTCGCGACACTAATATAAGCAAAAGAATTCATGATTATATTATTAGTCAAGGGCTGATGAGAGAAAACACTGTTCTTGGCAATGACTTGATCGACATGTATGCCAAATGTCTTGTACTTTAGAAAGCACAAAAAGTGCTTGATGAGAAGTTTGTCTAGTATGCTCTCTCTTGGGAGTGTTTCGACTGCGGGATATGCCCAACAATGGCAGGGGCATCTCTGCAAATGCAATTACCTACGCTTCCATTTTGAAGGCATGTGGCACTATGTAAGACACTAATATGGGCAAAAGATTTCACATTGATATTGTTGAGAGAAAACGTTGTGCTTTGTAAAGCCTTGGTTGACATGTATGCCAAATATGGTGTACTTTAGAAAGCACACAATTGCTTGAGGAGCTCTTGTCCAGAATGTTGTCTCTTGAACTTCATGGATTGCATGATATGCCAAACAGGGGCAAGGCATGGAAGCTCTTGGCTGTTTTCATCGGACACAAAGTGAGGGCATCTCTCCAGATGAAATCACTTATGCTTGCATCTTGGAGGTGTGTGGCACCCAAAAGACTTGACGATGATATTGTTAGCCAGGGGCTACTGAAGGAAATGACCTTTTTGGGTTTGTTGTATAATTCTTCCTCTATTTCTTTTTTCAAGTTGTCAAGATTGATAAGAGTTCCTAAATTCTATCTTTGGCATATATTTGGAGATGGACCATCGCTTTCTATTGGTGCAAATATTTCTCAAGACGCTCCTATTTATCCTGTAAATAAATGTGATAAAGCCTATCCTCGGACTTAAAATCTGGAAAGCCCCTTGAGTTTAAACCTAGTAATTTGAAAATTTAATTTAAAACTTAGAATCAATGCACAATGACTTTTGTCGTGCCACATGGTCAAACATGGGCTATTGGGTTTTCTTTAATAAATTGCATGTTAGAAAAGTCCTAACTTGGTCGAGATTGTTATTTCATTTTACTCTTGATGATAGGTCGAATCAAGGGTTTTAGTTCACGCCAGTTTATCACATTATAGAATGGAAATGTGCATTTCTCCACTATATGTGTTTAATCTAATTTAAACTTCACTAAATATGCACCAATAAAGTTTCACTCTACCACATAGATGGCCTTAAGTTGTTAGGGTTTTTTTAATAAATGGATGTTTATAAAAGTTCAAATTCGATTAAAAAAATTATGCAGTTGCATTCTACTTTCAAATCAGTGTCCAATGAGAGATTACATAGGAGGATTTAGAATCAACAACTATGATACCACAATACTATTTTGAGACATCCAAAGAGAACACTTTAAGTAGTAAGCCATCCTTTAGAAAGATAAAAAATATAAATACATTATAAGAGTGCAAGTTATACTCAATTGATATATGTACAATTTTGTCTCAAGTATTGAATGCAAAAGACCAAAGATGCTTATCGAGATATGAGGTGCATGTTACACTTATTGCTTATATAGATAGTGGGTTAACTTTGTGTATTCACAATCTTACAAAAAAGTCTGAATTACTACACATAAGATACGTCTTGTTTAGTTTTAACTCCACCCATTCGTAATGCAACCAAAAAGTCACACAATTTTGTATACTTTTTGATGTTTAGAGCACTTTTTGATAAATTATGACATTTTGTAAAAAAACATACATAGTATAAGATAATTACAAAATAGAATATTTATTGTATTAAACTATAACTACATAGAAGTATGTTGGTGGTGTTCTAGGTGGGGGCACATAAAAACTGTAATGGAAAGTCGACCATTTGTAGCCATCGTAAAGGATCCAATCCTTTGGTATGTTGTATCCCACATAGGAAGTCCACCACTTATCTATTCATAAAATAGTAAAATATGATTCTAGTTTAGATTCTAAGATATAATTTCAACTATTTATAAAATGAATAGAATATCTTGTGTACATTACCCTATCTCAATATCATCTTTGATGATTAATACTATATGAGTTGGTGTGTAGGATGCATTCCAACCTCTAGGAACTATACATTTTTAAATTAAAAACATTAGGTAATTTGTTAAACATAATAATGCAAGAACGTCCTTTTAGATTGACACCACACATCATTGAAAAGCAAGTTGGGATTATGATATGCCTCTTGATATGTTATTTCCATCCAATATAAAGCCAATCTTTATATCCCTAACCATGAGCTAAATAACATTGAAATAAACTCATTCAAGTGGCTCATTCTTTTCAGTCCTTGTCATCACGACATGTCTTCCTTAGTGCAATCAAGATATGTCTATATTATTTATGTAGTTAAGCACCCTTTTGTGTGGTCATACTAATATCTTCACATTTATATGCAAAGAAAGCAAAAATGACAAACCAACCTCATTCATTATCCAATCTTTATAAACTATGCATAGCTATTGGACATGCATATTATCCTCTTGTTTATGACTCTATATTCAATGGAATTTTCTTATGTATACTATTTTATGTGCCAATTATTCATGTTTTTTTGTCATTGACGTTCAATAGATTATTACATTCTTGCTATCATACAAATTTCAAGTCTTGTATGACTTCACTTAGGCATAGGATTATACATTTGTATATCAAAAGATAAAAGTTTTCCAACGTTATGTAACAACATCTCTTTATGTACATGTCTTTTGCATAAACCTTGTAAATGCTTTGAAGATTTGTCTTTAAAATCCATTTTCACATTTTCCAAGGTCCTTGATAAAATCAATGCTCATACACATACACATAATCCTAACATTGAATCACACTTATATCTAAGACAAAAACATATAAAAAGGCAAATCTACACTAGCATTTATACAACCACTTTATATACAAGATTTTGAATAAGAATTGATCCATGTCGACATGATTATTGATTGTCATTTCAATTACATGGACTTTCAATATTTCTATAGTTTCATTGCTATTTGATAAATGTATACCTCTCCAAACCATAATTGTTCGCCTCAATGTAACGTGCATGACTTTACTTTATGTAGGAAATTCCTTATCTACATTTTTTTTTGAGTAGAACTTGCTTCATCTCTAGATTCATTACCTATTGTAATTGTAGATAAATGCTTGTCTAATCATTGGAAGCACCTCATTGCAACATTATACATGTCCATGCAAGAAGACATGTGCTTGCAGTTCATGTAATTGTAGTCTACATTGCCATCTGTAAAACCTTATACAATATTTTAGGTATGATCAGATCTCTGTCTTGGATAACCACCCACTGGCACTATTGCATCGTTCCTTATGTGCACTTTCAAAGCTCCATATTGTCTTACCCGCAAGTAAAGGTTGAATTCATTGAGAGTTTTCCCTTGTTGTCATCCCAAAGGTCAAGCGTACTAGAAATTGTCATTGCTTCATGTCCAAAGAAAGCTGAGGCAAGGGTGGAATAATTGTAATTCTTGGGAGAAATATTCTATCCCCACACTTATCACCTGTAACTATCTGTGCTTCTATGACCTTTGAATGGAAGCTTTTGCAAATCAATCTCACTCCATTACAAAAGTCCCACCGAGGATTCAAATTTCCAAGCAACATAATAGGTGCATTGTGCTTCAAGACCAATCGGTGAGGAGGAAACCCACCATCAAAAGTGAAGCTATTGATGTATTCATGTCCGTAGAAAGGGAAATTCCCATTTGAGGTAGGTACAATAGAGTCTGCACTAAGATATTCCCAATGGCTTCCTGGCAACAAATGAAAGGCACACTCATTTATCTCATCAACCTCTTGATTGTGAGGTACAAGAATAACACGATCCTTAGAAACATTGACATGATCAATGTTTGCATTTATCCCTCTATAAACCCAAGAAATCAAACCTTGCAATCCATGTTCACGCTCACATCTTTTGGCTTGACATTGAAGTACGTACATACTTTGAGTCAAAAAGAGCAATTTTACATGTGATCAAAGCCTCGGCCGGCACAATGTTGCATCAACAATCTCTTCTCATGAACCTCTTACTACCATTGGAAGTATTTGTCTAAAATCTCCTCCAACCAATATCACGTTTCCCCCAATGGCATTTTGATTGTGCATTATATGACAAACAGTCCTATGTAGAGCCTCAAATGCACATTGGTGCATCATGCCATATTATCAACCGTGCAAGCCTTATGACCTCAGCTTGAGGACTATTTACATTGATATCACATGCCTTAGAAGCATTCAAAGTGAGAGGAATCTTAAATCGAGAGTGAGTAGTTTGACCTTTAGATAGCAAGAGAAATGCTGCACATGCCAAAGCCATAAAATCTTCACCATGTAAATGCCATATTAAAGCATTATAAAAATATGTTTTACCTGATCCACTAGGACCATCCGCAAAGAGAATTCCACCATTACCATTATGAACTGCATCCAATATAGTGTCATATGGTCTTCTTTGGCTAGCAGTTAAGGTCCTTTCCATGATGGCACTTATTAATGCTTGTTCTACCATGTTGAATGCCATCTCTTCATGCAACAATCCAATTTTTCTACTTGGTGTGGACATGCCTTCAAAGTCATGTAGATGCTTTCCATAATGCTGCAAGATTTCCTCTATGTTCAACAATGCCAAGTCCTTTGCATGAGTTCACCCTAAGTGTATGTGGTGATGATCATAGTCTTCTGAAAGATCGGTGGAAAATCTATCCCAAAGTTCTCCAACATGCAACAAAGCACAAAATATGAGAGTAATCACAAATAAATTTCTTAATTGAGCATCAATTTGCTGCAATGCACCTTCTCTCTAGCATGCACTCCACTCCTCATCACTTTTGACTAACCTCAAGCAAGGCAAGCCTCTTTGAATGAAGATTAGACATATCCATCAACAATACACAACTTCTCAAGAGATCTAAATCTCTTGCAAACTCTCAACAGCATACCTAAATGATACTTTTCACCAACACTGAGAAAATTGTTTTAATACGTCCAATAACATTTCCTGTTTGCCTTCTTTGGCATTTCTTTCTCCCCCTTTCCATATTCACTCGCATGGAAAGTCACCATATAATAATGATCGTGCATCTTCATGTAATTCATTAGTTGTAAACCATTATGTTAGAGTGGTTATTTGATTTTTGTTTATTCTTAGCACATCCTACAAATTGCCTCCCTCATTGAAGACGACATTATTTTGCGAAGGCAAATGGACCTGTCACCTTTGTACAACTGGGTGCTCACTATGCATACCATATGCGTAGGTACGCCAACTTGATTCTGAAGCAGATACATACCTTGTATTCAAGTACAAATTAATCTCATCCATGATACCCTCCAAGTGCATAATGGCTCTATCATGTCCCTTGTACACATATTTATTGAGGTATTTGACAACTATAATTGTTTAACAAACTTCAACATGGGTATGGGCTTTATATCGTCATGAAAAAAAGGGGATTATAGGGAACGATCCATCTACAATCCAATACGTTTCCTATGATTGTTACAGTACCATTTTTCTCATATAAGAAGGATATCCATCCACATCAATTGTAGTCATAAGTAAAAATCATTAAGAATAATGATGTTTGCTTCTTCCATCCACCATGCAAGGAGAATTTCTATTGAATGCACCACATGGCCCATGAATATTTGAGTGACATACCCTATAGATCGGGAAAGACTATTTTATTGGGTAGCTCTGCACACACAAATCTAGTGTAATGTGCCACATCAACATGCTTGAAGCAGAAAATATGTGAGCATGTGGAACCCCTCTCTTTTGAAATTCAATTATAGCTACATATCCAACTACCACTCCAAAGAAGGACCTCTTGATTAACAATGCCATCATGTCTTTATGTAGTCAAATCAGGTCGATGTTGAGCAGTTTGCCTTGGTAGCAATGCATGAGTGATCTTATCCCACTTTGGATTGTAAGTGAATATTATAAACAAATCAGGATTTCCCATTCTTTTTTAAATTGCCAATGAGTCTTGGATAAAGTTGATGCATAAATCTTGGACCTCTAGTGTAAGAAGAGGGAAAAACAACTCTTCTTCCTACATCTCTACCAAATAGATTTCTTGGAATATTGTGAACATTAAGCATGCCAGTAAAACCTTGGTACACTTCAACACATAGTGTTGATTGATGATCACGTATCCGTACTAGTTTACACTCTTCAATACTACTATAAGCACCTACTATATGTTGGTGTAGCAACCTTCCTCCATGAAGAGGACATTTGTTGCTATCTTCCCGCACTTGATGTTTGAAGCATAAACTCACACTGAGTCGTCATCTGTGTTGTATCTCCTCCACAAAGAGTAATGCCTATATGTCATCCATCCATCTCCATTTGGGAACAACACGACATACATCAATGGCATAAATCACTTGTGCAAATTTGAAATCCTCTTGAAAAATCCACTATGTGTAAAGATACGAATATGTCGATAACCAATATCAAGGTCCTCCTTGATGAGGCATGATAGGTGCAACTTCACTTGCAATTGGACTAGAATTATGTCTAGAGGTGGCTTGAGTCTTAGTAATAACTATCCTTATATTGATATCTGGTGTCATTGCTAGACGGTCTCTTACAGTAGAAAGTACACGTACATATGTACTTGCATCATTTCTTGTAATCAATGCATTTCTTGAGCATCTAATGAACAAATTCCCTGTAGTGTATTATTCAATTCATGATTTGTGTCATGCACCTATAGTTGTGCATATCTTGGACAATGTTATTGTGGTACATTTGGCAATAGAGATCCAATGTGATGAAATGTTAACCCATTTTTGAGAATCGAACTCCTCAACTTGGGTGTTTTCAAAACATCTTGATAAGATTGGTATGTGTAATTGTGCCGACTTTTTGCAGTTAAATGTAATTTTAGCCCCATTCCTAGATCATCTGAAGCTACCTCATAAATGGTCTTCCTCGGATGACATCATAGTTGGACTTCTTGCCAAAGTACTCAAGAATATTATAGTCACATGGAATGCGAAATGGAACCACCATTCTAGAATGGGCAAGAATTGCTATTCCTTGTGACTACATACTCTCAGTTGTCACGTGGATTAAGGACTGTCACATGAATTTGGAATGCAAAACGCGGAAGAAGAAAAGCCATTCCTTGTGGCTTGGGGAAATATGTAGTGTGATGTGGCTTACAAAGTTGTCATATTGGATGTGGTATCGAGACACAAAGAAAATCCGCAAAACCATGCCATATGTGCCCTACAATAGCTAAGAGTGGTGTGGATGCCATTGGATAAGCATAAGGGATGGCAGTTGCACTTAGGATGTGAGGCCTAACACTGCACTCCTCAGACTCGGACGTGCTCAACGATTCTTGAAAAACAAGAAGAGCCAACTGCCTCAACATCAGGACAAGACACGCCAGCCAAATCTCATAATCATTGGTGCTTACAGATCCTTTGGAGTAGGAAGGCAAAATTTTAAAAGCAATCATGAGACTTTTCTTTACAGTCACTAGCTCTTTTGGTTGGGCTTCATCATCGGGTCTATTGATTGTTGTATTCAACATCACTAAATAAATCTTCTTTGTGAAAACAAAACACGTTAAATACATGCTTGACTTGATTGGACTACTAAATCCACTTAATTCTCTTGTCCACGCATACATTAGGACTTCTCATTAGAGCTGCCATGCATCTTTTTTTTTGCTTAGTTTTACATGTTTTTGCCTTGTGAGTTGCACAGGACATGCTCTGCTACCTTTGAGCTCTTGGAAACTATGGCCTAACTTTAAGGCATTGTCTGTGGTGTGTAGGTCTCTTACCAAAAAACTTGGATGCCTTTTTTGTCAAGTACGTATATCGAGCATTTACACCAACAATTGGATTGTTTTTAGTAGGTGTTGTTTTGTATCGTGTGTTCAAGATAAGGCAAGGGGGCACTGACAACACTCACAAGCCGAATTGACCTTTTCTAAATAATCATATTAAACTTGAGAATACAAGCTACTACCAGAGGCATTTAAGTGATCCTTACTTACTGTCTTATTTGTGTCTTTAACACCTGTCTGTGGCTTTTGAGAGTCTTGTGTTGCAGCACCATTGAGCATCGGTATTCAGAACAGTGCCATAACTCGAAAGTAATTGTATATGGAAGCTTGTTTGCCAAAATACATTTAATAGATGTACTTGACCAAGAGGGTAGTTCCTTCAAACACAAAACAGTGCCAAGTAGAAGGTATAATCCGAAGGTAATATGTGTATGTGTCAGATGTCTAAACATAGAGGCCATTGATTGATAGAGAGTTTCAAGAGAGTTTTGACATTCATGGACTAAAGTAGTTCTTCCCATGATGTGTACAATACTACTTGATCTTGGGCATGAAATTTGTGATGTACTCTTTCTTGTATGTTGCTACAATTTAAGTGACTTTATTTGCTGAAGCATAAGTTGCCAAATGGTTGCCTGAGAGGATATAAAGAAGTTAGTTCTTTATTTTGTAAAGTTGGATGGGTCTGATTTACCTTTGAAGAGCTTGATGAATTCATTGAGAATGAATCAAAATCAAGATTCCCCCACCGTTTCAAGATTGTGGAAGTTTGGACCACCATTGGAAAGGGGGTCTCCTTGATTTCAAGAGTTGCAAGGACAAGGGGACCATAGCCCTCTCCTCGTGCATACAGGATGGTCTGCACCATACATTGTTTGTGTGTTCATTAGTGCTTACATGGCACTATCAAAATTCCCTTGATTTAAAAAATCTCAAACTTTAAGGGGCATTTGCTAGTGCCACATAGGCACTAACCGCTCAAAAAGTGTCACAATACATTTCAAGCATGTATTTGCATTGTATTGCAAGTGAATTCATTCAAACATTCCAATACTTCTCATATCTAAGAAACAATGTGTTAGGGCCTATCGTTTGGATGGGATGTTTAAATCATGGGGTTTATTGGCTACACTACCATTGATTATAGACACGAGCAACATTTGTAGGCACGTTTTGTGACCTAAAAAAAAGGGCACAAAAAATTGGTGTGCTTTATGTATATTCACACCTCCATAAGAAGATGCACACACACAAGTATACGAAAGTCACAAATGTGTCATCTATGTTGGAATTAGGGTTGCAGAGAAACACACACAGCTTGGAGAAGACGAAGGAAGCTCAAGGCACACAATAGAGAGTGTGTTACTTAGTGTGCAATGGAAAGATAGATAGCCCTAGAGTGATGGGCGTATATACAATGCACGGGGGAAAAAACCTCCTAAAGAGGGAAAAAATGCCCCGGCGGTCCTAGTGTGTTCACACACATCACTACCACATGTATATGGTAACAAATCCCCCCTGGAGTGATGCGGTGAACGAGAGCTGGCACATGAGTAAAGGGAAGTGCCATGCCCTGAGGACAGGATCAGTCCACAAAGGGGAGTAAGCCCAAAGCTTTGCGGAAAGCTTCAAGCTTCTCACGAGACAATGCCTTTGTGAAAAGATCTGCAAGGTTGTCCTGTGTTGGCACATAAGCCAAGATGATCTCTCCTGCTGAGAGCCTCTCCCTGACATAGTGGTAATGCACCTCAATGTGCTTTGTGTGAGCATGAAAAACTGGGTTCCTCGCAACTGCCAATGCGCTCTGACTGTCAGTGTAGATAGTGTTGGCAGTGTCCTGTCCAACACCCAAGTCAGCCATAAGGCGTCTGAGCCATACACACTCAACCGTAGCTGTGAAGACTGCCCTGTACTCAGCCTCACAACTCGAAGTGGCCACAGTAGGTTGCTTCTTGCTCAACCATGATATACATGAACTGCCAAGCATGAAACAAAAACCACTTGTGGACACTCGCGTGTCAAAACAACCAACCCAATCTGAGTCCGAAAAAGCATGTAAGTCTGGCGGCAATGATCCCCCCTTGGGATAAAACAAGCCAAGATGTAAAGTGCCACTAAGGTAGCAGAAAATCCTCTTGACAGCCTGCCAATCCTTAGACCCTGGGCTATGCATAAATCTGCTGACCTGCGAGACTGCAAACTGAATATCTGGCCTCGTGTTGCATACATAAATGAGGCAGCCAACAGCAGTTTGGTAAAGAGTGACATCAGCAGGATCGCCAGCATCATGTAGACTCAACTTCAAACCTGTTTCCATGGGAGTGGCAATAGGTTTGCAATCCTCAAGTCCAAACTTACATAGCAATGTCTCTATGTAACTTTTCTGACACAAGGCAATACCACCATCACACTGCTTAAACTGTATACCCAAGTAATGATGCAACAGCCCCAAATCTTTCATCTTGAAAGTAGCATTCAAATCAGCCTTAAATTCAGCAATATGTCTCTCATTTGGTCCAGTGATCAGCAAATCATCAACATAAAGAACCACAATGAGAAATACATCATCCTCACGCTTTACATACAATGTGCTTTCTGTTGGACTGTTACGAAAGCCTCGTTTAACCAAATGAGTGTCAGCTTTCTCATACCAAGCACGAGGAGATTGCTTCAACCCATACAAAGCCTTCTTACATTTGCACACTTTGTCCTCTTGTCCTTTTATGACAAAACCGCGAGGCTGCGTTACATAAACTTCCTCAAATATGTCACCATTCAAGAAAGCAGTAACAATGTCTGATTGATGTACATCCCAACCAAAATGAGCTGCCAATGCACATAGAAAACGCACAGTAGTCATACGACAAGTGGGAGCAAAAGTCTCTTCATAATCTATGCCTTTTTGTTGTGCATAACCCTTTGCAACAAGTCGAGCCTTATGGCGATTGATCTCACCATCCGGCTTGCGTTTCAACTTGTAAACCCACTTTGTACCAATGGCCTTTTTGCCAGGAGGCAAATCACATAAAGTCCATGTGTCATTTTCTATAAGTGCATCATATTCTGTTGCATGGCAGCCATCCAATTTTCTGAACTCTGTGCTTCATCAAAAGACAGAGGCTCCTCAACATCATGTATGCTAGACACAGCCAAAGCACAACATCACTATGCACAAGCTGCAACCTGCATGTGGCCCGAACTGAACCATCCTTTGGAAACTTAGAACGCTGCATCTTACCCAAAATACAGCCTTCACAAACATGTTTGACATGTGCTTCAAGAGGCAGAAAAGAAGCAACCATATCAGATTTCTGCAAACACAGCAAACTAGCAAAATTCAGATGACCAAAACGTGCATGCCAAAGTTTTCCATCTGAAATAGCCCTTGAATCTGCAACAGAATTTGCAAAATTTTGTCCACACTTGTCATACAAAGTGAGCTTATACAGCCCACGGCACAAAAGCCGAGATGCAACAATTTCATCACCAAAACTGAGATCATGAACTGTACATCTGTCATCCACAAATTTGACTACAAGTCGAAGTCTAGCAAGTGCGGATACAGACAAGAGATTCTTCTTGATCCCAGGTACATAAAGTGCATTAACAAGTGTAAAGGAACTGCCATTAGCAGTAGTGAGCACAATCTTTCCAACTCCCTGAACTGGATAAGAGGCGTTGTTGGCACAAGTGACTGAATTCCCATGAGGGACAGACGAGAGAGAGGTAAACAATTCACGATGTGAGGTAATGTGCTTTGTAGCACCACTATCGAAATACCACACATGTGAATCTGCAGCAACTGACAAGCATGCATCATGGACAGCAGGATTGTAAGTGCACTCTGCGCTAAAAGCCCATTCTGCATCAACATCAGCATCACAATCTCCTTTCACAGAAGACTCAACAATGGCTGCATTTGTAGTGGAACCAGCATTTGCAGTGGAACCACCCTCTTTCTTCTTAGCCTCTTTGGCCTTCAACTTAGGACACGACTTGATCAAGTGATCATTGGCTTTACAATAATGGCAACGCATCTTCTTTTTGCCCTTATCACCAGAATTGCCAGACGAAGCGCTGCCAGCAGAAGCATTAGGAACAGAATTTTTGCCACTCGCAGCAGAACCATAAGAAGTGGCTGCATTACTGTTACCACCCTTTCTTTGAGAAGCAATAAAAGCCTGTTCAACTGCACGCTGCCTAGTCCTGTTTTTTCTAGAAAGTGACTCTTGCAACAGCAATGTGCATAATGCATCAAACTTGACAACTTCAGGATTTCCTTGGGTCATCAGTCTCCAAGTACTAGCAAAAGTCTGGTAGGAATCTGGTAAGGCATCAAGAACAGTCTGCACAAGGGAACTGTCAGAAATGACTTCACCTGCAGAAATGAGTTGCTCATTGATATCCTTGACACTAGCAAGGAAAGTGTCCATATCATCTTCCTCATGCATAATCTTCGACTCTAGCTCTTTACGCAGCAAAGCAATTTTAGCCTCATTGCGGCTTGCATAAAGACCTGCTAGAATATCCCAAGCCTGTTTTGCAGATTTTGCTGAACGGATGTGAGGAATAATGGTGCGTTTCACAGACAACGCAATCAATGCATGAGCCTGCGCATCCTTAACATCCCAACGAGCTTGTTCTGCTGTAGGCAAAACAACTCTAACAGCTGCAATCCTTGCAGCAAGACCTGCAACATCCTCAATATCGCCTACATCTTCAGAACCAGGACGTACATCAATGCCCTGCACAATGTTCCAGACACCTTTTGACACAAGAACGTGTTGCATCATATAAGCCCACATAGGGTAGTTGTCCCCATCCAACCTGTCCTCAGCAGCAAACATCTTGAACACATCTGTGTTGTTGTTGTCAGCCATGGTAAATGCTGCACCTGATGTGAAAACTGCCCGAAAATAGGAGAAATGGAGCGGGAACAACTTGTGCTATATAGCACAAACCGTAGAAGACTATAAGGCACCTGTTATGCAGAAAACGGCACTGACAAAAAATCTGCACAAAATGACGAAATAACCTGTGCAGTACTGCCCGTAGTGGAAACAGGGGCCGAAATGAGCCCAAATCAAAATTCTGAGCAGACCTGCGAACGCTTGCCAAAGCTCATTGAAATCGGAGAAAGTGAGTAGGCGTGTGCTGGAGCAGCTGGCGACTAAGCCCGGGAGGACGTGACCTGCTCTGATACCAATTGTTGGAATTAGGGTTGCAGAGAAACACACACAGCTTGGAGAAGACGAAGGAAGCTCAAGGCACACAATAGAGAGTGTGTTACTTAGTGTGCAATGGAAAGATAGATAGCCCTAGAGTGATGGGCGTATATACAATGCACGGGGGAAAAAACCTCCTAAAGAGGGAAAAAATGCCCCGGCGGTCCTAGTGTGTTCACACACATCACTACCACATGTATATGGTAACAATCTATAGAGAGAAGAAAGAGGGTATTTTAGAAACCCATTAAAAGAAAATGTAGACGTCCAAAATAAATTGGCAATTGAGATGGGACAATGTGCATTAGGCGCATTCAAAGAAAAGAAGTCACAAATGTGTTAGCCAGTATTATGCACACATTTAACAAAGAGGGTGTGAGCAACTCGTTAAAAGAGACGGTAGTGACATGCAACGGAAATAAACAATCAAAATGGCATAATGAGAATTAGACACAGCGAATATGTCAGAATGATGCAAGCCCTTGTACACACAATTGGTGCAATAAAACTACCACATGTAAAAGAAAGGCCAATCTCTTGAACTTGGCACATGAGCTATGATGGAAAGAATTGGAATGTTGTGGAAAGTTTCCTTCCGCCACTAAACCTAAAAGTGCCATTTAAAATGGACTACTTGTATGTTAGCATATAATGATATAAAGTTAGATGCTAATTAAGTTCTCGAACTCGAGATAGCAAGAAGCCACAATCTATATTCCTCCGTATAAAATGTCAAGGTGGTAGAGTAGGAACACACATTGAGACAATAATAGACAATTTTGGTAATAACTTGAAGAAGGTGGATTGTGCCTAGCTAGTTATTAGGATACCCGGAGTTTGGTCAAAGGTGCATTGTGCATGGACACTTTGTATGCCACCCATTTTGGCCTAGTCCCTCATTTGGTTGTGCATGCTCAAATGATGGACACATAAGGATCTTAGATTCGTTAAAAAAACTGGCAACAAAGGGAACAAAAACTATGAAATGCACAAACAACTTTATTTGAAAGGTTTTGGATAAGTTTGTGCCTAGCTTCCACAACAGTGTAGAAAATCAATTGTATTTAGCTTCAAGACAAGTTTAAGAGGTGAAATTACAATATACTTTGAAGGGAGAAAAAATGGACGAGGGAATATCGCAAGTTACTATTAGGATGAAATATAACAACAAAGACGACAATATAAGTTGCGAGAAAGAGGTCACGCTACCCAATGACACATCGTAACGTGAGCGATTTTATATAACATTTTTGCTCATCTATGCAAGGAGAAAACAAAATTATTTTCAGCTGGTAAACGGTACCACACTTATGAGAGAAAATAGTTTATTGGCTTGGAAATAGATAAGTCAATGGTTAGAAGGCCCAAGTAGATAATTCAATAGAACTGAATGCTTGAGAAAATGTAGGATAATCCTTCAGCGGTATCACCGGGAAATCATGCTTCAAGACTATTGAGATAGAATGGAGGGCAATCACCTAATATTGAAGTGTGTAGTAAGGGATGCCATGCGGTCTCTGTCGACATAGCATGAAAGCATGAGGTGATTGAATCACCAACGAAAAAGAAAGATAGATCGAAGGAAGGCTCTACTCTAGAAAACTTATTGTTGTCAAGATACAGTCTTTTCACTTTTTGTTTCAAGTATAAAAACTCTTCCACAAAGGGGGGGGGGGGGGGGGGGGTTGTCAGGACAAGTTTCTCCACATACTTATGCATGGTGTTTTTCTTTTTTCTCTGGAGCAGAATATTTCATACCATGAAACGGACTCGAACATGGTAATCATGTATTAGCATGTTCTCGATGATGCACTTGCAAAGACTAGATGCGTTCGATTGATGATTCACGTTGAGCAAAACCCAAATGATACTTTCACTATTATGCAATACTCTGCTTGAGGATTATAAAACTCATAATTAATAGGATTTTAATTCGCGGCAAATCTCTAGATCATGGGTGTAACTTCTTTTACTTCTCATCAGGATCAAATTTTCAAAGGGGCCTTTGTAACACCTCTTGATGCCAATATTAGAAGGATATACACTCAGTACAAAGCTGTCTGCCATGCTAGTTTGTCTTTTTAGCATAAATATGTGAGGTGACTGTGTGTCACCTCCTTAAAGAGCAGGGTTGTAGTCAAGAATTAGAGAGTATATAAAAGCAATTTCACGAACCTAGACAAAGCTACATCACCTAGATAAAAAATGCAAGCAGACAATCAATTGTATGCATTTGTCGCATAAGACAGGGCATTATTATTTGTGATGGACGACAAAGCAACACATTAAAATACCTAGTGACGTGATAGTGCGAATTTATAAAATGACATCATTTGGAACACCATTGCATTAATTATGATGCATTTCTTCTGTATACACCTTGTTGGTAGATCATCTCATATATACCCATGTAAATGAGAGAGAGAGAGAGAGAGAGAGAGAGAGAGAGAGAGAGGAGAAGAAGAAGAGAGTTAACGTCGTAGGAAACTATCCCAAGAGACCTTAAAGATCTAGCCGATGACAAGAGTTTAACTCAAGACCTGTTAATCAAGAGGGAAATGGCATAATCAATCTACCACACTTGGGTGATAGAAAGGTTATACCATTTTCCTCTTTTTATTAACACATACACACACACACACCTGAGAGAGAGAGAGAGAGAGAGAGAGAGAGAGAGAGAGAGAGAAATTATCAAGCTATTCATATTATTCCCAACCTAAGGCTAATAAAACTGAAACATGCCAATTGGAACCTTTCCAATTACTATTCTGCGATACCTCCTCTTAATCTATTCTTTTTGGGCTACTTTATGAGACACTGCCCTTATCACAAGGTGGCTACATACATCATCATCATCAAAAAGACTAGTCGAAAGTTAAGCCACATTGCAGCATAAACATCATCGTCAGAAAGACAAGTTGATTGTTGAGACACATTGTTAGCCAAAACGTCATTGTCGAAGAAACATCAGTACCAGCAAAGAAAGAGACAAATTACCCATGACCCACTCGGAAACAAATTTTTTCTTCAATGACAGCTTTGCACAATTGAGTATCTACCGCAAAATATTGCTTGCCTACATAGCAGTTTCTATTTTATTTGCTATTGAAAACCACAACAAAACAAGTTGAGACTTCACACGGGCAACATCGTCGAAGCGGGAATTGCAATGTGTGACAATTGTCAACTTGGAAAGACATTCAAAAAATCAGACTATGCACACATCTTTCCTTTCCTGAGCACTCCAACAAGATCCATGGACATACGCGATGGCAACAACAATAAGGAGGGCTTTTAAATGATCACATCAATTATAGATTAAGATATTTTCCAAACTCTCAACTCTCTGCCTACATCGCCGCTTAGTGGCAACCGAGGTGTAGAGTTCTACAGCACAATCACAAATGCTTTGGAAAAAACAGTCACAACCCAAGTAAAAAGCCAAATTAAACAGCAAATTTTTTTTAGACATCTTTGTATAATCAAAGGAATTATAGCAAATTCTTCCTCTCGACTATATACAAGCAGGCAGTTCGGTAACTTCCGCTGCTACATACATTTTTGCATGGAAAATAGTGCAAAATTTTTTGGAATTTTCAAGTCCTGAAGGGCCAGATATCCATCTCCAAACATTGGAGAGCAGTGCATGTGCCCACATGTAAACGATGAAGACTCATACCTTAGAAGCAGGGTAGGATGTAGGGGGGGCAGGATAGGGGACGCCCTGGGCAGGAGGGTTTGGAGGGTATCCCGGTGGAGGCTGCGGCTGCGGGTATTGAAATGGGTACCCTGAGTTGGGGGCTGGGTTGTTGGGGTAGTAGTATGTGCTCTGCTGCATGCGACGCCGCCGCTGGATAAGCAAACACAGAAGCACCAGCAACCCGATCACGAACAAGATGAAGGGGATGGAAATCCATACTCCATGGTAGTATATCATCTTTGCTAGGCGCTCTCTCTCTCTCTCACTCTCTCTCTCTCTCTCTCTCTCACACACACACACACACACACACAAACGCACGCCGCAACTAGGTCTATTCCACGGGCGATGGTTTCTCTGTTGTTGCGTACAATGCGTAGCTTAGCTTTATTTACGTGTGCGGTCCTTTGTACAGGTTCGGTAGACGCGTGTCGAGAGAGAGAGAGAGAGAGAGAGGGAGGGAGACCCAAGGAGACCACAAAGAGAGAAGAAAAGGAGAATCGTAGAACAATCTCAAAGAGACCAAGAGAAGAAAAGAAGAGAATCGAGGGGACTGAGTGAGAGAGAGAGAGAGAGAGAGAGAGAGAGAGAGAGAGAGAGGAGTATGTGTTACTCTCTTATGCTTGAGATTTGACTTCAAGGATCTACAACAATCTTGGCCGTCGAATGAAGCTGGTGAAGTTGTGAACTATTGTTGGATGATGAACTAGGAGTGAACTACTATGAATTCCACCCTAGTTCATCAGCTTTATCTAACGATCAAAATTGTCGCTCGCTAATCCCAAATGATGAATCTCAACCATAGATTCGTCCTCAACCACTTTGTGTAGTCTAACCAGAGAGAGAGAGAGAGAGAGAGAGAGAGAGAGAGAGAGAGAGAGAGAGAGATCCCTAATAATTTCTACATCTTTCTTCTCAAGTCAGATGACATTGCAGTGATCTACAGACTTTGGATGAGCAAGGGAATGTTGTAGATGAAGTCAAGATGAAGATGTTGTGCATAAAGCATGACACAGAAGCACCAGTAACCCGATCACAAACAAGACAAAGGGGATGGAAATCCATACTCCATGGTAGTATATCATCTTTGCTTCTCTCTCTCTCTCTCTCTCTCTCTCTCTCTCTCTCTCTCTCTCTCACACACACACACACACACACACACACACACAAGCGGAATTTCTCATTTTCCTCTTGCTCTCAACCCGCAACTAGGTCTATTCCACATGCGATGGTTTCTCTGTTGTTGCGTAGCTTAGCTATGGGTGACGAGGTATATGCTTTATTTCCCCACAAACGTGTGGCCTCCTTGTACAGGTTCGGTAGATGTGTGGAGAGAGAGAGAGAGAGAGAGAGAGAGAGAGAGAGAGAGACGTCGTAAGAACAATCCCAAGGAGACCTCAAAGAGAGAACAAAAAGAGAATCGTAGAACAATCCCAAAGAGACCAAGAGAAGAAAAGAAGAGAGTCGAGGAACCATCCTATCCTCCAAGAGAGAGAGCGAGGAGAGGAGTATGTGTTATTCTCTTATGCTTGAGATTTGACTTCAGGGATCTACAACAATCTTGGTCGTCAAATGAAGCTGGTGAAGTTGTGAACTATGGTTGGATGATGAACTAGGGGTGAACTACGATCAATTCCACCCTAGCTCATCTGCTATATCCAACGATCAAAATTGTCGCTCGCTAATCCCCAATGATGAATCTCAACCATAGATCTGCCCTCAGCCACTTTGTGTAGTCCAACCACAGAGAGAGAGAGAGAGAGAGAGAGAGAGAGAGAGAGAGAGAGAGAGATCCCTAACAATTTCTTTCTCAAGTCAGATGACATGGCAGTGCATCTACAAACTTTGGATGAGCAAGGGAATGTTGTAGATAAAGTCAAGATGAAGATGTTGTGCATAAAGCATGACAGCCATAAAGAGTGGACAAGTCTAATGGAGACTCAAAAAGAAAACAAGAGGAATCATGGTGCTTCTTCTTTAATGGAGGAGGTCGTGTAAAAAAACAGGTTCTAAGCATAAGACTAAAAGGCAGTCTTTGTAATCAAGGGATGTCTCCTTCGAGGTTCCCCTTTTGATTCCCTTACTTATTACAATTCTTTATACTCTAATGGATTTTTAAAATAAAAATCTATACTATAATTGAAGATAGGTGAGCACGAATGAGTACCTATACCTATGTGTGTGTGTGTGTGTGTGTGTGTGAGAGAGAGAGAGAGAGAGAGAGAGAGAGAGAGAGAGAAGGGGGGGGAGTCATTGTGTACATGTAGACCTAGTTTGAATTTCCAACATAGATGGGTAGCTTAGTGGTGAAATTTTTTGCAACTAAAGTATTTCTTGCAAGAACAGAGTTCCTCAAGCTACAACTCAACACTTGTGTACATGTGCACAAGCACACCACTCAATTCACTATTTATGGAAGGGCCTTGTGGACATGTATACTTTGTGTACATGTCCACAAGTGCGCCACTCAATTCATTATTTACGGAAGCGCCTTGGAAGAAGTTTCACGCTTCCATCATGCTTTGATACATGGAAAATCTTGATAAAAAAGCCCACCTTTTAGCTCCTTTTTCAATCAATTAGGCAAAATCTCATCAGATACTACTTGCTAAATGATTTGCCTTCCAAGTTGAAGCCTCAAAACTTTATGTCAACATCTTGAATCAAATGCAAATGGGTTCATGTGGATGATATAGGGGTGTTGTGGTAACCCATGCGTGCGAATGCCTAGGCTGTCAAGAGCATGCACCCCACTTCTATAAAACAATAGATGCACTCCACAACCCCCCTCTGTTGCGTGCTGGCTTCCTAGGTTGCTACTTACCTTGTCACTACCTCTGCTTTCTCTAGGTGTGCACTACGCGCGGTGGCTGCTGCTCCTGCCAATTATGCACGACGTGCAGTGCCCTTACTATGCACGATTGTGGCTTGCCTATTCCAATCCATTGGATTTTCATTCGCATGGAGTCTAGCATAATTCCACTTCAAAGAAATGCTTCCAAGATTTGTCCCACATACTCCCAAGACATTGATTTTTTTCTCATCCCTTCCCAGTAGCTTTCAATCTATTCAAAAGGTGCACAAATACACATCGCCATATGCAAATAGATCCCTCATCCCTTATCTATTCAAGCCACTTGAGTTTTTGTTCAACTATACCTTGTTTCATACATCCACAAGCACATTAGTAAGAATGATTGCATTACTGAGCAATAATCCCTTCATGCCTAAGTGGTCACTTTGGAATCATCAATTGAGATATTGTAGCAATTTGAGACAATTCACACTTGGCATACATATCCACAAGCACACTAGTGAGCATGATAAACAATAATCTCTTTGTAAACACTCAAGATTTTGATTTGAAAAGTAATATAATTAGAGATATGAGTGTGTGACCCATCCTCCGGACAGTGGGGGGTGACATACATGGCGATGCAAGTGAGAGAAGGATTGAGAGCAACATCAAAAAGATGAGACAAAGAGGGAGAGAGGAAGGGATTTGCTAGCTAGCTTTTCAGCTTTCGTCTTGAAGGAATGTGACACTACACACGACATTGATATGGGCAGAAGAATTCATGATTATATTGTTAGACAAGGGCTGATGAAAGAAAACACCGTTCTTGGCAATGCCTTGGTCAACATGTATGTCAAATGTCGTCTACTTGAGAAAGCACAAAAAGTGCTTGAGGAGCTACTTGTCCAGTATGCTCTCTCTTGGGAGTTTTTTGATTGCAAGATATGCCTAACAGGGACAGGGCCACGTAGTCTTGGGCTATTTTTAGAGGATGCCAAGTAAGGTCATCTCTCCAAATGCAATTACCTACGCTTGCATTTTGAAGGCATGTGGCACTATTCAAGACACTGCTATGGGCAAAATAATTCACAATGATATCGTTGAGAGAAAACGTCGTGGTTGGCAATGCCTTGCTTGACATGTATGCCAAATATGGTGTACTTCAGAAAGCACAACATGTGCTTTAGGAGCTACCTGTTCGGGATGTTGTCTCTTGGACTTCATACATTGTAGGACATGCCAAACACAGGGGCAGGGCGAGGAAGCTCTTGGATTTTTTTCAGTGGACGCAAAGATAGGGCATCTCACAATCAATTATGCTTGCATCTTAGAGGCGTGTGGTACCACTCAAGATGTTGATAAATAAAAATACTTCACGATGATATTGTTAACCACGGGCTCCTGAAAGAAATGACCTTTTTGGGTTTGTTGTATAATTCTTTCTCTACTTCTTTTTTCAAGTTGTGAAGGTTGACATATTTCCCAGATTCTATCTTTGGTACACATTTGGAGATGGACCATCCCTTTCTATTGGTGCAAATATTTCACAAGACACGCCTATTTATCATGTAAGTAAATGTCATAAAACGTTGTCGATAAAGCACTGGGATTCTTGCTGTGAGAATTTGTGAGGTAACTCCAAAAACCATATGGAGGAGTTATGCCATAGATGCCATGAAGTCTAGAGTTTGGTAGTGAGTCCAATCAAAGAAGCCCCATCCTCTCTATCTTGCATTCACACACACAAAGAAAGAACACAAAAGAGAAAATCAAAACAATACAAAGATGAAAACGTCAAGGCTTTGGTTGTATCTCATCATGGGTAGGATGGAAGGGTTAATAGATGAGTTCATGGTATTCAACCTTTGTCAACCAAACAAGCTACGAATTGTTCTTTGGAATTGTAGTTTAATGCTTACTATGATATAAATGTTTTGTCTAGTGATTGGGTTAATTGTGTGCACAAATCCTCTTGGTTCATAGCAAGATAACTACACTTAAATCAAAAGAAAAGTTATAGCTTAGAAGGGGTAGTATGATGGGATCCGGTGAAAGAAGTATTTCATTGAGCCTTTCTAGGCCAAGAGAAACATTGTATGTTGTTGGAAGTGTATTTTAAGGTTAATCCATATGTTAATTGTAATAGATCACACAAAGTGGAAGCCATAAAAAGTAACATCATGTGGATTTTACATCTAGGATAACTCTAGTATGTGCAAAATGTAGATATGAGAGAAGTGAAGAGAAGAGAAGTTTCCCTCCCAAGCCATATCCTTGCCCGTGGGCAATAAGGATACTGCGGGGAGAGATGTACTTGTAGCAAGGAGAACCTAGAGTTTGTAGAGAGAGCGAGCTTCTAGGACTGAGAGAGATTTGTGAGAGTGTAACGGTATGGTTACTCACCTTGTGTATTAGCATAGCTCTCTAACAAGGTTGATCATAGCTTTCGCGGAGTGTTGTAGCTTGAATGCCTCAGTAATTAGGACACAAGAGACATGGATATAGAGATAGAGATAAGGATGTGTGTATAACTAGAAGTGGATAATAGCTAGGTTAGGGAATAGATTTGGAAATAGAGATAGAGGTAAGGGTTGGGCTAGAGATTAAAAGCAAAACATCAAGAACGAACAAAATCACAAGTAAGAAACACACCTTGTTTGATAACCCTTCAAGATTTATTCACCAATTTGATGGACAGAGAAGAAGAGGGAAGACTTCCAACCTTGAATGATGCACCAAATCCAAATCCTTTGTTAGAATTGATCTTACAAGGATTGTTTACAAGATTGGATAGTCTTCTTCAAGAAGCAAGTGTAGACTTAGGCTTATGTTTATGGCTAAGTACAATTAGACATCAATCCTCTCACTCTCTCATGAATGGTTTTCAAGGAAGAAGAGGTCCCCTTTTATAGATTAAGAGAACCCCCAAGGGTTACACAAGAAAGAGAAGAGCCAGTGTGAACAGAAACTGACAAAGTTTGAAATGGAATGTCCCTGCGTGATGTGGGCAGACTGGGGTCCACAATTTTGATCATATCTCCTCAACCATCGCTCCAAATAAAAAAGTAAAAATAGGGGCAAAAAATTCAGCTCATAAGCTACGACCCCAATTTTATTTAATTTTTGTGTTAAAAAATTATCAAAATAGGGTACATTTCTGGAAGCAAAAGTCTTCTTGTGATCCCCTTAGCCTAAACTTTCATTTGATTCCAATGGACAACTCATGCAATATGAAAGCATGACATTGCTCCTTGACAGAGTTTTATAAGTATCCTTGCAATAATGCATTAAAATAGGTGTATCTTTAAAAATCATGCAAGTTAGTGTCCCACTAGGATTTGATTTCTTTCTAAAGAAAAATATAAGAAAAAAAAATAGATAGAGGATCTAACTAGGGTATGAGATGATAATGAGATAGTAGAAAGAAAGAACCAATGCTTTTTGTGCCAAGTTAAAGAGGCGGAGCTATTAACGCTTTTTTCCATAGTTCTTTCTAATGGTAAAGTAAGGATATATTACCCTTGAGATAAATAATAAAATGACATAGAAAGCTTATTATTATACTTATATATGCATATGTACATTATGAAAAATATACTAATGTATCAAAAAAGTCACAAGATAAATCTCCTAGCATTCGTTCCCACTATGTACGTGTCACAACACGACATCCACCCCCTCTAAACCTGCACATCCTCTGGTATGTGTCACATTTGAATTCTACAGCTTCAATTCCCTTGTAGATCTTCCATGATTTCATCTTCATTGATAGCTTCCAACGCTTCATATTCACTTTGATATTCACCTGTGTTTTGCTCTTCCTCCTCCTCAACATCTTCTAGATTAGTGTCTCCTCTTCTCTTAAACACTTTGATCCTTTTCCCTGCAATGGGAACCTTTACTTTTACACCATCTAGTTCAAAAAAACTGTAAGTAGCATTTTCATGCGCATGTTTTACAACATACGGTCCAAACCATCTTTTTGAGAACTTACGTATGACTGTGTGCTGCTTATCACGACTACTATCATACACTAAAACCCAGTCACCTTTGTAAATTGCTTTTCTCCTCAGTCGATGTCGCTTATTAAAGTAGTCCTTGTTTTTCAACCTTGCATTTTTTAGGTGCTCTTTTGCAGCCTCAATGTCTCCAGGTCATCTCTCTAGTTGCCTTATACACAATGCAAGGAGATCTTCTCTATTAAGCCCGTCTTGCTAAGGTAGTACATTCCATGTGGGAATTGTATCTTCAATTGGCATCATTGG
The DNA here is from genome assembly GCF_014529385.1 of Adiantum capillus-veneris. Taxonomy (NCBI): domain Eukaryota; kingdom Viridiplantae; phylum Streptophyta; class Polypodiopsida; order Polypodiales; family Pteridaceae; genus Adiantum; species Adiantum capillus-veneris. The sequence continues at coordinate 96,824,071 of NC_140934.1, forward strand.
CTTTTGACCATACGTCAGTTTCGTAGGCATATAGCCAGTTGCTAGGCTATGTATTGTATGATCAACCCATAAAGCATATGACAACAATTTTGGCCACTCACAAACTCTCCCTTGGCAAGCCTTGGTCATAGCTTTGATGATAGGAGGATGCCCATTAAATATCTATATCTAACCAACCCAAATGATTTTCTCATATTAAACTGATCGTTAATTGTGGGATAATAAACGGTAACAAGGGTTAGAATATAGACATGTGCTTACGGATCTACCTCAACACGGGCCAATGGTAAAGGGGCCCAAACGAGAGATGGTCTGTCAAAGATCAAGGTTAACTAATGGAGCTTAAAAGACCTTAGGGTTAGCTTCATTAAAGACCTCCAATGGTTAGTGTTAAAAGTCCTTTGACCTTAAGCAAGCTAGGGACGAGCTTGAGGTGGGAACCCGACCTAAACTTAAGCAAGCTAGGGCGGTGCTTGAGGTGGGAACCTTAAGCAAGCTAGGGTTGTGCTTGAGGTGGGAACCCGACCTAAACTTAAGCGAGCTAGAATGTGCTTGAGGTGGGAACCCGACCTAAACTTAAGCAAGCTAGGGTTGTGCTTGAGGTGGGAACTCCACCTAAAGTGCTTGTCATGCTTGATGACTAAGGTACTTTAGGTACTTGTCACATGTAATGAGGAAGTTGCTTGAAAAGCTTCCTATGCATGGGGGGTAAGACGCTTAAGTCAAAAGGAGAACCTACACACTTAATGAGAAAGTTGCTTGAGAAACTTCCTATGCATAAAAATCTCAAAGTAAGGGGAATTCTAAAAGAGCACATGGGACACATGTCAAATACTCACTAAGCTTAACCACATAGTGTGCTTGAATGCTATTGGTTGGGCTAAAGAGGGGTCCAATGAGATTCTACTTCCATCTAACAAATATCTAGATATTTTCAAGCTCCCTCTCTCTAAGGGGAAAGGAGGACACTTGTCATAAGACTACCCATTTACTTGACTGCATGCTGCATGTGATTGGCTAGGGGGAGAGGGGTCCAATGAGCTTTCACCATGTAGAAATTTCACCCAAAGCAGGGAAAGGGGGTGCTAGGGGGGTATATTCCACACACTCACTCATTTGCAAGGGCATTCTCACTTGGTGAAAGTTGAGGAACACCACCTCCTTCTCCAAGCTTGTGAGAGTGAAATCCTACACCAACACTCTTGGCTATGGAATGCAAATCCAACCAACAGTCCTGCTTCAATGCTTAAGCTTTCCATCTTCTCCATCTTCATTACTATGCTATTATGTATGCTAGCAAGAAGAGTAATGATAAGTGAGGAACTATTTCTTTCTTATATGGAATGTTTCTTCTTCCTCTTCCCTATCCGCATTCCCCGCTAGCTCTCTCCACTTTCGCAGGTGTTTGAGGCCTTGGGACTGAGGCTTGGGATAGTTAATGCTTTCTTCAAGTTTATGTTATGCTTGTGATGCATGAAGCTTTCCATATTCATTGCATCACTTAGGTTACAAGGAACACAAAGATTATATTGTACCAAGTCTCTCTTGATGGGAGAAACTATAATGGAGGGGGGACCTGCTCCGTATCAATCCGATCCTCAACTATTGTCATGTTCTCTAAACTCTCTCTCTTGCAAAAGTATTGTTCATGCCAAGTTAACTAAGTACCATGTTTATGTTGCTACCATCAATTAAGTTCAATCACTATGCTCACAAAGAATCTCTCAAAAGTGCTTCACTTAATTTCCTAATTCCGCTACTCTCAAAGTTCATAATCAATTTCCATTACATTGGTATCAGAGCATTTGGTTTCTCTTTTCTTGCTTAAGAAGAGGTGTCCTTAAGTAGCCTATTTATGGTTGATTTTGTTAATTATATTAGGGTAAGTGGGACTGGGATCTATTATCGGTTTTGTTGAGCCCACTATGTAGGATATGGTGTACACCTCGGGAGCTTTGGTCTTAATAATGGAGTCTTTTTAGACTTGCCTACGGCTTTACCATTATTGAGCCATAAGAGTTCGAAAGGAGCTATCCCTTGGCAACTCTGCTATGTTAGACCCACTCCACTACTCTCTATACTTAACCAAATCAAACCGTGGGTGTAGATACTTAAGTGCCTATTTTTCAAAGGCTAGGAGGAGTAGCAACTAAGGTTTTGAATTGCCAAAGCATACACTAAGTAAACACCTAAGTTTAATTAACATGTCTTACAATAACCAAGAGAGTAGAATGAACATTGATAACTTTGATTTTGCACATGAAGGTGCTAATGATGATGCCCCCATGTTTGTTAATTATCTTGTCACTAGGTCCCAACAATCTATGGGCAACCCCGCTTTGCAAGTCGAAGTTACTCAATAACTTTGTGCTTATGGGATTTTCTTTCCTCTCCAAGAGGAGAGAGAGCTTAGGAAACCGACTCTCTCCATACGAGAGGAGGAATCCAAAGATCAAGAAAGTAATGAATCCCTAAATCGCCAACTCCTCCCAAGAGGAAATGGTTACCCATAGTCCTTCTCCTCGTCACTCCAAAAGGGAAGAGAGGAAACAAAGGAAGAAAAAGGCAAGAATGAGGTCACACTCTTCTCCTTCTTCTCCACCTTCCTCCTCTACCGATGAAGCTATGGCTATTATCCTAGAGAATACAAGAGGGGAGGATATCACAAATCTTACCCTACATGGCGAAGGTCGCAAAAGCTAAAGAAGTTCAAAGACGAAGGAAAGAGTATTTCTTTTCTCACCTATGATGGCACCTTTGGTGCTGCCAACAAAGTGTTGGCCTTCATCCAACAAATGATGCGGACTTTGGAGACGAGGGCTTCATGGAGTCCTCCAAGCTACACCATGTAGCTATGCACTTCCAAAAATTGGCTCATCAATGGTGGGCTATCCTTCGTGGCAAAGGCAAAGCCCCAAAGACATGGAAAACTCTACAAGTTTCCATCATGAAGCAATTCCTTGCAAGTGATGCAAAGGACAAAGTGCTTACCAAATGGTGAAGTTTAAAGCTTCTCTCTCATGAGTCTATCCACAAATATGTGGACAAGTTTTGGGATTTACATCTCAAGACTACTATCTTTCAAAAGATAGACTTTGTCGTGCAAAATAAAAAATTATGTGCAAGATTACCCAAAGAGATGGCCGAGTATGTCAACTCTCAACGGCCTGGTTCTATCACCAAGGTAATCCACCACACCATGGTTGCTTCCCGCATCAATTTTCAACAAGGGGCTAGATGGAATGTCAAGCCCATGGAAAATAAATACAAAAGTGATGCCAAGGGGAAATCCAATGCCCAAAATTCTTCCCAAGGCCATTCCAACAACAACAACAACAATCGGTCCAAGGAGAAGGGAGTTTACAAAGGTAAATATAAACTCTCTCCTAAAGAGCTAGAAGATTTTTGTAAGGACCACAAATGTTTTAAGTGTGGGGAGCAAGGCCATGGTTATCATCTTTGTCCCAAGAGAATTGCCCGCAATGAGACTCCTAGAGCCTCTATGTTTGAAGCTCCAAAAGAGGATGCTCATTGCCAAGGATTTCTCCTTTCCTATGCTTGGGGAAAGATGCAAGAGTATGATGCCTTTATTTTGTTTGACCCTAGGTCAACTCACAACTTCATATCCCCGGAGTTGACCACTAAGCTAGGCATACAAGCACACGAGATGGGAGATACATTGAAATCCAATGGAGCTATCAAGTGACAAGACGTCTCAGTTACTTCTTTAATTGGAAAATTAAGGCTTCATGTCCAAAGCTATGTGGACAAAAAGGATTTCTTCATCTTCCCTCTCAAACATGAGAATGTTATCGTTGGGGCACCATGGTTTAACCACATGGCTTCCAACATGAAGTTCCTTGAAAGAAGAATCTACTTCACCTATAGGGAAAAGAGCATGTACATAGATGCTAATGAGTTGGGGAACACCACATCCCTGCAATAAAGGAAATCAAGAGGAATTAGAGTTGTCTAATTTTTAAATGGATTCCAAGATGTTTTTAATTGATGACATCCCTAGTGAGCTATCTCTAAAATGAGGGATGATGACCATGCAATTGAGCTCCTATCAAGAAGCTCACCGCCTAACAAGCCTCCTTATCGAGTTTCACAAGCTCAACAAGAGGAGATCATGAGGCAAGTGCATGAATTGGTGAAAAAAAAGGGATGGCGAGGTCTAGCTCCTCTCCATTTTGTTCACCATTGCTTTTGGTGCAAAAGAAAGACGACACATATCACATGTGTGTCGACTATAGAGCACTAAATAAGATCACTATTAAAGAATAGATTTCCCGTGCCACGGGTAGAAGATCTATTTGATAATTTACAAGTTTTGGCCTGACAAATCCTCCAGACACATTCAAACTCAGGATGGACAAAAATCTTCAGGCCATCCAAATTCTCTTGAAGAGTACAAGTGACACCTCCAGGTAACCTTTCAAGTTGTGAGCGAGAATAAGCTTTTCATTAATTAAAAGAAAAGTGAATTTTTTCTACAAGAGATTCAATATTTAGGTCACATTATCTCTAATGATGGCACCCGTATGGATCCAACAAAGTTAGAGATAATAAAAGGATGGCCCAATCCAGGGAATCTACATGAGGTACAAATCTTCATAGGTATGTGTGCATACTATAGATGCTTCATATAAAAAATTCTCGCTAATAGCAGGCCCATTACATGACTTAACAAAAAGAAACGTTAAGTATTCATGGACTACAAAAGTGAAATAAGCTTTTGAGAAGCTTAAGGAGAATCTTATCTCTCAACATGTGCTCACACTATTAGATCTCTCAGAGCCATTTGAGGTCCAATGTGATGCTTGTGGTAATTGTCTTGGAGCTATTTTGCTTCAAGAAGGGCATGCCATAGCATATGAGAATCAAAGACTCAACTTCGATAAGTGAGAATGGGGAACATACATCACCTTTAAGTGGAAGATTGTTGGGGTAAAGGCACTCCGCCCTTTGTCCGCATGGACGTCCAGTGTCTAGCCGCCCGTCCATGTATGTACATACCCTTATTCTTCATTACATATGAGAATAAGGAGCTCCTCATCTTTAGTCTTGTGAGGCTGCTCCACCCACACCGGCTTGTGCTCTTCCCCCTTCCTCGCACGCACCGCACCGTGCACACATCACACCAAACATAGACTTTTTGCCAGACAAAGTAAGATTCACTTCTTCCAACCTAAACAAAATCTTATCACAATCATTTATGTGATCTGCCACAAACCTGCAACATCCCTTGAGATCCAAAGCTTCATATTTATCACTTTCTTCACATCCTTTGATATTGAAATCATCAATGAAAGGCATTGTGACTTGAGGAATAAAGTCACGTAAGACCTTATTCATCCCATTCATCATATGTGCAACCGAGTTGGTTGCTCCCTATGGCAAGGAACACATTCTTACCAAACCTAAAGGTGTCCTCATGGTTGTCAAGTCTTAGCTTTCTATTGCAAGTTGAAATTGATCATACCCTGAGTAGAGGTCCCCCATTGAGTAGATTGCCCTCCTTGCAAACACCTCTACAAACTCATCCACAACCAAACATGTACCTACATTTCTAATTGTCACCTTGTTCACTGGTTGCATATCTTGGATGAAGCATAGAGCACCATTCTTCTTTGGAACTGTGAACCACCTGCTTGAGTATGGAGCACAAGAAGGCTCCAAAATCCCCTTTTTGATCTTTTCATTCAATAGCTCTACTAACTTTGACAAATGAGCTTTTGGAACTAGAATAGGCCGCAGATTCCAAGGCACATGAGGTATTGTAAAAATTACCATAGAAGCAATAGAAGGATCAACACATCCTTTCTCATGTGGCTCAAATGCAAAAGCCTTACCATGCTTTGAAAGCATTTCTTTAAATCACTTTGTTTCCTCATGTGTTATCAACTCCTCTCAACCAATCTGTAACTCTTGAAAAGACTCCTTTGTGAAGGTGTGCCCAATCTTTTTAGGATTCCTCAAACTTGGTTGCACAGAAGCTTGCTCAATCTTTTACTTGTTTGTTGGGTGGTAAAGATGAAGCTACTGGTTTCACCTTCTTTGTTACACTCTTGTATTTAGTTTCAACATGTACTTCTGGGCCAACTATTTGCTTAAAAAATTGGTTTTCTCTTAAGGCTTCTATTACTTGACACATTTCCATAGAGCATACTTCCAAAACCTCATTTTCAAGATGCAAACTAGACTCCAATATAGCATCAAGCTCACCCATAGTATCTACAAAGAAACTTGTTCACACAAACCCAAAACATTTTTAGTAGGCTCTAGCAACCCACTCTCTTTCATGCCTATTTGTACATTATGTACATATTGCCTCTCACATCTCTTCAAATCTTCAAGTTTTTTAAAACATATTGATCCATTCCTTGTTACCAAGGAGCCGTTGAGGAAGTTTCACCTATTTTTGGATCAGGTGAGACCCTTTTTCTTTTTGTGCCACTACAATCCCGCTTTACAATGGTAGTTTGCCAAAACCCATCATTTCCCTATGGTCGTGAAACTTTTTGATCACCTTTGGTAGAGGATGATCTCTGAGGTTGTCACAATTTCTTTCATGGTTTACACAAAGTGTAAGAAATTGAACATCACATTTAACCATCTTTGCTTTGTATCCTAGCATAAGTTGAATCATCATCCATTACCTTTGTTTCCATTCGAACTCCAACAATGTAGGGTTGTCCAAGGACATGATGGTGTGTCATGTATAAATAAGTTTTGTTCAACCTTTACATCACTGATTGTCACCTTTGCACTTGGACATGCTGCATACAATTCACCTGATGAATTGTTTGCCACTCTGACCATCCAACCATGTTCTGTGTCCATTGGCCATTTTTACATTTTTTGTAAAGACTTTTTGACATTATCTTTATTTTAGAACCATGGTCAATTAAGGCAAGAAATGGTTCTTCAAGGTCACCTACCTTGACCAATGTCTTTGTAGTAGCTCATGCCCAATGGCTTCTAGAATAGTTTCTCCTAGGAATACTTTGAGATTCTTCCCTATCATCAGCAAATTTCACTTGCCTTACATTCCAAGAAGACTGGTAGCATCCACCATAGCTTCATCGCCTTCTTTAGCATGCACATGTACTCCTTGTGTCTTAACAGCATCGCCTTCAGCTTGTGGGTGAATAGACTCTCCAAGTGTTTGCTTATTTCTCTTGATGATGTCGATAATTTCTTCATGGAATTCACGCTTGGCTATGTCAAGCACCTTCCCCAAAGTAAACTCAACCTTGCTATTAAAAGTCCTCTCCTCTAGAACTTTCTTCAAGTCTGTAGCAAGCTCACTGTCAGATTGTAGTATGTAAGCTGGTCCTTTTGGCTTACCTTTTGTTGGCTCCTTTTTCTTCCCCATTATAGATTCCTCCATGGTCACTCCTGGTGAAGGTGCCTTCTATTATGGTGGTGCTCACAAAGGTGCTGCATCATTCCTCTCTCCAGTTCTTGTAGCTCTTTTTGAAGGCCCTTCATCACCATTTTCACGCCTACGCTTTTCTTCTACAATGGCTTTGTGGCTTTGGTAGTTTGTAATGTAAGCATGCATAGACATTGAATCCACTGGATCACTCCACCTTGTTTCTAAGCGTATGAAATCACCTCTTTCATGTAGAATCTCTTTTGTAAGATTTCCCTTTTTAGCTAATTCCATGACATTTGGCCAAAGTCGACTATGATGATCACTCACCTCTTCATCAATCCATAGAGGTGGCATGGTTAGTTGCCATATCTTCAACTAAAGTTTGCATTCCCCCCTTCCTAAAGTTAGTTCTCAAGGGTAGACTTGTCTGTCTTAAGTGGATTTTACGGTCCTTAAAAAAGACAACATCTTTTATCAAAGCATCACTAAAGCTATCACAATCCCTTCTTACATGGTCTGTATTATCACATCAAATACATCTATTAACAAACCCTTCTTTGGCCTATTGTCTTTGCCTAGGAAGTGGCCCTAATGTTTGGCATTTTTCTTCAAGCTTTGCAGGCTTCACCTTCAAGTCAAGCATTCCCTTCACAAGATCATCTAGCATGGACTCATCAAACTTAGGAGCTATAAAATTAGGCTTTGCCATTTTTTCAGAAGTTGAGGTGGAAGGACTTGTAGTGTTTATTACCATCTTGTCCCTTCTTCTTTGTCGTTTGGCAAGCAGTGAGACAACACCTTTAACCTCATTCCGGTCGGTCTTTAGTCCTTGCTCAACATCTTTATCTTCAAGAAGAAGCTCCAAATTTTCTTGAAACCCTTTACCTGTAGCTTGTACGAAAAGATATGTCTTCTCTGCATCTAGTGTGGCCTTTTCTATCCTGTTGAGTTGTGCATAGTGCCTCTCAAATTCCCTAAGTAGCTCTGCTATTGACATTCCTTGCTTTGGCTTGAACTACCCATTCTAAGAATGTCCTTTTGGTCACTCTCTCAGATTCCTCCATAAAATATTACTTTGAGCTCTTTCTATTGATGACCGCTTGTATGGATTTGGTTGCTGAAATCTTCCTTCTTTGAGTGGCATATTGTTGTTGCATGAGCATTGCAAATGCATGAAACATTTGCATTATTGCTGGGTCAAAATGCATACCATGTTGCTCTGCATGATCACCCATGGTTACCCACAAACTCTCACCCTGGTAGATTCATGTCGGGTTCACCAAAAAAATGTCAAGAAGTTTGCGGTCTTGTCGGGAAAGCACCAGGCTTCTTGCTGTAAAAATTTGTGAGATAACTCCAAAAACTATATGAAGGAGTTATGCCATAGATGCCATGAAATCTAGAGTTTGGTAGTGAGTCCAATCAAAGAAGCCCCATTCTCTCTATCTTGCACTCACACACACAAAGAAACAACACCAAGATGAAACTTCAATGCTTTGGTCGTATCTTGTCATGGGTAGGATGAAAGGGTTAACAAATGAGTTGATGGTATTCAACCTTTATCGACCAAACAAGCTACAAATTGTTCTTTGGAACTGTAGTTTAGTGCTTACTATGATATAAATGTTTTGTCTAGTGATTGGAGTTAATTGTGTGTACAAATCCTCTTGGTTCATAGCAAGATAACTACACTTATATCAAAAGAAAAGTTATAGTCTAGAAGGGGTAGTATGATGGGATTTGTTGAAAGAAGTATCTCATTGAGCCTTTCTGGGCCAAAGAGAAACACTATACATTGTTGGAAGTGTATTTTACAACTAATCCATACATAGATTGTAATAGATCGCACAGAGTGAAAGCGATAGATATTCACATCATGTGGATTATTCATCTAAGATAACCCTAGTATGTGCAAAATGTAGATATGAGCGAAGTGAAGATAAGAGAAGTTTTCCTCCCAAGCCATATTCTTGCCTGCAGGCAATAAGGATACTACGGGGAGAGATGTACCTATAGCAAGGAGAACCTAGAGTTTGTAGAGAGAACGAGCTTTGAAGAGTGAGAGTGTAACAATATGGTTACTCACCTTGTGTAGTAGCATAACTCTCTAAGAAGGTTGATCATAGCTTTGACGGAGTGTTGTAGCTTGAATGCCTCAGTAATTAGGACACAAGAGAAATGGAGATAGAGATAGAGATAAGGATAGGTGTATAATTAGAAGTGGATAATAGCTAGGTTAGGGAATAGATTTGGAAATAGAGATAGAGATAAGGGTTGGGTGCTTCAAGATATATGCTTGTCTATCAAAGGAAAAATACCGATTAGATGTAAATGCAAGCACATTTATGCATGGTTGTTGAGCCATTTCAAACACATCTTGCATTTTGTGGCTATCACTAGAGTATCCCCCATCCACTTCCTTATTAGAGGTGCTATAAATCTGATACATATCGGTAAGACCTTGTAGCTCAAGCATCTTCATTGATAGATCTACCCACTGTGGCTATTGGTCATTGTCTAGGAGTTCATTCAAATCTCAATGACAAGCCATTCCTCCCATTGTTGCGCTATTTTTGTTCCCTGCCCAGTTTCAATGACCTCGTCACCTCTCCCCGACTATCCAATGCAACACTTTTTCCCTGCTATTGGTAAGCCATTGTTCCCATTATCTCATCCCGATTATGTTCCCTACCGAGGTTTACAATGCTTTGTCACCTCTCCCCCAACTATCCAATGCAGCGAGCTCATGAAGCCAAGGCTAGAAGATCCTTTGCCCTGCTCTACTGGTGAGGGCATAGACCTTTTGCGGTTACAATGTAGAAGGGGTGCAATAGCAACAATCCATGGCCAAGCAGTGTAAGCCCTCAAGGTGGCAATAGGCAAGTAAGGAATGCCTGGCCAAGCTATAGCAAGTTGATAGGTCAACGCTCATAGAGGCTCTCATGTTGCTTCAAGATGCAACTTTGTCTATGGCGCAATGGCATTGTTCCCGTGCATCCCCTTTGGAGCATGTATGTAGAAGAATTGTAGTACCGAGGTGTTATAACCTAAGCAGTCTCCAATCATGAATTTTTGAATTTGCATGACATGGCATCCCTCCTTGATATCCCCCACTTTTTCCATCGTGGCATGTCCTGTCCACCCCTAGTGCCCTGCCATATCGGCACTCCACGGTACCCCACCTTGCTCGGTCTACATCTAATAGTGGGAAACCCCATCCCCTTGTGTCGCTTAGCCCCCTACCACGTGATCGATTGAGATCACCTTGCTCCCCACGCCCTACTTGTGCACCCTCGATGCCATCAACATGGCTTGTCACCATCAAATGGCGTATAGTCTTGAGGATCAATGACCAGTGCATATGGCATCGGCTCATGGGCGGTAGCTGTTACTCATGCGACTTTGCATTAGACCTTGACTAATTGTAAGTATATACTTTCCTATTGCTAAAGTAAAAAACCCACCACCTTGGAATACCACCATAAAAGCCTATACTTTTCTATAAATACACCACAAGAGGAGGGCACATGCCAATGGCCACCCCACCAGGGTTTCCCCAGGGCCAACCCTCTGCATGTAGATCCCAACGTAGTCGCAGAGCACACACCTATACAGCCCACCCATTAGACCTCCTTGCCTCTCACAACACCGTCGAAGATTACAATCCACTAGAGAAACATAATGTAAACTTTAAATGAACTCTTGATTATACATATGAAATGAGATTACAAGTTGGTAGTGTTTCTCATGTGCAAACTTCTTATAATGGTCCTAGCATGCTTAACATAGCTCTTAGCAATCTTCATCATATCAAAATGTTCCTTTAAGAAATCCTTAGCCAAATGTATGCATTCATTGGCTAAGCTGACGACCACTGGAGACCGAGGTTGAGAACCATACATTAGCATAAATGGGCTAAACCTGGTGGAAATATGCTTTACACTATTGTATCAAATTCCAAAATTGACAAATGGTCTTCCCAATCCTTCTTCATTTACTAATATAAGCTTGTGCATATCTTTTAGTACTTGATTTACTCGCTCAATTTTTTTGTGTGTCTAAGGATGAGATGTTGTCTCGAGAAATGGCCATCATCTCTATTACTAACAATATTAGACAGGAGGCCAATATGGCTTAGACACATTTTCTAGAAATAGCCTTGCTAATTTTGGAGCATTGAATGTAGTCTTTGTATGAACAAATCTACACGTCTCAATAAAGTGGTCTACCACTAACCAAATATAGTTGTGAACACGAATTGTCATAGGTAGACCGACAATGAGATCCACATAGATGCTTTCCAATTTTTTGTTTGGGATCTCTAAAGGTTGTGAAAGATTTCCTACTTTGAGATGCTCAGCTTTTGTCATGACATGTCTAGCAATTAATTTGTACTTGTGTATGTCTTTGTGTAAACCTGGCCAACAATATTACCTTGTAACTAATGTATATGTCATTGAAATACCAGGATGACTTGCACTCGGACTATTGTGACACTCAAAAAGAATTTTGTGCCTAGTTTCTAGCTCCCTAGGTACAAATACTCTCCCCTTATGGAGTAGATACCCATCCTCAATAGAAAAATTCTTTCATATTGTAGTTTTTCTTGTGAAAAAGTAAAACTATGTGTAGAATTATTGGTGCACTCACATTAGAGTGAGACGGAACCCTCATTGTTACATGACTCCACACTATACTATATAATGGATCGTGCTCGCACTTCCCTTGAAGAGAGGCCAATAACTCACTTGTAATGAAAGAAAGAGCATTAATCTCTGGCATGCGGCTTAAAGCATCGGCTACCATGATGGTACCAACCTTTACGATAGCATAAAGAGCAATCATACTCTTTAAGGATCTCTATCCATTCAACCTTGCGACCCTTTAATGATTTGTTAACCACTTAATGAGCTCGTGGTCAAATACAATTTCAAACTTTACACCATGTAACCTCAATCTATGAAGGGCATGAATACTTGCATATAGTTCACGCTCATACATAGAGTAGTTTTGCTTAACACCATCTAATTTCTTTCTCTCAAAGGTAGCTAATCTATCTTCTTGAAGTAGTACTTCAGTAATAGACTTATTGCAAGCATCAGTCTCCAAAACAAAAGAATTTGTTGGATCAGATGTGCAATGTGGGAGTGGTAGCTAAAGCAATTTTGAGCTTATCAAAGATACTCTTCTATTCTGCTTGCCAAGTGGAATGACGACACTGAACCTTCAATTTTGTATGAATTTGCGGTTATAGCTAACGATCCCCATGAAGATTTGAAGCTCTTCTAGATTTTTGGGAGAAGGCCATTTCAAACTAGCCTTGACTTTGCTAGGATTAAGGCCCTCGAGGAATGGAGAAAGTATGACCAAGATACTACACCTCTATTTGAGTAAAGGCACATTTTCTCTTCTTGGCATATAAAGTATGCTTCTTAAGCAGATCAAAATCTTGTCGAAGATTATCTAAATGTTCTTCCTTTTAATGTCTATAAATAAGTACATTGTTTAAGAGGACAACTACAAATTTATCCAAGTAAGGTCATAGGACCATGTCCATAAGTGTCATGAATGAAGCTAGAGCATTTGTCAACCCAAAGGAAAGCACAAGAATTCAAACTGTCCAAACCATGTTCAAAAATATGTTCTAGGAATATCCTTGGAATTAGTTTGTAATTGATAATAGCCAATCGTAAATCAATCTTTGTAAAGTATAGTGCCCCATAGGATCGGTCAAAAACCTCATCAATTTTGGCCACAAGATACTTATTTTTATGGTAACCTTATTGAGACCCCGATAGTCCACACACATACGCATAGAAACATCCTTCTTCCTCACCAAAAGCATTGGGGATGCCCATGGAGAAGAACTAGGTTCAATGAAATGTATATTGAGATAGTCAGTTTGTTGGCATTCCAACTCTTTAACCTCACTTTGACTAAGCCTATATGCAGGTTTGCTTACAAGTTGAAAGTCTATGCTATGTTGTATTTCCCTCTCTGGAAGTAAACTCAAAGGTAAATCATCTAGAAAAACATCTCGAAAGTTGTGAAAAACTGGACTAAGTTCATCACATTGAGAAACAAAACTAGAATGTTTATCTTCATGTACAAAGAAAGTAAAGAAGCAAAAACATAAATAAATATTCTTTATTTCATATTCTTTTTGGAGTAACTACAATTTAGCCATACATATAATAGGAAAAGAAGGGACATCTCGTTCTCCAAATAGTAAAACATGACTACCATTAGCCTCAAACTGTAGAATGTTATGCTGATAACTACGCTTCGAAGCTTTTTGACCTCCTAGGGGCAAGGGTTATGATTCCATTTACCTACAAAACAAGGTTTAATACATCAATCATGGAACACATATTCTACAAGCATCAAGTATGGAACACAAGATTCTTGTCACTTTTACAATGGCAGGCCTAATCAAATTAACGACCATCTGTTGGGTCATGATGACAAGATCACTAGCAATAAATACACCAATTGATTCAAACAATGTCATAGCTAACTGAATTAACGACCATTTATTAGAGTGTCTCCACCCACTAGAGTTTGCAAGCATCAATCTCAGACAAGGCTTGGCAATGATAGAACTATAGTACGATTTTGATAAATATCATAAATCATGTCAACCATTCTGTTTGTGCATACAAAAGACCTAGTTGAGTGAACAACCATAGCTTTCAAAGGATCACCACAAAGTTACTTAATATTGTAGGGTTAAGGTGGATAAATTAGTGTGCCATTCATGGCATAAGCATGGTGGAGAGGTTAGTGTAGAGCTTGAGAGAGAGAAACTACTGCACAATACAATAGGGTATACTTGCAAATGATAAAAAGGTTACAAATATTCAGCAGAATGTGCCTCTATATAGGATTATACAAATAGACAACCTTTTGACACATGAGCACAATATGTGGCTGCCTATGCACAAACACAAGTGGCTTTCTCTTTACACAAAGATTGTAAGAAGCTCTTCACATGGCTTGACACATGAGGTGAAAGAGTTTGTTCACACAAGAGATGCAACAAAACCTCGCATCCCAACACATATTGACCATTTGATAAGCACATACAAAAGACCTAGTCATGTGAACGACCATCTCCCAGAGGATCACTAATTGGATAACTAATAATTAATCATTTGGGCTTTTGCATATCAAAGACTTAGTCGAGTGAACAACCATCTACTAAAGGATCACCAAATGGATATCCAATAATAGAAGAGAAAATCTCAAGGTAGCGTTACTCATCTCACAAAACGATAGTTTTACTTGCTTGAATTACATTTTCACATTTAGGGCTATGTCTTCCATTATCAAAAATTTGAAGCACATGGAGCTTACTGCCTAAAGGTAGGAGGAACTATACATCCATTGAAGACCCAAATGGCAAGTGGTGAATTACATTTATGTATTTTATATTTGATATTCTATCTACCATGCAAAGTCATGACTCTGAATGGGTGATTTTTTATCTATTGGGTAAGACGAATCATTGTTTACCTACTAAGTCAAAGCTTAAGACCCCCAAATTAGCATGACTCTTTGTGGAAAATGTTTGCAAACAAAAAGGTTTGCCTAATAAAATGGTAAGTATTGCGATCAAACGCTCAAGAGCTACTTATGGAGAGCTGTTTTTAAGAGGTTGGGAACTCAACCTTGTCTAAGTACATTTTGGTCATCTAGAGATGGATGGTTAGACAAACAAATCTAACAAGTGCTTGAGGATACACCAAGGGGCATATGTGGGCAAGAAGTAATCAGATTGAGAAGGTTATCTACCAACTTTGGAATTTTCTTCCACAGCAATGTGAGCAAGAAGTAATCAGATTGAGAAGGTTATCTACCAAGTTTGGAATTTGCTTCCAACAGTGTGGCCAAGCAGGTGACTATAAGTTTTAGTCCATTCTTGCTTTTGTATGGTTTTCAACCTAGGTCACTAGTTATGGTGGGGTTGGTAGTTGAAAAAATTCAACAAGTTGAGGAATTTATCCAAGACTATATGGATAGGTTGAAATTAGCTCACCAAAATGTTCCACAAGCACAAGATGGATGAAACAAGTATGCTGACAAGAGTCAAGTCGCTTTCAATGAAGGTGATGAAATGTTTTTGTGGGTTCTAAAAAAGCTAGAAAGTATGAGGGCTGGGCTAATTCCTAAGTTATCTCCAAAGTATTGTGGTTCTTTCAAATATTCAAATGAGTAGGAAAAATGGCTTATAATTTGGAGCTTCCATTTCATTCATTCATACATCAAGTATTTCATCTAAGTTTCTTAATTTAACACTAGGTTGGTAACAAGACATAAGAGTGTCCTTTCAAGGTTTTGAAAAAAACTCCATACAAGATCCATAATCCTTTCTTATGCTTGAAGTTAAGATACCACTACTTGTAGGAAAAATAAGCAACTTTGAAAATTCCTCACTATTTGGTCATGGTAAGCCTCCAAAGTTGATGTACCATTGCATTTCCCTCAAAACATGTATTTTTTGCAATCAATTGCATACTAAGAAGGTTGAGGATCTTTCTAGACCATATTATAATTTTTCCCATAAACTTCAATGAATTAGTGATCATAACATGTTGTTTTCTTAGCCTCACCTGTTTTGTTTTGGGATAGAGAATCATGCTTGAATGAGGGATGTGGATAAGAGCACATAAGGGGCTTGTGCAATAGTCATAGCTTGATGAGGTACGTCTCTATGTTGAGTAGACAAAGAAGTTGGCTGCTCACTTTGTTCCTAAATAAGATTCTACTCGTTGGTGAGGTTACACTAGACATAGTCAATTAATTTTCTTGGTATTCTCTATTAAGAGAAGTCAAAAGTTCATGGATGCTAGAAGAACAACCATTTTGGCCAAAGAGTTGATAGCTACCATGCTAACAATGTGAAGGTGCACAAGCAGAGAGGAGTGCACAAAGAGAAACATGAGCATACCTAAAGGGTGAGCTAGAAAGGGGGAGACAAGAGCATGCCCCTCTAATCCTTAATTTGGCCTTAATTTTCAAGGATAAGATTGGTCATTGTATCGATAATGTAAATTTTTGTGTTAATCTTGGATCTCAAAGTGGTTTGCTAAAGGCTTAAGGAAAGTTATTATTAACATCTTTTTAAATTTTGGGCACATACTAGCATACTCAAAAATAAATATCCATTAGTTATAGGATTCTTGGAACTGCTTGCCAGCTTGCCCTTGCCTTTCCCTCGCATGCAACACCTATCACCCTTGCCTCGCCCCTCTTCCTTTACACCCCCCATCCCCCCTACTCCCATTGTTTCCGCACTACCCACGACCAAGCAGCCTATAGCCCTTGCATCCCTACCTACCAGTAGATCGCCTCGTGAAATATCTCAAGGGCACACACATTCAAGGTGAAAGCAGAGGTGATTGACGAATTGCTTCTAGAGCAAGGCCTTCCTTTGCTTACCTAGTAATACAACCCCGTGAGAATCACCATCACGTCTCTCTCTCTCTCTCTCTCTCTCTCTCAACATGCCTTAAAAGGTCAAGCTACATATACTGAAAGATCATAACCATGATGTGTTGGGAAGGCCTCTTTGTGAAGATGTCTGTGAGGAAGTAAGTACCTTTGAGAGGAAGTAAGAGACGAGATGGCCTCTTCGTAAACACCTACTACCATAAAAAGAGAGGCAAAGAAAGACGTAGAGAGAGAAAGAACGGATGGTGTGGCGAGAGAGAGAGAGAGAGAGAGAGAGAGAGAGAGAGAGAGAGTTGCTACTATTGAACGTCATTATCCTAGATTCGGCATCAAATAACATTTTACAAAATTGTTGATACATACTCTGTGTTTGTTTGTTTGTTTGTGTGTGTGTGTGTAGTAAATGAGGCATTAGGCGGTAGTACACTGTGCGAGACTCACTTGCTCAGAATGATGTACTAAAGAGTATGAACAAGGCCATACATGAGTGAAGTTACATCAATGCTATCTATGGAAAACTTACCCATAGAGTTTTGGGGAGAGGTTGTTCTTACCTAAGTTTCCATTATCAACAAATCGCCTAATACGCCATTGAATTACAAGACTCTAGAGGAGATGTGGACTAGCAAGAAGCCAAACTATGATAGACTTTGTGTATTTGGTTGTGTCACATGTGCCTAAAGATCTATGGAGAAAGATAGACCCCAAATCACACAAATACATCTTCATTGGTTATGGTGTGGAGGGTAAAATAGGATACTATCTCTAGTATCTGAAATCTGGACGCATAATTTGGAGCTCATGTGTTATCTTCAAAGAATCAAAGATGCATTAAAAACCTATCAAAGTGTCGGAATATAAAAAAAGCTAGATATGAAGATGTAGCCTCAACTGATATTAGGTTGACAACGCAATCTACTTGTGATGTTCCTACCACTAGTAGAGAGAGAGAGAGAGAGAGAGAGAGAGAGAGAGAGAGAGAGAGAGAGAGAGAGAGAGAGAGAGAGAGAGAGAGGATTCTAGTAGTCAAGCAGTTTGGAGATATGTGAGAGTCTCTCATGCACCTCAGTGTCTTCAACCAGGGTTATACTATCTATTAGTCACTGACTACATAGAGCCAACCTCCTATCGAGAGGCTATTAGATGGAAGATAGCATGAAGTGGGAGTAGGATTTGCAATTGGAATACAATTTGATTGTGGCAAATGAGACTTGGGAACCAACAGAATTGCCAAAGGGAAAACAAGCCTTGCTTTGCAAATGGGTGTATAAGAAGAAATCCATGACATATGATCCCGAACCTAAGTATAAAGGCTAGATTGGTTTTGCTAAGGGATTCAAACAGAATAAAGGCATGGATTTCAATGAGTTTATTTTTCTAGTAGTCAAGATGAGTACATTACGTCTTTGTGCTTGGACTAGTAGCCACCGAGTACATTACGTCTTTGTGCTTGGACTAGTAGCCACTGAGGACATGGAACTTGTCCAAATGGACATGAAGACGACATTTCTTCATGGGGATTTGGAAGAGGATGTTTACATGAACAACCAGAGGGTTTTGAAGCTAAACCTAACGGGTTTAGCAGGGTAGAATTGTTGTGTAGACTACAAAAGGAATTGTATGGCCTTAAGCACGGCTCAAGGAAGTGGTATGAAAAATTTGACAAGTACATGCACTCCCATATATGGTTATGTGACAGCCAAGAAGACTGCTACTTGTATACCCATGAGCCGCGCTAATCATCTTGATACTTTATGTCAATGATATGCTCATTGTCGGGGAGTCTAAAGATGAGATTGCAATCCTGAGAAGTCACGTAGCATGCAATTTTCTATGAAGGATTTGGGAGACACCATTCATTTTCTTGGTGTGTGTATCAAAAGAGACAGAAAGCGTGGAATATTGCACTCATCCTAGGACACGTATATCCATAAAATCTTGCAACAATTTAATATGCAAGGGGGAAAGGCTTCATTGAGTATCTCAATGGAGACACATGAAAAAATTAACAAGGATGATGCTCCCAAATCTAATGCTGAGAAAGTGAAAATGGCAAAGGTTGCATACACTTCAGCAGTGGGTAGTCTTATGTACGCCATGGTATAGCCACCAGAACAAACATTGCATTTGTAATGGGAGTGGTTAGCAGGTTGTCATAATAATCAATATCTAATTCTCCTAAATGATTTTCTCATATTAAACTGATCATTTAATGTGGGGAAGTGCCAGGGGAGAAAAAGCTAGAATATTGGTTAAGCTAGCAGACCGGCCACAATAGGGATCCAAAGGAGGGAAAATAGGGATCCAAAGGGGGGCCATCTGCAAAAGAGCCATGTGCAACAATGGGCTAAAAAGACCCTAAGGTTCAGCCCATTAAGACTTCCAAAATGCTAAGGTTCCAAAATTCAAAGGTTGTGTCCAAAGGGTTAAAGGTTAGGGGGAATTGGATGCTTTGTGTGCTCTCCAAAGTCAATGCACATCCCTACATGGGAGGGGGCGAGCCCTTCTTCTAGGGGATGAGAGAGAAAGTCACACACACACACACAAGCCCCTTTACACAAAGGGAATTAGGGACACATGTCAGCTCCCTAGCCCAGATGCCCACAAGGTGTGCCCAATTCCTATTGGATGACCCTTGAAGTGGACCAATGAGAATTAAGCTAGAGTAAATCTAGTTTAACTAATTTAAAAACATTTAATAAAAGAAACCAATAAGAATTAAGTCTCCTAGAAGACTATTGGGCAGTCTCCTAAAGGGTCCAATGAGCATCCAGGAGCCCCATGGCTTGCCTGATTCCTATTGGCCAGGAAGCAAAGGGGTCCAATGAGAATTTAGTTTAATTATTTAATTACCTCAAGCTCTCACAAAAGGGGAAAGGGGGACACATGTCAGAAGGCTGTCACTTACGCTGCTTAATTGTAATTGGCTTGACTTGGGGAGGGCCAATGAGGCTGCAGGAAGAGCAAATAGCAAGGGGGCTCGCCCAAGAGAGAGGGGGGGCTGATTTTTGCTTGGCATTATCACACACACACTCACACAATCTCATGTGTGAAGAAAGAGAAGACTATCTCTTCCCAAGCTTTAATGGAGAACTCATCACCTACTCCAAGCTTGTGAGATAGAAGCCTACCTCAACACTCTCTTGGCATGTGGATGCAAATCCAACCAAGAGCCAAGCTTCAATGCATGCTCATCTCCTCTACCAAGATAATTACTAAGCTAAGCTATGCTAATATGAGTGATTATGTGAGGAGATGTACATCTTTCTCGTAAGATACTCCTTCTTCCTCTCAATCTACTCTCATACCCTGCTAGCTCTCACCATCTTCGAAGGTGTGTGAGGTCTTGGGTCTGAGAACGGGGATAATTCAAGTTGTGTTTGTTAAGTGTTTTGCTTAGTGCATGAAGCTTCCATCTTCATTGCACTAGCTAGTCTTGAAGGAACACAAAGAATTGTATTGTACAATGTCTCTCTTGATGGGAGAAACCAATATACAAAGCCTTTTGGAGGGGGGACCGGCTCCATGCAAATCCGGTCCTCAACTGTTGTCAATAGCTTAATTTCTCTCTCTTTTGAAAGTATTGTTGATGCTATCTAACTAGGTGTTATGCTTTTTGTTGCTCTCTCCACCCAAGCACTCTTGTAATTCTCATTAGGAATCTATTCTAATGAAATGCCCACTATGTTCATGCTAATTTCCGCTACACATAAGTTATTAGGCCATTAAATGTTACACAGGTTTATGGAAAATCTTGGTAGAAAGCAATGGGAAGTAGTGAAGAACATTTTGAGATACCTTAAGGGTACATCGAGCAAGTGCTTACGCTTTGGGAATAGCAATATATCCATAGTTACACTGATGCATATTATGGGGATTGTGTGGATAGTGAAAAATCCACATTTGGACACGTATTCTTGTTTGTTGGAGCAACCATTTTGTGGAGGTTGTGTCTCAAGGATTACACTTCATCTTCCACCACCGAAGGCAGAGTATGTTGCAATTTCTAGTGATAGCAAGGAAGCTGTATGGTTAGCTTGTCTAGTGGGAGATCTTGGCATTCATTAGACTCTAGTGTTGTATTGTGATAGTCAGAGTGCTATAACTCTAGCTAAGAACCCCGTGTTTCACTTGAAGTTGAAACACAAAGAGGTGATGTATCATGTGATACGAGATATATTAGCTAGCAACCACATCAAGCTATCAAGGTCCATATGGATGATAACCTCATAGATGCTCTTACAAAAAGCCTAGCCTCAGAGCGATTTGCTCATTGCATTGAGATGATGGGTGTAGGGTGAAGCCATAGGGATGCTTCACAGTTGTACATATTTGTGCATACATAGGCCACTTGCCCACACTGGCCTTCAAGTGGGCCAATTGACCGAACACCCATCATTTACTGACTACTAACCTTATTCTTTCACTTAATAGAATAAGAAGAAGAGGATAGTTATCTTGTGCTCCACCACTCTCGAGTGTCTTCTCCTTCCTGCATTCACTGCACACATGCTTCACACACACTTACACACACAAGGATAAAGAATAAGAAGGAGAAGCTCAAGGATATGTAACATAGGGAGTGATGCTATTCAATGTGCTAATACAAAGATGAAGCTTGCTCTAGAATGATTGACATATATATAAACCGGGGAGAAAAAGCCTCATAGTGGGGGAACAAAGTGCCATGTGGTCCTAAGTATGTTCACACACCATTAGATTTCATGTAATTTTATGTGTATTGAAAATTCTTGGATAAGTCTTACAAAAAAAAGAAGCTAAAATTTGAGAGATTGAGAGAGAGAGAGAGAGAGAGAGAGAGAGAGAGAGAGAGAGAGAGAGAGCACTTGCTTCCATGCGTGAACCGCATGAATCATTTAACGTAGTAGGATGGAAGACTCTAAGGTACCTATCTGTACAAAAACATAAGAAGCCATTATTGTTCATCCTACATAGCCCTAACCACTCAAGTAATTATCATGGCTGCCACTGACCCTAGGTGTGTGAATAATAAGAGGAAAATAGAATGATCGTTTTATCATCAAAGTGTAGTAGCTTGGTTATTCCCGTTTCCCTTTGGAGTAACAGGTCTTGAGTACAAGACTCATTGAATAAATCTATGAGGTCTCTTGGAAATTTCTTAGGACGTTAAAAATTTCTCTTCTCATGGAGGTGTGTGTGTGTGTGTGAATAAGAAGAGGAAAAATAACTAACCTTTTTATCACCCAATTGTGGTATATTGGTTATCGTGTTTCCCTTTGGAGTAACAGCTCTTGAGTTTAAGACTCATTTGATAGATCTATGAGGTCTCCTGGGAATGTTCCTCTTCTTAGGGGTGCATGTGGATGTGTCTGAATAAGCAAAGGAAAATGAAATAATCTTTCTATCACTTAAGTGTGGTAACTTGGTTATCCTGTTTTCCTTTGGAGTAATAGGCCTTGAGGTCGGATAGATCTATGAGGTCTCTTGGGAATGTTCTTTTGATGTTAAAATTTGTGTGTGTGTGTGTGTGTGTGTGTGTGTGTGTGTGTGTGTGAATAAGAAGAGGAAGATCGAATAACCTTTTCATCACCTAAGCGTGCTAGATTGGTTATCCCTTTCCCTTTAGAGTAACAAGTGTTGAGTTCAAGAGTCGTATAGGTTAAAAGAAAATCCACTCTTGTTCTCCCCCTCCTCCTCGTTGTCTTGCTAGGTTAACTATTCTTCTCCTCCCCCTCCTCCTCGTTGTCTTGCTAGGTTAACTTCTTCTTCGTCCTCATTTACCTACCGGAAGGAACAAAATGGGCCATGGAGCTAGACATAAGAGCCTAGGCCTAGCAACTTGCTTATTATGATTGCCCACGAAAAAGTGGCAAGAACGCGTATTCAACATTCAAAAGAACGACCATGACCATTTTGTGGACTAGTCAAAGCGAAGAGGGGTACATGTGTGTGTAACTAATCACACAAGTAACTGTTGCACACATGCAGCTTTATGGGGAGCAAAAGAGGTGAAGGTCAGGCTACATGGTGAAGGGAAGGGGCCTCCCACTCGCACCATCGTCATCTCCACAGGGTGTACCGAGCTGCGGTTAAGGGCGGTTCTCCCCTTACGCAGTTCAACGGAGGCGAATCTTCTCGAGGGCCTCGTCCCTTCAGAAGTTAGTTTTACTCAAGAGCTTGTGTTTCGGTTGTCAACAGCATTGGGTTCTTTCAGGGTGCTCTGGTTCGAACAAAGATGGCACAAGAGCTTCTCCTTAGAGACTGCGTGCTTTGCTAAGGGGGTCCATTTCAAGGTTGCTATCAAAGCTGTGCTCTGTTGAAAGGGGTTTTCTCTGTCAAACAAGTTTTTAGGGTTTTCTACGGCTTGCAACCCACAGCCTGTTTTGATTTGTGAAATACCTTGCTGGAGCTTGCGGCAGTAGACCGTTGCAACAGTCCTGGGTTTGCTCTGCTCCAGCATGTGAGCATGGCGAACCACAACAACAAAGGTTTTCACATCATGACGGAGCATGACTACTGCAGGATCAGTGAGCTCTCTGACATGTCAGTTGATAGCCAACGAACGGGTATTGAGGGCTCTTTGTGTAATGGAAACTCCTCTTTTGTTGGTGGGTCTTGCTATGGTGATACTTCTATGCAAAATGGGAGCTCTATGCATAGCAGCATGGGTTCAACAGATTCTAGGATGATGCTCATGCCCCATGATCAACGCACAAAGACCAGAACTTTTCCAGGCCACAGTGTTGTGCGCAGGAGCAGAGTCACTCAGTCAGCCAGCGATGATGCGCTTGTAAATGCCCTCTTAGATGAACAGTATCCTACAGGGGGGCTAGAAGGCTACAACGAGTGGACTATTGACTTAAGCAAATTAACAATGGGTCCAGCGTTTGCTCAAGGAGCGTTTGGGAGGATCTACAAAGCTTGTTACAAAGGTGAAGATGTGGCAGTTAAAATATTGGAGCGACCACTCAACGATCTTGATAGAGCACAGTCATTGGAGCAGCAGTTTGTACAGGAGGTGGTTATGCTTGCAAACCTCAGGCACGAGAATGTAGTGCGATTTGTAGGAGCATGCCAAAAGCCTCGGGTCTGGTGTATTGTAACTGAATATGTGAAAGGAGGTTCTCTTAGATTGTCACTTGCAAAAAGACGGGCGCCGCCCCTTCGACTTGCTCTAAGACATGCATTGGACATAGCAAAGGGAATGGAGCATTTACATGATTATGAGGTTATACATAGAGATTTGAAGTCCGACAACTTATTGATGGCAGACAGGTGCATCAAAATTGCTGACTTTGGTGTTGCAAGAATCGAGGTTCAGTCGGAAGACATGACACCGGAGACTGGAACTTATCGCTGGATGGCTCCGTAAGTCCCTCTATCCTCTTTTCTCCTTTCCTACTGTCGTACTCTTTAGTCTTAGTTATAATCATATTTCTCTATCATTTGGAACAATAATTCTTTGCAGAAAGGTAGATTTGTTTTAAAATGTTATTTTTTGGTGTGCCATCATTCTTCTTATCAAGGTTACCAAATAGTGGTGTTCTATGTTAGTATGAACCCTCTGTTGCCCTTATGAAGGGGCTGCGGTTCCTGCATTTAAGGAGATGCCTAGTGTCAGTGTTTAGTTGTATGGCTGGTGCTATTCTATACGATGCAACCAAAAACATATCATATATGTGGACAGTTGCAAAGGCCTCTGGTGGATATTGATCTTGTGCTGCATTTTTATTGGTTTTGTTTTTCTTGCTGTTAGGTGAGAGTTTGTGGCTGGACGTGGTTTAGCAGTTGCTGCTTGCAGTTCTTAGTTTGTACTTTGTAGGGGGTGCTTATTATGCATGGCTTTGAGATGGAGTTAATCGAATCATTTGACATGAGAAGTTTGTGTTGTAGGTGCTATTGGAGCCAAACCAAACGTAAACTCTTGAAAAAAATAAGCTTGATAAGCGGGAGTTAGCAATTCAAACTGAGTATACAGCCTTTGCACCTTCTTATTTTTAAGCAACGGAATTCTTGAAGGTGCTAGTAGTTTCTAGGTGAAAGCTTGGCCTTTTTTGAAACACGAGTACTTGATATCAACATTACTCTAGAGTACTTGTCATGCAAATGAATGTTTGTTGTGGAATCTCTCTTTGGGGGAGGCTAGCACCAAGAATCTACTTTCGGTTGTAGCTTGGAATTTGCTCATTTTAGCCCATTTTGTGCATTGATATGACCTATACAAGGTGAAGACCTTGGTAGATGAAAGTGACAATCAATCCTCTTAGAGGAACTCACTCACTATCTCGAGCAGGCCCAGAACAAAGCAATACAAGACAATACTTCCTCATGTTGCTATCAGAGGGTCATGCAATGTTTGTGCGATGATCTAGGGTGTGAGAGCTTCTTTATGGTTCGCTCAGCCTACTAAGGCTAGACTCTCTTGGGGAGGTATTTGCATCCCCTTTTTGGTTTGGTTGGACCTATTTTGGTATAGAGGAGTTGGTGCCCTATCTTGTGTATGGTGCGAAGTTACATGGGACGACGGGTTGGGGTCGGGAACGGGCACGAGACGGGAAAAGTTAGGAAACGGGGACGGGGTCGGAATGGCACAAAAAAAAAGAGTTTTTTTTGGCATTTTTTGATCTACACACATGCCACGCACATAGAGCATCACTTTGACCACAAATTTACACTAAATAGACCAAAGAGCACGAGTCATATAGGCACAAATGTGTTAATAAAACATCGATGGATACAAAATGAAAAGTGCATGCCACAAGGGCTCAAAAAGGACTTAGGACAAGCCTCAAGGATAACAAAAAGTACAAAGGGCTAGGTAGACTCTAAAGGAGTAGACTCTAGAGTCTCGAGAGTGATCAATGATCATCAAACTCAAGAAGTGCTCGCCTGCTGAATCTCCATATTGTTGTCGTAATCGAGGTCGTCATCGACATATGAGGCCTTGCGAGGCTCGCATTGAGGCTCGAAGTCCTCCTCTAGCTCCTCCAAAAGTGTCTCGGCCATAGATGGATTTTCTTGTGCCATCTCCCACTCAGTGAAGGGATCTACCTTGTATGTGACGCTCTTGGCAAGCATGCGCAAGTTAGTGCTCACAGACACCAAATTATTGGCCCTCTGGACCCCAAGGCGATTCCTCTTTTTAGAGGCAATGTGGTTGTACACACTCCATAGTTGCTCCAAGCAACTAGTGGTACATGCTTGGCTAAGGACACGAACAGCCAAGCGCTGCAAATGTGGGCCATCTCTTCCATAGTCCTCCCACCACAAAAGCGAGCCAATCTTGTTGCGATAACCTGTGCATCTACATATCCATAGGAGCCCTTCTTTTGCCTGTAGTTGAGTAGCCCGTCTCTAATCTTGCACCTATGTCACTGCTAGGCTCAAGGCGCTCCGATGCAAGCCGCCATCCTTTGCTCACCTCCTTGTCGGTCTCTTGACGCCTTCCCTGAAACTCATGGTCAAGCACATAAGCTGCCGCATGAAGTGGAGAGGACCGCTTGCGGGTGTCGCTCCATCCATCTACAAGGAGAGAGACGCCATTATTCTCCCACAAATCCTTTGTTGCTTGGGTTGCTTGCTCCACGGCAAGCTTCTCTTTGTCAAGGAGGGTGGTGTGAAGCCTCTCCGATGAAGGTGGCACATAAGAGGAGGCATATTCCCCTATTTTTGTAACCATGGTTCGGAAGTATGGAGACCTATCCACACAAAATAGAGCATGTGTGTGTTAGTATGGAGAGTTGAGAGCCGAGACCCCATAATGAATACAAAATGTGAGATTGCAATGTGCATATGCCAAGGGAAACTTACCGCAAAGCATGGAAGGCAATGTGGTTGTGGAAGAAGAATCGGGCAACCAACCTATCCACCTCTTCCTTCAATTTAGGATTCCAATTTTCGTTGAGGGTGCCTTGGCAATGCGCAATGGAAGAGGACGGTGTAGATGCATTTGTCTTGAACGCTTGAGAGGTGGAGTCAAGGTTGGCTTCCCTTTGCTCTCGCAGTGTTGCCGCGGCGGAGGGATCAACGGCAACAAACGGCTCCTCTTGGCCGCTTCCGCGACCTCATACACTGCGAGCTTCTCAAAAAGCTTCAACCTCTTCTCGGGAGATATGCGAGGGCAAAACTTCACCTCGTGACCGGGTTCATGAAGAAGATGGGCTCGCACTTTGTTTGCACCACCCGTTCTCCTATACGGGCATAGCTTATGTGTCCATGGTCTTGCACCGCCACCTTTACCACGCGCGGTAGAGTCGACTTCATCCCACCACGACCATGTTTGCACGGCAGGCCTCCTTCGAGAAGTGGAGTTAGCTTGAGATGACACGGTGGTGGAGAGAGAGTAGAGCTAAGAGGAGAGCTTGTGTGGAGAGAGAGTAGAGGAGAGCTTCAAAGTTCAGAGGGTAGAAGGAGAGAGTGGGTAGAGAGACTCAAGAGTCAAGGGTAGAGCTTGAGCGCCCGAAGGTAGACCTTACGACGTAGAGTCTAGATAGTAGACTGTAGAGAGGAGAAGCTTGTTACTTGAGCCTTCATTGAACTTGAGAGACTCAAAGGCCCAAGGGTGCTTTTATAGTCTCCCAAGGACCAAAGCCCCCCCCCCCCCCCCCCCCAAAAAAAAAAAAAAAGACGTTGGTTGCCTCTGTCCGTTAAAAACGGTCTTTTTTTTCAACTTTCAAAAATCTGCCTGTTCCTGGCTGTCCCCGTCTGTCCCCGGTCCGCCGGCAGCCTGCGTTCCCGTTGGTCAGATGAAAATTCTTCTGTTCCCCTCCGTCCCCAACCCGGTTACGGCCGTTATGCGTCCCTAGGCCCCGTCCCCTCCATCCCTTGTAACTATGGTATGATGCCTCTTCATATTTCCCATTTATGTGTCGCGGGTGACATGTGGGGAAGTCGGATAGTTATGCATCCGCCTAGTGGGGCTCTCATTTTACCACCAATCGGTTATAGTATCACATGACTTGCATAGAGGTTGCCTTGCCGAGGCTCCGGTCCCGCCCCCTCTCTCTCTCTCTTCTCTTCCTCTGGGTTGTTCTCTCCCTCTATCTCCCTCCTCTTGTTGTGTTCTACCCATCTGACGCTGCTTTGACGTGGTATCAGAGCATAGACGTATGGATGCTAGGTATATGCTTTGGAGCTCTAGGAGGGGCTGATTGGAGAGTTGAGATTCTACGTGTGGTAGGGTGACATGTGGCTGCATTTTCATATCATGGGGGACCATATTTATAAGGAAACTCGGTTTTGGGGCCTATTAGAACTGTGTTTCCTAAGTCAGCTTTCTCTCATTTTCTTTGTACTGTTTCTTCAAGGAGTCTCGAGGGTTGCCTACAAAATATATTTATAAGACCCGTTTCTAATCCGTCCCATTGAGTAGAGCTAGCCATTTTCGTCTTTGAAAGCCTTGCCGGTCTCATTCCATTTCCCATCCAGTGCGAATATGTGGGGGAGGCTTTCTCTCTTGTATTTTGGCATTCAGAGGGCTGGGGGCGTTTTGCTTTGATTCTTCCTTGTAGTTCCCTCCAAGGCTGAAAACCACATGTACAAGACCTCTAGGTCGTGTCAGAAATGTAATCTGTGACATTCAGCCACAACCCTCAAAACGCAGAGCAGATGTCTCTGCTCCTTCCAGCTGAAAAACGCAGATCCAAGGGGTGTTGGGATTGCTTTCCCAGTCCCAGGTAGCCCTCTTTCATTTGTGTTCTTGGAATTAAGAGGACCGTGTTTGTGCTGTGTTTTTTGTGCCCACTCTTGTATTGCGTGGCAATTGTGTACGGATGGGGCAGGCTATATGAAGTAGCTGTACGAACACAAATGGTATGGACGTTGTTTTCAACAGAAGCCCCAAGAGATGTAAAACGAAGGCCATAGTGCCAGTTGTAATTAGATTCTGAGAATGGTTTCCTTGAGTAGTTGTACTCTGTAATTGTTTGACATCAACATAACAAAGAAATTCCGCCAAGGATGCCTTCCTTAGGAGTCAATGATCTCCTTGAGGAACTCTGCCTCTCACTTCTCTTGCAGATGTTCTCTTGTGGAGAGTCTTTATCGGTTTTCAGTTATGTGCAATCCTACTTTCTTAGTGGCGATTTTACTTCATTGCATGTAGTCGTCTCTGAGCTCAGTCGTTTACGTCTGAGTCAGAATTAGAATCTTTGCCATGCAACCTGGGTCCTGATCCCACTCTTGACTTGTGATTGATAGTTCGTAGACTATGGAGTCAGAGGACTATGCCAAGTTCTTAGTGGGAGAATTACATGATTCACTTGTTAAGCGTATGCCAAGTTCTTAGTGGGAGAAGTATATGATTCACTTGTTAAGCAAGGGTTTCAACTACGTAGCAGTTTGGCACATTCACGATCTTTACAATAGTTTTTGGACTATGTTTTATCCGCTAGTCACTCAAATGGTACCTCCACATAATCCTCTTGGAAATTCCAGAGCCTAAACACAAAATTCAGGACATTCTTCTTCTCTTCCACTTGGAGAAGATTTCAGATAGATGGTACTAGGAGCCACACTTGATCCTCTTCTACCTTTGGATCAGCCTCCATGGATTCTACCCCTATGCCCCACCCCCACTAGAAATCAGTAGTCCTATCCAGCAATGGATACAACTCATATTATTCATATTCACCTTCGCCTTCTCAACTAAAAGATTTCAGAGATGGAGGTTTTATAATAAAATTCCCTACCTTCTTGGGTGTCAAGTATGAGGAGAAGGCTTCGCAATTTGTTTGTATTTGTTGGAATGCATTGGTTCTTTCTTAACTAGAGAATGTTCCTTAGTCCTTGTGGAGAAGATGGAGAGGTGAAGGTTATGTTAGGGAGATAGATAGAGAGAGGAGTTGTAATGGGTCACAACCAACCCTTTGAATTCCCCTGCCCCTACTGGAGTGCCTTTTTTTTGTGCTACAAGTATTGATTCTTAATGCTTATGCAATGGATGTACCTTTGGTGATGGCAAGTGGCTTTTTATTCATGCTGGCATCAAGGCTGAGTTTTGCTCGCTTGGGATGGCTAGAAGCGAGTTATCTGATCTTCTCACCAAAATCCAAATGAAGAGGGCTGAATGGGGCCCGCCTTTGATGGGTGATGGCAGCTAGGACAGCCACAACGATTCAGGAGAGGGTGCAGGCTGCCACCTTGATGGAGGGCCACCGGCCCAAAGGGTTGTATGTAGAGGGCGCTGGAGGGATTGGTGGAGAGAATGCTTGAGGGTGGGGTGATGGCCTATGGGAGAGGAAGATGCTCATTGGTGCCCCTATTGGATGGGCAGCTGAGATTGTAGAGAGGAAGAGGACTCCAAAACGCCAGAGTCTTCCGCCTTTTCAAATGCTTGACTGTTGTCTTCTGACAGCTTTTTGTGAATGGCACAGCCTCAGGGGTTCTTATACATTAAGTTGGTTTTGGGTCCACCAAGAGTAACTAAAAATCAGTGTCAAGTTCACTTCATAAATTGCTAATAAGTCACCTTTAGGTAAGAACCATCATAAAAGGCACCTGCAAAATCCCACAGTTAATAGATGTGTCTTCGCTCAGAACGAGGCAGGAAATGCACATGCTACTAGTCCAAGGCTAACCTGCTGACGTCCCTTCTCAATTAGTGAGTACAAGACGTTAACCTAACATGGTTTTTATATAAGTGTAAGTTACTGTTTGCTTTCAAATGTTTGCAAAGTCATTAGCAATGTCAGGTATTTGTGTTGCTTTTTGTAACAGCATGCTTACAGGTTTTTGGGCTTTGCATCTGCAGGGAGATGATGCAAAATCGGTCGTACACTCACAAGGTTGATGTTTACAGTTTTGGAATAGTTCTTTGGGAGCTGGTAACAGGAAACATACCTTTCCAGAAAATGACGGCTGTTCAGGCGGCATCTGCTGTTGTGAGAGGTGCAAGGCCTATTATACCAACAAATTGTCCAGACTCTCTAACTAAAATAATGACATGCTGCTGGGATGCTAACCCTGATGTTAGGCCATCTTTCTCCGATGTGGTTCGGCTTTTGGAAGATGCACAGATGGCTATTACCAAAAGTGTAGGAACTCCACGATTCCGAGGATGTGGTTGCTTGCGAGGCTCGCCCACTCTTGATTAAGCTCATTGGTTTGTTCGATCTTGTTGGGTGCCCACGATGCAATCAATCATAGTTACAATGCAGATAAATTGCTGTAGTTTGTGTACTTAAGAACTCCTTTCTTATGCATGATGGTCTGTTATTTGCCGAAGCTGGCCAAAGTTGTAAAGTAGGAGTGGCTTGAAACTGATATATGGGATCGAGGGGATTTGGCTTGCCTTCATCTTTTGCTACCTCTGATGAAGGGTTATGTGTGTCACAGTTTGGTTATCACAAAACACAGTTCTGTTTATAGTTATTGTGCACGGAGGCATCCCCAATGTCATGTGGGTTATATCTTCTGCCCTTGAATTTGCATTTGTTGTCACTGCCTTTCGGAGGGTGTATGCCAAGGGAGTTTCTGTCCGTGTACAATGGAGTACCCTTCAAAATTTTAAAGGTACGCTCCCTCTTTAATCTATATTGTATCTTTGACCTCTCTCTCTCTCTCTCTCTCTCTCTCTCTCTCTCTCTCTCTCTCTCTCTCATCTTTTGGTCTTATTGGTCATTTTGACCTTTTGAAGACGTTAATATAACATTTTATTTCAGTTCTCCAGTCAGATTGAAAGGCAGTGCTAGCGTCTGTCTCCAAACGCCTTGTTTGCTAAGTTGTAAAAGAAAACCGTGCACAATATCGTCTTGGTTCAGTTTCATTTTGTTAGTCCTGTTGTTATAAGTTGAGTTTCTGCGGTAGATGAGAGAGTAACTTTACACTGACAAGATTAGACTGAGGTCTTTATCTTCAAATGAGAAAAGTTCGCAGGAAATCAGAGAATTGGTTAACAACATTTGATTTAATGGTTTTCTTGCAAGGAAGAAATTCCTCTCCTAGTTTGAACTTTTGACAACGATCTTGAGGGCTGAATTGCTTTGTCTTCTTCGCCCAGTTCATAAATTTTACATACTAGCTTGTTGCTTGGTATATTTGACATAACAAAATGACCTTCCAAAATTCAAGATTTTTTAATTCTGGGGTGGCTTTAGAAGCAGTGATATGTGGTGCCCCAGTCTATTTACAATGGAACAAACCAAGAAAAAATGATCTAGCATGATACGACTGGTGAAAGAACCTTTGAAGATGGAAGATGGAAGAGTGGAAGCATTATTTTGTTAATCTAAAATTTCATGGAGTTCTTTAGACTTTAGTCTATAAGAATCTAGCAAATAAATGAGTTTTTTCAAGACTAAAGAGAGTTGGGTAGAGCATGTATTGTGCTTGAAGAAAGTAGGTTTTCCCATTTCCTCAAAAGTTTTCTAAAGAAGTACATGAAAATATCCCAAGGATACATGTAAGTTTTTTGAGGATGCAGTTTTGTGGCTTGTCAGAGGGTCGAATATGTGTTGGCATTTTTATTGACCAAAGAAAATAAGGGCTTATTTAAAATTGTTCCGGTTTTTAGGCCAAAAATTGAAGCATTTGTCAATAATTACACTAAAACTTGTAAAATTTTATATGTTCTTTTCTTGCCCCTAATACAGGGATTGTTAGGTGACTTTGACATTTTTGCAAAACATATGACCCGGATTCACCATCCCTTCATCAATCCAAGCCGAGGCCCACATCCTCTGATTCTGCCAGTGTTGTTGCACCTTGCTGTCTGGCCACCAACTTAAAAGGATTTTCTCCTTCCATGAGACTTCATTCAATCTCTTGATCACCCTTCATCTGAACTTTCATTGAAAACTTCTCATAGCCATTGTTTCCCGTCTCTGATTTAGTGGTTAAAACCATTGGTTTTGGAGCATATGGCAAAGCCAATACCCACTAGAGGCTGCCAAGCCTCCTAAGTGACTTGTGCTCTCCACCTATTCTTTCTCCATCTCTAGCTCTTTGATACGAATCAACAAGTATGTATTTGCCTCAGATCTAAACATCCCCTTTAGCTTTTCGATTGGCTTCTTCAACCAATTTGTCACCTTTTTTGCCAGATCCATCGAGAGCAGTTTTGCATGTCTCTGCACTTTAGATTTCATCACTCCATGGTCATTCTCAGAGGTGACTACTCAAGGCCTAACCTACGCACCAACTTCTCAATGCACTTTTTTTGACGTAAAGCATCACCTCCATCACCTTGCTTGAACTATATGCCCAAATAATGATGCGAAGGCCACAAATTTGACATTTAAAGAGAGGCATTCGAATCAACTTTAAAATCAACAATATGTCCCCTCATTTGGTCAAATGAGCAACATGTCATCAAGATAGAACACAATCATCATACATGTATCATCCACATGCTTGCATAGAAAGTTCTCTCGGTTGGACTAATTTAAAAACCATGTGCAACCAAATAAGCATGTATTTTTTATACATGTAGAGCTTGCTTAAAAGCATACAAAGATTTTTTAAGCCCGCACACCTTCTTCTTTTACCTTTAAAAAAAAACCAAGAGCTTGCACTATATACACTTTTCTCATGCAAATCACCATTTAAAAACACGGTTTTTATGTCCAGTTGATATACATTCCAATCAATATGAGCTTGCCAATGCACAAATTCTACGAACGGCAGTCATATGACAAGTGGAAGCAAAAGTGTCAACAAGATCAATGCCCCTCTGTTGTGCATAGCCTGTTGTCATAAGTTTAGCATTATAGTAATCAACACTACCACCATGCTTCTATTTTAACTTGAAAACCCTCATAGTACCAATGGGTTTTATCCAAGGGCGGCAAGTTACACAAAGACCACATATCATTTTTCATACTAGTATATTACTTAGATTGCATTGCAACCAACCAATTTTTTGAAATTTGTATTTTATCAAATGATAAAGGTTCTTCCTTGATATACATACTGGACACGACTAAAGCATAACAAGCTAATGCGTAAGAGGGATGCTGAGAGCTAGGACAAGTAAGACTAGAAAAAGGTTCACCCAATTTAGTGTTGTGTGGTGCATAGTCTACACTAGCCATTTTGAAATATTGCTAGCTTGCTTGTTTTTAGCTTTGTCCTCTCATGAATCACATCTTGTACATCTACGTCAATAATTGGCTGAACCACAACATCCTATGAAACCTATATAGATTGTACATGTGCTTGATTAGGATGTACATTTCTACTCTCACCATTAAATAGAGGCAACAATGTTTCATATACATTTAGTGTGCACAAATGTGTCTCGTTGATACATGCCCTAACAAAAGCTCAATTGTATCTTCCACAAAAACAATATAATGACTAATCAAGACACGTTTGGTTTGTGGATGGTACAATGTATAACCTTTTCTTTCTAACCACAATCTTATTATCCAATTTTCCATGTTGCTCAAGCATTAAAGCATAAGCCAAGCAACCAAAGACATGCACATGACCATTAGATTATTATTGCCATGCCAACTTTCATATGGAGTGAGATTGCATTGCTCGAGTGTCAAGAGAGAGGGATTGTGTGTGTGTAGACAAGCCATGAATCATGCAACATAACTATTGTGGTAGGGAAAGAGAACAATCACCAAAAGTTGAAATCTCCATCCCTCGATGGAAAAGGGTCAATATGATGATAGTGGTCGTGATGTTCCTCCTCGTGAAACATCTGTACTAATATCAAAGCACTCTCCTCAGGGTAATGTTCTGGATATACATACCTAAGTGCTCCTTGATCATCTCCTCATAGTGGTGGTTGATGACCTTTCTCCTCCCGGTTATGGAAGAATCTATAATACAAAAGCCTATTTGAGGGGGGACCGGCTTCACATAAATTCGGTCCTCAACTGTTGTCAAGTTCATTAATTCTCTCTCTTACAAAAGTATTGTTCATGCCAAGTTAATTAATTATAATGGTTATGTTTCTACCATTAATTAAGTTCACCCTCTATGTTTTCAAAGTAGTCTCATAATAATGCTCACTGTAGTTCTCTTAATTCTGCTATTCTCAAAGTTCATAGGCCATTTCCATTACATTGGTATCATAGCTATTGGTTTCTCTTTTCTTACTTAAGAAGAGAGGTCCTTAAGTTTTCCATGAAAGGTTGGACCTTTTCATTGCAATAGGGTGTGGGACAAGGATCTATTATCTTGGTTGAAAAGGACTTAGTTCGAGGTACACCATTGGGACTATAGTCTTAATAATGGAGTCTCTCGGGGCTTGCCTTTGGCTTAACCATTATTGAGCTACTAGCAAGTTCAATAGGAACCATAATCAACCGAGCAATGTTAAACACTCTCCACTAGTCTTTGCAATCAACTGTCTCTAAACCACGGGTGTGGCTGCTTGAGAACTAATTTTCAAAGGTAAAGAAGAGTAGAGACTAAGGTTTTTGAGGGTACCAAAGCACAAAGTAATTTATACATAAGTTTAATTAGCATGGTTGACAATAACCAAGAGAGTAGAATGAATATTGACAACTTTGATTTTGCACATGAAGGTGGTAATGATGATGTCTCCATGTTTGTTAATTATCTTGTTACTAGGTGGCAACAAGCAGCCCTGCTTGCAAGCCGAAGTTACTCAACAACTTCGTGCTTATGGAATTTTCCTTCCTCTCCAAGAAGAGAGAGAGAGAGAGAGAGAGAGAGAGAGAGAGAGAGAGAGCTTAGGAGGCCTCTTGATAAGACTCTCAGAAGAAGACTCCCTCCCATAAGAGAGGAGGAAAGAATGAGAAAGAAGTGAACTAAGTTCCTCTGAAGATGCAGCTCCACGAAGACGGCGGTCTAGACGATCGCCATCTCCTCCCAAGAGGAAACGATGAACCCATAGTCCTTCTCCTCATCACTCCGAAAAGGAAGAGAGGAAACAAAGGAATAAAAAGACAAGAAAGAGGTCACCCTCTTCTCTTGTTGGAAGGGGAGATGGTGAAAACGGTTTCTTGCTTCCAATTCCCAATTTTGCTTGCACCTCTGCTTGTCAACCTTTCACCATCCCTTCCAATTACCAAGTACTCACACATACCTAGACTATGACAACACATACACACACAAGAGAACAAATTGACAAGGAAAAAGTGTAAGAGGGGTGTAAGAGATGTAGACATAATCATGGAGTACACATAGAAACACAACATAACATAAGAGAGAGGAAAGGGGAAAATTTGAGCATCTACACAAGAAATACCTAAGGATTGTAGCCCCAAACTCCACGGTATCTCTTGTGGAGTTTGGTATTTGATATTTGGTATTATTATTGGTGCCAAAAATTGGAGGCCCCACTTTAGTTATGAGTGGAACATACTATTTATTTTATGACCCTCTTAGGGTGAGTTCTCAATGTCCTATTTACAAAGCAGCCATAATGGCTTATTGATAAAAGATCTAAAATACTGTGCAAGAATAAAATGACTGAGAGAATTATTATTTACCGGCGCCTCCTCGTCAACTCTGAGAATTTCAATCTACAAACCGTTATGCACTCACTGTTAGTAAAATTTAAATAGACAACACATAGTAAACCATTAAGCCAACTATCCCAATTGCAGTTAACCACATGCAACACGAGGGTGTCCAATCTCGTAACATCCCTCCCACGAGGGATAGCAACTGTCCTTAGTTGCTCACTAAAGAATCAACTGGACCATGAGTGATGGAAAGTGTGGAGAAGGTCTAAGAAGTTGCATAATTTCTTTTCAGGCATCCACTTGGAATTCTCTAGGGTGGCCTTTGAAGTTCATAGGATAACGATTATAAACCATGCCTGTGCGTGTAGTGGTGGTCTCATGATCAACTATTTGTGCAGGGATGAGTTGTTCTTCTTGGTCCACAAGTAAAGGTGAATCCTCATAAATGTGATGTGTAGGTAGGGGTCCTCTGAAAGGTCTTAAAAGACTAATATGGAAAGCATTGTGAATGTGCCAATGTGAAGGTAGGTCTAAACGAAATGAAACATCATTGATCACAACAAAAAATTTGAATGGGCCGTAAAAACGAGGAGCAAGTTTAACAAAAACATTAGTATCAAAACTTTTGATCCTTCATTTTTCAATGCGAAGCATAACATAATCACCTTCTTTGAATTGGTGTACCTTGCGGTGCTTGTTAGCATGCTTAGTGTAAAGTTCTTGTGAGTGTTTAATGACAGAATGCACACTTGCATAAATATCATGAAAATTAGTAATAAAATCATCAGCGGCAAGTACAACACTAGAAAGATGTGAAGTAGGAGTAGGCAGAGAATGACCATACATACTTTCAAATGGAGATTTACCCGTGTCAGTGTGAGTGGTGTTGTTATATGATAAGTGTAGAATATGCACGTAATCATCCCATTTTTTGGGTTGAGAAGAAACATAAGCTTTTAAAAAGTCAATGACAGTACGATTAGTGATTTCGGTTTGACCATTAGAGTCAGGATGGAATGCAGAAGTAAAATCAAGTGTTGTTCCAAGATTATCAAAAACAGTAGTTCAAAAAGCACTAAAAAATTTGGAATCTCTATCAGATATTATAACTTTAGGCAAACCATGATGTGGAAAGACAGCTTTAAGAAATAGAAGTACAGCTTGATGTGCTTTGAGTGTTTTCTTACAAGGAATGAAGTATGCTTGTTTAGAAAAACGGTCAGTGACAGTCCAAATCATATCATTCTTGTGAACAGTGAGTGGAAATCCAGTGACAAAATCCATTGAAATATGTTCCCAAGGTTTTTGAGGGATAGGGAGAGGGTGCAAATGGCCCAATTTCTTACCTGTTGCGGCTTTGACCTTTTGACAAATCAAACAAGTTGAAACATACTGTTTAACATAAGTTTTCATAGTAGGCCAATATAAATCATGACATAAGTTTTGAAAAGTAGCAGAAAATCCTCTATGTCTATCGTAGGGTGGTTTATGCAACTCTTCAATGATCAATGTACGAAAAGATTTAGTTACACAATTTCTGTAGGAAATATAGAAAGTTCCTTGAATAGTGTATTCCAAAAATGTGTGCACAAAATTCTGAATCATATGCAATCATGTGGTTTTGAAATCATCATCTTGTGCATAAGTGTCAAGCATTGAATCAAATGAAGTACCTGTAATGGTTGATAGATTATTAAGAGAGGGTCTTTGACTCAAAGCATCATCTACAACTTTCTCCTTACCAGGTTGGTATTGAATGTTGGGTTGAAAACTTTGAATGAAGGCAATACACTTAATATGTCTATCATCTATTAAGGGTTGAGATAGTAAATACTTGATACTTTGTTGATCAGTTTTGATGATTAAATCATCACCCATTAAATAGTGTTTCCAAATTTTCGAGGCATGTACAACAATAGTCAACTCTCTGTCATATGTACTAAATGTTTCTTTAGACGGTTTAAACTTACGACTTTCAAATGCAAGTGGATGGTTATCTTGCATAAGGACTACACAGATACCTTTGCCACTGGTATCATTGACTACGACAAAGAATGGTCTATCAAAATCAGGAAATTGCAATAGTGGTGCATTTATCAAAATATTCTTGAGTGTATTAAAGGAATTTTCTTGTTAATCAGATCATACATAAGGAGAATTCTCTTTAACAAGAGAGTGAGGTAATGAGATTTGTTAGCAAAGTTACGTACAAACTCCTTGTAATAATTGCATAGACCAATAAAAGAACGAAGTTCATGCAAATTTTTGGGTCTAGGCCATGATTGAATGGCTTCAATTTTCTTAAGGTCTACACGTATTCCTTTGCCCAATACAATGTGTCCCAAATATTCAATTCTAAATTGGAAAAATGAACTCTTTTCAGGATTCAGATACAAGTGGTTGTGTGCAAGCAATTCAAATACACGTGTTAAATGCTTTTTATGTTCTTCTTATGATTTAGTGAATACAAGAATGTCATCAAAGAATACAATCACAAAATCTTGACGGTCAATGAAAATTCTGTTCATCATGTTGTGAATATGGTTGGTGCATTCGTTAGACCAAATGGCATGACAAGAAATTCGTAATGTTCCGTTTGTGTTCTGAAAGCAGTTTTGTAGACATCTTGATCAAACAATTTGACTTGGTGATATCCTGATTTGAGGTCAATTTTGCTTAAGATGTTTGCCCCTTTTAGTTTGTCCAATAGATCATCCACTCTAGGAATAGGGAACCTATTCTTGATGATGATCTTCTTTAAATCCCTACACTCAATACACATACGAAAAGTCCCATTTTTCTTCTTATCAAGAAGTACTGGAGCTTCGTATAGTGAACTACTAAGTCTTATAAGTCCTCGATCAAGCAAGTCAGCGATTTGAGTTTGTATCTCCCTGTGTGTAGTTGAATTTACACGATAAGGTGCTCTACAAGGAGGTTCACTACCCAGTATAGTATCTATTTTGTGGTCTTTTGGGCGTGAAGGTGGAATTCCAAGTGGCAGATCATGCATGAAACAGTTCTTAAATTGTGAAAGAAAATCATCATGTGAAGAGTTATGTGAGGTTTCAGTCTCAATGAAAATTTGATTTACCAGCACCAGCTATGTTTTCTGGAAATGTTTGATGTGCTAGTGTTGCTTGGATGGAGGAATTTTTATTATTATGAGTGAGAGACATGGAACGTGTTTTATAATTAATCAACGTATCAAATGCATAAATTCACCAATGTAAACTTCAACAGTGACTTGGGTTTTCCAATTAAAACATTGATTATTAAAAATAGAATTGACTTTGTGAGTTGAAGAAATTTCTCAGAGAGAGAGATGTTGTGCCAACTGTGCGGAAATTAAATCATGGCTACTGCCATCATTTAAAAGAATGGTGACACTTTCACCCTTGAATGTGCCTTGCACTTTAAACAAAGTGTGAGGAGATATAGAAGTACCTAAAGATGAGTTGTGATCGTGATTATACTCAAGATCATATCCCTCACTATAATTAGCTTCCACTTCATTGTCGTCGAGATTAGCATCTTCGATGAGGTTAACGGGAGCACCGTTGGGGCGTTTGTTGTTGGCTTGGATTTTGGGTGACTCCATTAGATTGGCCATTGGATAGGCCATTGCTCTTAGCAGGACCTTTTGGGCAGTGACCATACTAAAATTATTTGAAACACTTCACCTTTTTATTACCATCAAAGTTTTGAGCAGGACGTTGGTTGAAAGAATTTTGGTTGCCTCGTTGCTACGTGTTGTTGTTGTTGTTGCCATAAGGTTGAGAAGTTGTAGTAGAATTGTCAAATTTGCGTCTCTTGAAAAACGTACGGCTTTGATGTTTGTTCCTGTCAAAGTTAGGAGAGAAAGAAGCTCTCTTGTTACGATTAGTGTTAGCAGTTTATTCCGTGTGAGAGGGTTGTCCACCTTTCTTCTTCTCCGCATTAAGGGCCAAATTAATAGCCTTTGACAATGAATCCGGTTCAAACATATCTACCTCAGCACCAATTTGTAGTGCTAAGCCAGGTAGATATTTACTACTGAAGACCCCCTAGAGATTGAAGATCAAGAAGAGGTGCTACAACGGGAAGCTATCCTTTGGCATGAGGACAAGGTATTACGACATGGTAAGATTGCTCGACGGTATCTTATTAAGTTCAAAAATTATCCGTTTGAAGATGCTAGATGGATGTAAGGAATACAGCTTAAGGATAATATGAACCTTGTCAATGCTTACAATGCTACATTAGAGTAAGCAAATGTAAATGTTTCTTTTGAATGATAAATGTTTTTGTCTTATCAAACTAGTTCTCTTTTTCTTGTGTACAAATTTAAGTAGTATGCATGCTTAGAATCATGTTTGTGTTGACGACGTCTCTCAAACACCAAGCAAAAATTGTCGCTCTAGTTTAGAATTATGATATTTACTAAAGAGCAGACATGCTTGCGAGACAGCTAAGTCTCCCAAGCTCCAAATGGATTACTCATCCATCTTGGAATGATGTTGTAGGGTAAAAAGGGATCCTCTACCCGCTAAGAAACATTGACTAATGACTAAGGTTTTATCTCTTCTACTTCATAGTCGAGGATGACTATGATTTCAAGAGAGAGGTAATGTCATAAAATCTAATATCTAACCAACCCAAATGATTTTCTCATATTAAACTGATCATTTAATGTGGGATAGTAAGCAAGAACAAGGGGTAGAATATAGACATGTGCTTTTGGATCTATCTCAACACGGGGCCAAAGTCAAAGGGCCAAAATGAGAGATGGTCTGTCAAAGAGAAATGCTAGCTAATGGAGCTTAAAGACCTTAGGGTTAGCTTCATTAAAGACCTCCAAGGGTTAGTGTTAAAATTCCTTAGACCTAGGACCTTACGCAAGCTAGGGCTATGCTTGAGGTGGGAAGCCGACCCAAACTTGAGGTGCTTGCCGTGCTTGCTGACTAAGGTGCTTGAGATGCTTGTCGTGATTTATGGCTAAGGTGTTTGAGGGGCTTAAGGTGTTCCAAAAGTAAACCAAGATCCCTACTCATGTGGGGGGAGCCTTAATTGTAGGGGCATGAGAGAGGACACACACACCCTCACATAAGGCAAGCCTAGTCTAAAGAAGCATCAAGGACAGATGTCAAGTTCCTCTCCATGTTGCCCTCATAAGGTGCCTAAAGCCTATTGGTTGGCCTCTAAAGGGGTCCAATGAGATTTTAGTTTTTTGACTAATTGTTTATGCATTTATTCAAGCCCATTCTCTCAAAGGATTAAGAAGGATACTTGTCGTAATACTAGCATGGTTGCTTGATATGACTAAAATATGTGATTGGCTAAGCTTGTAGGGGACCAATCAAATTGAAGCTTGAGCTACAAGGAGGGATCGACCAAGGAAGCTAGGGGTGTGCTTGGGGGTATACCCTATCTCACACATACTCTCATGTCACTCTCACTTGGCAAAGTGCAAGAGCTCCATCCCTTGTCCAAGCTTGTTGAGAAGTTGAGAGCCTACACCAACACTCTTGGCTATGGAATGAAATCCAATCAAGAGCCATGCTACAATGCTTAAGCTTGCCATCTTCTCCATCTTCATTACTATGCTATTATGCTATGCTAAGCAAGAAGAGTGATGATAAGTGAGGAACTATTTCTTTCTCATATGAATGTTTTCTTGTTCCTCTTCCCTACCCTCATTCCTTGTTAGCTCTCTCCACCTTCGAAGGTGTGAGGCCTTGGGACTGAGGCCGGGGATGGTTAATGCTTTTACAAAGATTATGT
Organism: Adiantum capillus-veneris; assembly: GCF_014529385.1. Lineage (NCBI taxonomy): Eukaryota > Viridiplantae > Streptophyta > Polypodiopsida > Polypodiales > Pteridaceae > Adiantum > Adiantum capillus-veneris. The sequence goes on from NC_140934.1 coordinate 96,866,041, forward strand.
TATGCTTGTGATGCATAAAGTTTTCCATCTTCATTGCATCACCTAGGTCTCAAGGAAACCAAAGATTGTATTGTATCAAGTCTCTCTTTATGGGAAAATCTATAACACAAAAGCCTATTGGAGGGGGGACCGGCTCCACATAAATTTGGTCCTCAACTGTTGTCAAGTTCTCTAATTCTCTCTCTTGAAAAAGTATTGTTCATGCCAAGCTAATTAATTATAATGGTTATGTTGCTAACGCTAATTAAGTTCACCCTCTATGTTCTCAAGTAGTCTCATAACAAGTGAAAGGGTCACGACGGATTTCAAAAACAATAAGAAAGTGATAAAATTGTTAGGTTGAATTAAATTGGTATCAGTGTTTGGGAAAGGATTGCCTCAGCTTAGTCTTGAGCCGATTGAAAATCGAGACTAGGTAGCTGCAAACCATGGTAAACGGAAGAAAAACCGATGAAATATGTGAGAAAGTCGTCCTAAAATTTTACAAATCTTAATTTTTTTGCTAGTATTTCCGGTTTTCTTCTTTGTGAGAAGAAAACTCGATCAGCAGCCGCTTAATAAAAGAGGCTTTCTCGAACGTTAACACTGACTGGAATCAAGCTATAATACAAGAAATGTAAAGCCATGTGAACTTGTGAAACGAAAGGTGAAATAAAAAGAACTAATTAATATATGTGTGTGTATAGAATTTATTAGAATTATGCAAAGGTGAAGGCTTCACTTTAGAATTCTAAAACAATAGAATGAAAAAAAAACACATATATGTATGTGTCTTTTGTAAAATTTACTAAAATTATGCAAGGTGAAGCTTCACTTTAGCATTTTAAAACAATAGAATGCAAGAAAAGTAAAGACATGTCAGGTGTGAAATGAAAAGTAAGTATCCATCATGCACAGAAAACAATGAAAGTCTCCCTAACCCAACACAACACTAAGGGTTTTTTAAAAAAAGCCAAAAATGCTTATTCTAGCTCTCTTAATTCCTCTATTCTCAAAGTTCATAGGCCATTTCCATTACAACCCAATAAAGATCACCTCAAGTTCCTATCAAGTAAGAAAACATAATACACTTTAATGAAAAGGAAACTCACTCTCTTATCGCTTCAAGTTCCTGCCTCCTCTAGTGTGTGCCCTCTTTTTGTACCCCCAATTAATAAATACCTTAGACATAAGTATTATCATCAGTCAATAAATATTGTCGGTCTTTGTGACAAAACATTCAAGAAGTGTTAGGGGGCGTTCATACTACACTAACCACAACCTGCACTCATACCTCTTCCATTGTTGCATTGTTTACACTTGCACAGAAGAGGTTGTGGTCGTTAACTGTGCAACAAATCAACGAACTCCTCCTAGATGGGTGGCATGGCTGATGAGAGCGTGGTTGCAAGATCAACACCATTCCGCTTTACAAGCTGCAAAAGTGCGTGGACATGGAGTCCTCCGAAGTGTAGGTGCTGCTTGAAGAATTGTGGGTCCGGACTAGCAAGCATAACCTTTTGCGCCATTCATCACAGCCCACGATGGATGAAGCCGTCGCTCGTCCATGACAGTTATCAGTGCAATCTGAACCAGCCCTTAGAATGGCACGACCACAAGGTAGCAAGCACATTTTAGTGCGCATGCTCCACTACTTTCCTCAACACTATTTCACACGGGGCACTCCTTTGGCTCGATTTCAATTCAATGCGTACACTCTAATGTATGTGTATATGGTGGGACCGTGAGGGGAGTGCAAAAAGTGGCATATACGCATTTGAAGCGCATCAGTTGCAGCATCCTCCTCTCCTCTCTCTCTCGTTCAAATTATATTGGACTCGTTTTTGCGATGCCGGCTGCCGCGCTCTCTCTTCTCTATCTACCATGCAGGATCTCAAAGCTCTTCAAAGCAGCTTGCACAAGCGCAACTCGAGGTACGAGAGAGAGAGAGAGAGAGAGAGAGAGAGAGAGAGAGAGGGCGGGGGTACACAGTGTTTTGTGTGTCTCTCTCTCTCCAATTATGTGCGTGCATGCCGCTAACCCTAATAATTTTCTTTTGCTGTACCAGAGAAAACCATGGTAGGAGCCTGCAGCTGCTTTTTAGAAATTGCATGCATCACCTCTCCAGACAGACCCCTTGCTTGTTCATGCTGCCACTGCCTCACAAGCACGGTAAGATGTCTGGACTCAACTCCCATGATTTTAAAATGGCACCATGTTACGTGAAAACGCAGCCATAACAGAATTATGGCTTGCCACCACGATATAGCCAGGCCTTGACGTGGTGTTATCCTTATAAGTAGCCACACATAGCTTCATTATTGCAATGGGACGCGAATACGCCGCCACTATAAAGCCAGGCCTTGAGGTGTTATCCTGATTCCTCACATGCAACCACAACTCAATGATTGCTCGGGACTTGCTTAGATCAACATCATTTGAGCTTCTTTCAAGTGTTAGAAAGAAGACAGAGCTACATTATAGCTTTGTTTTTCTCTCATTGTTCGCACATTCTGTCTAATGTATTTGCGCCTGCAACCCCCGTCCATTACCACATGGATCTCAGCAACATTGTTGCTTATAATGACAGGTGATTGCCATTTTATGGAGACTCTGGCAAATGTTGTCACATCCTTCCCTTTCATATTTATAGGGCTTCAAGCTCCAAGGTGTGTTTCCCTGACTCCTTTAATGACAAAATCTTGTGAAATATGAGGTGGCCTCTTTTAGTGTCAATACTTGAGAAGTCTTCCAAGCTGAGCATATGTGTGTCGTGTATGAATATGCACATATTGTTGGGCCTCTGCAGAAAGGAGCTGGCAAGTCGGATGTATGCGAATTCGATTGTCGGAGTAGGGGTTGCTTCTAGCTTGTACCATACGTCTCGAGGAGATATTCGCCGCGTCTTTCGGTGGGGGGACTATGTCATGATCTCGACGTCAGCTCTTGTAAACCCGCTAAACTTCTCATTTTGAGTAGACGTTAAACTGCAAGTTGAGAATGTATGTGCCATTCAACTCATGGTGTCATATGCAGCTTCTGAAAGTGAGATGCATATGTTGGCATGTGTGTAGTGCCTTACGAGAGCCCTGCAGAAGCAAAAAAGAGATGAGCAAACTAAGGTGAATGGACCAAATGGGCTGATCCTTGCATCAGCAGTCATGCTGCCCTTCAAGCCTTCTTTGGTTACCGCCATTCATATAGGGCTCACTGAGGTACTTTACTCTTTGCATCTTTGCCTTAATTTAAGCAAAATTCTAATTTTCATTGTGGTTGTGATCACGATGAAAATTACAAGGTTTTGCTATAATTGACAGAAATGGCGGTAATAGTAAGTACGTGATTGGTTGCTTCATTGATCGTGAAGGGGGGTGGTTGTGCAGGCATCCTTTTACCATCAGATGAGCAAAAAAGAAAAGAATGGAGGGGGCACCCTGAGGAGAGTACATGCATTGTCCTCAATTTTGGGTTGTGCCCTATTTGTGGCGGACGGGCTTTTGCCCGATGTTCCATTCATACATGCTGCTTGGCACTTAGCCGCCGCGGTTGGAGTTGCCACTTACACCAAGCTCCTCCATTAGTAGCACTCACCCACAAAGCTCTACACTAACCTCATTCTTTGGATGTATGAATAGCCTTCATTTGCATTGATTGTACACCTGTAAAATTTGGTGTAACACCAACACATGGGGTTTTGCTTCACCCATGCAAACAAAGCTTGTATGTAATCCTATATTTTGCACAGTACTCCCTCATTCTACAAAAATGCTATTTTATGTCCTATTACCCCCCTCCTTCCTACAAATGAGGTATTTCACATGACCAACAAGGGATGAAAATGCGTAGTCAAGGAATAGGACTACCAATTAGAGCTCCAATTAGATCATATTAAAGTGCATGCAAAGTACAAATGTAAGTTTTTGTTTCTCAACAATATAACATGTGTATGACACTTAATCCAATGGTTTCATCTTCACATGAGATGTCTTTTGATTTCCAACTTGTGTGGTGTTGTCTCGGTGATGGAATGTTTGAATATGATCAATTTGTATTAGAGATAAGATATTTCTTTGCCATGAGAGACATGTGTTTAAAGATAGCACTAAGTGGTCTCAAGCTATGGGATAAGTCTTTGGTATATCAAAGTTTAGACATTAACACTAGGTTGGTAATGGGACACTTTTTTATGTCCTGTTAAGTGACCATTTTCTTTGAATTATGTCAAGATTTTAAAAATGGATTTTGAGGTGCTATCTGTCTAGAAAGTTGTCTCATGAGCTGAAAAAAACTCGACATGTTTTTGGAATATCAATTCCATCTTTAACCTTGTCCCTGCACAACATTTCACAACCTAAACTGTGTGAAGAAACGGGTCATGTTTTAGCTCTTCTATGATTTTTTTGGTGGCTTTCATGATATCCAAATGCAGTTTTTATTTTCTATGTCGCATATTGTAACATAAAGCTAATATTTCTTGAGTTTTGGGGCACCTAATACCCTACTTTGCATAGTAGACAACGATGGTTGATTTTTTCAATTATAGAAGAAACGAAACATTTTAGTATATCAAGTATAGCTTTTTCAATATTGTTATTTTCTTGTGACAACTACATGCATTTTGTAGGTAGTAACCATATCTAGTCATAAGGATCAAATTTGACTAGATATTGAATAGTTTCTATGGGATTCTACAACTCATAATGTTGAACCCAGTTTTTTCATGTTTGCTGTATTTAGCACTTCATCTTTGTCCCCAAGATTCCCCTTGGTAAGAGATGTATTATTCTTTTGACATGCTCCATGGCTCCTAGCTTATGAACCTAAAGGACAATAGGGAACTAAGAAAACATGTATATATTATTTGTATTGAGTGCGGCTATAGAAACTTTGATGATAGGTTTGCAAAATGATAAAAATTCAACTTTTTTGTACCTATTTCATTTGGCAAAACAAAAAATAGTGAGTGAGAAGCAATCATATGTTTTGATCACCAACCCATTGAAGTTAACTAGGGAATTTATCTCAAGTCCTACAAAAATCCCTAATCTTATTTTTATGCAACAAAACGTAAGAAATGATTGTTTTGATGAAAATGTACTGGTCCATCAACTTTGGAGGTTTGATGTGACCAAAAGATGAGAAATTTTACAAGTTTCTTATTTTTTCCATGTGTAGTAGGCCTTGAACTATAACCTCATGAAAGGATTTTACAAAATGAGTGAATCTACTATGGTTTTGGAGGTTTTTTTTAAAATCCTAAAAGGACACTTTTATGTCCTGTTAGGTTACCAACCTAGTGTTAAAATAGAAAAATACAATCATTACAATGTGATTACTTGCACACACATCTACTAGATAGGTCTACATTAGCATGGACAATGATCTGCGAGCATTTTGCAAATTAAATCATGGCAAGTATAGCTCTTACTTTATGCTACAGTGGAAGCTTATAAAGCAGAGCTTCATTAATCTCTTTTGGGTCCAAGGTTCATGGGATATCTACGACCTTGTATAATTTTCGCATTCCTATTAGCAATGCATAATTCTGGATGAGGATGCAACAAAGATGTTTCATTCAACATCTTTTATGCTATCAAGTTTGCTAACATTCATGAGTGGCTTGCTACTTGTAAATTGATTAAGTTTAATGTAATCTTAGGGCTTCTTAGCTAAATGCAAAGAGAACATAGCTGGGATATGTGTGGGCTTATAGGCAGTAGAAAGATTTGATTGAATTGATGTGAGGGATCCTCAAAATATAAGTTTTGATAATCTTTCTCACTCTTAGCTTAGCAAGTGATAGCTTAGTTGGTAAGGTGCTTGAATAGTGTCCTCAAGATAGAGGGTTCATAAATTGTTGAGTATGTCACCATTCATCTCAAACTTCATAGAAAGTGTGGTGTGTATGAGTGGGTTTATGTTCCACTCTAAGCAACAAACTAAAGAACTTACCGTTTGATAACACCCCGCCCCCCCCCCCCCCCCCCCCCCCCTCCTTTTTTTTAATCCTTTCTCTTTTGATGCTTGAAGAAAACTTCTTCTTAATTAATAAAAAGAAGGCCAACATATTGAGAAAGCAATATCAAACTATAGGATAAAAGCAAAGTAATTTCTTCTCACCTTGAGGCATTGAAAAAATTTCTAACTTGACATTGTGACCCCCCTCTTTGTATCCCTTCTCACTCTCTATCATTGACACGGATTTAATATTTACGTAATTACGACAAATTTGGTGTGATCACAAGGTCTTATTGACACATTTACATGATTACATAAATATGATCACAAAGAATCCAATTAAGGGCAACATGGAAACCCACTAAAATCCCACCGGGCTTTCCAGTATTCTCGGTAGGCCCGTCGAGAATACTGGAAAGGTCGACGGACCCCCAAAATTATATATATATAGACCCGATCGGACCCGTGGGTGTTATTTCTTTGTTTCATCTTCAGAGAGAGAGAGAGAGAGAGAGAGAGAGAGAGAGAGAGAGAGAGAGAGAGAGAGAGAGAGAGAGAGAGAGAGAGAGAGAGCTCATCGACCGAATTTGTAGGTACGTCGAGAGGAGAGAGGGGGTCATATGGGAGCGTGCTCTACGTCGCAGTGTGCAGTAGTGGCGGAGTACCTGACCACACAATCCGGGTATGTGTTGTGTGTGTGTGTGTATGCGTTGTGTGATAGCGTACCTTTTGTCGTATTGCGCGATAGTCATAAGGTACCTTACCACACAATGGGAGTGTGTGTGTAAACTGTTCTACGGAACAGAGCTTCCCACGGGGACATCACCTCGATGACGCGGGGAAGATGGTGTCCTTGTGGTAAGTATTGGCTTACTGTTTGGGTACTACATCGGTAGCGCGACAAATCTAATATCCTTATGGTAAGTCAACTTCCCTCCTCCTTTCTCAAAAAACATATTGGCATCGGTCGGTAACGCGGCCATATGATGTTCGTATGCAAGCCATTATTTCTTCTTAGATTCATGCGGCACTCGATTGGTAACGCGGCTAATAGAGCGTCGCTTGTTAGAAGCATCTGTTTTTGCATAAATGTGACGTTCAGGTCGTTAACCCGGCTATACGAATGTCATATAATTTGTATGTGCATGTGCAGTTAATTTTTTAAGTATTAAGTACATGTACTTGATCGGTAACGCGAGTGTGAAGAGTATTTCATATACAAATGTTTGAATTGTTTGATTTTGATTTTTTTAACTGTCTATATGAAATTATATACTAGCTAATCATATTCAAAAGAATGCTTTATTCATCAATCATCGCTATTTTAAATGCTCCATTTATATAAATTATATGCAAAAAAGTATTTGTACACAATTTGCATGTTAAAAATTCTTTTTAATATTTTTAACGGACCTCAAGCATTATCGCTATTTTTAATGCTTCATTTACATAAATTCTCTGTAGAAAAGAATTTGCACACAATTTGCATGTTAAATATTCTTTTGTATCTTTTTAAAGAGCATCAATTATCATCGCTATTTTGAATGCTACATTTACATAAATTCTATGTAAAAAAATATGTGAACACAATTTGCATGTTAAATATTTATTTCTATATTTTTAAAGAGCAAAACATTCTTTGCAATTTTCTAGTTAGATTTGTATACTTCTAATGTTTTAAATGTTTTTGAAGTCTTTAAGTCGGTGTGTGCTTTGTTTGAACTAGTATGTATGCACGGAGAAAATTATAAATTAAAAATTCAATATCTGCTGAAATGTGCTAGACTGTTAACATGTATTGTTTGATTTGAATTAAGTTCTTATAGACCACTTGTTTGATCTGCATTTTACACGTATAACAGATTGCAATTTTAAGTGAAGATTGTTTTTAATTTTTATCAATATTTTCTTGCATATTTGTTAAAGTCTTTAAGTCATGGTTAATGGTTTGCATGAAATAGTGTGAGAGTGTTAGTCTCATTTGCAACCATGATTTTGTATTTGATATGCTATTTTTTTATTGTCCAATGCAAATATGACGCAAGATCAAAAGAAAAGTATTATGCATGCCATTCATAAAGAATGTATTTTGCAATCTCATTATGTGCAGATGGTCGCATACAGTAGATTAGTGAAAGTATGTCTTCAACAAAGACCTCACTAGCGCTATATGGGAGAACACAGAGCGCAACACTACAAGAGGTCACTTAAATTCTAGTGCCACATTACCGGCATCACTGGCGGGTGTCGGTATATGTGTATTTATGTATGGAGGGAGATAAAGTTTTAACAAAATTATTTTCAAATTTCCAACGCCTGTTTCGATGTAAGCGTGCATGCACTTTTCAACGCTTTCTTCGGCGCATTTCCGAAACCTATACTGATTTCTATACCGATGGTACCTGCAAAAAACAAAACCGTGGGCTTTCTCTACGCATTTCTCTTCTTCTTGCGCCTTTTCTCAAGCTCTTTTCTTCCTCACCTCTTACAGATCTGGTGCAAAATAAGATGTCGAAAGTGCTAATCTTGCTTGTGGATTAGCCCATAACACTGAGGTGAGATTGTTTTCATGTTTACTTGTAGATTTAGAGTTTAGGGTTTAACTTTGTGTTTGTGTGTGCATTTTTGCAAGTTCCAGGACATTTACAACATCTTTTATTGCTCAAATAGAACAAATGTGAGTGCTCGAACCTTTAAATGCATATTAAATTTGTGATGTGAAATTTCATTTTGAATTATGAAAATCTTTTGTTTTGGTTTATGAAAAAATCTTGTTTTGAAGAAATTTCAATTTGAATTATGTTGTTTTGAAATTATGGAATTGATGGGGTTTATGTTTTATGTTAAGTTTAGGTTATAAGTTAAGTTAAGTTATGTTATGTTACGCTACGTTAGGTTAGGTTAAGTTAAGCTACGTTAGGTTAGGTTAGGTTAGGTTATGTTATCTTATACGTTAGATTAGATTAAGTTAAGCTACGTTAGATTATGTTCGGTTAGGTTAGGTTAAGTTAAGTTATCTTATACGTTAGGTTAGGTTAAGTTAAGCTACGTTAAGTTAAGCTATGTTAAGTTAGGTTAGGTTAAGCTACATTGGATTAGGTTATGTTAGGTTAAGCTACGTTCAACAATACGACAAGCCATAGAGCTTACCCACAGTGCATATTAAAAACAACACAATGGTGATCCGTTCGTCAATACGACAAGCCATAAAGCTTACCCGCAACACATATGCATTGTGAGCAAGCTCTATGGCTTTCCGTATTGCCAACGGCTTGCCGTTGTGTTGTTTATATGTCCGCGAGCAGTTTTCAAGTCCTAAAAATAGCTTAGCGGCCCTGAAAATAACACCATGGTAAGCCGTTTGGCAATACGGCAAGCCATAGAGCTTTCCCACAATGCATATGTTTGTGGGCAAGCTCTATGGATTGATGTATTGCCAAATGGCTCGCCAGTGTGTTTTCTATATGTCTACAAGCGGGTTTCAAATCCTAAAATAGCTGAGCGACCCTAAAAACAACACAATGGCAAGCCTTTTGGCAATACGGCAAGCCATAGATTTTGCTTACAATGCATATGCATTGTGAGAAAGCTTTATGGGTTGCCGTATTGCCAAACGGCTCTCCATTGTGTTGTCTATATGTTTCCGAGCGATTTTCAAGCGCTAAAACTGCCTCGTGTCCCTAAAAACAACACAATGGCGACCCGTTTGGCAATACGGCAAGCTATAAAGCTTTCCCACAAGGCATATGCATTGAGGGCAAGCTCTATGGCTTGTTGTATTAATAGCCAACAACTTACCATACGTCTTTGGTGTATTAGATCTCATAGAGTATGAGAGATTAATTGATGATTTTTGCTAGGAACTCTTTTGTAAAACTCTTTTTATTAGTCTACAATACACTTTAGATTCATTCATTTGTGTAGCAGCTTCATTGATTTGTTATTTGTATTGATTAAGCATTTCTTCTGTGAACTAACGTATTTTATAGGTATTGTTTGTGTATGATTAGCCATGGCCGATGACGATGAGCCATACTTTCCTAGTTTTAGTTTTCCTGTCACTCCGGCCTGCATGTCACCCAAGCAGATGGGCTCATTTTTGTCTCAGTTCACACGACGATGGCACAACACCTTTGGGCAGCAGGTCCCTCTAGACCTACTACAACTGATCCTACGCCTGGGACTAGTGTGGTCCCTACACCGAGCGGCCTCACACCTCAGTCTAGTGTGCCCCCTACGCCTAGGACTAGTGTGCCCCCTACATCAACGGGTGGTTCATCCTCGAGACGAGGTAGACGTCATTCTGGAGGTGGTGGTTGCTGTGGTAGCGGTTCTACCGATGCGTCCACACCATTGAGAGAGCGTCCATCACTCTCTTCAGTAGATAGTTCACCGATTGGCACACCACGTACACCTTGGGGATCACACGAGCATGATCCTAGCAAGGTGTACAAGAGCAGGGATGGGGCTATTGTGGCGGATATAGTTGAAAGGCCCATGCCACAGAGGATTCAACAGCTTTGTACGATTCCGTTTGGTCACTTTGTGATGGAGGTTTGGGATAACTTCGATGTTGAAAGAAAGAATTACATCGTCGAGGCCATTCACAGAGAGTACATGCCGACAGAGGGGTACGATCCAGTCTCAAACCCCTGGATTTTGAGCGTGGCGAAGTCCACAATGTCACACCGTTGGTCAGAGGCAAGAGATAGATACAATGACAGTGGTACCAAGCCGGCATGGTTGGACGCAGAGGAGTGGACGGGGATTGCACGAGAGACACAAAACAATCCTCAGAGATTTCAGCACAGCAGAGAGATGCAGCCAGAGCACGTTTGGAGTCTACTGGAGCATCACATCTTGGGAGTGGAGGCTATGATATGCTTTGACATGAGTTTATAAGTATTATACGTATGCTTTAAATGATTGAAAATATATGTGTTATTTGAAGATTTATCTAATGATTAAACCATAATTTTGCAAGAAGTTGCCTCGACCATGGAGGACTTGATGAAGTCACTTGACGACTTCTACGAGAAACCATCGGCATCCAATAAGGTATTTCTTATGAAGCTCTTGTTCAATTTAAAGATGACAGAGAATGGTTCATTTGCAGAATACCTAAATGACTTTAACACAAACATAAGTCAACTTTGATAGGTGAAAATCAATTTCGATGACGAAGTACGAGCTCTCCTTATACTATCATTTCTACCGGATAGTTGGGACAACCTTGTGATGGCTATAAGTAATTCTATTTTTGGCACAAATACTCTTAAGTTTGATGAAGTTGTGGGTGTTCTCTTAAGCGAGGAAATACGAAGGAGAAGCATAGGAGAATCATCAAGTGCTGCACTGTCAGTGGAAACAAGAGGAAGACCTAAGGAGAGGTTCAAAAATCAAAAGCGTCGTGATCACTCAAGACGGAGTAAGTCACGCACAAAGTCAGTTCTTGAATGTTGGAACTGCGGCAAGAAGGGCCATGTCAAGAAGGATTGGTCCAAGAAGAAGAAGGAGACTGAGTCTGAAGACAACAAGCCAACATGGGAGGCCAATGTGGCAGGTAAAGTAGAGCAAGATGCTCTAATTCTCTCATTAGACAATGTGTCTAATTCTTGGATAGTAGATTCCGAGGCTTCATTCCATGCGACACCACATAAGAAACATTTCCAGGATTACACCAAAGGTAATTTTGGGTATGTATACTTGGGAGATGATGAAGCTTGTGAGATTGTCGGCAAAGGTACAGTTTCTGTCAAAACTTCTAACGAAAATGAATGGAAGCTTAAAAATGTTAGGCATATTCCTTCTCTTCGGAAAAAAAATGATCTCTACAGGACAATTAGACGATGAAGGTCACAACATTGCATTTGGAAACAAACGGTGGAAGATCGCAAAGGGATCCTTGGTGGTAGCCAAGGGAGAAAAGGTCGATACACTTTACTTGTGTACTATCAGCACACGACCTTCAGCTTGTGCAACAACTACAGAAGTTGATAGTGCAGTGTGGCACTACGGGCTTGGGAATATGAGTGCCAAAGGAATGCAAATCCTTCAAACGAAGAATCTTCTACCAGGTTTGAAAGAAGTGGACTTAGAGTTCTGTGAAGATTGTGTTTATGGTAAACAAAAGAGGGTAAAATTTCAAAAATCAGGAAATGAAAGAAAAAATAAAATTGAGCTGGTTCATTCTGATGTTTGGGATCCTACAAGTACACCATCACTTGGTGGCTCATTGTACTATGTAACATTCATAGACGATGCGTCTAGAAAAACATGGGTTTATGTTATGAAGAATAAGTCCGATGTATTTTTCATATTTCAAAGGTGGAAAGCCTTTGTGGAGAATGAAATAGGTACCAAGGTTAAATGCCTCAGATTCAACAACGGAGGCGAATATTGTAGCCAAGCTTTTGAAAGCTTTTGTGCTAGCAATGGCATTTGGATGCAAAGGAAAACCCCAAGGATACCTCAACAAAATGGGATTTTGGAAAGGATGAACAAGACAATCATCGAGCGAGCACGAAGCATGCAGCTACATGCAGGCCTACTGCTTGAGCTTTGGGCGGAAGCTGTAAGTACGTCTGTGTACTTAATCAACCGGTCACCCTCAACGGCATTGGATGGGGGAGTTCTAAAAGAGGCATGGATAGGTAAACCGATGAATTGTGCATTCCTCAAAGTGTTTGGGTGTGAGGCTTTCATGCACATAGATAGAAGCCTAAGATCAAATCTAGATGCAAAGTCCAAAAAGTGTTTCTTCATTGGCTATGGAGAAGGTGACTTTGGGTATCGCCTATGGAATCCTGAAGATGGTAAAATCTTAAGGAGTAGGGATGTAATTTTTAACGAACAAAATATGTTCAAAGACTACTTGGAAAGAAAACAACCAAAAGAAATAGGTGATGAGTACATGGAGCTTGAGGATGGTGAAGATTCAAGGACTGCAAACGGTGACAATGTGCAACAACATCAAGCAAATGAGGAGCCTCAACCTATTTCCCGAAGATCTACAAGAGCAAGTAGACCTCCAGAAAGGTTTTTTCCTTCCTTCAACCATCTCTTGATCTCAGATTCTAGAGAGCCGGAATCATACGAAGAAGCTATGCAACATGAATCCAAAGAAGAATGGACGAAAAGCATGCAAGTGGAGATAGACTCACTATATTGCAACCAAACATGGGAGTGGTTGAGTTGCCTAAAGGTAAGCGGGCACTTCAAAACAAATGGGTGTACAAGCTCAAGGAAGAAGAAGGTGGAAAGAAAAGGTACAAGTCTAGGCTTGTGGTAAAAGGGTTTTCTCAAAAGAAAGATATTGACTTCAATGAAACATTTTCTCTTGTTGTAAAAATGAACTCAATTAGGATTGTCTTAAGCCTTGTGGCTGCTCATGATCTAAATCTTGAGCAAATGGATGTAAATATGGAATTCCCTTACGGTGACTTAGAGGAGGAAATTTACATGCTTCAACCAAAGGGGTATGAAGGAAAAGGTAAGGAGAAAATGGTTTGCAGATTAAAGAAAAGTTTGTATGTATTAAAGCAAGCATCAAGACAATGGTACTTGAAGTTCGATCGATGGATGTTAGATCATGGGTTCAGAAGATGCAACTCAGATCATTGCGTCTACACGAAGAATTTGGGAGATGGGAAGTTCGTCATCCTAATGTTGTATGTTGATGACATGCTGATTGCAAGTGCTAACATGCAGGACATCAAAGACCTAAAAGAGGAGCTGTCTAAATCTTTTTCAATGAAAGATTTATGTGCTGCAAAAAGGACACTTGGTATGAAAATATCAAGGGATAGGACAAAGAAGACAATAAAGCTATCTCAAGAGGATTACATCAAGAAGGTACTAGAAAGATTTGCAATGCAAAATGCAAAACCAGTTTCTACACCTTTGGCTGGTCACTTTAAACTAACAAAGGATATGTGTCCAAAGACATAAGAGGAGATAGCCTATATGTCTAAAGTTCCATATGTTGCAGTAGTAGGTTCTCTAATGTATGCTAGGTCTGGACAAGGCCATATATTGCACATGCAGTGGGAGTTGTGAGTAGGTTCATGGACAACCCAGGTAAAGAACACTGGTAAGCTGTGAAGTGGATACTTAGGTATCTAAAAGGGACAACAACAAATGCTTTGTATTTTGGAGGAACTGATATTTTTCTAGAAGGGTATGCTGATGCAGATATGGTAGGTGACAAAGATACTCGAAGGAGCACTACTGGCTATGTCTTCATGGTTGGAGGTACAACAGTAAGCTGGGCTTCAAAGATGCAGAAAGTGGTCTCACTTTCTACCACGGAAGCAGAGTATGTAGCAATGACGGAGGTAAGGAAATAAATTCTGTGGCTTCACAGATTCTTAGAAGAGCTTGGATTCAAACTAGACAATTGTGTCTTGTACAGTGATAGCCAACGCGCTATCCATCTCGCCAAGAACTCAGCCTTTCATTCAAGGACAAAGCACATTGAGGTGAGATATCACTTCATACGCACTGTTTTGAAAGAGGGACATCTAAAGCTAGGAAAGGTGCATACAAGTGAAAATCCTGCAGACATGTTTACAAAGGTGGTCAACAAGGAGAAGTTGAGCTTTTTCTCATCTTCAATCGGCATTCAAGGATAAGAAGCCAGGATGGAAAGCAGTCATAGGTTTGGTTTGGAGATCAATCTCCAAGTGGCAGATTGTTAAGTATGGAGCCTGATTTACCCCTTGTAATTTTCTGTGATAAAAACACACATTTGTAAACCCCCCATTATGAGGAGAAGCCGTCGTGCGTGAAGGAAAATCACTCGCCGGAAATAAAAATCACTCGTTGGAAACAATATTTTCACGACCGAGATTGGCTTCGTCGGAATATTCCTTTTTGCCAAAATATTATGGCTGGACGGCGGCCGAAAAGTGGTCGGAAAACGACCGGTCGACTGGTTGGTGGCCGGTAGTTAATGGCCGGTGGCCGGTGGTCGGAAGTCAATGACTGGTGGTCGAAAGTCAATGGCCGGTGGTCGAAAGTCAATGACCGGTGGCCGATGGCTGAATTCAAAAGTGGACTTGTCTTCTCAAGGGCGGCCACACATGGGCCGATTGGAGGGTCCGACTTGGACTTATCTACACAAGGGAGGCTACACATGGCTACCTCTCATGAGAGAGGGCAACCCTTTTGGCCTATAAAAGGAGGCCATTTCTACACACATTTCATAGTGTGAAGTTGATCCAACAAGGTGGGTGTGAGGTGGTGAGTTTAGCAAGGCGGGAGCTCTATTAAGGGTATAATCCCTTTGTAAACTACTTCTTGTTTTGAAGTACTAAAGCCATTGAGTGGCTGATTTCCCGTGGACGTAGCCCACATTGGGTGAACCACGTATATCGTGTGTACTCTCTCTCTCTACTCTGTAATCTCTTGTGTGTGAAATCTATCTCTCTCCATTAAGTAATCTACTCAAATATCTATTTAGCTACGTCTTATTTCCTAACAGTTCTTTCCCCAATGACTTTTATCATAGTAAAAGAAGATTGCATTCAAGGCTTCCCACACTTCTGCCTTCTCATTTCTTGCCTTGCTATCAACTCCATGGTCCTTCACAACATTGTGTAGAGCCTTCCATTGGTTGTACTAGACTTTCGATGAATCCTACCCAATTTTCCATGGAATCTTAGAAATGTTATAGCCTTCATTCCACCAATAGAAGATTTTCTAGGAACATTATCTCCACCACACACCTCTTGGGGTTTGACTTAATCACCACATTCCCCCCATGAAGTCCAATAATTAGACAATACCCTCTTAATACTTTTTATGAAAGTTTCTTTGGTTGATAAAGGTTGTAGTTTCCATAAAAGCCCTATGTAGAGGTGCACAATCTTCTCATTGATTCTACAAAATGCATGCAATGTGTAGAGGTGGATATTTGCAAGGGAAACATCTAAATCATCTTGAAAGTTTGGATCTTTAGAGTGTCAATCTCGGCCTTTCTTTCAATTAGCAAAATTTGGCTTCTTTGTTGCATCCATGCAATAGATACAGGGGCTTTTGGCATTGGCACCACTTGACACATTATCCATACCCTTTAGTGTATTTAGGTCTCTACCCATGTGCCATTCCACCTTGTACGTACCAAAACCCTCAACATCTAGCTCCTCCCCATCCTGTTGAGCTTTGATTATTGCAAGGATACTAGTGTGGTGGAATACCTAATTCAACACATTGAAATCCTTACTATCAACCTCAAAAGTACCAACCATCAAATGCTCGTACACTAAAATTTTTACGGGGTTTCTCCCCTATGTAGTATGAAGAACTCTATTCATGAGGGTTATTGATAATCCCTCAAGCTTTCTGCCCTTCTCAATTTCACTCTCATCTAGTTTGTTCACAAAAATATGTCATAATAATCAATATCTAATTCTCGTAAATGATTTTCTCATGTTAAACTGATCATTTAATATGGGGAAGTGACAACGGAGAAAAAGATAGAATATTGGTTAAGCTAGCAGACTGGCCACAATAGGGATCCAAAGGAGGGAAAATAGGGATCCAAAGGGGGGGCCATCTACAAAAGAGCTATGTGCAACAATGGGCTCAAAAGACCTAAGGTTCAGCCCATTCAGACTTCCAAAATGCTAAGGTTCCAAAATTCAAAGGTTGTGTCCAAAGGCCAAACACTAGGGAAATTGGATGCTTAGTGTGTGTCACAAAAAGTCTTTATCAATCCCTACATAGGAGGGGGCGAGCCTTGCAAGTAGGGCATGAGAGAGAAACTCACACCCACACACACAAGATCCCTTTACACAAAGGGAAAGAGGGACACATGTGAGCTTCCTAGCCCAGATGCCCACAAGGTGTACCCAATTCCTATTGGATGGCCTTCGAGGTGGACCAATGAGAATTAGGCTAGAGTAGATCTAGTTTAATGAATTTAAAAACACTTAATAAAAGAACCAATAAGAATTAAGCTCTCTACAAGACTATTGGACAGTCTCCCAAGGGGACCAATGAGCATTCAACAGCCCAATGGCTTGCCTGATTCCTATTGGCCAAGAGGCAAAGGGGTCCAAAGAGAGTTTAGTTGAATTAAATAATTATCTAAAGCTCTCACAAAAGGGGAAAGGGGGACACATGTCAGAAGGCTATCACTTATATTGGTTATTCCCATTGGCTAAGCTTGGGGAGTTCCAATAGGACTATAGCAAGAGAAATTTGGAAGGGGGGTCGACCAAGAGAGAGAGGGGGCTGATTTTTGCAAGGCATTATCACACACACACTCACACAATCTCATGTGTGAAGTAAAGAAGACTCTCTCTCCTTCTCGAGCTTTAATGAAAATCTTACCACCTACTCCAAGCTTGTGAGAAGGGAGGCCTACACCAACAACTCTTGGCTTTGTGGTGCAAATCCAATTCAGAGCCAAGCTTCAATGCATGCTCATCTCCTCTACCATGCTAATTACTAAGCTAAGCTATGCTAATATGAGTGATTGTGTGAGGAGATGTACATCTTTCTCGTAAGAATACTCCTTCTTCCTCTCAATCTACTCTCATACCCCGCTAGCTCTCACCATCTTTGAAGGTGTGTGAGGTCTTGGGTTTGATACCGTAAGGGAATTGATGTTGTGTTTGATAAGTGTTTTGCGTAGTGTATGAAGTTTCCATCTTCATTGCACTAGCTAGTGTTGAAGGAACACAAGAAATTGTATTATAAAATGTCTCTCTTGATGGAAGAAACCATAATACAAAGCCTTTTGGAGGGGGGACCGGCTCCATGCAAATCTGGTGCCTAACTGTTGTCAACTGCTTAATTTTTCTCTTTTTTGAAGTATTGTTCATGCTATCTAACTAGGTGTTATGCTTTTTGTTGCTCTCTCCATCCAAGCACTCTTGTTAATCTCATTAGGAATCTATTCTAATGAAATGCTCACTATGTTCATGCTATTTTCCGCTACACACAAAGTTACTAGGCCATTAAATGTTACATTGGTATCAGAGCACAAGGTTTCTCTTTTCTTGCTCAAGAAGGGAAGGTCCTCAAGCTAGCTATAAATGGTTGGTAATATGAATTTCATGTGAGTAAGTAGAATAGGGATTTTTCAACCTTGCAGTGCGCCTGCCTTTGTGCAGTTAACGGGGCATCACTGTCGAGAGCGATGGTCTTAATAGTGGAGTCCTACGAGGCTTGCCTACGGCTTAACCACTATTGAGCTATTAGAATCTTGACAGGAGCCGGTGCTATTTTGGTGTTGAATGACCCTCTCTTCTATTCCTTGCAATTAATGGTATTCGAGCCACGGGTACAGTAGCTTGAGTGCTTTTTCTAAAGGGGTAAAGAGGAGTAGCAACTAGGGCTTGAAGTGCCAAAGTACACCTAAAAGTTGTTAGAATGGCTGACAATAGTAAAGAGAGTGAAATTAATGTTGATAACTTTGATTTTGCTAATGAGCAAGCTACTAATGATGCCCCGATGCTTGTTAACTATCTTGTTTCTAGGCTTCAACAAGCCATGGAAATCCATCCCTCCAAAGTGAAGTGCAACGGCAGCTTCGTGCTCGTGGGATTCTCCAAGCTCCCCACCATGACGAGAGAACACCTAGGAAGCCTCCTTGCGAGACTTCCAAAAGAGGTCTCTCTCCGATTCGGGAAGAAGAAGAGGATCCCTATGAAGGGCTCAAAAATTTGCTCCTTGATGACGCATCTCCTTCTCAAAGGAGAATTCAAGAGCCTCCACCAAAGGAACGAGAAAGAAGTGAGTCTCCCGCCACCTCGACGGAGATGGCTCCACGAAGACGGCGGGCTAAACGCTCTCCATCACCTCCAAAACGGAGAAGACCATCGCATACTTCTCCACACCATACTTCAAAGAGGGATGACAAAAATCAAGAGAAGAAAAAGGCGAGAAAGAGGACACCCTATTCTCATGAAAGTGATGGTGAAGACAAAGAAAATCAAGGAAAGAAAAAGGTGAGAAAGAGGTCACCCTCTTCTCCATCTTCCTCAAATTCTTCATCTTTTGAAGAAAGTGATGGTGCAACCTTTGAACCATAAAAAAGAAGAGGCCATAGGAAATCCTATGCCGCGTGGAAGAGGTCGTCCAAGCTCAAGAAATTCAAAGAGGGAGGGAAGAGCATCTCTTTCCTTACCTATGATGGCACTTTTGGTGCTACGGACAAAGTCTTGGCCTTTATCCACCAACAATTTGATGCGGCGTTCGGAGACGAGGGCTTCATGGAGTCCTCTAAGCTACACCATGTAGCTATGCACTTTTAAAAGTCCTCCAGACAATGGTGGTCTAGCCTACCAGCCAACGGTGAAGCTCCACAAACATGGAAAGCTTTAAGAGCTTCGATTATGATGCAGTTTTTGGCAACCGATGCCAAAGACAAAGTACTCACCGAATGGCAAAGCTTGAAGCTCTCTCTCTATGAATCCATCCAAAAATATGTAGACAAGTTTTGGGACCTACAACTCAAAGCCACTGTCTTCAAAAAATTGGACATTGGAGAGCAAAAGCATCAATTTTGTGTGGGCTTAACCGAAGAAATGGTGGAGTATGTCAACTCCCAAAGGCCACGCACCATATCGACGGTAATACATCATACTATGGTGGCCTCTCAAATCAATTTCCAAACAGGGGCTAAGAGGAATTCTAAGCCCCTTGAAAACAAGGGTTCCAATGAGCCTAAGGGGAAGGACAATGTCCAAAAGTCTCCTAAGGGCAATTCCAACAAAGCTAAGGAGAAGGGAGTTTACAAAGGCAAAAATAAACTCTCTCATGAAGATCTTGAGCGTTATCGCAAGGATAACCGGTGTTTCAAGTGCGGCAAACAAGGGCATGTGTACCGTGCTTGTCCCCACAAGAACAACCGCCATGATCCTCCTAGAGCTACCTTGGTCGAAATCCAAGAGGAGGAAACTCACCACAAAGGATCTCCTCTATGCCATGCTTGGGGAAAGGTAAGAGAACATGATGCTTTTATTCTCTTTGACCCCGATTCTACTCATAATTTTATATCTATAGAGTTGGCCACCAAGCTAGGCATACAAACCTACGAGATGGGAGATGTCCTACCCGCAGACGGTGCTTTCAAGTGGCAAGAAGCTTCAGACACTCCCTTAATCGGGAAATTGAGGCTCAATGTCCAAAGCTATGTGGACAAAGAGGACTTCTTTATCTCTCCTCTCAAGCATGAGGATGTAATCCTAGGGGCACCATGGTTTGATCGCATGGCTGCCAATGTTAAATTCCCTGAAAGGAGAATCTCCTTTAATTTTAAGAAAAAAGATATGTATATAGATGCTAAGGAAATGGGTAACACTATACCCATTGTACATACACAAGCTTTCAACAAGTCAATAAAGAGCTCTATTTCTGTGTACATGATTTTTGTTAAAGATTCTCAAAACGAACCTAATGTTTTAGCAAAAGAAAATATACACACTCAAATGGAATTAGAGTTATCCAATTTTCTCAAGGGGTTTCAAGATGTCTTTATTGAAGACATTCCTTGTGAGCTATCTCCTAAACGAGGCAATGATGACCATGCAATTGAACTTCTTCCAGGAAGTTCACCGCCTAACAAACCTCCTTATACAGTTTCTCAAGCTCAACAAGAGGAGATTATGTGGCAAGTGCACGAGTTAGTTGAGAAGGGCATGATTAGGCCTAGTTCATCCCCATTTTGTTCTCCTTTCAGGCCTCACCGAACCTTTACTGGGGTGTTCTTTGATGATATCATCATCTACTCTAATTCATTAGACGAACACAAGCAACACCTCCATGTAATATTTCAAGTTCTAAGAGAGAATAAACTTTATGTTAATCAAAAGAAAAGTGAATTTTTCTTACAAGAGATTCAATATTTAGGTCACATTATCTCTCAAGATGGCATCCAAATGAATCCATCAAAGTTAGAGGTAATAAGAGGATGGCCTAAACCAAGGAATCTTCATGAATTAAGAAGCTTTATAGGTATGTGTGCATACTATAGATGCTTCATAGAAAAGTTCTCACTAATAGCAGGACCATTACATGAACTAACAAAGAAAACCTTTAGGTACACATGGTCTGCCAAGGAGAACAATGCTTTGGAAAAGCTTATCTCTCAACTTGTGCTTACACTACCGGATCTCTCAAAGCCATTTAGGTCTATGCTTGTGGTGATTGCCTTGGACCTGTTTTGCTTCAAGAAGGGAACGCCATAGGCTATGAAAGTTGAACGCTCGAACCTGTTGAGCAAGCTCTAGGTATATATGAAAAGGAACTCCTTGCAGTTCTACATGCCTTAGACTCATGGAAGCACTATTTATTGGGGACTCCTTTCATTCTGCGAACGGATCACCAAAGTCTTAAGTACTTCATGACACAGACCACGCTCTCTGACAAACAAATGAGGTGGGAAAATTTTCTTTCGCAATTTCATTTTCATATTTCTCACATTGCTATCAAGCATAATCAAGTAGCTGATGCACTCTCAAGACGGCCGAGAGTGAATGCGGTTTCCATAGCAACTCACAATGATCTATCTTCTATGATATATGAGTATGCTAGTGATCACGATTTTAGAGATGTGATTTCAGCCCTTGCACTAGGGATTGAAACATATTTCTATTGGCCGAGCTTGCTCAACAGGGTCGAGCCTTCGACTTTCATAGCCTATGGCATGCCCTTCTTGAAGCAAAACAGGTCCAAGGCAATCACCACAAGCATGGACCTAAATGGATTTGAGAGATCCGGTAGTGTAAGCACAAGTTGAGAGATAAGCTTTTCTTTAAGCTTTTCGAAAGCATTGTTCTCCTTGGCAGACCATTTGTACCTAAAGTTTTTCTTTGTTAGGTCATGTATTGGTCCTACTATTAGTGAGAACTTTTCTATGAAGCATCTATAGTAACGAGAAAGAAGGGGATTTCGAACCAAAGGGGATTGAAACATATTTCTATTGGCCTACCATGAAAGAAAACATACAAGAGTATGTTCCTAAATGTGTGGTATGCCAAAAGACGAAGTTTGATAGAGGGAAGCAACTTGGATTGCTTCAACCTTTGTCAATCCCTAATTCACCATGGGAGAGAATATCCATGGATTTTATCTTTGGATTTGGCTAAGTCTATCCATGGGAATACGGAAATATGGACGATAGTAGACAGGTTCAGTAAACAAGCTCATTTTATACTTGTCAAAAAGACTATCAAAGCCCATCTAATGGCAACCCTCTTCATTTCACAAGTCTTAGAGTACCATGGCTTGCCAATGTCCATAGTGTCGGATAGAGATCCTAGAATGACCAATACTTTTTGGAAGGGTCTCTTTGAGAATTTAGGGACAAGGCTAAACTTCTCTTTGGCCTATCACCCGCAAACGGATGGCCAAAGTGAAATAGCTAACCTAACAATTCTTGATCTACTAAAATCCTATGTAACGGAAGTAGATCAAACATCCCAATGGGAGAAGTACTTATCCTTAGTCAAGTACGCCTACAATAACACTGTACATACTTCCACGGGAAAAGCACCTTTTGAGGTAATTGAGGGAAGATAAAAAAGTCCCTTGCTACTTAAGGTACACGGGAAGATCTTCACTGCAGATGAGTATAGCCTACAAGAATCTTTCCAAAAGATTAAAGATGCTATTTCTATCTCACAACAAAGGCAAATGGCTGTTGCTGACAAGCACAGAAGAGCCCAAGCCTTTAAAGATAATGATTGGGTCTTACTCAAATTTCCCAAGGCTCGATTAAGGCACACAATGGGCAAGAATCCTTCGGGACACCCAAAGTACTATGCTAAGTTAGCAAAAAGGTATTATGGTCCCTTCCAAATTCTTAGGCCAATCAATGAGATGGCCTATCAACTCAAGTTGCCCAACCATTGGCTCATACACAATGCTTTTCATGTGAGCCTACTAAAGCCTTACAAAGGAGAGCCACCACAAGAACCAACAATTGGAGACCCACCGCCCACCGGAGATCGAGGACCAAGAAGAGGTGTTGTATCCCGAGTCCATTCTCCGACATGAAGACAAGGTACTAAGAGGTGGTAAGACTATCCGACGATATCTTATTAAGTTTAAGAAGTATACTTTTGAAGATGCTAGATGGATGCAAGGCATACAATTAAAGGATAACCTAAACCTTGTCAATGCTTACAATGATTCCCAAGAGTAAGCAAATGTACAAATGTCAAATGAACAAAATGTTTGTCTTATAAGACTCCCTTTTTCTTTATTGTGCACAAAAATGAAGTAGTATGCATGCTTAGATAAAGTTTGCGGAGACGACGTCTCCCGAACACCAAGTAGAGCTTGTCACTCTACTATGGAAGATAATAGGACTAATGTGCAGACATGCTTGCGGCAGCCTCAGGATCTCAAGCACCAAATGGACTAGTCATCCATTGTGGAATGATGTCGTAGGGTAACATAGGGATCCTCTACCCGCTAGGAAAAAGGACTAATGAATATGCTTTATCTTCTCTACCCCATAGTCGAGGACGACTATGATTTCAAGAGAGAGGCAATGTCATAATAATCGATATCTAATTCTCCTAAATGATTTTCTCATGTTAAACTGATCATTTAATATGGGGAAGTGACAAGGGAGAAAAAGCTAGAATATTGGTTAAGCTAGCAGACCGGCCATAGTAGGGATCCAAAGGAGGGAAAATAGGGATCCAAAGGGGGGGGGGGGGGCATCTACAAAAGAGCTATGTGCAACAATGGGCTCAAAAGACCCTAAGGTTCAGCCCATTAAGACTTCCAAAATGCTAAGGTTCCAAACTTCAAAGGCTGTGTCCAAAGGCCAAACACTAGGGAAATTGGATGCTTAGTGTGTGTCACAAAAAGTCTTTATCGATCCCTACATAGGAGGGGGCGAGCCTTGCAAGTAGGGGATGAGAGAGAAACTCTCTCTCTCTCTCTCTCTCTCTCACACACACACACACACACACACAAGATCCCTTTACACAAAGGGAAAGAGGGACACATGTCAACTCCCTAGCCCAGATGCCCACAAGGTGTACCCAATTTCTATTGGATGGCCTTGGAGGTGGACCAATGAGAATTAGGCTAGAGTAAATCTAGTTTAATTAATTTAAAAACACTTAATAAAAGAACCAATAAGAATTAAGCTCTCTAGAAGACTATTGGACACTCTCCCAAGGGGACCAATGAGCATTCAACAACCCAATGGCTTGCCTGATTCCTATTGGCCAAGAGGCAAAGGGGTCCAAAGAGAGTTTAGTTGAATTAAATAATTATCTAAAGCTCTCACAAAAGGGGAAAGGGGGACACATGTCAGAAGGCTATCACTTATATTGGTTATTCCCATTGGCTAAGCTTGGGGAGTTCCAATAGGACTATAGCAAGAGAAATTTGGAAGGGGGGTCGACCAAGAGAGAGAGGGGGCTGATTTTTGCAAGGAATTATCACACACACACTCACACAATCTCATGTGTGAAGTAAAGAAGACTCTCTCTCCTTCTCGAGCTTTAATGAAAATCTTACCACCTACTCCAAGCTTGTGAGAAGGGAGGCCTACACCAACAACTCTTGGCTTTGTGGTGCAAATCCAATTCAGAGCCAAGCTTCAATGCATGCTCATCTCCTCTACCATGCTAATTACTAAGCTAAGCTATGCTAATATGAGTGATTGTGTGAGGAGATGTACATCTTTCTCGTAAGAATACTCCTTCTTCCTCTCAATCTACTCTCATACCCCGCTAGCTCTCACCATCTTTGAAGGTGTGTGAGGTCTTGGGTTTGATACCGTAAGGGAATTGATGTTGTATTTGATAAGTGTTTTGCGTAGTGCATGAAGTTTCCATCTTCATTGCACTAGCTAGTGTTGAAGGAACACAAGAAATTGTATTATAAAATGTCTCTCTTGATGGAAGAAACCATAATACAAAGCCTTTTGGAGGGGGGACCGGCTCCATGCAAATCCGGTGCCTAACTGTTGTCAACTGCTTAATTTTTCTCTCTTTTGAAGTATTGTTCATGCTATCTAACTAGGTGTTATGTTTTTTTTTGCTCTCTCCACCCAAGCACTCTTGTTAATCTCGTTAGAATCCATTCTAATGAAATGCTCACTATGTTCATGCTATTTTCCGCTACACACAAGTTACTAGGCCATTAAATGTTACAAAATAGCTTGCCCATTCACCTCAGTATATTGAAGATCATAAAATTTTATCATTGCCCTAGTCAAAGATCAGAGTGTCAAAAGAGTTAAACTTAATGTCTTTCTTCTTACCAAGATATATGTCACTGATGTGGAAAGGCTCTCCAAGAATCTCCATGACCTTGGAATTAATTTTAAGCCTAGCCTATTGAAAACTGATGGACTTGGTGGCAAGGATCCCTTCACTCTTGATTGCTTTAGGATCTGATTGATGATCTTGAATAGCTTTTGATAACCTGTCTATTGATTCCAACTTTGTCCATATGCCTTGAACTTCATTCTAGTCCAAATTAGAACTTTGCAATAATCCATTGATGCATTTCCCCCTAGGAACCCTAAATCGTCTTTCATCAAGTAGGTTGCTAGCAACAATAGGTGGAATCACTTCACAAAATGATTGTGATGCACCTCTCATGTTTCTTTGTGAATAGTTTGGGTGAATTAAGGATCTGAGGTAAAACACAAACAAAGACTTATAGCACCCAAAGATACCAACTTGTAAGACAAAGATAGCAATTTTAAAAATAGAATCAATTTTACCTCACTTCTTTGATTCTTTTGCTACAACTTTCATCTCCTCACTTGAGACTCTCAATATTCTTCAACTTCCTTTGTCTTTGTCTAAGTCCAAGCTCTATCCTCTTTCTTTTGATTGTATTCAACAATGATTGGAGGTACTTTACCTTCTCCTTGCTTTCTTGAAGCTAATGATTAAGAGAATTCTTCAAGTGTAGTAGAAAATGGTTTTCCAACTTAAGAATGTTCCCCTCTATTGCAAGGTTTTGTGTATAGCCTAGTAGTTCTTTCATCCCATCTCCTACAAATCTCATCAATAGAAAAAAATTGAAAAATGGTGGTGTGCATTTGGTGATGGGGTCTATGGGATACAATCTACCATCCATCCATAGGTCAATGTGCTTCTTTTGTTCTAATATCAATGCTTCTATGGTGGAAGAGGAGTTTCACAAAGCCTATTCCTTTTTTGAAGAGGGGAATATTCATCTTCCAACTCAACATGGAGATGATAGATACCTCTCTTAGGAGGATTCATGGTAAAAGCTTGGATATTGGGAAGACGATGAGTTGGATATGGTGAAGAGAAAGATGTAGAGAAAGGTGTAGGGAAAGGACAAAATGAGCAGAGGGAAATTTGAAATTTGGACCAAACCATAAAAACATTGCATTGGGAGGGATAATTTTTGGGAAAGAGACAGGTTCCCAAGAGATTTGAAAACAAAACAACCTGTGGGGCCCTAAAAAGCGACATCATATGCACCCAATAAAAAGGTGAATTTCCCCCCCAATTTGGGTTAAATAATTTCTTGTTTACATTTGCAAAAATGAAAAGTATCTTCTTTTTCTACCATTTCTTACAAGGAAGCTTTGAGACCTCAAACTTCCCCTAATGGTACGAATGATAGGTTCTCATTTAGGTTCAAAGTCAATATGCCAAACAAGAAACACAAAAAATATCAAGTGGTAAGGCCTTCAAAGAATGTACCTCAGCATGTTTTTTTGAAAAAAGAATATCCATATGCATGTCAAAGAGTGTCCTACTCCGCATTGTCTATTAGTTCATGCACAAGTACTGATGTTGCAATAGGCTCTTTCTTCACTAAGGGAAGCATGAGCATATGGCCCCAAGGGCAATATCTTGAGCCTTGATTAGGAACATTAAGGCACTCGTCCCTAGGTAGTTAGCATGAAGAGAAGAGATAGCCCTAGGAAGATTCATATGATTCTAGACAAGGAGCTCAAGGTGAAGGTCTTCATAGATGATATCTAGCATTTGAAAGAGTTCATGTGTGAAAAAGAGCTCTAAGAGGTGTCCCAAGAGATCCTCACCTTGCTTGATTTAATAAATTAATGCCATGGCAACTTGGGACATACACTTTGGCTTTGGAATTCAACATGTGGATTTGAAATGTAGTTACATAGTTGTCTTACATAGTAGGGTGAAGTAGATTGTGAGGCAAAGCAGCATGGTAAAATGTCTACACACATGCAATCGTAGAGGCTAAGAGAAAGTGTCAATTCCAATGTTTGCACAGGTCCAAATTTCTAGTTGAAGTTCATAAGAGTGTTACAATAGCTTTCAAATGTCAACAACAGGCTAAGGTCAGGAGTAAATATTGTCAAATAAATGGTTAGAGATCACCAATGGGATCTTTTCCTATTGTGGGTTTGATTCAATTATGTCCATTGAGTGGATGTTGGTTGGCATACCAATTACTATGTAAGATAAGAGAGGTTCTGTGACCATTGCACCATGCAACTTTATGGGACGAGGACAACACAACACAAGTAATTTTTTGTGAAGCCTTGAAGTAGGTGATGGAAGAGCACACAAGTTGTAAGAACATTTTTTAAGGTTTCTTGGAAGATAAGGTTCGGGAAAATTGGAATGTAGTTAGGGAAGTTGATAAGGAGGAAATGGTGGGTAGACAAATGACTTGTCTATGGCACTCAAAGAGAATTTAAGATACACACACAAAAATATATGTGAGCCCAACCTCGATCAAATCATAAGGAGATGTATGAAAAGTGGATAATTTTGGCAACCTAAGAGGAAGCATTGGAGCAGTTCTATAGGATAAGGAGTTGGTGGTAAACTAGAAAGGTAGCAGATAGGAACATTCCTTAGCTAGATAGTTGGTTGAGCAACCTAAGAGGAAGAATTGGATCAATTCCTTAGGATACTAGTAAGGTAGCAGATAGGAACATTCCTAAGCTAGATACTTGGTTGAGCTATTTGCATTTTTGGGCTAACCACTAAGGACACATGATGTTGATGTTAGTTTTATGAATGCACTTGGGAGCCCATTATGAATGCACTTATTTCGAGGACTAATATTTAGAGAAGCAAGCATGCACTCTAGATAGTGGGGGAAGGATAAGAGAAAAAGATCTTCTTTTATGATGCCTATGTTTGGGATCTTATCGATGCACATATGCAAGGTTCCAATTAGCTAGCATTTCTTCAGGGCAATTATGTGGATGGTGGTTTGATGCATAAAGAAAAGGTCAATATGGCCCTTTCCAAGGTGCAAGTGCCTAAAACAACATCAAGAAAAGTGGATGGGCACTCCCATGTGTACAATAGACTTAAAGGGGTGAGAAGAGGATAGTTTATGAAAAGTGACCCTTGACAAAGATGGACATGGGAGCCTACAAAGCCACCTACCGAAGTAGAACTATGTCACTCAAAATGAGCAGGAGATTTCAACAAATGAGCTAAAATGTAGTGATCTATCACAAACCTTGGAGCAAGAATTTCATGGCATAAAGTGGGAATTTAAACAATATCATCCACAACTAAGGTGGAATGCAAGAATTTGAATGTTGACAATAAATGATAAGACAAAATGAGGCTTAATGATGCCACCTTGTTTATTTGGAGTGATTGTCAACAATGTAATTAGCCCAAGAAGAAAATTTTCTACTTTTGCAACATGCATATGAGGCGTACATGGATAATTATTGCAAGCATCCTCCATCTGCAAAAGAATACTCCTTGTTTTTGGCCTATTGCAAAGGGAACCAATCTACTTTTGAATTAAGCATGTGCACTAGTAAGAATTGGGCTGGACAATTGAGTGCCCATGGAGGCATTGCTTCCCAAAGAAATGCAAGATTCAGGTCCTTGGAATGACAATGAGAAGAAGTGACATTAGCCTTATTAGACAAGAGTATTAAAGGTTTTATTGCTCAAATCAATGCAACACTTGTTGTACCAGAGGGAAGTTTTCACAATTGGTCCTAGATAGGTGTACCAGTGCACCCTCCTTCGGGTAGCGAGAATGCATGCATGTTTGTGTAATGAATCTCAGCACAAGTGGAAAAGTCAACATCCTTTCTTGCTTGCAAACACATATATTTTTCATATTTGATACTTAATAACCTAGATGTGAACAACAACATGCACATCCATCAAGAATGAATTTATAAGTCCATTGTGAGGATATGCTAACAAAGGTAGATAGATCTTGTCCACACATAGTCTTCAAGTTACGGCCTGAAGCATGTGCAAAACATGTAGGAAGATAGCATGACCACCCATTTCTTCAATGCTTCAATTATGGTGGCCTTTTGAGTAATACTAGAAGCACTTTATTCTTTAGACAACCTTTTGTAATACAAAAAACCAATTTTGAAACGTATATATGCAATTCTTCTATCTGTATGGTAGATTTTTGTGTATTTGAATCATATGAGTATTTGTTTTTCTAAATGTTTATGTTGAGGCGGTCCGGGGTGGGCAACAAGAGAGGCGACTTCTAAACACCCCTCAAGGCTCCCCTGCTGCTCAATTGGGGTTGGGGCAACCACAAACAAGAGAAACTACAGCAAACCCACAACCAACAACAAGTGCAGGGGCACCACCTACTTAGAGAGCGAGCTAGGACACCGAAGAGGAGAATCCTTGAGCAATACAAGCGAGAAAGAAGGGTACACTAACACTAATATCAATGCTACAAATACACACACCAAACACCTAGAGAGAGAGAGAGAGAGAGAGAGAGAGAGAGAGAGAGAGAGAGAGAGAGAGAGAGAGAGAGAGAGAGAGAGAGAGAGATATTTGTGTAAGAATTAAGATTCACTTTAAATGATTGACACGGGTGTATAAATTGCTTGGAGGAGAGTTAAGAGACACAATTAAGTTTGATGATGTTGTGATCTACACATTATCTTAGGGTTATGGGAACCCTCTTACCATAAAACCCTCTTATAATGTTTTGCCAAGCAACAAAAAACAAACACAAGAGCTCTTGAGTCACATACATACAAGCAAATACTACAAAAGAATCTCAAATGAAAATGCATCATGCCCATCCACTTCCCCTATGCTTTGGCCATTGGATAAAAGGCTTAATTTTTGGAACCTTAGCCTATGGAAGTCTTGATGGAGCTGAACCTTAGGTCTTTTAAGCCCCATTGAAGCACATTGCTCTTTTGTAGGCTATCCCCCCTTTGGATCCCTGACAGAGACTGACGGTCTGCAGCCTTACCAATATTCTAGCTTTTACGTCTCTCCTGGTACTTCCCCATATTAAATGATCAGTTTAACATGAAAAAATCATTTGGGAGTATTAGATATTAGTTTTTATGGCAGACTAAAACGTCTTCCCACATCCCTAGGAAGGAGGGGGCGAGACCATTTTGTAGAGGATGAGAGAGAAAATACACACACACTCCAAGGCTTCCCCTTTACACAAAGGGAATATTGGACACATGTCAAGCTCCTAGGCCAGTTGCCCCCAACCTCCCCTCAAATCCTATTGGATGGCCATAGAGGTGGACCAATGAGAATTAGGCTAGAGTAAATTTAGTCTAATCAATTTAAAAATACTTGATAAAAGAACCATAAAAAAATTAAGCTTCCTAGAAGACTATTGGACAGTCTACCAAGGGGTCCAATGAGCATCCAACAACCCAATGGCTTGCCTAATTCCTATTGGCCAGAAGACAAAGAGATCCAATGAGAGTTTAGATGAATTAATTAAATACCTAAAGCTCTCACAAAAGGGAAAAGGGGACACTTGTCAAAAGGCTATCAACTATGCTTCTAATTTGTGATTGGCTAAGATTTATAGGGATGCCAGCATGAGCAATCAACAAGAGGGGTCAACCAAGATGAGAGAGAGGGGTGCATTTTACTCCAACTCATTTCTACACACACACACACACACACACACACACACACACACACACACACACACACACACACACACACACACACACACACACACACACACAACTCATGTGTGCAAGAAGAACTCCATCTCCTTCTCCAAGCATTGAGAAGTAGAGGCCTACACCAACAACTCTTGGCTAGGAAATGCAAATCCAACCAAGATCCAAGCTTCAATGGCATGTTCATCTCCTCTACCATGCTAATTACAAAGCTAAGCTATGCTATTAGAGTGATTATGTGAGGAGAATACTTCTTTCTCATAAGATGCCTCTTCCTTTGAAAGTGTGTGAGGTCTTGGGACTGAGTCTAGGGACACTAGGTGTGTTTTTCAAGCATAAATAGGTGTATGAAGCTTCCATCTTCATTACACCAACTAGTTTTATCAAGGAACACAAAGATTGTATTGTACAAAAGTCTCCTTTCATGGGAGAAGCTATAATACAAAGCCTTTATGGAGGGGGACCGGCTCCATGTAAATCCGATTCTCAATTGTTGTCAATTGTTCTATTTCTCTCTCTTTTCAAAGTATTGTCAATTACAAATTAGCTAGGTGTAAATTGCTATGTTACTTTCTCAATTAAGTACTCTCTCTATGCTCATTAGGAACTTGTTCTCAATGAAATGCTCACTATGTTATCAATTTCCGCTACACACAAGTCACTAGTGCATTGAATGTTACATTGGTATCCGAGCTATTGGTTTCTCTTTTCTTGCTCAAGAAGAGAGGTCCTCAAGCTTGCTATAGATGGTTGGTGTTATTAATTGCAAAAGAATAAGTAGAATAGGAAGCACGCCTTCTTTATGCAGTTAACGGGGACACCATCGAGAGCTATGGTCTTAATAATGAAGTCCTACGGGGCTTGCTTATGGTTTAACCATTATTGAGCTGTTAGAAGCTTGACAGGAACGGTGCTCTCTTGGCTCTGTTGAACCCTCTCTTCTATTCCTTGCAATTAATAATATTCGAGCCACGGGTATAGATGTTTGAGTGTTTATCTTTGAAGGTAAAGAGGAGTAGCAACTAGGGCTTGAAGTGCCAAAGCACAAGTAAAAGTTTACACCTAAAATTTGCTAGTATGGATGACGAAGGAAAAGAGATTGAAATGAATGTTGATAGCTTTGATTTTGTTAACAAAAGAGCAACTAATGATGCCCCTATGCTTGTAAACTATCTTGTTTCTAGGCTACAACAAGCCCTGGGAAACCCATCCCTCTAGGGTGAAGTGTTATAGCAATTGCGCACCCATGGTATTCTCCAAACTCCCCACCAAGAAGAGAGAGTACCTAGGAAGCCTCCTAGTGAGACTTCCAAAACAGGACTCCCTCCGATAAGGGAAGAAGAAGAGGATCCGTACAAAGGGCTCAAAAATCTACTACTCGATGACGCATATCCTTCCCAAAGGAGAACCCAAGTTTCAACGGTAGAGCCCCCACCAAAAGAACGAGAAAGAAGTGAGTCTTCTGCCACCTCGACAGAGATGGCTCCACAAAGACGACGGGAAAAACACTCTCCAACACCCCCTAAACGGAGAAGACCATTGCATACTTCTCTTCACCATAATTCAAAGAGGGACGAGAGAAAACAAGAGAAGAAAAAGGCGAGAAAGAGGTCACCCTCTTCTCCATCTTCTTAATCCTCTTCCTCTTCTGAAGAAAGTGATGGTGCAGACAAGGAGGAACAAGGGAAGGAAAAGGCGAGAAAGAGGTCACCCTCTTCTTTATCCTCCTCATACTCTTCCTCTTCTGAAGAAAGTGATGAAGCAGCTCTTGAACCACCTAAAAGAAGAGGCCATAGGAAATCCTATGCCGCCTGAAAGAGGTCATCCAAGCCCAAAAAGTTCAAAGAGGGAGGAAAGAACATCTCTTTCCTCACCTATGATGGCACTTTTGGTGCTACGGACAAATCCTTGGCTTTTATCCAACAATTCAATGCGGCGTTTGGAGATGAGGGCTTGACAGAGTCCTCTAAGCTACACCATGTAGCTATGCATTTTCAAAAGTCCGCCAGGCAATGTTGGTCTCAAATGGTGAAGCTCCCCGAACATGGAAAGCTATAAGACCTTCCATTATGAAGCAGTTTTTGACTACCGATGCCAAAGACAAAGTACTCACCGAATGGCGAAGCTTGAAGCTCTCTCCCTACAAATCTATTCACAAATATATAGACAAGTTTTGGGATTTACATCTCAAAGCCACCGTCTTCAAAAAGATGGATTTTGGAGAGCAAAAACAACAATTTTGTGCGGATTTAACTGAGCATATGGCGGAGTATGTTAACTCCCAAAGGTCGCGCACCATATTTGCGGTCAGACACCATACGATGGTGGCTTCACGTATCAATTTCCAACAAGGGGCTAAGAGAAACCTTAAGCCCACGGAAAACAAGGACCATAACGAGCCTAAGGGGAGGGAAAATGTCCAAAAGTCTCCCAAAGGCAATGTTACCATATACGTGTGGTAGTGATGTGTGTGAACACACTAGGACCGCCGGGGCATGTTTTCCCTCTTTAGGAGGTTTTTTCCCCCGTGCATTGTATATACGCCCATCACTCTAGGGCCATCTATCTTTCCATTGCACACTAAGTAACACACTCTCAATTGTGTGCCTTGAGCTTCCTTCATCTTCTCCAAGCTGTGTGTTTCTCTGCAACCCTAATTCCAACAATTGGTATCAGAGCAGGTCACGTCCTCCCGGGCTTAGTCGCCAGCTGCTCCAGCACACTCCTGCTCACTTTCTCCGATTTCAGTGAGCTTTGGCGAGCGTTCGCAGGTCGGCAAAAATTTTGGGTAAACTCGAAGAGCTTGGTCTGCTCAGAATTTTGATTTGGGCTCATTTCGGCCTCCGTTTCCACTACAGGAAGTACTGCACAAGCTATTTCGTCATTTTGTGTAGAATTTCTGTCAGTGTTTTTTTTTGCATAACAGGTGCCTTATAGTCTTCTACCGTTTATGCTATATAGCACAGGTTGTTCCTGCTCCATTTCTCCTATTTTCGGGCAGTTTTCACATCAGGTGCAGCATTTACCATGGCTGACAACAACAACACAGATGTGTTCAAGATGTTTGCTGCTAAGGACATGTTGGATGGGGACAACTACCCTATGTGGGCTTATATGATGCAACATTTTCTTGTGTCAAAGGGTGTCTGGAACATTGTGCAAGGCATTGATGTACGTCCTGGTTCTGAGGATGTACGCGATGTTGAGGATGTTGCAGTTCTTGCTGCAAGGATTGCAGCTGTTAGAGTTGTTTTGCCTATGGCAGAACAAGCTCGTTGGGATGTTAAGGATGCGCAAGCTCATGCCTTGATTGCGTTGTCTGTGAAGCGCACCATTGTTCCTCACATCCGTTCAGGCAAATTTGCAAAACAGGCTTGGGATATTTTAGCAGGTCTTTATGCAAGCCGCAATGAGGCTAAAATTGCTTTGTTGCGTAAAGAGCTGGAGTCGAAGATTATGCATGAGGAAGATGATATGGACACTTTCCTTGCTAGTGTCAAGGATATCAATGAGCAACTTATTTCTGCAGGTGAAGTCATTTCAGACAGTTCCCTTGTGCAGACTGTTCTTGATGCCTTACTAGATTCCTACCAGACTCTTGCTAGTACTTGGAGACTGATGACCCAAGGAAATCCTGAAGTTGTCAAGTTTGATGCATTATGCACATTGCTGTTGCAAGAGTCACTTTCCAGAAAAAACAGGACTAGGCAGCGTGCAGTTGAACAGGCTTTTATTGCTTCTCAAAGAAAGGGTGGAAACAGTAATGCAGCCACTTCTTATGGTTCTGTTGTGAGTGGCAAAAATTCTGTTCCTACTGCTTCTGCTGGCAGCACTTCGTTTGGCAATTCTGGTGATAAGGGCAAAAAGAAGATGCGTTGCCATTATTGTAAAGCCAATGATCACTTGATCAAGTCGTGTCCTAAGTTGAAGGCCAAAGAGGCTAAGAAGAAAGAGGGTGGTGGGCCACTGCAAATGCTGGTTCCACTACAAATGCAGCCATTGTTAAGTCTTCTGTGAAAGGAGACTATAATGCTGATGTTGATGCAGAATGGGCTTTTAGTGCAGAGTGCACTTACAATCCTGTTGTCCATGATGCATGCTTGTCAGTTGCTGCAGATTCACATATGTGGTATTTAGACAGTGGTGCTACAAAGCACATTACCTCAAATCGTGAATTGTTTACCTCTGTGGAGTCTGTCCCTCATGGGAATTCTGTCACTTGTGCTAACAACGCCTCTTATCTAGTTCAGGGAGTTGGAAAGATTGTGCTCACTGCTGCGAATGGCAGTTCCTTCACACTTGTCGATGCACTTTATGTACCTGGGATCAAGAAGAATCTCTTGTCTGTATCCGCACTTGCTAGACTTGGACTTGTAGTCAAATTTGTGGATGACAGATGTACAATTCATGATCTCAGTTTTGGTGATGAAATTGTTGCATCTGGCCTTTTGTGCCGTGGACTGTATAAGGTGACTTTGTATGACAAGTGTGGACAAAATTTTGCAAATGTTGTTGCAGATTCAAGGGCTATTTCAGATGCAGAACTTTGGCATGCACGTTTTGGTCATATGAATTTTGCCAGTTTGCTGCATGTGCAGAAATCTGATATGGTTGCTTGTTTGCCGCCTCTTAAAGCACTTGTCAAACATGTTTGTGAAGGCTGTATTTTGGGTAAGATGCAACGTTCTAAGTTTCCAAAGGATGGTTCAGTTCGGGCCACATGCAGGTTGCAGCTTGTGCATAGTGATGTTTGTGGGCCCATGCAAACTCTGTCCTTGGGCAATTACCTATACTTCGTGACTTCATTGATGATTACTCCAGGCATGCATGGGTATTTCCGCTTAAATCGAAGTCCGAAGTTTTTATGTGCTTCAAACAATTTCTGGCTATGGATGAAAATGTTTCGAAATATACTATGGGCACCCTCCGTTCCGATCCAGGGGGGGAGTATATGTCTCATGAACTTAATGCATTTCTGGCTAGTCGTGGGATAAAACACCAATGTACAGTGCCTTATACACCTCAGCAAAATGGTGTTGCTGAGAGGAAAAACAGGTCACTGACGGAAATGGCACGATGTATGGTCAAAAGTCAAGCTTTACCGCATTCTTTTTGACTTGAGGCCATCATGTGTGCCACTTATGTACTTAATAGGTGTCCTACGAAAGCTTTGCAGTTTATTACTCCATATGAAGCATGGCATGATAGAAAGCCTTCTATTGAGCACATGCGTGTTTTTGGCTGTTTGGCATATGCTTTGGTGCCACAAGTGCAGCGCAGAAAATTGGATGATAAGGCTGTCAAATGTATTTTTGTTGGTTATAGTGCTGAAAGCAAAGGTTACAAATTGTATCATCCGCAAACAAAACGTATTCTGGTTTCTCGGGATGTAGTGTTTGTGGAAGATCCTGTTCAGCCCTTGCTGTCATGTACTAGAGATAGTAATGTAAGCTCACTGGACATTTATGACACTTTGTTGCCTCTTTTCAGTGGTGGAAATACGAATGTAAGTTTCAACAAGGCAAACGTACAGCCTATGGGGGTTTCTGAAAATGTTTTAGATCAGCCTATTACTGATGCAGATGTACATGATGTACTTGATGAGGAAAGGGCTGAAAATGAGCAGGCTAGAGGTATGCCAAAATGGCTGGTGCACACTTTGCGCAACAGTAAATTGGATGCACCTTTGTGTAGTCGTACTCGTTCAGGCTCTCCCCATGCATCTTATGCATTAGATTGTTATGCTTTGGCTGTGTCTAGCTTACATGATGTTGAGGAGCCTTTGACTTTTGATGAAGCACAAAATTCAAAAAATTGGATGGCTACCATGCAATCAGAATATGATGCACTTATAGAAAATGACACATGGACTTTATGTGATTTGCCTCCTGGCAAAAAGGCCATTGGTACAAAGTGGGTTTACAAGTTGAAACGCAAGCCGGATGGTGAGATTGATCGCCATAAGGCTCGACTTGTTGCAAAGGGTTATGCACAACAAAAAGACATAGATTATGAAGAGACTTTTGCTCCCACTTGTCGTATGACTACTGTGCGTTTTCTATGTGCATTGGCAGCTCATTTTGGTTGGGATGTACATCAATAAGACATTGTTACTGCTTTCTTGAATGGCGACATATTTGAGGAAGTTTATGTAACGCACCCTCGCGGTTTTGTCAAAAAAGGACAAGAGGACAAAGTGTGCAAATGTAACAAGGCCTTGTATGGGTTGAAGCAATCTCCTCGTGCTTGGTATAAGAAAGCTAACACTCATTTAGTCAAACAAGGCTTTCGTAACAGTCCAACAGAAAGCACATTGTATGTAAAGCGTGAGGGTGATGTATTTCTCATCGTGGTTCTTTATGTTGATGATTTGTTGATCACTGGACCAAATGAGAGACATATTGCTGAATTTAAGGCTGATTTGAATGCTACTTTCAAGATGAAAGATTTGGGGCTGTTGCATCATTACTTGGGTATACAGTTTAAGCAGTATGATGGTGGTATTGCCTTGTGTCAGAAAAGTTACATAGAGACATTGCTATGTAAGTTTGGACCTGAGGATTGCAAACCTATTGCCACTCCCATGGAAACAGGTTTGAAGTTGAGTCTACATGATGCTGGCGATCCTGCTGATGTCACTCTTTACCAAACTGCTGTTGGCTACCTTATTTATGTATGCAACAGGAGGCCGGATATTCAGTTTGCAGTCTCACAGGTCGGCAGATTTATGCATAGCCCAGGGTCTAAGCATTGGCAGGCTGTCAAGAGTATTTTCCGCTACCTTAGAGGCACTTTACATCTTGGCTTGTTTTATCCCAAGGGGGGATCATTGCTGCCAGACTTACATGCTTTTTCGGACTCAAATTGGGCTGGTTGTTTTGACACGGGAGTGTCCACAAGTGGTTTTTGTTTCATGCTTGGCAGTTCATGTATATCATGGTTGAGCAAGAAGCAACCTACTGTGGCCACTTCGAGTTGTGAGGCTGAGTATAGGGCAGTCTTCACAGCTACGGTTGAGTGTGTATGGCTCAGACGCCTTATGGCTGATTTGGGTGTTGGACAGGACACTGCCAACACTATCTACACTGACAGTCAGAGCGCATTGGCAGTTGCGAGGAACCCGGTTTTTGATGCTCGCACAAAGCACATTGAGGTGCATTACCACTATGTCAGGGAGAGGCTCTCAGCAAGAGGGATCAGCTTGGCTTATGTGCCAACACAGGACAACCTTGCATATCTTTTCACAAAGGCATTGTCTCGTGAGAAGCTTGAAGCTTTCCGCAAAGCTTTGGGCTTACTCCCCTTTGTGGACTAATCCTGCCCTCAGGGCATGGCACTTCATTTTACTCATGTGCCAGCTCTCGTTCACCGCATCACTCCAAGGGGGATTTGTTACCATATACGTGTGGTAGTGATGTGTGTGAACACACTAGGACCGCCGGGGCATTTTTTCCCTCTTTAGGAGATTTTTTTCCCCGTGCATTGTATATACGCCCATCACTCTAGTGCTATCTATCTTTCCATTGCACACTAAGTAACACACTCTCAATTGTGTGCCTTGAGCTTACTTCGTCTTCTCCAAGCTGTGTGTTTCTCTGCAACCCTAATTCCAACAGGCAATGCCAACAACAAAAAAGCTAAGGAGAAGGGAGTTCATAAAGGCAAAAATAAACTCTCTCCAGAAGAGCTCCAGCGTTATTAGAAAGATAACCGTTGTTTCAAGTACGGGGAGCAAGGGCATGTCTATCGTGCTTGCCCCCACAAGAGTACATGTTGGTGCATCCAAGCCGTGTCGACCCGAGAAAGTGTCAGCAGCAGATGCATGGTAGCAGACAGGATGATGATAGCATACTTGGACAGGTATTAGATGCAGTTTTAAGCAAGCACTGCAGTCCTTTACAGGTCAAGGCGTGTTTCCTGGAGCTCAGCTAGCCGGAAAATTTGATTGCATGTACTCCAAATCGGACATCAAGGTATGCGGAGCTCGCGACATTCATACCGAGAATTCTCTCATGGGAAAGGAGGCCATGCTAGATATTTTTAAGAGAAGGCATAATTAACTGAGAGTTGAAAAAAGAAAAAACGAGGCTGGGAAGGGGACGATGACAGTCCATGCAGAGGTTCAGTTTCTTTGCATGAGCGCAAGGTGGAGGTCCGCCATCTGTTGGGTGGTCGAGATCTGAGATGGAGTAAGAAGGCTCGGGTGTTGTCAGTACAGGGCTGCCACGGCATGAAATGGGGGATGCCAGCAAGGAGACGAGGGCTGCATGGCGGGCAGGAGCACCACGTGGGTGAATGAGCTATCAGTTAAGAGGACGTTATCTGCATGCCAAAGAGGAGGTGCTACAAGGAGGAGGCCTTTGGAAGGTGCAGTTGGGCTGGTCCGAGCAGAGGGGCCGTCGACTGGGGGCTCACGGGCCAGCAGGTAGGGACCAAGGAGGGTGGCGAGCTCAAGGGGGTGGCCGCCAACAGAGGGAGCGTAGTCGGGTGAGGCGAGCAGGCTGAGAGAGGAAGGGTGGAGTGCCGCCAGTAGTGGGTGGGCTGCCAGCCCGTCAGAACAAGGCCAACCAGCAGGAGGCCGCCATCATCTGTGAAGGGAGAGGCAGGCCATGAGCTGAGTGTAGTCAATGGTGGAGCAGAGCTTGAGTCGGTTGCAGGTCTGGCATTAGGGAGAAGGGAGAGTGGCATGTAGAGCCATCGATTGTAGGACAGAGAGGGTTTTGAAGGCGAGGGAAGGCCGTGAGCAGAGGCCAGAAGAAGCTAAGCAAGAGGGAGGCCGCCATCATCTGTGAAGAGGGAGGTCGCCAGAGGAAGAGAAGGGTCGTGAACGGGAGGGGAGGAGCCAGTGTTGCAGGGCACTTATATTGACAAGGGAAGGGGAGCTACCTGTTGAGGGGACGACCTGCCATGGGGAGCAAGGAAAAGGTTTCGGGCATAGCCTATATGGGAGGAAGTTGAGGCCAGCCACTACAGCGGAAAGGTGGAGATCCGCCAGTGACATAAAAGGTGTGGGCATCCATTATAAATATAAGGAGGTTCTTTAGGGGATACCGAACAAGAGTTGCGGGCTGTAAGGAGACGGTGTGGAAGGCCATAACCTGCAAAAGCTTGAAGGGGCTTTGGTCGAGCTCATGACAAGAACCGAGAAGGGCTATCTGCAAGAGGCAGCTATGTAGTACTGACACCACAATTGTAAGCTACCTTTGTGATGATGGAGAGCTTGTCCATGTTGTTTTATGGTTTGATGTTAGTCTTCTCATCCATCTTGTCTTTTGCTGTACGCCCGTGGTAGCATTGGCTCCGGGTTTTGTCTGTGTGTGTATGCAAAGACGGAGGGAGAGAGATTGTGTGGGCAAATGATATGTGTGTTTGAGGTGTGTTGTCTTTTGCCGTACACACAATCCATCTTGTCTTTTGCCGTACGCCCGTGGTAGCATTGGCTCCGGGATGGTGGGTTGTCGATAAGTGTTTGCGATTATGGCCGAGTGTGTGTAGCTGTGATTGCTCATAGGCGAGTCCGTGGTGTGAAGGTTGGTAGATAGTGTGCATTTGTGTGAGCTTCTCTGTGGTTAGGGGTGCGGAATTTATCGTGGGCTATAGAGAGGCAACTTACTTGTGTGATGGGTTTTTTCCTACTGCCCCCTTTCCATCTAGTGGTGCCCCCATTGAGGATCTACTGATTGCTTCTCGGTGAAGTCGAAGATAGTGTCGCGGCTTGAAGAGCAGGATCTAACAAGAATGGCATGCTCGGGTTTTTCGGCTTTTATAGGTGTTGAAGATGTTGAGGTTGGCTGCAAGACTACGGCCTTTTTTTCTTGGACAGTGGCTTGTCAAGAGAAGAGGGAATGGCTTAAGCTTTCCCACTTTTAGTTCGTGGAAAAGCAAAGGTATGGTACGAGCGCTTGCAGGCTGAAGAAAAACAAGATTGGAGCACATTGGAAGCGGCATTCCGAAGCCGATATGTGGCCAACGCGCAGTGGAATGAAGTGAAGCAGATGATGGGAAACCTAAAGCAAGGCCTTGACAGTGATTTCCGAGCATTCGTGTGGGAGTTCGAGTCCATGTGGAGCAAGTTGGTTAAGGTAACTGCTGTAGAGAATGCAGATTTTTTGAAGATGACCAAGTTTGTGGACTTCTTGCCTGAAAAAGCGCGGGATAAAGTTGAGATAGATGGGCCGTGCACGTACGAGGAGGCAGTAGCCTATGCACAGAGCAGAACGAAGAAGGTTTTAAAGAAGCAACAGGTAAAGAAGGTTCTGGCGAATCCATTGGTGCTAAGGCCAATTGTTAGGGAAGAGCTTCAGGTAATCCGACCCTTTGTTGATGCACATGTGGTAGCAATGGATAGGCGTGATGACAGCGTAGAGACGATACCATGTGGGCCTATGAGGCTTTAGCAGCAGAGAGGAGTCTACCGAGTACCGCCTGATGCGCTTGACCAAGCGATTTCTGAAAAACAAGCAGTGGAGAAGATAGTTGAAGTGCCAAAGCCGGTGGGTTTTGTGGAGAAAGCCGAGGTGTATTTGAGCTATAGGAGTGCCTTGGATACGGACAGCACATGGGAAACAAAGTCTGCTTTCTCAAGGTATGAGACATATGATGTTATGCATGTCGATAAGGTGGTCAAACAGCAACAGGTTGCGGGTGAAGACATTTTTTGCGGACCAAGGGGTTCTCTACCTTGTGATAAGGCCATGTTGAGTGAAGAAGAGTGCTTCGATGAAGCAGACTGGGGGTTCGATGATCCAGTGGTCGATGTAGATGACGAGTCACACGTTTTGGTTGCTACAGCTATGGCAAGAATACATGGTATACAAGGCTTTCCGCCTTTTTCAGTGCTGTTTGAAGGGACTACAGGTGAAGGTATGCCGGTGTTTGCTTTGGAGGATCAGTTATCGCAGGTGGATGCCATGCTGTTGACAGATATGGTGTTGAAGCTTGCTATGCAAGCGTCTTTATGCCGATTGCTACAGGTTATCTTGTTTGGAGACAATCATGCTATGGCGAGCTCTCTAACCGATGGCGAGTTGGTTTCATATGATGCCGCTGCTATAGACATTGATATAGTACATTCTTATCTAGTGTACAAAGCAAGTTTATGGATACAAGTTGAAGTAAGACTAGGCTATGCCAAGCAAGAGTGGTCGGCTAACAAGTTTTTTGGTACAAAGCAGGGATGGTTTGTATGTGTTTTACAGATGGATGGTGATGATCAATGCCATATTTTTTATCCAGGTGGAGTTTACACTATGCTTGGGAGAGCCTATGGCTTTCCATTTGATCTGAGTGGGTGCTACAGCCAGTGAAAGTCTCTCTCTATCTATCTACTGCTATTTATCTAGCTCTTGTACATAGTATCTATTAGTTTCTTCTTATGTAATGATATATTATCTAAATAATTCTATGGTTGAGCATGAATGCTCAACAAGGGGGTGGGCAATGATGGTGCATCCAAGCCGTGTCGACCCGAGAAAGTGTTGGCAGCAGACAGAATGATGATAGCATACTTGGACAGATATTAGCTGATGCAGTTTTAAGCAAGCACTGCAGTGGTGTGCATGCCAAAAACATCCCTTTACAGGTCAAGGCATGTTTCCTAGAGCTCTTATACTAGCCGGGAAATTTGATTGCATGTACGCCAAATCGGACATCAAGGTATGCGGAGCTTCAGGTCAAGGCATGTTTCCTAGAGCTCTTACACTAGCCGGGAAATTTGATTGCATGTACGCCAAATCGGACATCAAGGTATGCGGAGCTTGCGACATTCATACCGAGAATTCTCTCGTGGGAAAGGAGAAGGCATAATTAACTGAGAGTTGAAAAAAGAAAAAACGACGCTGGGAGGGGGACGACGACAGTCCATGCAGAGGCTCAGTTTCTTTGCATGAGTGCAAGGTGGAGGCCCGCCATCTGTTGGGTGGTCGAGAATTGAGATGGAGTAAGAATGCTTGGGTGTTCTCTATACAGGGCTGCCCCGGCATGGAATGGGGGATGCCAGCTGCATGGCGGGCTGGAGCACCACGTGGGTGAATGAGCTATCAGTTAAGAGGACGCTATCTGCATGCCAAAGAGGAGGTGCTACAAGGAGGAGGCCTTTGGAAGGCGCAGTGGGGCCGGTCCAAGCAGAGGGGCCGTCGACTGGGGGACTCATGGGCCAGCAGGTAGGGACCAAGGAGGGCCACGAGCTCAAGGGGGTGGCCGCCAACAGAGGGAGCGTAGTCGGCTGAGGCGACCAGGCAGAGAGAGGAAGAGTGGAGGCCCGCCAGTAGTGGGTGGGCTGCCAGCCTGTCAGAACAAGGCCAACCAGGAGGAGGCCGCCATCATCTGT
The DNA here is from genome assembly GCF_014529385.1 of Adiantum capillus-veneris. Classification (NCBI taxonomy): domain Eukaryota; kingdom Viridiplantae; phylum Streptophyta; class Polypodiopsida; order Polypodiales; family Pteridaceae; genus Adiantum; species Adiantum capillus-veneris. The sequence continues at coordinate 96,909,171 of NC_140934.1, forward strand.
GAAGGGGAGGCAGGCCATGAGCTGAGTGTAGTCAATGGTGGAGCAGAGCTTGAGTCGGTTGCAGGTCTGGCATTACGGAGAAGGGAGAGTGGCATGTAGAGCCGTCGATTGCAGGACAGAGAGGGTTTTGAAGGCGAGGGAATGCCGTGAGCAGAGGCCAGGAGAAGCTGAGCAAGAGGGAGGCCGCCATCATCTGTGAAGAGGGAGGTCTCCAGAGGAAGAGAAGGGTCGTGAACGGGAGGGGAGGAGCCAGTGTTGCAGGGCACTTATATTGACAAGCGAAAGAGAGCTACCTCAGCCATGGGGAACAATGAAAAAGTTTCGGGCATAGCCTATATGGGAGGAAGTTGAGGCCGGCCACTACAGCGGAAAGGTGGAGCTCCGCCAATGACATAAAAGGTGTGGGCATCCATTATAAATATAAGGAGGTTCTTTAGGGGATACCGAACAAGAGTTGCAGGCTGTAAGGAGACGGTATGGAAGGCCATAACCTGCAAGAGCTTGAAGGGGCTTTGGTCGAGCTCATGACAAGAACCGAGAAGGGCTATCTGCAAGAGGCAGCTATGTACTACTGACACCACGATTGTAACCTACCTTTGTGATGATGCAGAGCTTGTCCATGTTGTTTTATGGTTTGATGTTAGTCTACTCATCCATCTTGTCTTTTGCCGTACACCCGTGGTAGCGTTTGGCTCCGGGTTTTGTCTATGTGTGTGCGCAAAGAGGGAGGGAAAGAGATTGTGTGGGCAAATGATATGTGTGGTTGAGGCGTGTGTTGCCTCCCTGTGTGTGTGTGTTTACAGTATTGGGATGAATGTATGCATCGGTGGGTACAAGTGTGGGATGGTGGGTTGTCGATATGTGTTTGCGGTTATGGCCGAGTGTGTGTACCCGTGATTGCTTGTAGGCGAGTCCATGGTGTCAAGGTTGGTAGATAGTGTGCGTTTGTGTGAGTTTCTGTGTGGTTAGGGGTGCAAATTTTATCCAGCTGGTCTATAGAGAGGCAGCTTACTTGTGTGCTGAGTTTGTTCCTACATCCCCCTTTCCATCTAGTTGTGAGCCTCGTAGAGCTACCTTGGTTGAAATTCAAGAAGAGGATGCTCAGCACAAAGGATCTCCTCTATGCCATCTGAACTTCTTCCAAGAAGTTCACCGCCTACTAAACCTCCTTATAGAGTTTCCCAAGCTCAACAAGAGGAGATTATGCGGCAAGTGCATGAGTTAGTTGAGAAAGACATGGTTAGGCCTAGCTCATCTCCATTTTGTTCACTCATGTTATTAATGCAAAAGAAAGACGGCAATATCGTATGTGTGTCGACTATAGAGCACTAAATAGGATCACTATCAAGAATAGGTTTCTCGTTCCACGGATAGAAGACCTATTTGATAAGCTACAAGGGTCAACCTACTTCAATAGGATTGACCTAAAAAGTGGTACCATCAAATAAGGATAGTTGATCAAGACATTGTAAAGATCGCATTTCGCACTACGTTTCGTCTTTACACGAGTACATTGTTATGCCTTTTGGCTTGACCAATGCATCAACCATATTTAACCGCTTGATGGAGATTCTGAAGCTCTTCAGGTCTCACAGAACCTTTATTGTAGTGTTATTTGATGATATAATTATCTACTCTAATTCATTAGACGAACACAAGCAACACCTCCAGGTAATATTTCAAGTTTTACGAGAGAATAAACTTTATATTAATCAAAAGAAAAGTGAATTTTTCTTACAAGAAATTCAGTATTTAGGCCACATTATCTCTCGATATGGCATCCTAATGGATCCATCAAAGCTAGAGATAATAAAAAGATGGCCTAATCCAAGGAATCTCCATGAACTAAGGAGCTTTATAGGTATGTGTGCATACTATAGATGCTTCATAGAAAAGTTCTCACAAATCGCAGGACCATTACATGACCTAACAAAGAAAAAAATTAGATATATATGGTCCACCAAGGAGAACAATGCTTTCAAGCTTAAAGAAAAGCTTATCTCCCAACTTGTGCTTACACTACCTGATCTCTCTAAGCCATTTGAGGTCCAATACGACGCTTGTGGTGATTGCCTTGGAGCTATTTTGCTCCAAGAAGGACACGCCATAGCCTATGAAACTCAAAGGCTCGACCTTGTTGAGCAAGATCTAAGCATATATGAAAAGGAACTCTTAGCAGTTCTACATGCTCTAGATTGGTGGAAGCATTTTTTACTCAGGACTCCTTTCATTCTGCAGACGGATCACCAAAAGTCATGACGCAGACCAAGCTCTCTGACAAACAAATGACGTGCACAAATTTCCTTTTGTAATTTCATTTTCATATTGCTCACATTGCTAGCAAGCATAATCAAGTAGCCAATCCACTCTCAAGACAACCGAGAGTGAATGCGGTTTCCATAGCAACTCATATATGATAGATGAGTACGCTATTGATCCCGATTTTAGAGATGTGATTTCAGCCCTTGCACTAGGGAAGAAGGAAGAACCATTTACCCTACAAGATGGTTATCTTCTCTATGGCAATAGACTATAAGTTACTAACTCACTACGTGAGAAAGTAATGTATGAATCTCATGCTCCTCCTTATGCGGAACATAGAGGGATTAATGTAGACTTGTAGTAGTGTTAGTGTGTATACGCACTTCACCTGGGGCACTTTTCTCCCACTGGGTTTTTCCCCCTGGACATTTCGTGTGAAAGGACACCTTATCTCTTAGGGTCTCATATAAGCTTTGTAGCTCTGAGTTTGTACATACTCTATTATTCTAATACAGAGAGATAGACTACAGAGATCTCGTACGCAAGCTCTGTGTCTTCTCCTTCTCCATCTTCTTCCTACTCTGAGTTTCTGTCTTCCTTCTGTTTCCTGTTTCATCATCTTCAACTGCATGTGACACCTCATGATGTAGAGGAAATTGTGCGTGAAGAGCAAGAAGTTCTCAGGGAAGAAAGAACCTTGCCTAAATGGGTTCAAAAAACTTTGCAGGATAGCAAGTTGGATGCACCATTGCCACGAAAAACACGTGCTGGTACTACTTTTGCTAGAGAGCAAGTAGATTTGGCTTGCTTTAGCACTCTTTGTGATGCAGATGAGCCTGATTCATTTGAACAAGCTTTAGAGTGTGTTCAGTGGAAAGATTCTATGCAGCAAGAAATTGATTCTATTCATAAGAATCATACATGGGATCTAGTGGACTTGCCTACATGTAAAAAGCCTATTGGTACAAAGTGGGTTTTTAAGGTAAAAAGGAAACAAGATGGTACTGTTGACAGGTACAAAGCAAGGCTTGTGGCAAAAGGCTATGCGCAACAGAAAGGCATAGATTATGATGAAACCTTTGCTCCTACTTCTTGTGCGTCAACAGTTAGATCACTAGTTGCAATTGCTGTTCATCATGGTTGGAAAGTGCATCAGTTGGATATCAAAACTGGTTTTTTGAATGGTGATTTGCAGGAAGAAGTTTATGTAAGTCAACCAAGTGGTTTTGTTGTAAAAGGTCAAGAGCAAAAGGTATGTAGATTGCGTAAAGCTTTGTATGGTCTCAAACAGGCTCCAAGAGCATGGTATGAGAAGAGCATGGTATGAGAAGATACATACTTATTTGATTGGCCAGGGATTTCAGAATAGTCCAACAGAAAGTACTTTGTATCTCAAAAAGAGAGATGGAGTTCTCATTGTGCTAACACTTTATGTGGATGATATGCTTCCTACAGGCAATACTGCAGATGAAATTGAAGCGTTTAAAGATGCTTTGAGAAAAACCTTTGAGATGTCTGATCTTGGTTTGCTACATTATTACTTGGGTATTCAGTTTGTACAATCAGAGGATGGCATATACATGTTGCAGGCAAAATATTTGCATAAAATTTTGGATAAGTTTGGTATGCAAAATTGTAAACCAATCTCTACACCCGTAGAAACTGGATCAAAGTTGAGCATGCACGATGCTGGAGAACCTTTTGATGTACATACTTATGCAGCAGCGGTTGGTTGCTTGATATACTTGGCAGGCAACACTCGTCCAAACATTCAATTTGGGGTTTCACAAGCAAGCAGATTTATGCACAGCCCAGGTATGCATCATTGGCAGGCTGTGAAGCGCATACTTCTTTACCTTTCAGGTACCCCTAATCTTTCCATGTTCTTTCCAAGGGGGGATATGTATGGAAAGCACAGTTCTATGCAGCTTCTTGGTTACAGCGATTCAGATTGGGCTGGTGATTTTGACACACGACATTCCACAAGTGGAAATTTTTTTTTCCTTGAAAATGCATGTATATCTTGGCTAAGCAAGAAGCAACCCACAGTGGCTACATCAACTTGTGAAGCTGAGTACAGGGCAGCTTTCACGACAACAGTTGATTGTGTATAGATACGCAGGTTATTGGCAGATCTTTGTGAGTGTCAACAGGCACCCACTACCATTTTCACTGACAGTCAGAGTGCTATGGCAGTTGCAAGGAATCCAGTCGTTCATGCAAGAACAAAGCACATAGAGGTTCACTACCACTATGTCAGGGAAAGGCTACATCCAGGGGAGATCACACTAACTTACTGTCCTACACAGGATAACATTGCAGATCTATTTACGAAGGCGTTATCACGAGAAAATTTTGAAGCTTTCCGAAAAGCTTTGGGCTTACTCTCATACACATGATGATCTGCTACCTTGTACGGATTCACACTATCACTACATGGGGGATTTGTAGACATGTAGTAGTGTTAGTGTGTATACGCGCTTCACCAGCGGCACTTTTCTCCCACTGGGTTTTTCCCCCTGGACATCTGGTGTGAAAGGACACCTTATCTCTTAGGGTCTCATATAAGCTTTGTAGCTATGAGTTTGTACATACTCTATTATTCTAATACAGAGAGATAGACTACAGAGATCTCGTACGCAAGCTCTGTGTCTTCTCCTTCTCCATCTTCTTCCTACTCTGAGTTGCTGTCTTCCTTCTGTTTCCTATTTCATCATCTTCAACAATTAAATCTACCCTAAAAGGGATAGAAACATATTTCTATTGGCCTTCCATGAAATCAAACATACAAGAGTATGTTTCAAAATGTGTGGTATGCCAAAAGACAAAGTTTGATAGAGGGAAGCAACCTGGATTGCTTCAACCTTTGCCAATCCCTAATTCACCATGGGAGAGCATATCCATGGATTTTATCTTTGGATTGCCCAAGTCTATCCATGGGAATACAGAAATATGGACGATAGTAGACAGGTTTAGCAAACAAGCACATTTCATACCTGTCAAAAATACTATCAAAGCCCATCAAATGGTAACCCTCTTTATATCATAAATCTTCAAGTACCACGGCTTGCCAATGTCCATAGTATCGGATAGAGATCCTAAAATGACTAGTAATTTTTGGAGGGGTCTCTTTGAGAATTTAGGTACAAGGCTAAACTTCTCTTTGGCCTGTCATCCCCAAACGGAAACGGATGGCCAAAGTGAAATAGCTAACCTAAGCATTCTTGATCTACTAAAAGCTTATGTCACAGAAGTAGAGAATGGACGATATCTTATCAAGTTTAAGATGCTAGATGGATTCAAGGCATACAATTAAAGGATAACCTAATCCTTGTCAATGCTTACAATGATTCCCTAGAGTAAGCAAATGTAAATATGTATAATGAACAAAGTTTTTGTCTTATAAGACTCTCTTTTTTTCTTTATTGTGCAGAAATTTTAATAAGTATGCATGCTTAGAATCATGTTTGTGGAGACGACGTCTCTCGAACACCAAGTAGAGCTTGTCACTCTACTATGGAAGATTGATACGGACTAATGTGCAGACATGCTTGCAACAGCTAACGCTCTCAAGCACCAAATGAACTAGTCATCCATTATGGGAGGATGTCATACGGAAAAATAGGGATCCTCTAGCTGCTAGCAAACGGACGAATGACAAGGCTTTATCTTCTCTACCTCATAGTCGAGGACAACTATGATTTCAAGAGAGAGGTAATGTCATAAAAACTAATATCTAATACTCCCAAATGATTTTCTCATGTTAAACTGATCATTTAATACGGGGAAGTACCAGGAGAGAGAAAGATAGAATATTGGTAACGCTGCAGACCGCCGGTCTTTGTCAGGGATCCAAAGGGCGATAGCCTGCAAAAGATCAATGTGCTTCAATGGGACTTAAAAGACCTAAGGTTCAGATCCATTAAGACTTAGGTTCCAAAAATTAAGCCTTTTATCCAATGGCCAAAGCATAGGGGAATTGGATGGTCATGGGAAGACTAAAAAGTCTTCCCACATCCCTAGAAAGGAGGGGACGAGCCCATTTTGTAGGGGATGAGAGAGAAAACACACAAACACACACACACACACTCCAAGGCTTCCCCTTCACACAAAGGGAATATTGAACACATGTCAAGCTCCTAAGCCAGTTGCCCCCAACCTCCCCTCAAATCCTATTGGATGGCCATATCAGTGGACCAATGAGAATTAGGCTAGAGTAAATTTAGTCTAATCAATTTAAAAATGCTTGATAAAAGAACCAATAAAAATAAGCTTCCTAGAAAACTATTGGACAGCCTACCAAGGGGTCCACTGAGCATCCAACAGCCCAATGGCTTGCCTGATTCCTATTTGCCAAAAGACAAAAAGGTCTAATGACAGTTTAGATTAATTAATTAAATACCTAAATCTTTCACAAAAGGGAAAAGGGAGACACTTGTCAAATGTCTATCGACTATGCTTCTAATTTGTGATTGGCTAAGCTTTACAGGAGCCAATGGGATGCCAGCATGAGCAATTAGCAAGAGGGGTCGACCAAGATGAGAGAGGGGGCTGCATTTTACTATAACTCATTGCTACACACACACACACAACTCATGTGTACAAGAAAAACTCCATCTCCTTCTCCACGCATTGAGAAGTAGAGGTCTATACCAACAACTCTTGGCTATGGAATGCAAATCCAACCAAGAGCCAAGGCATGCTCATCTCCTCGACCATGCTAGTTACTGAGCTAAGCTAAGCTATTAGAGTGATTATGTGAGGAGAATACTTCTTTCTCGTAAGATACCTCTTCTTCCTCTCAATCTATCCTCATTCCTTGCTAGCTCTCACCATTTTGAAGGAGTGTGCGGTCTTGCGACTGAGGCTAGGGACACCAGGTGTGTTTTTCAAGCATAATTTGGTGTATGAAGCTTCCATCTTCATTACACCAACTAGTTTTATCAAGGAACATAAAGATTATATTGTACAAAAGTCTTCTTTGATGGGAGAAGCTATAATACAAAGCCTTTATGGAGAGGAGACCGGCTCCATTTAAATCCGGTCCTCAAATGTTGTCAATTGTTCCATTTCTCTCTCTTTTCAAGTATTGTCAATGCCAAATTATCTAGGTGTAAATTGCTATGTTGCTTTCTCAATTAAGTACTCTCTCTATGCTCAATAGGAACTTGTTCTTAATAAAATCCTCACTATCTTATCAATTTCCGCTACACTCAAGTTACTAGTGCATTAAATGTTACAAAGCTTTTCTTTTGCTTGTATAACTTTCCTCTTATAGCACTCATAAGCCGATTCTCTCTTCCACTCAAGTACGACTAAGATCAAAAGTCGATCTGTCCATGTTTCTTGATCATCTTGTGCCCCTTTGCCATGAGGCCGCATTGTTGGAATGTTGAGCTCAAAAGTCATCCCATAACTTTTTCTTGTTTTGCATCATCTTTCTAATGATTCTTGCAATGAGACCATTAGCCTTTTCCACCAAACCATTTGACTGTGGGTAGTAAGGTGTGCTATGACGGTGGAGAATATGAAGCTCTTCACAAACTCCCGTGAGTAAATTCTTCCTGAACCCTGGACCATTATCAAAAACAATCTCTAAAGGTGTGCCAAATCTACAACAAATATTAGTGTAGACAAACCTGCTCACTGTTTTCCCATTTACCCTTGCCACACTTTGAGCCTCTACCCACCTAGTCATGTAACCGACAGCCACTATAATGTAGAGTTTACCATTTTTTGTTCTATGAAAATGACCCATAGCATCAATGCCCCACTTTTCAAAATGTCCGTTTGCAAGCACTATTTGCCTCAGACCATGCACCAACCCTTCTATTTCCATTTACCTGACAACTGTGATAGCTTTTATACCAATAGTTGGTACTCTTCTGCCAGTTGATCCTTCCCTCTTTGATAGAGGGAGCCTTTTAGGAAGAGATAGAAAATTGGCTTCTTCATGAGTCTCCTCTTCTGAGCTTTTGTGAAGTCTTGTGGAAACTCGCCCTCCAAAATGTAGCGAATAATGGGAGCCAATGACTCCAATCCCTGGTATCTTGGTTTCTTGATAGCTGCTACCACCATGATGACCCGAACTTCTTTCTCAACACATGTAACTGCTTGTTGTGCAAGTAAATCAGCACCTTCATTCTGTTTTCTAGGAATATGATACAGCTACACTTCTTCAAATTGATTAAACAAACTAGAGATGACATGAAACTTTGTCCTTAGGCATTCATTCTTGCATGCCCAAATGCCTAAGATTTTCTTTACACCATGAGACGTTGTATACCTTGACTAATGCACATCTTCAAACCATGAAGTAGTATGTCATACTCTGCTTCATTGTTGCTAGTTGAACCTGGTAGATTGACCTTCTCTTTCATGATCACCTCTCCACTTGGGTTGAGCAACACTAGCCCCCCTTCTTTTCATGTGGCTCGTCAAAAATCTCCATCAAAGAACAAGGTAAAAGCATTAGGAATACTTTTTGGTGGTGGCAATGGTAGGGTGTTTACTTCAGGCACCTCAATCTCCTTCTCATGTACCCTATAAGTGAGAATCCCTGCCAATGGTGCATGCACACTATCTTCTACCTTGAAAGAGTATTGGAACTCTTGCAAGTCCATAATCCACTTTGAGATCCTAGTACTAAGATTTATTTGAGATGACACCCAAGGAAACAAATTTTCTGCAGTGAGAATTACAAAAGGTTTTGGTGCCAAGTAGGATCTAAACTTTCTCACCGCAAACATGAGAGAAAGCATCATAAATTATGCTTATGTGTAGCCTCTCTCCAAAGCATTCATGACCCTACTAGCAAAGTAGGTGGGTCACATCCTGGTACTGTGGGGATCTTATTGTAGCAAAACATCACCAATTGTGTCTTTCCCAACACTAGAGCTAACAAAGAATGTGTACTCCTCCCAACAAGGAGGCATAAGTGTTGGTAGTTCTAATAGAATGACTTTGATGTTACAAAAATATTCTCCAAGATCATCAAACCAAACAAACTTGATTTGTTGTGTCAATTTATGCAAGTGGTGAAGTAACTCAGAGGCTAAGTGAATGAAGCCTGACATATACTTCACCTTTTGAATGAATGAGATGACCTCCTTAAGACTCTTGGGTGATGGTAACTCAATAAGAGCCTTTGCCTTTGAAGGATCCACTTTGAGCCTTTGTCAGAAACTTTATGACCAAGAAAGATCACTTTATCCTCACCCATGTGGCACTTGTCGGGGTTGAGTTGACCTCCCATGTTGTAGAGTTTCTTCAAACCCTCTTCTACCTTTTATAGATGCAATCATTTGCAATGGAAAGTTGTAGGAACATTTGTCAGGAAAATGGCATGACTCTGAAAGCATAACAACCCCAACGTGTGATGAAGGTTGTTTTCAACTGATCCTCCAATGTGATACCTATTTGAAAGTAAACTGAGCACACAGTGTACTTCTTGTGACCAGCTACCTCATTTAGTATCTCATCCTAAAATGAGAGGGGAAAGTGATCTCTTTTTGTTGTGTCATTTAGTGGACAGTAATCCACACATTCCCTCCACTTGCCGTTCTTCTTGGGAGTGACAACAACGGGAGAGACCGACTCTGAATTCTCTAGTGGATAAATGAAACCTGTTGCTAGAAGCTTTCTTACCTCCTTGAGTAAAGCCTGCTCCTCGATGAATCCTAGACTTTGTAGCTTTTGAGCCTTAGGTGTGGCCTCTGGCTTTAGCTCGATCTTATGTTGAACATCATCTACTCCACGCATGTCAGTGTAGTCTTTAGCAAAAAGCCTAGGAAATTTTCTTAACACACCTTTGAACTCCTCCTTTTATTTCCATGTGAGTGTCTTGGACAACATACAGTCTAACATTTCTTCCTCATGCACACCTTGCTCCTCTTGGGGGCTTACTTCCTCCAATCCTTGACAAGTTGTGTCCTTGTTGTTTGGCCTAAATCTTACTCCCATGACTTCAATGGATGACTCCTCCTCTGTAGTGCTACCGCTACTTTCTTCTTTTGAAGTGTCATCAGTCCAATCATCCCCACTTTCACTTTGAGAGGATTCTTCATGGATCTCCTCTTGATGTTGCTCCTTCATGTCAAAGACAAGCTTCTTGTGATTGCCATTCTTGCAAATCAATTTTCCATTTTCCCAAGCCTGCAAAGCTTGCATTCTCATTAGCCATGGTCTACCTAGGATAAATGGATAGCCATTTCCCTTTGTAGACATAACATAGAAATCAACTGCCTTCTTAACGCCAAAAGCTTTCACATAAACATTATTACAAACTCCCAAGCACCTGGCCTTGCTATTATTTGCCATTTTCACTTTAATTTCATGTGTCTCATGAATGTGCATCCCTAGTTTTTGCATAAGGTCCTTTGTCAAGATGCAAATTTGTGCACCCCCATCCACTAGACCTTTCCTAACTAGTTTTCCTCTGATATAGCAATCTAGCACCAATGTTATATCCTCATCCATTTGAGCTTGTGCAATAATCTTTACAACATGAATATTTTATTTTATCCTTCTCCTAGTGGTTACAGCCTTTGTTAACTCCCTCCTAACTTGTGGGCACAATTCAAGAAATTGAGGCCACCATATGCTTGAACCCTTAACTCTCATGTCCTCCATAAGGTTGTAGGAAGCCATACCATGTCCAAGAGGGAAGTCTTGAAGGTTGATGCAACATCGAGTCCTCTTGGCTTGCTTGGTCTCCTTTTCTTTCTTTCCTCATCCATGGTCACTTTGTGATGTTACACCTTATTTTTCCTTACCTTTACCACGCCCACGTTTGATGCCATTTGCTTCAAAGTAACCCTCTTTGGCTTGTGGGACTTCTACAACATTCACATTTGGATGAGGAAAAGGTGGCATTCCCCCCACTCCTTGTGGTGGAGGTCAAGCATCATTTGTTCTCTGCAAAAGAACGGGTTGTCGGCTAGTGCCTTCACCTGCATTCATCACTGAATAATTCAAGTTAAGCCTCCCTGGCTCTCTACGAGGCCAAGGACAATTATACATCCCATGCCCAGATTCTCCGGAATTCCAACATTGCAAGACTCTCGTAGATCGTGTCTCTTGATCTTTTGACTTCTTTGCTTGTCCCTTTGGACCTACAGCTTGTGCAAGGTGAATTGACAGGTTGATTAAAGATTCATTTACCTTCTCAATCACTTCAGACGTTACCTCAGTGAAGCTCCCTAGATGTCGATGTTTGTGACTTACCTTTGGGTCTAAGACATTCTATTGGAACCTCTCCCCTTAGGCACTTGAGTTTCCTATACTTCTTGGAAGCTCTAGTTTTAGCTGCATCATAGGTGGCAGGTGCACCCGCCTCCACCTTTACCTTAAGATCAGGAAAGAGTCCGTCGGTTATGAAACTCTCCTTCTTTAGAAACGCTTGTTTATACATGTAGTACTCCTCTAAGTCTTTTTGTTTGCGAGAAACAATGTCTTGACATAGCTTTTGAGTGTTTTGGGGGTCAAAGAAACATTTCTTGAAATGATCAACAACATCATTATAGTTTTCCTTAACATCCTGAGATAGAGAGTCAAACCAAGTATTAGCATATTTTTTAAGGACTACTTCAAACATTTCTAAGCATTCACACTACAAGCCATGCTTAACAGTAGCGATGCTCGAATATGAAAATGCACGGCGTCGCTATGACCGTCGCTATGCGCGTCGCTATGTTGCTCTTGACATATCGACGCTCATAGCGACGCCGACAGGGCTTAAAAAAAATAACCGAGGGCGTCCGAAAACTCAGATCTTAGATCTGAGTTTTCGACGCGTGCTCAAGCAAGCAAGGTAACGCTCTCCCTCGCTCTCCCTCTCTCTCTCTCTCTCTCTCTTTCTTCTCCACACACACACACACACACACACACGAGGAGAGGAAGGAGAGCCAGGTACGCTCCTTCTCTCTCTCCTCACTCTCATGTTCCCTTCCCCTCTTTCTCTCTCCTTCTCTCTCTCTCTCTCTCTCTCTCACACACACACACACACACACACACACGAGGAGAGGAAGGAGAGCCAGGTATGCTCCTTCCCTCTCCTCACTCTCATGGTCCCTTCCCCTCTTTCTCTCTCCCTCTCTTTCACTCACACACACACACACACACACACACACATTGTGTTTTTGAGAGAGAGAGAGAGAGCACAAGCATAAACAAAAAACGCACACACATGCATACACAAAGAAAGCACACACACATTGAGAGAGGAAAAGAGAGAGAGCATGCATAAACCAAAAATGCGCACACACACATGCATAATCAAAGAAAGCACACACACATTGAGAGAGGAAAAGAGAGAGAGAGCATGCATAAACCAAAAAAACACACACATACATGCATAATCAAAGAATGCACACACATTGAGAGAGGAAAAGAGAGAGACATATATAAAACAAAGAGAGAGAGAGATAAAAGAAGAAGAAGAAGAGAGTTTTAACAGCGTAGGAAAGTATCCCAAGAGACCTTAAAGATCTAGTCGACAGGAGTTGAACTCAAGACATGTCTTGTTATTCATAAGGAAAATGGAATAACCAATCTATCACACTTCGGTGATAGAATAGTTATACCATTTTTCTCCTATTTTTATTGGGGTGCACACACACCCGAGAAGAAGAGAGTTTAATTTAACGTCGTAGGAAACTAATTAAAGAGACCTAAAAATCTAGCCGACGAGGAGTTGAAACCAAGACTTGTTATTCAAGAGGAAAATGGCATAACCAATCTACCACACTTGAGTGATAAAAAGGTTATACCATTTTTCTCTTTTTATTGGCACACACACACCCACACACACACACAAGAAGAAGAGAGTTTGAACGCCGTAGGAAACTATCCCAAAAGACGTTAAAGATTAGGGTTTTAGTAGACTTAATTACGTTAAATTAGATTTAGGTTTATTTAAATTAGATTAGATTAGATTTAGGTTCATTTTTAGTTAGATTTATGTTTGATTAGATTTAGGTTTATTTACGTTAGATTTAGATTTACGTTATATTAGATTAGATTTAGGTTTATATATGTTATATTAAATTAGATTTAGGTTATTTAATTAAGGTTAGAAGAAATGGCGAGGAAATCGTTTAAGATAAGGTTAGAAGAAATGGCGAGAAAATTTCTTGTGCTCACAGCCTCGACAGTCCATGCGGACCAGCAATTCCACCTGCATGTTCGACTTGAGCAGACATCAGCTACATTGCAAGAATGACGTACCTACATGCTACAAACAAAGATCTACTATGAAAAGATGTTAAGATGCTGTAAAATGCTACAGCTAGAGAAGAGGCAAAGGGGTTTTGTCCACTACATGCAGTATCATGTAGACGTGGGTGTGTAGATTTCTTGTACCCACAAATATAGGCATTGACCAATAAAGACGAGATTATAACCCGGTGGTTCTGATCTCCGTGCACCTCTAGACCGAGGTGTGCGGGGATTGGACATGACTAGAGAATGTGAGGTAGTTTACAGTGTGAACAAAGAGAGAGAGAGAGAGAGAGAGAGAGAGAGAGAGAGAGAGAGAGAGAGAGAGAGAGAGAGAGAGAGAGAGAGAGAGAGAGAGATAAAAGACGAAGAATGTCAATAGAAGATTTAATTTGTTGTCCAGGTTATAAGATTTTTTCTCTCATTATGAGTAGCGACAATGTTGGAATTAGGGTTGCAGAGAAACACACACAGCTTGGACAAGATGAAGGAAGCTCAAGGCACACAATAGAGAGTGTGTTACTTAGTGTGCAATGGAAAGATAGATAGCCCTAGAGTGATGGGCACATATACAATGCACGGGGGAAAAAAACTCCTAAAGAGGGAAAAAATGCCCCGGCGGTCCTAGTGTGTTCACACACATCACTACCACATGTATATGGTAACAAATCCCCCCTGGAGTGATGCGGTGAACGAGAGTTGGCACATGAGTAAAGGGAAGTGGCATGCCCTGAGGAAAGGATCAGTCCACAAAGGGGAGTAAGCCCAAAGCTTCGGAAAGCTTCAAGCTTCTCACGAGACAATGCCTTTGTGAAAAGATCTGCAAGGTTGTCCTGTGTTGGCACATAAGCCAAGCTGATCTCTCCTGCTGAGAGCCTCTCCCTGACATAGTGGTAATGCACCTCAATGTGCTTTGTGCGAGCATGAAAAACTAGGTTCCTCGCAACTGCCAATGCGCTCTGATTGTCAGTGTAGATAGTGTTGGCAGTGTCCTGTCCAACACCCAAATCAGCCATAAGGCGTCTGAGCCATACACACTCAACCGTAGCTGTGAAGACTGCCCTGTACTCAGTCTCACAACTCGAAGTTGTCACAGTAGGTTGCTTCTTGATCAACCATGATATACATGAACTGCCAAGCATGAAACAAAAACCACTTGTGGACACTCGCGTGTGAAAACAACCAGCCCAATCTGAGTCCGAAAAAGCATGTAAGTCTGGCGGCAATGATCCCCCCTTGGGATAAAACAAGCCAAGATGTAAAGTGCCACTAAGGTAGTGGAAAATCCTCTAGTTGACAGCCTACCAATGCTTAGACCCTGGGCTATGCATAAATCTGCTGACCTGTGAGACTGCAAACTGAATATCCGGCCTGGTGTTGCATACATAAATGAGGCAGCCAAGAACAGTTTGGTAAAGAGTGACATCAGCAGGATCTCCAGCATCATGTAGAATCAACTTCAAACTTGTTTCCATGGGAGTGGCAATAGGTTTGCAATCCTCAAGTCCAAACTTACATAGCAATGTCTCTATGTAACTTTTCTGACACAAGGCAATACCACCATCACACTGCTTAAACTGTATACCCAAGTAATGATGCAACAGCCCCAAATCTTTCATCTTGAAAGTAGCATTCAAATCAGCCTTAAATTCAGCAATATGTCTCTCATTTGGTCCAGTGATCAGCAAATCATCAACATAAAGAACCACGATGAGAAATACATCACCCTCACGCTTTACATACAATGTGCTTTCTGTTGGACTGTTACGAAAGCCTTGTTTGACCAAATGAGTGTCAGCTTTCTCATACCAAGCACGAGGAGATTGCTTCAACCCATACAAAGCCTTGTTACATTTGCACACTTTGTCCTCTTATCCTTTTATGACAAAACCGTGAGGCTGCGTTACATAAACTTCCTCAAATATGTCACCATTCAAGAAAGCAGTAACAATGTCTGATTGATGTACATCCCAACCAAAATGAGCTGCCAATGCACATAGAAAACGCACAGTAGTCATACGACAAGTGGGAGCAAAAGTCTCTTCATAATCTATGCCTTTTTGCTGTGCATAACCCTTTGCAACAAGTCGAGCCTTATGGCGATCGATCTCACCATCCGGTTTGCGTTTCAACTTGTAAACCCACTTTGTACCAATGGCCTTTTTGCCAGGAGGCAAATCACATAAAGTCCATGTGTCATTTTCTATAAGTGCATCATATTCTAATTGCATGGCAGCCATCCAATTTTCTGAATTCTATGCTTCATCAAAAGACAGAGGCTCCTCAACATCATGTAAACTAGACACAGCCAAAGCATAACAATCTGATGCATAGGATGCATGGCGAGAGCCTGAACAAGTACGACTAGACAAAGGTGCATCCAATTTACTGACACGCAAAGTATGCACCATCCATTTTGGCATACCTCTATCCTGCTCATTTTCAACCCTTTCCTCATCAAGTACATGATGTACATCTGCATCAGTAATAGGCTGATCTAAAACGTTTTCAGAAACCCCCATAGGCTGTACATTTGCCTCATTGGAACTTACATTCGTATTTACACCACTAAAGAGGCAACAAAGTGTCATAAATGTCCTGTGAGCTTACATTACTGTCTCTAGTACATGACAGCAAGGGCTGAACAGAATCTTCCACAAACACTACATCCCGAGAAACCAGAATACGTTTTGTTTGCGGATGATACAACCTGTAACCTTTGCTTTCAGCACTATAACCAACAAAAATACATTTGACAGCCTTATCATCCAATTTTCTGCATTGCACTTGTGGCACCAAAGCATATGCCAAACAGCCAAAAACACGCATGTGGTCAATAGAAGGCTTTCTATCATGCCATGCTTCATATGGAGTAATAGACTGCAAAGCTTTCGTAGGACACCTGTTAAGTACACATTTCCAAAGCACATTCAGGAGATTCTCAAACAGCAAAGAAAGTAAATCCTACCAATTATGGAGTCTAAGCCAGCAGGATCGGTCTTATCACAATTTCATGGACCCTCTATGGCCTCCCCCTCCCAGTCCCCATCCTTTCCTCAGCACTTCTACAGCTTCCCTGGATTCCAACAACCTGTTCCACCCTCTCAGCCTGCCCAATCTTTTCCTGGGTTTCCACCAGCTCCACCTACTCACCCTCACCCGACGCAGCCCTGCTGCTCATGGGGTGGCTACTCCATACCCAATGTACCCTCCTCATGGCCACTATCCCTCACCATACATGAAGGGGATCGGGAAGCACCACAGACGAAGAGTGAGAGAGAGAGAAGGAGTCACACAACACACAGACATGGGTGGGGAGACTCAAAGAGTGAGCAGTCCCCTATACACTTATGCTATGTATAAGGTATACAAGTCAGTGGGCGCCCAGACTCTCAGGGCACAGGCGCCTATACCCCAACAACCTCCCACTTAAAGGCGACTGTGCCTTTAAGCAAGGGAACCTAGTCTAAAGACTACAAAAGGCGAGAGAAAATCGCTCTCAACCGATGCCCACTGGCTGGCTGTGATCGTGTGCATCCGGCTGTCCTGCTCCTGGAAGACATATTCTGCACAACTATATCCCCATGCTCACTGTCGAGCATAGAAAGGAATGACTGCATAATCGCTGACATCTCAGCCTCCTCTGCAATCATCCACTGCAAACATGACCACTCAATCTGCTGCGACTCACTAGAGCTCTCATGCTCTAGCTCCGTATGCATAGACTCTTGCACAACGTCCTCTTGTCGTGACTCACTAGAGCAAGACCGTTCTACCTGTCTATCCTGCATAGAAGTATCTCGCACAACTGACTCTCTGCTTTGCTCAGTCACTAGCAAAGCATGCATGTCTGACTCTGTCACCTCTCTGTGTGACTGCTCAAGTCGTACCCCAACTGTGTGCACAACGAGCTCATTACTCTGCACTCCATGCAAAGCACCTTGCAACCCATGAGCAAAAGAGACTGTCCGGGTCTCTCGCTCTCTGCATGGCTGTAACAAGATGAGACTCGACCATCTCGCACCAGTACTACGTGCAATGGGTACCATGTGCCAACTCTAGCACCTCTCGCAATCACCAGCGAACCCAAATGCAACGCAAAAGATCGCTCAAGCAGCGATACCTGACATCCACTATCCCGTAACTGTCTGACTGAGATCAAATCCCGTCTCAGATCTGGCACATAACACACATGACGCATGGTAAATCTCATACCACTGGGCAAGGACAAACATACGTCTCCTGCACCCTCAATGTCATACACAACACCATCAGCCATGTGCACACAACCAAGTCTCCCACTAGAAAACGTGCTAAACCACTCACGATGTGACGTGACATGGAAAGTAGCATATGAATCTAGTAACCAGTGTGAAGACAATGTGCAATCCGATATGCAATCCGTAGACATAAGATCATCTAAAGACAAGCTAGATGTAAATGTGACATCGCCGTCACAAGCATACTCAGTAACCACCGTACTGATCTCACTAGCATCTGTCATGCCCAAGTCTGCATCATGCATCTGTCGCCTCCGTTGTCTCAAACGCCTGAAACATCGACGCCTAATGTGCCCTCTATGTCCACAATGCCAACATGTCAAGTCTCTATGCCGTTGAGACTTGCGTGTGGGATCAATCTCTCCCATGGACATTGAAGTGGGACTAGACTCCCCTGTACGCATGGATGTCGCGTACATAGCATGTAAACTCTGCCATAAAGCATGAGTTGTAGTCTCCCTCGAGACCTGCCAATAAACAGACTCAACCAAATGCAAATGAATCGTAGACATGACTAACTCATCAAGATCCTGCCTATCATCATCACGCATAGACTTGGGCTTCGCCGATAAACCACGCAAGGGTTTATCCTGCCCCAAATCCGCCAATGCAACAAGCATATGCTCCTTCCAAGCAACAAAATCTGTACCATCAAACTGTGTCAGACCATAACGCTGGAAGTCAAATGAAAAATCAGCCATAATGCTCGCAAAAGAGCAACCAACAATGAGTAGCAAATGTCAACCAAATCAGCCCTAATCTGGCTCGAATCGCATCAACAAAAGTCTGCAAATATGGCTGTAAAATATGGCTGCAAATCAGTCCCAAAATTCAGCTCTTAAACAGCCGCATAAACAAGTCACAAACGTGTCCCAGATCAGCCTACAACTGAGCCATACATGGACACCTGCAAAGAGGAAACAATGGCTGAAAATTCAGCGCCACCCAAATAAGTCCTCAAACCTGCCTGTAAACTTGTAAACCTGTAAAACCTGCTGAAAAACCTCAAGCCATTAGTGCTCGAATCCGGCTACCTAACTCGTAGCCACACAAGCATACATCACAATACTCACTCCTGTGAGTGTGCCAAGATAACTGTACGCCTGTCAAACTGTGAGCTAATCACCAAGCCCACACTGTGCGGTATCGATGCATACACACGCACAAATCTCCCACCTGCAGAGAACACCGCACGCAAATGCTGAGTGCAACCCGCAATCTCTACCTAGATCGCATAAATGATGCGCATAAAACTCTAGGAAAATTTCGCCAGAGTTTCGTCAGTAAAACGGCCACAAAACCAGTAACCAAACTGACTGCACGCTCAAAACCATGAGCAACCAAAGCGCATCAAACCGCACTCCAAATGCATGCACCAATCTCCACACTTTGCATACATCATTGCAAACACCTGCAAATCTAGTACACAAATATCTGCTCTACCTGTGACTGCCAAAAAACATACTCGAGGCATACATTGCCGAGCTCAAAATGCAATCACATTAGTCTCCCTGAGCATCAAACCACATAAGGCATACATCGTATCCTCCCACCTGTGAGGAAACTTACAGTAAATATCACTCTCACATATAAGAGCAAACCATGTGTGGAATCCTCGACACACAATAAACAACTGCTGCTGCAAAAAATTCAGCGTTCAGAATTTTAAAATTTTGATATAACGAGCACGTCCGGAGCATGTCAAAACCCCAAGATAGACTCCTGGATCACATGTATCTGAGTCCGGTGTGAAATCTATGCCAAAAACCTCCGTTTCGATCCAAAAACGCAGCATAAACTGCCAAAAGAGGGCTGAAAAATGCAGCTCCTCAACCGTAGCTCGAATGAGGTTTCTGATGGCTCGAATGGCTTCGAAAGGGGGGTAAAACGCCAGGACACCTACTGGAAACGCTCTCGGAAAGCTGAATTTGCCGATGCCGAAGTCGAAACCCTATTTGCACTCTTGAAAGTGCACGTGCGCGCGGAAGCGATTTCGGGAATGAAACTGGCTCTCCGCTGTCGTCATGACTGTACACACACGCGCTCCCTCCGCACCTACGCTCTGATACCAATTGAAGGGGATCGGGGAGCACCACAGACGGAGAGTAAGAGAGAGAGAAGGAGACACACAACACACAGATATGGGTGGGGAGACTCAAAGAGTGAGAAGCCCCCTATACACTTATGCTATGTATAAGGTATACAAGTCAGTGGACGCCCAGACTCTGGAAACTGGGTGGCCGGACAAGACAC
The DNA here is from genome assembly GCF_014529385.1 of Adiantum capillus-veneris. NCBI lineage: Eukaryota > Viridiplantae > Streptophyta > Polypodiopsida > Polypodiales > Pteridaceae > Adiantum > Adiantum capillus-veneris. The sequence continues at coordinate 96,929,183 of NC_140934.1, forward strand.
AGGCGCCTATACCTCAACAATACACTTGGCCTCCATCTCCTTACCCACCTTTCTATCAGCCTCCTCCACCTCCTCCATCATCCGACCACCAACAGTAGATCGCCGATATTTCAGTTCTTCAGTTGCGCTCTTCGGGACAGGCCACTAGTGGTCTTGTGGCGGGCAATCTGTATCAGGCTACAGTGTCACTTTCACAGGACAGTTACTTTACAGTTGGCTTTGGTCAGTTGGTCTTTGGTCTAGTCGGTTCACACTAGACAGACTCGTTGGGCAGAGACACATGACAGGATAGAGTGGTCTAGTGGACATCGTGGCCAGGTCACCACCGCCACCCAATGGGGATAGACTTAGATGATGTTCTTTATGAGCCGTTGGTGGCTCTTGATGATTATACATATGAGTAGTTGTTTTGGGCCAGTGGGATTATCTTGTACGTAGTCGTCTAGAGTGAGTCTATACACAGAGCACATCTTCACCATCCCGACACATCTGAGCCTCACCCCCATTGTACCTGTGAGTCCTGGGCTGGAGCTGAGTATGCTTCCACGCCAGAGTCTGTATCAGTCTTTGAGATAGTCGAGTCATATGTTATGGTCTGCTGTTGTGTCTTTGTGAGCTCTGTTGACGTCTATTGTTTCCTTTCTATTCAGTCTGTTTGAGGAGATTCAGTCTGTTTGAGTGAGATTGTCACGCACATTGCACTGAGGACCACCCACTGTAGAGAGAACGACACGTTATCCATGCTACAAGTTGTTGTGTTATTCCTGTGGTTGCAACGTTACCCCTCATTACAGGTTGAAGTGTTCATTCCATATGATGAAAACATAGAAGCACATAAAGGAACTAATGCACTATTATTCCATGAACAAGCTATCGATCACTTATACGTTCTCAAGCAACATATCCCACAGATCCTATTTAGGAAAAAGAAAAGTCACTTAGCATCAATGTCACCTTATATAAAGGTATAGGGCTCTGCAAGATATTCTCCAGAGAGCTCAAGGAGGCCACCAAGGCTTCTGTGAAGAGGCCAAGATAGGCAATAAAGGCTTTGGCATAGTCCACAAGGCCACCTTGGACGATCAAATTGTCGTAGTGGTTATCTATAAGATTGATGAGAAGGATAAGCCAAGGGATTTCTAGGCAGAGACAAAAACAATAGGAACAATCAAGCACCCTAACCTCGTCTCTTTGTGGGGTTATTCTTAGACAGACAAAGAGAAGTTACTCATCCACGAGTACATGGAAAATGATAGCTTGTATGAGTAGCTTCATGGAAACAAGAAAAACAAGATGATGCCAATGGCCAACCAGCAGCTACAATGGAGCTTAGCTGGGAAAGCCGGCAATTGGCTTACAATAGCTTTAGGAAAGTTTCTTGTTTGCCCATTGTTACTCAAATTCAATACTTCAAGAGAGAAGTACTTTGCAAGAAAGAAAGGGATTCTTTCCACAAAAGAATTTGTGGCTACCAGGATTAAGCATATGATCACACAAGTTGTAAGTAACACATTCAGTTAGGCCGAATCGGCCCACATTGCGTTGACCGACATTCACTACATTTTTTACACTAACATAAGGAACATGAACACAACAGCTACTAGAAACTCTACACACCATGCTATAAAGAGAGACGGGTGTAAGGTGCAAGAGCATCCATCATGGCGCTCGGTGCTGATATGGGGGCCGCCATGGAGCAAAGAGCTCCGAGAGGTTTCTAATTGAGTGTCTCTCAAATCGAAGGGATCACAGTAGTTATGTTGACACTGTAAGCAAAAACAAACAAATTCTCTCTCTCACAATGTCAACGTAAAGTAATGAACTATCCAGCCACTTGCTGAAATTGTGATGGGAAAAAGAGAACGATGCGCACGATGTACTTACACTGCTAGGAAGAGTTTGTATCTATTACAGTTGCAATGATTAACAATCAAGTGATTTTGCATGTTGTATACAATCTGTCATTTATTTACTTCCATCAATTCACGCTTGTCATTTTTGTATCTTTATTTTGCAAACAATACGTACTATGGATGATGGAGTTAATGATTATATTGTCTTGTGGCTGACTATTTTGGGTCTATATTTACCTTTGTACTTTTTTTCAAAGGTAAATAGACCAATGAAACATTCAATATTGTTGATGGGTGGCAGGGCATTCAATGCCCTGCCACCAAAATTTTTTAATCTCGGGCGTCGCTATGAGCGTCGCTAAATTGTGTACTGCAGCGTCGCTATAACCGTCGCTATCTATGGCCCTGTAACGTCGCTATATGCCTCGCTATGGCCGTCGCTATATGCGTCGCTATATAGCGACGCATATAGCGACGCTTATATAGACGTCTGTAGTGACTGGTATAGCGACGTTTTCTTATCGACATTGGTAGCGACGCTTTTAGCGACGCCGGGGGATTAAAAAACCCAATGTATTTCCGTCGCTATAAGCGTCACAAGAGTACACAACCTCTTGTAGTGTCAATATCTACTATCACTCTCTTTATGCGGCACACCATTTTGAAATTAGCCAGAAATAGCTCGGCATCCTCTCCAAGATCTCCAAGAAAGAGAGGATATCTTGACATTTGGCGCTGGGCCTCCATTGAATCAATTTCAAAGTGGCAACACGTTTTTGTTCTTCTTTCTTAAAAAGACTTACACAATAATGTTTTCTAAATTGCATCTATTCTACAACAAAATAAAAATATGCACATCAAATGATCTATGATAATCAACAAGAGGCAAATGACAAGGTTTGGTGACGTGAGAATTTCTTCTACTCTTTGGGCACCAAACATGAACACCATACATTGTTGAAAATGGATTTTTCTACTAATCGCAATGTTTATTCTAATGTATGGAGTGAAATGAAAGGGAAAAACCTCTATTCCTGGGCCATTATCCATGGCCTATGCATGTCCTAATGCTTAAAATAACACAGAAATATAGACATCTAAGCTAATATTGTACCTAATGAGAGGCAAAATAAAAGGATTTACCGAAGCGTTTATCTCGGCCAACCTAAGAAGACCTAAAATCCCACGAATTACACGTTAAAATTGCAACTTAGTACTAACAATTATGTGTATCTTTTGCCTTGCAATGTAAATGAAAGGATCATACAAACTCTCGTGATTCATGCAAGCTACTTGATTACTCTAAAGGCTAAGTATTTACAACAACATACACAAGCCCTCCTTAGTGGAGGCACCAAAATTGAGACAGTCTGGGGCGGGGGTAACAAGGAGACGACCTCTAAACACCCTTCAAGGCTCCCGTGCTACTCAATTGGGATTGGAGAAACCACAAACAAGAGAAACTACAACAAACCCACAACCAACAACAAGTGAAGGGGCACCACCTAGTTAGAGAGCAAGCTAGGACGCCGAAGAGGAGAATCTCTGAGCAATACAAGCAAGAAGGAAGGGTACACTAACACTAATATCAATGCTACAAATACACACACCAAACTCCTAGAGAGAGAGAGAGAGAGAGAGAGAGAGATTTGTGCAAGAATTAAAATTCACTTTAAATGTTTGACACATGTGCATAAACAGCTTGGAGAAGAGTCAAGAGACACAATTAAGTTTGATGATGTTGCGATCTGCACATTATCTTAGGGTTATGGGAACCCTCTCACCCTACAACCCTCTTATAATGTTTTCCCAAGCAACAAAAAACAAACACAAGAGCTCTTGAGTCACATACAAACAAATACTAAATGAATCTCAAAATGAAAATGCATCACCTTAATTCAAACGAGATGAGGTTACAATGGGTAGAATGACTTGAAAGATGAGAAAAGAGGGGTGAACGAGATGGGTGTACCCTTGAGATGGTGAATCCATAAGGAATCTTGGGCTCACCCTTGCTTAATTGTCGAAAGTGATCGATGATCTCCTTCTTCTTCTTTTCACACCGCTGCCATAGTCGAATCACCACAGATAGAATGAAGATTTTGTTGATAAAAAACCCCCATTTTGTAGAGATTAAGTATGGTAAGGTTGCTGATATTTTATACATTCTTGAAAGGTTATAATAAAATTATAAACTGGGAGTAATAGAGAGAATTATGGAGATGGTGGATGTAGGTAGGGCTTCAAAAGAGAGCTATGGGTGAGAGGGGAGGCTAATGGTGAAGAGGGTGAGAGAAAACCATGAAAGTTGCAAGTTTGAGTGAGGAATAGAGAAAAATGTGTGTGTGCGTGTGTGGAATTAGGAAAGGAGGTGAGAGAAAACTATGGGTTACTTTGTGAGAAAAGTGGGCACACTGGATCCACACAAAACACATATCTCACCGGTGGTAGCTCCAAAAATTATCAAAATTTTTGAGGTGATTATTCAGCTTATGCTCCACCTCTTGTCTTTTAGTCATTGCTTCAAGTTTGGAGTGGAGATATATATAAAAAATCCCACCAAAATGCCTATATTTCTTTACAAAAAAGTCTTCAGTGGCCTCCCCTTTGTTGAATTTGCATAAGGCCCCAAAGGTGAGCCCCTCCTTGCGTAAGAGCATGACCTAATAGATTTTTAGAGGTTTGAACATATGCATGGTTGTGGATTATGCACAAATATAATATATGGATATGATGGGAAAAAAAAGATTAGTATATAACTAATTCATGGAATCTAAAATAATTAAGTTGTATATATATATATATATTTATATATATATATATATATATATAGGAAATCAATTGAGGAGGGTACTCATTTGTTTTTATTGATGTATATTTATTTATTTACAAGAGATAAGAAAAATACATTTAGAAAATATGAATTTAGTGAAAGGCAATGACTGATGGTCAAAGGTATTTTTTTGAGGTTTTTTCTTGGAGTGGATTTACACCAAAAATAAGAGAAGCTTGCATGAAATGATTTTTTATAGATTACATGGTAAGAAAGATCATGGTGATGGTGAGTAAATGTACATATCGTACTTAGGTAAATAACACACACCTACATAGAAGCATTTCAATAAATACCAAAATAATTATAAAAAATTCCTATATTTAGGCCCTATATACAATGAAATACTTACACACAAATGAGCCAAATAATATATTTTTATTTATTTATTTGGTTCAACTAGCCCAATTATTAGCTAGCTGTGGGTTTTAAAGAGATATGGGGAAAGTCCCCTAACTCACACACACATATGTACACTGAAAGGGTGAGGATACCCACAGTGTTTGAGTGATTTTGATATGGTGAGGTAGCTCACTATGGCAATTACAGAGAGCCAAAAAACGACTGTCAATGTGTTTCATCCAATCTATGCAAAACATGCTTGTTCCATAGCCAAAAATCCTCCACCAACTCATTTTTCATGGCTCACTTCCCAATGTGAAGTTTAGAAATCTTAGACCGGCTCATTGCTCCTAGCTTGCCCCATGCAAGGAGATAGCATGTAGCCACCGCTAGCTATTAAGAGATTCCGTAGGTAATTTGTTGACAGTTGTTGCTTGTCGCTGGATGGTTGTTGCATCGTCATTGGTAAATTTTGGTTCACTCTACGGTACTCCTCTTGGCAGGGATCCTTGTAGATAGTTGTGGATTCTAACTTTTTTTTGTTTTGAAATGAGTTTATGTGAGTCTGTTCAGGTGTGTGTGTGCATATGTCGATAGTTTTTTTATGATTTCTTTTTCTTGTATGGTGATTGTGTGCTGATAGCCATGAGTGAATATGGGTATATATGTGTGTGGGTGAGTAGGTAGTGTATGTATGGATGCATATGCATGCTTGTGTTGATGACAACATGTGTGTCTACACAATTGTGTGTGTGTGCATGTATGTATGTGAAGGTGTGTATGGTGGAGATAAAGGTAGAGATGAATTGTGTGTGTGTGTGTGTGTGTGTGTGTGTGTGTGTGTGTGTGTGTGTGTGTGTGTGTGTGTGTGTGTGTAGTTGTGTATGTGTATAGTATGATAGGGTGGGAGAGAGAGTTCCAGTCAACAGCAATGTGTGTGTGTGTGTGTGTGTGTGTGTGTGTGTGTGAGAGAGAGAGAGAGAGAGAGAGAGAGAGAGAAGAGAGAGAGACGAAAATATTGAGAGTAGCAAAGTGCATTCAGCTTGTTTCTTTAATCAATTGTGGCATTTTATGTTAGTGATTATCTAAGTTTTTCAAAAATGTTTTGAAAAAGTTCATTGCTCTCAATTTTCATTGCTATGGAATAGTCGGACTTCAGTGAAATCTGCACTCTTCAATCTACTCCATGTTGGACTTTGTCATTTTGGAATAGATTTAATGTTGAGTTCAACTTCAAAAGTTAAAAATCTATGGTCTATAGTTCAATTCCAGTTGAGGTTGTAGCCCATAAGTAATGATTGTCAATATGTGGATGGGATTATGTTTTTGTTTCTATAAGAATAGGCTCTTAAAATAATGAGGAAAAGTGAGACTTAAAAGGTAGGGTTAAAATAGGCAAATAACTATCTCTAAAGTGGCATAGATGAAGTGGGCACCCTTAGACTGCCCACCCATGTTTTTCACTTCTCTATGTATTCACAAACGAAGTCTACACTTTAAATTAAAAAGCTCTTGCAATGGAACTGCAATGTTAAGTGCTAAAAGGAAATGAAGTGCTGGTCAGCCCAGTGGTCACATGGTGTGACGTCTAGTATGGCCATCTCTCTTGAAACCTCCAATGCTCACTCATTCTCCACTACTATCATTCATAGTGTGTTACACTATTGCCATTTAACTGCTATTAATATATTGCACACTCCTTACATTACACACCGCACCTTCTATGCCTTCTACCCTCTAAATCCTGCAATCACAAGGCTTTTCCTGTTTGTACAATATGCATTTTCTTATGGCATAGCACTCTTGCTACACTAGAGTCTACTCCACTATTCCCATTCTCTTTTCCAATTGTTCTTCTTTTGTAGCATTCTTCTCAAAAATTCACTTTCCTACCTTATAAAGGGATTCTTCAACTCCAAAACATTGTGCTTAAGAGGAACAATGCTTTCAAATATGGCAGACCTATTCAACACCACCCCCAACTATATGGAGACACAACCCCTTCTTTGATGACATGATCCTCTCCTAATTACCCTGATGGGGTGAAATCCAAATCATGATCACCCATGTTTAGCTATGCCTAAACATAGAGAAATAAGAAAGAAAGTAAGACCAAGAAAGAGATAAAACAAACTTTTCATTATCTAGTGTTATAAAATGAGATATAAAGACCCCATTTTATAGAGACTTCCAAGAGTGATGGTTCCAACTCTTGGGACTTTTTAGCTTCCAACAACATCCTAGGGTAGCAGAGGATGAGGGAACATAGTATGAGTTTGACCGATTTGAGAAAGCACTTGGAGGAGCATGTCCTAGACATAGAGATTCATTTGAAACTTGTCTCCATTTGTATACATGCTTATTTTTCTCTAGAAATCATGAAAAACAAGCTCTTTGACACTTGCACAATGGTTGAATCTGATGCAATGTGTATGTTGCATAGGAAGGAGACACTCCACTCCTGGTGAGAAAAACAAAAAGATTGTGAGAAGAACTCATCTCTGTGATGGGTTAGTGGTTGTGAAAACGTACTCCCTAATCACCAATGATTAGCGTTAGGCTATGGAGGGTGAAGCCTTAACTTAACCATGGTTTTAGGGTTAAGGTTAGAGAGATGTTGATTAGGGTTAGCTTATGCCAAAAGCAAGAGCATAAAGAGAGAGAGAGAGAGAGAGAGAGAGAGAGAGAGAGAGAGAGAGAGAGAGAGAGAGAGTTTAGACACAATGAGAGGACTCAAAGTGCAATTGTTTGATTAGAAATTAACCTCTATATAGGATTGGTGCTTTACAATCATTGGCTAGATGGGTTTCATCCTCTTGCTATTGGACCATGTCATCATCTATCCTTTCCTAGGTGGCTAGAGGGCTTTCCCATCGTGGTGCCATAAGTTGGGCTTACCCTAACATATTCCCCCTTAAGCCAAACTTGGGGTTTACAACGCTTTCATGTGTCCATGCGTAGATGGGCATCATTTTGGTGAGTCAAATGTAGCACCCAAAATACAAAAGTGTCTTCCCAGAGAATTTTTAATTGGGTGTAAGGCCAAAGTCACAACATCCTCCCTAGAGAATCGTAAATTGGCTATAGGTTCAAAGTGTGCACCTCCCCTAGATATTTGTATGCAACTAGGTGGTAGGTCGAAATACAAATGTGGTGCTTTAAAATTTTTGTTTATTTGCATCCGGTGTCAGAGGGTCAAATGTGTCATTGATGCAATCTTCAAATACGCAAAGCTGTTTGTCGATGTTGTCATCAAATTTTCCTTCGTCTTCATTGTCATCTTCTTCTTTTTTATCTTCATTGGTCCATGGTGTTGAAGGTGCAACCATCTTGGCTAATGTTGTAATGCACACATAAATATCGTTTTGTGCGCTTGTGTGTGTGCTCATGGAAAAGAGCAGTCTTACCATATACATAATGTATAGGCAGTGTCTAAACCCGTGTAAAGTGCTTTTGGACACAAATGTTACATACATATCAAAGTGTGCTTTGTGGGATTTTTAAACATATGTGCGAGTTGTTGCAGGTGTGATTCCCTACCCAAAGCCAGAAAATAAATTGCCAAATGTGAGCTTACAAGTGTTGTGGATCCTGCTTGTGCCCCTGTGTGGGAAATGCCTCTTAACAGAGTATAGCACTTTGCAAGTCGTTTGGAACATGGGTTTTATGGTCAAAGTCTGAGGCTTATGGGTTGTTGACAGCTCGCGCAAGAAATACTGCTAGTGGACCTGAACATGCACTATGAAGCACTTCTAATGATAATTGGCATCCGAGTTCCGGGAAAAAGAGTGTTGCATGGAAAGAGCCCCCTATGGACCTGCCATGGAATTTATCATAGTTTATCGCCCATCAAAAATCTACCCAAAATGCCCAACGAAAATCCAATTCGAGCATTAAATCTCGTACCACTCCCCACTTATGGGGTCAATCCAATAGACCATTACACTTCGTGGACTTGCTTGTCAATACTCCCAAAAAAACAAATTATGTCCTCGTTACTTTACAAAGAATGCACACATACACAAACTTATTTTGGAAATGGATTAGGGGCAGCTAATGAGCTCCAAATATTGAGATTAAGGGCTTAGAATGAAGCTAAAAACACAAAGGTTTTGGACACACAATTGAAGAGAAAAACCTTGATCAATTTTTGCACTTCAAGGCCCTACAAAAACGCATCAAGGAGTACTTTGCACACACATAAATTTCACAAGGTGATGATGCTTGCAATGATAGCAATGGTGCGGCAAAATAGGCCAAAAATGAACACAAAGGATGCACACTAATGGAAAAATTACACACACATTGCTAAATACAAATTCCTCCTCACCTATTCACCAAACGGTAATGGATCATTCTTGTGCCTGAGTGGTGATTGGGGATAGGGATTATTAAGCTAATGCAAATGGAGATGAGTGAAGTGACAGACCTATGAACAAAACCCTCGGGTCTAATACCATTTGATGGGTTAGTGGTTGCCCAAATGTACTCCCTAATAACCAATGATTAGTATTAGGCTATGGAGGGTGAAGCCTTAACTTAACCATGGTGTTAGCGTTAGGGTTAGAGAGATGGTGATTAGGGTTAGCTTATGCCAAAAGCAAGAGCATAAAAAGAGAGAGAGTATAGACACAATGATAGAACTCAAAGAGCAATTGTTTGATTAGAAAGTAGCCTCTATATAGGCTTGGTGCTTTACAATCATTGGCTAGATGGATTTCATCCTCTTGCTATTGGACCACATCATCATCTATCCTTTCCTAGGTGGCTAGAGGGATTTCCCATACTAGTACCACAAGTTGGGCTTACCCTAACAATCTGGTATGTTCTTTAGCATAGTTGTAAGTTATTGCAGCTAACAATATTCTGCCCAATGACTTATATGAGAAAAGATTACAAAACTCTCTCTCAATCCACCAATGTGGTGATGGTGATCCTACTATATCAAAGAAATGTCAAAAGATTTTAGTGTGGACTTAGATGTGAGGACTAGATATATCTAATGCAAATCTAGAATGAAATTTGAAGTTGAGTGTAAATCAAGATGTTCATATTGATTGTTTAATTTCATTTTTAGTCCAATGTGGAGCAAGATATAAATGTGCTATGTGGTGGAAATATCATGTGTGCATTGTCTTCTTTGGTTAATCAAAAGGATGTGTGCAAGGTATCATGTCTATAGATCCTGTATATACGATTGAGTGTCCTCCGTGTTGACACGGCACAAGTACCACCATATGCTCTAGATTATTGAGTCAAATTGCCTTTTGTATGCCAAGTTGTAGATAGTAATGCTTTTTAACTGTTGTTGGGGCTCTAGGAGACATAAGTGGCTAGGGGACAATTCTTTCGAAAGGGGAAATTTTCCCCTTGGTGCCTTCAGTAACAGTGTCCTTTTTTGTGTGCTTTTTTTTGTTAATTTTTCTTGTTGCTGAAGTGTTTCTATTGCCCATTCCTAGTGGTCAACATGAATACACAAAATTGATGGTCAAAAGAGTATCTAATGGAATCTAGACAATGAACTATAGAAAATGAGCAAAAAACTCCTTAAGAACTTGTCAAAAAGAAGAAAAAGATTCCATAGGCTCTATGCATGATGCCAGCCCAAACTAACATGAGATTGCTAGCATGGATGAGAGCAAGACCAGAGAATAGCGAGAGCAAGTATGAAACAATTTCTTAGATGCCTATGTTGTTTTTATGTATGACTTGAATATCTCTTCCTTCATTTTTAGTCCATTTGGTCAAAGCAATCTAACAAATCTAAATGATGATCTAACCTCAGGGGGGTCACTTACAAAAAAGTGCATCTATGGCGAGTTCAACAGGAAGGGTGTTAAAATCCCTTAAAACCATAAATAAAATTACATAAGGGATATTTTTTTTTAACTTCAAAAGAAATTATAGATTTCAAAAGAAAGGGGCTCATTATCTTCCTTGAAAAATTCACAGATAATGGATTTTAAAATAGGGTCTTGAATGCACGTGCTATAGGAGGATTACATATAGTGACCTCCTTGAGTATCTAACAAAAGAAGGTGAGCTAAACATGGAGAAGTTTTCATATTGGACATGAACATCCTTTGCTGATGCTTGATACTATGAGATAGAGGTTGTAGAGCTCATTGGCATTCCACCTCTGCTTTGTTTTACGAGAGTGTGTGTACAACATGTTTGCAAAACACACTTTGAGAAAGTGTAAAAGCTTCCCTCATATTTGCAAGTGGCTGGACACACACTAGGCAACAATTGCAAATCATATAAGGGCACTAAGGCTATCGTCAATGACTTCAACTTTGGTCGACATGTATGCCAAGAGTGGTATTTTTGTCATCCTTTCAAGGATGTTGTTTCTTCAAACTAAAGTTTTCAACAAATTTAGTTTCACTGGCTTCCTCCACATGTAATCTATTGGATCACACTTATAAAGGGAAATGCTTAGGAAGGACTCATCAAAGAGGCTTTGGGGTGTTTTCATCAAGGAATTCAGCAAGAGGGGATAGCAAAAAAACATGTCGTGATTGGCAATGCATTGGTTGCCATCTTGTATGCCAATTTGGTCTAGTTTTGAAAGCACAAGTAGTGCTTCCCAAGATGTGGCCTCTTGAAATTCATGATTGCAAATATATGTCCCATGGGGGGTGGGGCCACGAGGGTATAGTCTCTTTGTAGCACCAGATGTTGAGCAAGGGTTTTTGTTCAAGGAATGCAAAGATTGAGGGTTTATATCCATGTATTAATATTTTTCATATGAGGGTAGGGCTGGTCGCACTTGAAAATTTTGGAAGGAAAGGATGCATAAACCTTCGAATCAACCTGAGCTTCGGCTGCATACAAATAGATAGTCGTTTCGCACATGACAAATGACGTCCTACAAGCACAAGGGAGTTTAGATGAGGATGGATCGACATCAGAATTATAAAATCCACCTCTGGCATACAACACAAATCAGTTCAATGACTCTATATGAAACACAAACATGTGATGATTAAACATATCCAAACAAAACAAGTCTCCATTAAGCATGTAGAGGAGCTCGAACATCTACATACCTCCATCATATGGCCATCACAGGCTTGCATATAGCACAGATCGATTTAATCTACTTTATTATTAGATTGAAAATATAAAACCAAGTGATAGCTACTTTGAATGTGACCTTGACAAACCAGATGAGCAAAAACAGACAATGCAATAACTCAACTTTTGTGTCCTTGACATCAAGGATAAATCGCCCTAATTAGGAAGGACTCCTTTTTTGCTTTATAATATTCGATAAAAATGTCATGCAATGTCACACAAGACATGTATCAAGAAAGGCAGTAATAAAGGACGAAAATTTGGCGCAGCTAATTAGCTCCAAATATTGAGATTGAGGGTTTAGAATGAAGCTAAAAACACAAAGGTTTTGGACACACAATTGAAGAGAAAAACCTTTATCAATTTTTGCACTTCAAGGCCCTACAAAAAGGGATCACGGATTACTTTGCACACACATAAATTGCACAAGGTGATGATGCTTGCAATGAGAGCAATGGTGCGGAAAAATAGGCCAAAAATGAACACAAAGGATGCACACTAATGGAAAAATTACGCACACACAATGCTAAGTGCAAATTCCTCCTCACCTATTCACCAAAGGGTATTGGAGCATTCTTGTGCCTGAGTGGTGATTGGGGATAGGGATTATTAAGCTAATGCAAATGGAGATTAGTCAAGTGACACACCTATGTACAAAACCCTCGGCTCTAATACCACTTGATGGGTTAGTGGTTGCGCAAACGTACTCCCTGATCACCAATGATTAATATTAGGCTATGGAGGGTGAAGCCTTAACTTAGCGATGGTGTTAAAGTTAGGGTTAGAGAGATGGTGATTAGGGTTAGCTTATACCAAAAGCAAGAGCATAAAAAGAGAGAGAGTATAGACACAATGATAGGACTCAAAGAGCAATTGTTTGATTAGAAAGTAGCCTCTATATAAGCTTGGTGGTTTACAATCATTGGCTAGATGGGTTTCATCCTGTTGCTATTGGACCACGCCATCATCTATCCTTTCCTAGGTGGCTAGAGGGATTTCCCATAGTGGTGCCACAAGTTGTGCGTACCCTAACAATCTGGTATGTTCTTTAGCATAGTTGTAAGTTATTGCAGCTAACAATATTCTACCTAGAGATTTCTATGAGAAAAATGATTGCAACACTCTATCCCCGGGGCAGTGACTTATCAAAAGACCCCTTTATCACGTGCGTTCAAGAGGTAATTAATAATACCCCAATATACATACTATACTTACACTGTGAGCCTATTTAAAAAACCCCCACCCCCCTCTGTATGTATACATTTTTATACATTTTGGTCTTTTAATAATCCTCTCCGGTTAACTCACGTGATATCATACACATTCTAAAAAGTGACCGCCCCGGGACTCTATCTCGATCCACCAATGTGGTGATGGTGATCCTACTATATCAAAGAAATCTCAAAAGATTTTAGTGTGGGCTTAGAGTGAGGACTAGATATATCTAATGCGGATCTAGAATGAAATTTGAAGTTGAGTGAAATCAGATGTTCATTTTGAATGTTTAATGTCACTTTTAGTCCAATGTGGAGCAAGATATAAATGTGCTATGTGGTGGGAATATTATGTGTGCATTGTTTTCTTTGGTTGATCATAAGGATGTGTGCAAGGTATCATGTCTATAGATCCTTTGTGCCATATTGGTTTTCCGAGGTGTAAGTTGAATGCTAATTGTTATCAATAGTCTAGTGTGAACCAAGATATGTCAATGATGAACTGAGTGATGATGCATGCTCCTACGATGGGAATACAGTGTGTGCAGTCTCTTGTATGGATGTTCATAAGCTTGTCTACAAGGTTTCAGTGTCTATTGATCCCCTGTGTGTGCATGCTCCTATGATGGGAATACCTTGTGTGCATTGTCTAGTACGGATGGTCTTAAGCATGTCTACAAGGTCTCAATGTCTATTGATCCCTTGTGCTACGGTGATTTTGACAAGTGTAGTCAAGGATGATTACTAGTGTTTTGATGGGGGCATGTCACAAAAGATGATGTGGCAACTACCTTGCCAAACATTGGAGAGAGCCTACAACGCAAAAAGAGATGATGACTTGCTAATGTGGTAGATCATGGATTGTCAATGTGGTAGCTTGACAACATTGTTGTACAAAATGATGGCTTTGCACTGGCCAATGTGGCATGTGTGGATATATGATGTGTCATCTCTGTTTACATGGCACCATTGCCACCATATGCTCTAGATTGTTGAGCCAAGTTGATTTTGTATGCCAAATTATATATAGTAATGCTTTCAGACTGATTTTGGATATCTAGGAGCCATAAGTAAGTGGCTAGGGTGCTAGTTATAAAAACAGACTATGAGTGGGCTCATAGAGTTACCGTATACACAATTGATGTGTCATCTGTGTTGACATGGTATCATTACCACCATATGATTTTGCTTATTGAACGAGTTTCCTTTTGTTTGCCAAGTTATAGATAGTAATGATTTTCAATTTCTTTTCGGATTCTAGGAGCCATAAGGAAGTGGCTAGGGTGCTAGTTGTAAAAACATATTGTGAGTGGACTCATAGAGCGACTGTATATACAATTGAGTGTCCTCCGTGTTGACACGGCACAAGTCCCACCATATGCTCTAGATTATTGAGTCAAATTGTCTTTTGTATGCCAAGTTGTAGATAATAATGCTTTTTAACTGTTGTTGGGGCTCTAAGAGCCATAAGTAAGTGGCTAGGGGACAATTCTTTCGAAAGGGAAAATTTTCCCCTTGGTGCCTTCAGTAACAGCGTCCTTTCTTCTTCTTTTTTTTCTTTTTTTAGTTAATTTTTCTTGTTGCTGAAGTGTTTCTATTGCCCATTCCTAGTGGCCAACGATTTCAACATGAATACACAAAAGTGATGGTCAAAAGAGTATCTAATGGAATCTAGACAATGAACTATAAAAAATGAGCAAAAAACTCCTTAAGAACTTGTCAAAAAGAAGAAAAAGCTTCCATAGGCTCTATGCATGATGCCGGCCCAAACTAGCATGAGATCGCTAGCATGGATGAGAGCAAGACCAGAGAATAGCAAGAGCAAGTATGAAACAATTGCTTAGATGCCTATGTTGTTTTTATGTATGACTTGAATATCTCTTTAGTCCATTGGTCAAAGCAGTCTAACAAATCTAAATGATGATCTAACCTCAGGGGGGTCACTTACAAAAAAGTGCATATAAGGCGAGTTCAACAGGAAGGGTGTTAAAATCCCTTAAACCATAAATATAATTACATAAGGGATATATTTTTTTAAAATTTCAAAAGAAATTATAGATTTCAAAAGAAAGGGGCTCATTATCTTCCTTGAAAAATTCACAGATAATGAATTTTAAAATATGGTCTTGAATGCACGTGCTATAGGAGGATTACATATAGTGACCTCCTTGAGTATGTAACAAAAGAAGGTGGGCTAAACATGGGGAAATTTTCATATTGGACATGAACATCCTTTGCTGATGCTTGATACTATGAGATAGAGGTTGTAGAGCTCATTGGCATTCCACCTCTGCTTTGTTTTACGAGAGTGTGTGTACAACATGTTTGCAAGACACACTTTGAGAAATTGTATGAGCTTCCCTCATATTTGCAAGTGACTGGACACACACTAGGCAACAATTGCAAATCATATAAGGGCACTAAGGCTATTGTCAATGACTTCAACTTTGGTCGACCTGTATGGCAAGAGTGGTATTTTTGTCGTCCTATCAAGGATGTTGTTTCTTCAAACTAAAGTTTTCAACAAATTTAGTTTCACTGGCTTCCTCCACATGTAATCTATTGGATCACACTTATAAAGGGAAATGCTTAGGAAGGACTCATCAAAGAGGCTTTGAGGTGTTTTCATCAAGGAATTCAGCAAGAGGGGATAGCAAAAAAACATGTCGTGATTGGCAATGCATTGGTTGCCATCTTGTATGCCAATTTGGTCTAGTTTTGAAAGCACAAGTAGTGCTTCCCAAGATGTGGCCTCTTGAAATGCATGATTGCAAATATATGTCCCATGGGGGGTGGGGCCACGAGGGTATAGTCTCTTTGTACACCAGATGTTGAGCAAGGGTTTTTGTTCAAGGAATGCAAAGATTGAGGGTTTATATCCATGTATTAATATTTTTCATATGAGGGTAGGGCTGGTCGCACTTGAAAATTTTGGAAGGAAAGGATGCATAAACCTTCGAATCAACCTGAGCTTCGGCTGCATACAAATAGATAGTCGTTTCGCACATGACAAATGACGTCCTACAAGCACAAGGGAGTTTAGATGAGGATGGATCGACATCAGAATTATAAAATCCACCTCTGGCATACAACACAAATCAGTTCAATGACTCTATATGAAACACAAACATGTGATGATTAAACATATCCAAACAAAACAAGTCTCCATTAAGCATATAGAGGAGCTCGAACATCTACATACCTTCATCATACGGCCATCACACGCTTGCATATGGCACAAATCAATTTAACTACTTTATTATTAGATTGAAAATACAAAACCAAGTGATAGCTACTTTAAACGTGACCTTGACAAACCAGATGAGCAAAAACAAACAATGCAATAACTCAACTTTTGTGTCCTTGACATAAAGGACAAATCGCCCTAATTAGGAAGGACTCCTTTTTTGCTTTATAATATTCGATAAAAATGTCATGCAATGTCACACAAGACATGTATCAAGAAAGGCAGTAATAAAGGACGGAAATTTGGCGCAGCTAATTAGCTCCAAATATTGAGATTGAGGGTTTAGAATGAAGCTAAAAACACAAAGGTTTTGGACACACAATTGAAGAGAAAAACCTTTATCAATTTTTGCACTTCAAGGCCCTACAAAAAGGGATCACGGATTACTTTGCACACACATAAATTGCACAAGGTGATGATGCTTGCAATGAGAGCAATGGTGCGGAAAAATAGGCCAAAAATGAACACAAAGGATGCACACTAATGGAAAAATTACGCACACACAATGCTAAGTGCAAATTCCTCCTCACCTATTCACCAAAGGGTATTGGAGCATTCTTGTGCCTGAGTGGTGATTGGGGATAGGGATTATTAAGCTAATGCAAATGGAGATTAGTCAAGTGACACACCTATGTACAAAACCCTCGGCTCTAATACCACTTGATGGGTTAGTGGTTGCGCAAACGTACTCCCTGATCACCAATGATTAATATTAGGCTATGGAGGGTGAAGCCTTAACTTAGCGATGGTGTTAAAGTTAGGGTTAGAGAGATGGTGATTAGGGTTAGCTTATACCAAAAGCAAGAGCATAAAAAGAGAGAGAGTATAGACACAATGATAGGACTCAAAGAGCAATTGTTTGATTAGAAAGTAGCCTCTATATAAGCTTGGTGGTTTACAATCATTGGCTAGATGGGTTTCATCCTGTTGCTATTGGACCACGCCATCATCTATCCTTTCCTAGGTGGCTAGAGGGATTTCCCATAGTGGTGCCACAAGTTGTGCGTACCCTAACAATCTGGTATGTTCTTTAGCATAGTTGTAAGTTATTGCAGCTAACAATATTCTACCTAGAGATTTCTATGAGAAAAATGATTGCAACACTCTATCCCCGGGGCAGTGACTTATCAAAAGACCCCTTTATCACGTGCGTTCAAGAGGTAATTAATAATACCCCAATATACATACTATACTTACACTGTGAGCCTATTTAAAAAACCCCCACCCCCCTCTGTATGTATACATTTTTATACATTTTGGTCTTTTAATAATCCTCTCCGGTTAACTCACGTGATATCATACACATTCTAAAAAGTGACCGCCCCGGGACTCTATCTCGATCCACCAATGTGGTGATGGTGATCCTACTATATCAAAGAAATCTCAAAAGATTTTAGTGTGGGCTTAGAGTGAGGACTAGATATATCTAATGCGGATCTAGAATGAAATTTGAAGTTGAGTGGAAATCAGATGTTCATTTTGAATGTTTAATGTCACTTTTAGTCCAATGTGGAGCAAGATATAAATGTGCTATGTGGTGGGAATATTATGTGTGCATTGTTTTCTTTGGTTGATCATAAGGATGTGTGCAAGGTATCATGTCTATAGATCCTTTGTGCCATATTGGTTTTCCGAGGTGTAAGTTGAATGCTAATTGTTATCAATAGTCTAGTGTGAACCAAGATATGTCAATGGTGAACTGAGTGATGATGCATGCTCCTACGATGGGAATACAGTGTGTGCAGTCTCTTGTATGGATGTTCATAAGCTTGTCTACAAGGTTTCAGTGTCTATTGATCCCCTGTGTGTGCATGCTCCTATGATGGGAATACCTTGTGTGCATTGTCTAGTACGGATGGTCTTAAGCATGTCTACAAGGTCTCAATGTCTATTGATCCCTTGTGCTACGGTGATTTTGACAAGTGTAGTCAAGGATGATTACTAGTGTTTTGATGGGGGCATGTCACAAAAGATGATGTGGCAACTACCTTGCCAAACATTGGAGAGAGCCTACAACGCAAAAAAGAGATGATGACTTGCTAATGTGGTAGATCATGGATTGTCAATGTGGTAGCTTGACAACATTGTTGTACAAAATGATGGCTTTGCACTGGCCAATGTGGCATGTGTGGATATATGATGTGTCATCTCTGTTTACATGGCACCATTGCCACCATATGCTCTAGATTGTTGAGCCAAGTTGATTTTGTATGCCAAATTATATATAGTAATGCTTTCAGACTGATTTTGGATATCTAGGAGCCATAAGTAAGTGGCTAGGGTGCTAGTTATAAAAACAGACTATGAGTGGGCTCATAGAGTTACCGTATACACAATTGATGTGTCATCTGTGTTGACATGGTATCATTACCACCATATGATTTTGCTTATTGAACGAGTTTCCTTTTGTTTGCCAAGTTATAGATAGTAATGATTTTCAATTTCTTTTCGGATTCTAGGAGCCATAAGGAAGTGGCTAGGGTGCTAGTTGTAAAAACATATTGTGAGTGGACTCATAGAGCGACTGTATATACAATTGAGTGTCCTCCGTGTTGACACGGCACAAGTCCCACCATATGCTCTAGATTATTGAGTCAAATTGTCTTTTGTATGCCAAGTTGTAGATAATAATGCTTTTTAACTGTTGTTGGGGCTCTAAGAGCCATAAGTAAGTGGCTAGGGGACAATTCTTTCGAAAGGGAAAATTTTCCCCTTGGTGCCTTCAGTAACAGCGTCCTTTCTTCTTCTTTTTTTTCTTTTTTTAGTTAATTTTTCTTGTTGCTGAAGTGTTTCTATTGCCCATTCCTAGTGGCCAACCGATTTCAACATGAATACACAAAAGTGATGGTCAAAAGAGTATCTAATGGAATCTAGACAATGAACTATAAAAAATGAGCAAAAAACTCCTTAAGAACTTGTCAAAAAGAAGAAAAAGCTTCCATAGGCTCTATGCATGATGCCGGCCCAAACTAGCATGAGATCGCTAGCATGGATGAGAGCAAGACCAGAGAATAGCAAGAGCAAGTATGAAACAATTGCTTAGATGCCTATGTTGTTTTTATGTATGACTTGAATATCTCTTTAGTCCATTGGTCAAAGCAGTCTAACAAATCTAAATGATGATCTAACCTCAGGGGGGTCACTTACAAAAAAGTGCATATAAGGCGAGTTCAACAGGAAGGGTGTTAAAATCCCTTAAACCATAAATATAATTACATAAGGGATATATTTTTTTAAAATTTCAAAAGAAATTATAGATTTCAAAAGAAAGGGGCTCATTATCTTCCTTGAAAAATTCACAGATAATGAATTTTAAAATATGGTCTTGAATGCACGTGCTATAGGAGGATTACATATAGTGACCTCCTTGAGTATGTAACAAAAGAAGGTGGGCTAAACATGGGGAAATTTTCATATTGGACATGAACATCCTTTGCTGATGCTTGATACTATGAGATAGAGGTTGTAGAGCTCATTGGCATTCCACCTCTGCTTTGTTTTACGAGAGTGTGTGTACAACATGTTTGCAAGACACACTTTGAGAAATTGTATGAGCTTCCCTCATATTTGCAAGTGACTGGACACACACTAGGCAACAATTGCAAATCATATAAGGGCACTAAGGCTATTGTCAATGACTTCAACTTTGGTCGACCTGTATGGCAAGAGTGGTATTTTTGTCGTCCTATCAAGGATGTTGTTTCTTCAAACTAAAGTTTTCAACAAATTTAGTTTCACTGGCTTCCTCCACATGTAATCTATTGGATCACACTTATAAAGGGAAATGCTTAGGAAGGACTCATCAAAGAGGCTTTGGGGTGTTTTCATCAAGGAATTCAGCAAGAGGGGATAGCAAAAAAACATGTCGTGATTGGCAATGCATTGGTTGCCATCTTGTATGCCAATTTGGTCTAGTTTTGAAAGCACAAGTAGTGCTTCCCAAGATGTGGCCTCTTGAAATGCATGATTGCAAATATATGTCCCATGGGGGGTGGGGCCACGAGGGTATAGTCTCTTTGTACACCAGATGTTGAGCAAGGGTTTTTGTTCAAGGAATGCAAAGATTGAGGGTTTATATCCATGTATTAATATTTTTCATATGAGGGTAGGGCTGGTCGCACTTGAAAATTTTGGAAGGAAAGGATGCATAAACCTTCGAATCAACCTGAGCTTCGGCTGCATACAAATAGATAGTCGTTTCGCACATGACAAATGACGTCCTACAAGCACAAGGGAGTTTAGATGAGGATGGATCGACATCAGAATTATAAAATCCACCTCTGGCATACAACACAAATCAGTTCAATGACTCTATATGAAACACAAACATGTGATGATTAAACATATCCAAACAAAACAAGTCTCCATTAAGCATATAGAGGAGCTCGAACATCTACATACCTTCATCATACGGCCATCACACGCTTGCATATGGCACAAATCAATTTAACTACTTTATTATTAGATTGAAAATACAAAACCAAGTGATAGCTACTTTAAACGTGACCTTGACAAACCAGATGAGCAAAAACAAACAATGCAATAACTCAACTTTTGTGTCCTTGACATAAAGGACAAATCGCCCTAATTAGGAAGGACTCCTTTTTTGCTTTATAATATTCGATAAAAATGTCATGCAATGTCACACAAGACATGTATCAAGAAAGGCAGTAATAAAGGACGGAAATTTGGCGCAGCTAATTAGCTCCAAATATTGAGATTGAGGGTTTAGAATGAAGCTAAAAACACAAAGGTTTTGGACACACAATTGAAGAGAAAAACCTTTATCAATTTTTGCACTTCAAGGCCCTACAAAAAGGGATCACGGATTACTTTGCACACACATAAATTGCACAAGGTGATGATGCTTGCAATGAGAGCAATGGTGCGGAAAAATAGGCCAAAAATGAACACAAAGGATGCACACTAATGGAAAAATTACGCACACACAATGCTAAGTGCAAATTCCTCCTCACCTATTCACCAAAGGGTATTGGAGCATTCTTGTGCCTGAGTGGTGATTGGGGATAGGGATTATTAAGCTAATGCAAATGGAGATTAGTCAAGTGACACACCTATGTACAAAACCCTCGGCTCTAATACCACTTGATGGGTTAGTGGTTGCGCAAACGTACTCCCTGATCACCAATGATTAATATTAGGCTATGGAGGGTGAAGCCTTAACTTAGCGATGGTGTTAAAGTTAGGGTTAGAGAGATGGTGATTAGGGTTAGCTTATACCAAAAGCAAGAGCATAAAAAGAGAGAGAGTATAGACACAATGATAGGACTCAAAGAGCAATTGTTTGATTAGAAAGTAGCCTCTATATAAGCTTGGTGGTTTACAATCATTGGCTAGATGGGTTTCATCCTGTTGCTATTGGACCACGCCATCATCTATCCTTTCCTAGGTGGCTAGAGGGATTTCCCATAGTGGTGCCACAAGTTGTGCGTACCCTAACAATCTGGTATGTTCTTTAGCATAGTTGTAAGTTATTGCAGCTAACAATATTCTACCTAGAGATTTCTATGAGAAAAATGATTGCAACACTCTATCCCCGGGGCAGTGACTTATCAAAAGACCCCTTTATCACGTGCGTTCAAGAGGTAATTAATAATACCCCAATATACATACTATACTTACACTGTGAGCCTATTTAAAAAACCCCCACCCCCCTCTGTATGTATACATTTTTATACATTTTGGTCTTTTAATAATCCTCTCCGGTTAACTCACGTGATATCATACACATTCTAAAAAGTGACCGCCCCGGGACTCTATCTCGATCCACCAATGTGGTGATGGTGATCCTACTATATCAAAGAAATCTCAAAAGATTTTAGTGTGGGCTTAGAGTGAGGACTAGATATATCTAATGCGGATCTAGAATGAAATTTGAAGTTGAGTGGAAATCAGATGTTCATTTTGAATGTTTAATGTCACTTTTAGTCCAATGTGGAGCAAGATATAAATGTGCTATGTGGTGGGAATATTATGTGTGCATTGTTTTCTTTGGTTGATCATAAGGATGTGTGCAAGGTATCATGTCTATAGATCCTTTGTGCCATATTGGTTTTCCGAGGTGTAAGTTGAATGCTAATTGTTATCAATAGTCTAGTGTGAACCAAGATATGTCAATGGTGAACTGAGTGATGATGCATGCTCCTACGATGGGAATACAGTGTGTGCAGTCTCTTGTATGGATGTTCATAAGCTTGTCTACAAGGTTTCAGTGTCTATTGATCCCCTGTGTGTGCATGCTCCTATGATGGGAATACCTTGTGTGCATTGTCTAGTACGGATGGTCTTAAGCATGTCTACAAGGTCTCAATGTCTATTGATCCCTTGTGCTACGGTGATTTTGACAAGTGTAGTCAAGGATGATTACTAGTGTTTTGATGGGGGCATGTCACAAAAGATGATGTGGCAACTACCTTGCCAAACATTGGAGAGAGCCTACAACGCAAAAAAGAGATGATGACTTGCTAATGTGGTAGATCATGGATTGTCAATGTGGTAGCTTGACAACATTGTTGTACAAAATGATGGCTTTGCACTGGCCAATGTGGCATGTGTGGATATATGATGTGTCATCTCTGTTTACATGGCACCATTGCCACCATATGCTCTAGATTGTTGAGCCAAGTTGATTTTGTATGCCAAATTATATATAGTAATGCTTTCAGACTGATTTTGGATATCTAGGAGCCATAAGTAAGTGGCTAGGGTGCTAGTTATAAAAACAGACTATGAGTGGGCTCATAGAGTTACCGTATACACAATTGATGTGTCATCTGTGTTGACATGGTATCATTACCACCATATGATTTTGCTTATTGAACGAGTTTCCTTTTGTTTGCCAAGTTATAGATAGTAATGATTTTCAATTTCTTTTCGGATTCTAGGAGCCATAAGGAAGTGGCTAGGGTGCTAGTTGTAAAAACATATTGTGAGTGGACTCATAGAGCGACTGTATATACAATTGAGTGTCCTCCGTGTTGACACGGCACAAGTCCCACCATATGCTCTAGATTATTGAGTCAAATTGTCTTTTGTATGCCAAGTTGTAGATAATAATGCTTTTTAACTGTTGTTGGGGCTCTAAGAGCCATAAGTAAGTGGCTAGGGGACAATTCTTTCGAAAGGGAAAATTTTTCCCTTGGTGCCTTCAGTAACAGCGTCCTTTCTTCTTCTTTTTTTTCTTTTTTTAGTTAATTTTTCTTGTTGCTGAAGTGTTTCTATTGCCCATTCCTAGTGGCCAACCGATTTCAACATGAATACACAAAAGTGATGGTCAAAAGAGTATCTAATGGAATCTAGACAATGAACTATAAAAAATGAGCAAAAAACTCCTTAAGAACTTGTCAAAAAGAAGAAAAAGCTTCCATAGGCTCTATGCATGATGCCGGCCCAAACTAGCATGAGATCGCTAGCATGGATGAGAGCAAGACCAGAGAATAGCAAGAGCAAGTATGAAACAATTGCTTAGATGCCTATGTTGTTTTTATGTATGACTTGAATATCTCTTTAGTCCATTGGTCAAAGCAGTCTAACAAATCTAAATGATGATCTAACCTCAGGGGGGTCACTTACAAAAAAGTGCATATAAGGCGAGTTCAACAGGAAGGGTGTTAAAATCCCTTAAACCATAAATATAATTACATAAGGGATATATTTTTTTAAAATTTCAAAAGAAATTATAGATTTCAAAAGAAAGGGGCTCATTATCTTCCTTGAAAAATTCACAGATAATGAATTTTAAAATATGGTCTTGAATGCACGTGCTATAGGAGGATTACATATAGTGACCTCCTTGAGTATGTAACAAAAGAAGGTGGGCTAAACATGGGGAAATTTTCATATTGGACATGAACATCCTTTGCTGATGCTTGATACTATGAGATAGAGGTTGTAGAGCTCATTGGCATTCCACCTCTGCTTTGTTTTACGAGAGTGTGTGTACAACATGTTTGCAAGACACACTTTGAGAAATTGTATGAGCTTCCCTCATATTTGCAAGTGACTGGACACACACTAGGCAACAATTGCAAATCATATAAGGGCACTAAGGCTATTGTCAATGACTTCAACTTTGGTCGACCTGTATGGCAAGAGTGGTATTTTTGTCGTCCTATCAAGGATGTTGTTTCTTCAAACTAAAGTTTTCAACAAATTTAGTTTCACTGGCTTCCTCCACATGTAATCTATTGGATCACACTTATAAAGGGAAATGCTTAGGAAGGACTCATCAAAGAGGCTTTGGGGTGTTTTCATCAAGGAATTCAGCAAGAGGGGATAGCAAAAAAACATGTCGTGATTGGCAATGCATTGGTTGCCATCTTGTATGCCAATTTGGTCTAGTTTTGAAAGCACAAGTAGTGCTTCCCAAGATGTGGCCTCTTGAAATGCATGATTGCAAATATATGTCCCATGGGGGGTGGGGCCATGAGGGTATAGTCTCTTTGTACACCAGATGTTGAGCAAGGGTTTTTGTTCAAGGAATGCAAAGATTGAGGGTTTATATCCATGTATTAATATTTTTCATATGAGGGTAGGGCTGGTCGCACTTGAAAATTTTGGAAGGAAAGGATGCATAAACCTTCGAATCAACCTGAGCTTCGGCTGCATACAAATAGATAGTCGTTTCGCACATGACAAATGACGTCCTACAAGCACAAGGGAGTTTAGATGAGGATGGATCGACATCAGAATTATAAAATCCACCTCTGGCATACAACACAAATCAGTTCAATGACTCTATATGAAACACAAACATGTGATGATTAAACATATTCAAACAAAACAAGTCTCCATTAAGCACACAGATGAGCTCGAACATCTACATACCTTCATCATACGGCCATCACACGCTTGCATATGGCACAAATCAATTTAACTACTTTATTATTAGATTGAAAATACAAAACCAAGTGATAGCTACTTTAAACGTGACCTTGACAAACCAGATGAGCAAAAACAAACAATGCAATAACTCAACTTTTGTGTCCTTGACATAAAGGACAAATCGCCCTAATTAGGAAGTACTCCTTTTTTGCTTTATAATATTCGATAAAAATGTCATGCAATGTCACACAAGACATGTATCAAGAAAGGCAGTAATAAAGGACGGAAATTTGGCGCAGCTAATTAGCTCCAAATATTGAGATTGAGGGTTTAGAATGAAGCTAAAAACACAAAGGTTTTGGACACACAATTGAAGAGAAAAACCTTTATCAATTTTTGCACTTCAAGGCCCTACAAAAAGGGATCACGGATTACTTTGCACACACATAAATTGCACAAGGTGATGATGCTTGCAATGAGAGCAATGGTGCGGAAAAATAGGCCAAAAATGAACACAAAGGATGCACACTAATGGAAAAATTACGCACACACAATGCTAAGTGCAAATTCCTCCTCACCTATTCACCAAAGGGTATTGGAGCATTCTTGTGCCTGAGTGGTGATTGGGGATAGGGATTATTAAGCTAATGCAAATGGAGATTAGTCAAGTGACACACCTATGTACAAAACCCTCGGCTCTAATACCACTTGATGGGTTAGTGGTTGCGCAAACGTACTCCCTGATCACCAATGATTAATATTAGGCTATGGAGGGTGAAGCCTTAACTTAACGATGGTGTTAAAGTTAGGGTTAGAGAGATGGTGATTAGGGTTAGCTTATACCAAAAGCAAGAGCATAAAAAGAGAGAGAGTATAGACACAATGATAGGACTCAAAGAGCAATTGTTTGATT
This sequence comes from Adiantum capillus-veneris, assembly GCF_014529385.1. Taxonomy (NCBI): domain Eukaryota; kingdom Viridiplantae; phylum Streptophyta; class Polypodiopsida; order Polypodiales; family Pteridaceae; genus Adiantum; species Adiantum capillus-veneris. Next base: position 96,955,509 of record NC_140934.1, read on the forward strand.
AGAAAGTAGCCTCTATATAAGCTTGGTGGTTTACAATCATTGGCTAGATGGGTTTCATCCTGTTGCTATTGGACCACGCCATCATCTATCCTTTCCTAGGTGGCTAGAGGGATTTCCCATAGTGGTGCCACAAGTTGTGCGTACCCTAACAATCTGGTATGTTCTTTAGCATAGTTGTAAGTTATTGCAGCTAACAATATTCTACCTAGAGATTTCTATGAGAAAAATGATTGCAACACTCTATCCCCGGGGCAGTGACTTATCAAAAGACCCCTTTATCACGTGCGTTCAAGAGGTAATTAATAATACCCCAATATACATACTATACTTACACTGTGAGCCTATTTAAAAAACCCCCACCCCCCTCTGTATGTATACATTTTTATACATTTTGGTCTTTTAATAATCCTCTCCGGTTAACTCACGTGATATCATACACATTCTAAAAAGTGACCGCCCCGGGACTCTATCTCGATCCACCAATGTGGTGATGGTGATCCTACTATATCAAAGAAATCTCAAAAGATTTTAGTGTGGGCTTAGAGTGAGGACTAGATATATCTAATGCGGATCTAGAATGAAATTTGAAGTTGAGTGTAAATCAGATGTTCATTTTGAATGTTTAATGTCACTTTTAGTCCAATGTGGAGCAAGATATAAATGTGCTATGTGGTGGGAATATTATGTGTGCATTGTTTTCTTTGGTTGATCATAAGGATGTGTGCAAGGTATCATGTCTATAGATCCTTTGTGCCATATTGGTTTTCCGAGGTGTAAGTTGAATGCTAATTGTTATCAATAGTCTAGTGTGAACCAAGATATGTCAATGGTGAACTGAGTGATGATGCATGCTCCTACGATGGGAATACAGTGTGTGCAGTCTCTTGTATGGATGTTCATAAGCTTGTCTACAAGGTTTCAGTGTCTATTGATCCCCTGTGTGTGCATGCTCCTATGATGGGAATACCTTGTGTGCATTGTCTAGTACGGATGGTCTTAAGCATGTCTACAAGGTCTCAATGTCTATTGATCCCTTGTGCTACGGTGATTTTGACAAGTGTAGTCAAGGATGATTACTAGTGTTTTGATGGGGGCATGTCACAAAAGATGATGTGGCAACTACCTTGCCAAACATTGGAGAGAGCCTACAACGCAAAAAAGAGATGATGACTTGCTAATGTGGTAGATCATGGATTGTCAATGTGGTAGCTTGACAACATTGTTGTACAAAATGATGGCTTTGCACTGGCCAATGTGGCATGTGTGGATATATGATGTGTCATCTCTGTTTACATGGCACCATTGCCACCATATGCTCTAGATTGTTGAGCCAAGTTGATTTTGTATGCCAAATTATATATAGTAATGCTTTCAGACTGATTTTGGATATCTAGGAGCCATAAGTAAGTGGCTAGGGTGCTAGTTATAAAAACAGACTATGAGTGGGCTCATAGAGTTACCGTATACACAATTGATGTGTCATCTGTGTTGACATGGTATCATTACCACCATATGATTTTGCTTATTGAACGAGTTTCCTTTTGTTTGCCAAGTTATAGATAGTAATGATTTTCAATTTCTTTTCGGATTCTAGGAGCCATAAGGAAGTGGCTAGGGTGCTAGTTGTAAAAACATATTGTGAGTGGACTCATAGAGCGACTGTATATACAATTGAGTGTCCTCCGTGTTGACACGGCACAAGTCCCACCATATGCTCTAGATTATTGAGTCAAATTGTCTTTTGTATGCCAAGTTGTAGATAATAATGCTTTTTAACTGTTGTTGGGGCTCTAAGAGCCATAAGTAAGTGGCTAGGGGACAATTCTTTCGAAAGGGAAAATTTTTCCCTTGGTGCCTTCAGTAACAGCGTCCTTTCTTCTTCTTTTTTTTCTTTTTTTAGTTAATTTTTCTTGTTGCTGAAGTGTTTCTATTGCCCATTCCTAGTGGCCAACCGATTTCAACATGAATACACAAAAGTGATGGTCAAAAGAGTATCTAATGGAATCTAGACAATGAACTATAAAAAATGAGCAAAAAACTCCTTAAGAACTTGTCAAAAAGAAGAAAAAGCTTCCATAGGCTCTATGCATGATGCCGGCCCAAACTAGCATGAGATCGCTAGCATGGATGAGAGCAAGACCAGAGAATAGCAAGAGCAAGTATGAAACAATTGCTTAGATGCCTATGTTGTTTTTATGTATGACTTGAATATCTCTTTAGTCCATTGGTCAAAGCAGTCTAACAAATCTAAATGATGATCTAACCTCAGGGGGGTCACTTACAAAAAAGTGCATATAAGGCGAGTTCAACAGGAAGGGTGTTAAAATCCCTTAAACCATAAATATAATTACATAAGGGATATATTTTTTTAAAATTTCAAAAGAAATTATAGATTTCAAAAGAAAGGGGCTCATTATCTTCCTTGAAAAATTCACAGATAATGAATTTTAAAATATGGTCTTGAATGCACGTGCTATAGGAGGATTACATATAGTGACCTCCTTGAGTATGTAACAAAAGAAGGTGGGCTAAACATGGGGAAATTTTCATATTGGACATGAACATCCTTTGCTGATGCTTGATACTATGAGATAGAGGTTGTAGAGCTCATTGGCATTCCACCTCTGCTTTGTTTTACGAGAGTGTGTGTACAACATGTTTGCAAGACACACTTTGAGAAATTGTATGAGCTTCCCTCATATTTGCAAGTGACTGGACACACACTAGGCAACAATTGCAAATCATATAAGGGCACTAAGGCTATTGTCAATGACTTCAACTTTGGTCGACCTGTATGGCAAGAGTGGTATTTTTGTCGTCCTATCAAGGATGTTGTTTCTTCAAACTAAAGTTTTCAACAAATTTAGTTTCACTGGCTTCCTCCACATGTAATCTATTGGATCACACTTATAAAGGGAAATGCTTAGGAAGGACTCATCAAAGAGGCTTTGGGGTGTTTTCATCAAGGAATTCAGCAAGAGGGGATAGCAAAAAAACATGTCGTGATTGGCAATGCATTGGTTGCCATCTTGTATGCCAATTTGGTCTAGTTTTGAAAGCACAAGTAGTGCTTCCCAAGATGTGGCCTCTTGAAATGCATGATTGCAAATATATGTCCCATGGGGGGTGGGGCCACGAGGGTATAGTCTCTTTGTACACCAGATGTTGAGCAAGGGTTTTTGTTCAAGGAATGCAAAGATTGAGGGTTTATATCCATGTATTAATATTTTTCATATGAGGGTAGGGCTGGTCGCACTTGAAAATTTTGGAAGGAAAGGATGCATAAACCTTCGAATCAACCTGAGCTTCGGCTGCATACAAATAGATAGTCGTTTCGCACATGACAAATGACGTCCTACAAGCACAAGGGAGTTTAGATGAGGATGGATCGACATCAGAATTATAAAATCCACCTCTGGCATACAACACAAATCAGTTCAATGACTCTATATGAAACACAAACATGTGATGATTAAACATATTCAAACAAAACAAGTCTCCATTAAGCACACAGATGAGCTCGAACATCTACATACCTTCATCATACGGCCATCATACACTTGCATATGGCACAAATCAATTTAACTACTTTATTATTAGATTGAAAATACAAAACCAAGTGATAGCTACTTTAAACGTGACCTTGACAAACCAGATGAGCAAAAACAAACAATGCAATAACTCAACTTTTGTGTCCTTGACATAAAGGACAAATCGCCCTAATTAGGAAGTACTCCTTTTAGAATATTTGATAAAAATGTCATGCAATGTCACACAAGACATGTATCAAGAAAGGCAGTAATAAAGGATGAAGGAAAGAAGGGAAATGAAAAAGTACATTCAAACTTCGCAAATAAGAGGAAAATGGGAGGGAGAGAAAAGATTTTGTGGAGTCTACCACAACATTAAGAACATAATGTGATGCAGACACACACTCCCAGTTTTCCTTGAAGGATGTAAAGTGGTCCTTATTCAAGATCGATCAAATATAGCCCAAAAAGGGTCACTCACCAAAGTGAGAGCAGCAAAGAACAAGAACAAATAGGAGACAACAAACTAAAGAAGTAGCTTGTAAATCCTGAGAAACTTGAGATGTGTGTGCGTGCTAGAAAGCCTTTGTGCTTGCCAAGAGCGAGTACATAAAAGATTTGAAAAGGCCCTTTACCCTCCAAGCTGCTTAAATGTATAAGCTGCTGCCCAAGTTTCATCTCTTTGAATTGCACACGGACATCGGCATGAAACATCAAGCTTGTCCAATGGAACCAGTCAACATAACTATCAATGCCAATAGAGACTCCAAATAGAGATTCACAGTCAACCAAAAAGAAGCTTAGTGTAGCGCATATCAACATAATAGATTGCAGACGAGGTTGGCACTATTGGCATCGACTGAAGAAGAAATTGGGACAAATAAGTGCGTCTATCTAGCCTCTCTTTCATTCATGGGCATGGTCCCTAGAACCTGCCTAGCCCACCTCTGACGCCAATTTGGACATCTTAGAAGCACCGATAAAATAATAGGTAACGAAATAGATGTAAGAAAGCTGACATTTCGATTGCAAGTTACAAAAGGTAGTCACACAAGCCAATATAACCATCCGCTCCCAACAGCCCACACACACATATAGGCATAAAAGTCAGCTTACTGAGATTTTAACAACATAGGATTTTACAGCTTACTTTAGAAATGCAGACTTAGCCGCATTGAAGCTGGGTAACAACAAGATGAACTTAAAAACCCCCACATGATGAGCACAACAGTTAGACCTTCAATCCGATGTGGATGCAAAAGAGATCGGAGTTGGTTTGCCCATGGTGTTGAATATGCGATTATGACTACTTTGTTGAAATCCATGCATGAAGCCGCGCAAACCCTCACCATTGTAAATCACATCAGACACGATCAATCACTCTCTCTCTCTCACACACACACACACATTTTTTTTTTTTGTAATGTCAAATTGAATTACAAATGGGAAACCTCAAGGCGAGGAAAACCCATAGAAAGTATTACAAACGATAACTCAGAAACAGTCGTAGTAGAGCTGGTAATGGTTAACAGGGAGCTCGTCCAAGTCATAGGCAACTTGAAGAGATTGTCTAAGAGATATCTTGAAGAAAGAAACATATTCCACTTGAATCTACTGAAACATGAGAAAATTCCGTGCTCTACACACTGTCCATAGTACCCAGAATCAAACCCAGCCGAAAAAGTATGCATACGACCGAAGCAAAGGTGGAAGCACTCCAAATAAACACACATACACACACACAAACACGTACACGTACGCGCACACGGTTGACACGACGACCAACGGAGAGAAAAGGACACGCAACACCTTGCATTTCCCAAAACAAAAATAGCATTTGCATGCATGTCCTCCACCTAGAAAAAACACCCTTCCAAAGTCCCTATGAGTGGTAACTGGTGACCGTTACCCTTTGGGTACCCTCCACATTTTGGAATCGCCTTTAGATTCTGTTTTGACTGCCTAGAGCGTTAAATAGCAGCCACATAAATATCTAGCAGAGCTGCTCTCCTAAGCTTAAATCTGAACTCCCTATGTAGCACAAGCTCTAGTTTGTGTCCTGCCCATTTCTAATGTATTTCTTAAGCCTTGCTTTGGACTGAAGAGAGGTGCTCTTGAACTGAATAGAGCTCAGAGCCTTACTTGGGCTGAAGGGAACTCAGAACCTTGGGCTGAAAAGAGCTAGGCCAAGGCTCTGATGAGTTGAACCCATGTTGTAATTTAGCACACCGATCTCTTCCTAGCAGTGTAAGTACATCGTGCGCATCGTTCTCTTTTTCCCATCACAATTTCAGCAAGTGGCTGGATAGTTCATTACTTTACGTTGACATTGTGAGAGAGAGAATTTGTTTGTTTTTGCTTACAGTGTCAACATAACTACTGTGATCCCTTCGATTTGAGAGACACTCAATTAGAAACCTCTCGGAGCTCTTTGCTCCATGGCGGCCCCCATATCAGCACCGAGCGCCATGATGGATGCTCTTGCACCTTACACCCGTCTCTCTTTATAGCATGGTGTGTAGAGTTTCTAGTAGCTGTTGTGTTCATGTTCCTTATGTTAGTGTAAAAAATGTAGTGAATGTCGGTCAACGCAATGTGGGCCGATTCGGCCTAACTGAATGTGTTACTTACAACTTGTGTGATCATATGCTTAATCCTGGTAGCCACAAATTCTTTTGTGGAAAGAATCCCTTTCTTTCTTGCAAAGTACTTCTCTCTTGAAGTATTGAATTTGAGTAACAATGGGCAAACAAGAAACTTTCCTAAAGCTATTGTAAGCCAATTGCCGGCTTTCCCAGCTAAGCTCCATTGTAGCTGCTGGTTGGCCATTGGCATCATCTTGTTTTTCTTGTTTCCATGAAGCTACTCATACAAGCTATCATTTTCCATGTACTCGTGGATGAGTAACTTCTCTTTGTCTGTCTAAGAATAACCCCACAAAGAGACGAGGTTAGGGTGCTTGATTGTTCCTATTGTTTTTGTCTCTGCCTAGAAATCCCTTGGCTTATCCTTCTCATCAATCTTATAGATAACCACTACGACAATTTGATCGTCCAAGGTGGCCTTGTGGACTATGCCAAAGCCTTTATTGCCTATCTTGGCCTCTTCACAGAAGCCCTTGGTGGCCTCCTTGAGCTCTCTGGAGAATATCTTGCAGAGCCCTATACCTTTATATAAGGTGACATTGATGCTAAGTGACTTTTCTTTTTCCTAAATAGGATCTGTGGGATATGTTGCTTGAGAACGTATAAGTGATCGATAGCTTGTTCATGGAATAATAGTGCATTAGTTCCTTTATGTGCTTCTATGTTTTCATCATATGGAATGAACACTTCAACCTGTAATGAGGGGTAACGTTGCAACCACAGGAATAACACAACAACTTGTAGCATGGATAACGTGTCGTTCTCTCTACAGTGGGTGGTCCTCAGTGCAATGTGCGTGACAATCTCACTCAAACAGACTGAATCTCCTCAAACAGACTGAATAGAAAGGAAACAATAGACGTCAACAGAGCTCACAAAGACACAACAGCAGACCATAACATATGACTCGACTATCTCAAAGACTGATACAGACTCTGGCGTGGAAGCATACTCAGCTCCAGCCCAGGACTCACAGGTACAATGGGGGTGTCGAGGCTCAGATGTGTCGGGATGGTGAAGATGTGCTCTGTGTATAGACTCACTCTAGACGACTACGTACAAGATAATCCCACTGGCCCAAAACAACTACTCATATGTATAATCATCAAGAGCCACCAACGGCTCATAAAGAACATCATCTAAGTCTATCCCCATTGGGTGGCGGTGGTGACCTGGCCACGATGTCCACTAGACCACTCTATCCCTGTCATGTGTCTCTGCCCAACGAGTCTGTCTAGTGTGAACCGACTAGACCAAAGACCAACTGACCAAAGCCCAACTGTAAAGTAACTGTCCTGTGAAAGTGACACTGTAGCCTGATACAGATTGCCCGCCACAAGACCACTAGTGGCCTGTCCCGAAGAGCGCAACTGAAGAACTGAAATATCGGCGATCTACTGTTGGTGGTCGGATGATGGAGGAGGTGGAGGAGGCTGATAGAAAGGTGGGTAAGGAGATGGAGGCCAAGTGTATTGTTGAGGTATAGGCGCCTGTGTCTTGTCCGGCCACCCAGTTTCCAGAGTCTGGGCGTCCACTGACTTGTATACCTTATACATAGCATAAGTGTATAGGGGGCTTCTCACTCTTTGAGTCTCCCCACCCATATCTGTGTGTTGTGTGTCTCCTTCTCTCTCTCTTACTCTCCGTCTGTGGTGCTCCCCGATCCCCTTCAATTGGTATCAGAGCGTAGGTGCGGAGGGAGCGCGTGTGTGTACAGTCATGACGACAGCGGAGAGCCAGTTTCATTCCCGAAATCGCTTCCGCGCGCACGTGCACTTTCAAGAGTGCAAATAGGGTTTCGACTTCGGCATCGGCAAATTCAGCTTTCCGAGAGCGTTTCCAGTAGGTGTCCTGGCGTTTTACCCCCCTTTCGAAGCCATTCGAGCCATCAGAAACCTCATTCGAGCTACGGTTGAGGAGCTGCATTTTTCAGCCCTCTTTTGGCAGTTTATGCTGCGTTTTTGGATCGAAACGGAGGTTTTTGGCATAGATTTCACACCCGGACTCAGATACATGTGATCCAGGAGTCTATCTTGGGGTTTTGACATGCTCCGGACGTGCTCGTTATATCAAAATTTTAAAATTCTGAACGCTGAATTTTTTGCAGCAGCAGTTGTTTATTGTGTGTCGAGGATTCCACACATGGTTTGCTCTTATATGTGAGAGTGATATTTACTGTAAGTTTCCTCACAGGTGGGAGGATACGATGTATGCCTTATGTGGTTTGATGCTCAGGGAGACTAATGTGATTGCATTTTGAGCTCGGCAATGTATGCCTCGAGTATGTTTTTTGGCAGTCACAGGTAGAGCAGATATTTGTGTACTAGATTTGCAGGTGTTTGCAATGATGTATGCAAAGTGTGGAGATTGGTGCATGCATTTGGAGTGCGGTTTGATGCGCTTTGGTTGCTCATGGTTTTGAGCGTGCAGTCAGTTTGGTTACTGGTTTTGTGGCCGTTTTACTGACGAAACTCTGGCGAAATTTTCCTAGAGTTTTATGCGCATCATTTATGCGATCTAGGTAGAGATTGCGGGTTGCACTCAGCATTTGCGTGCGGTGTTCTCTGCAGGTGGGAGATTTGTGCGTGTGTATGCATCGATACCGCACAGTGTGGGCTTGGTGATTAGCTCACAGTTTGACAGGCGTACAGTTATCTTGGCACACTCACAGGAGTGAGTATTGTGATGTATGCTTGTGTGGCTACGAGTTAGGTAGCCGGATTCGAGCACTAATGGCTTGAGGTTTTTCAGCAGGTTTTACAGGTTTACAAGTTTACAGGCAGGTTTGAGGACTTATTTGGGTGGCGCTGAATTTTCAGCCATTGTTTCCTCTTTGCAGGTGTCCATGTATGGCTCAGTTGTAGGCTGATCTGGGACACGTTTGTGACTTGTTTATGCGGCTGTTTAAGAGCTGAATTTTGGGACTGATTTGCAGCCATATTTTACAGCCATATTTGCAGACTTTTGTTGATGCGATTCGAGCCAGATTAGGGCTGATTTGGTTGACATTTGCTACTCATTGTTGGTTGCTCTTTTGCGAGCATTATGGCTGATTTTTCATTTGACTTCCAGCGTTATGGTCTGACACAGTTTGATGGTACAGATTTTGTTGCTTGGAAGGAGCATATGCTTGTTGCATTGGCGGATTTGGGGCAGGATAAACCCTTGCGTGGTTTATCGGCGAAGCCCAAGTCTATGCGTGATGATGATAGGCAGGATCTTGATGAGTTAGTCATGTCTACGATTCATTTGCATTTGGTTGAGTCTGTTTATTGGCAGGTCTCGAGGGAGACTACAACTCATGCTTTATGGCAGAGTTTACATGCTATGTACGCGACATCCATGCGTACAGGGGAGTCTAGTCCCACTTCAATGTCCATGGGAGAGATTGATCCCACACGCAAGTCTCAACGGCATAGAGACTTGACATGTTGGCATTGTGGACATAGAGGGCACATTAGGCGTCGATGTTTCAGGCGTTTGAGACAACGGAGGCGACAGATGCATGATGCAGACTTGGGCATGACAGATGCTAGTGAGATCAGTACGGTGGTTACTGAGTATGCTTGTGACGGCGATGTCACATTTACATCTAGCTTGTCTTTAGATGATCTTATGTCTACGGATTGCATATCGGATTGCACATTGTCTTCACACTGGTTACTAGATTCATATGCTACTTTCCATGTCACGTCACATCGTGAGTGGTTTAGCACGTTTTCTAGTGGGAGACTTGGTTGTGTGCACATGGCTGATGGTGTTGTGTATGACATTGAGGGTGCAGGAGACGTATGTTTGTCCTTGCCCAGTGGTATGAGATTTACCATGCGTCATGTGTGTTATGTGCCAGATCTGAGACGGGATTTGATCTCAGTCAGACAGTTACGGGATAGTGGATGTCAGGTATCGCTGCTTGAGCGATCTTTTGCGTTGCATTTGGGTTCGCTGGTGATTGCGAGAGGTGCTAGAGTTGGCACATGGTACCCATTGCACGTAGTACTGGTGCGAGATGGTCGAGTCTCAATCTTGTTACAGCCATGCAGAGAGCGAGAGACCCGGACAGTCTCTTTTGCTCATGGGTTGCAAGGTGCTTTGCATGGAGTGCAGAGTAATGAGCTCGTTGTGCACACAGTTGGGGTACGACTTGAGCAGTCACACAGAGAGGTGACAGAGTCAGACATGCATGCTTTGCTAGTGACTGAGCAAAGCAGAGAGTCAGTTGTGCGAGATACTTCTATGCAGGATAGACAGGTAGAACGGTCTTGCTCTAGTGAGTCACGACAAGAGGACGTTGTGCAAGAGTCTATGCATACGGAGCTAGAGCATGAGAGCTCTAGTGAGTCGCAGCAGATTGAGTGGTCATGTTTGCAGTGGATGATTGCAGAGGAGGCTGAGATGTCAGCGATTATGCAGTCATTCCTTTCTATGCTCGACAGTGAGCATGGGGATATAGTTGTGCAGAATATGTCTTCCAGGAGCAGGACAGCCGGATGCACACGATCACAGCCAGCCAGTGGGCATCGGTTGAGAGCGATTTTCTCTCGCCTTTTGTAGTCTTTAGACTAGGTTCCCTTGCTTAAAGGCACAGTCGCCTTTAAGTGGGAGGTTGTTGGGGTATAGGCGCCTGTGCCCTGAGAGTCTGGGCGCCCACTGACTTGTATACCTTATACATAGCATAAGTGTATAGGGGACTGCTCACTCTTTGAGTCTCCCCACCCATGTCTGTGTGTTGTGTGACTCCTTCTCTCTCTCTCACTCTTCGTCTGTGGTGCTTCCCGATCCCCTTCATGTATGGTGAGGGATAGTGGCCATGAGGAGGGTACATTGGGTATGGAGTAGCCACCCCATGAGCAGCAGGCTGCGTCGGGTGAGGGTGAGTAGGTGGAGCTGGTGGAAACCCAGGAAAAGATTGGGCAGGCTGAGAGGGTGGAACAGGTTGTTGGAATCCAGGGAAGCTGTAGAAGTGCTGAGGAAAGGATGGGGACTGGGAGGGGGAGGCCATAGAGGGTCCATGAAATTGTGATAAGACCGATCCTGCTGGCTTAGACTCCATATTGGTAGGATTTACTTTCTTTGCTGTTTGAGAATCTCCTGAATGTGCTTTGGAAATGTCCGTCTGTGTCTGTATCTGTGTTGCCATAGCAGGAACTTGCGGAGAAACCGGGGTTGTAGTTGTAGTTGTAGTTGTAGCTGTAGCTGTAGCTGGAACTGTCTGTGAAATGGCTACAGCTTAGTATTTTGCACATGAGGGACATAGTGTATGTACCACAGGAGAGAGGTCCTAAACTGCTGCGGTCATATCATTTGCCTCTTTTAATTGTTTTTGCTGAGTGTGGACAATATGTTTGAGGTCCACTACCTGTTGAGTTAAGATTCTTATGCGATCTTGAACTGTAGCAATGAAATTGTCCTTATCCATCGCTCGTTGAAGATGAGCTTGCACTTCCCTTGTCATACCGTCATAGCAAGCGCGATGCAGACCGTTGGTACCTTGCAATGAGAGGGCTACATTCATAATCGTCGAAATGGCTCTTCTGTCCGCCTCTAAAAGTCTGTCGGCCTGAGACGCAAAAGTCTCATATATGTCATGCTTTTCAGATGTAGGTGTCCCAGAGCTAGATGCCCCTGCAGTACCCCTAGGTGTCCCTGCACTAAGAGTAGTATGTGATGCTGACGACACAACTGGAGGTTGTGTTTTAGTGACTGCAACACTACTCACAAGAGGTGGTGTGAAAGTTGAGGTGGCCACAGAAGTAGACATACACACTGTTGGTGTTGTAGTATGGACGTTAGAGATTTTGACCTGTGATTTTGAGAAGGGTAGTGTTGCTAGCTGCTCAGACGAATCTTTTTGTACCTTTGCCCTCTTGCGCAAGATGCCTTTCCCTTTGGCCATTTTGGAACGGTCTTGCTCTTTTGGATCATCTTGAAGGGTGAGAACTGCTGTTGCATATGTCTTTTGCTGCATAATCTGCACTACCCAATACATAATAGGGGTTGCATAGCAATTGAACCTTTCCGCTTTCCCTTTACGTTGAGTCCGGAAACGCTTTGCCCTGTCCTGTAGCGCTTTAAACAGTAGATGGTGAAATGGATACGGCAAGCAGTGGTAGAGATAAGAAAAAGCATCGCATATTGCTGGAGAACCCGGAGAAGATGGAACCCCTGTTCTTTCCGGTGTGCGCAGTAAAAAATAATACTGTAACACTGAATACAGCTGCTGATTCCAGCAAAAGTTCTTGACAAGTATTTGCAGTTTCTTCTAGTGAGAGATTCGAGAAGGTTTTGGTTGCGGGCAGAGGTGCCAACATAGTCAATATTCCCATAGCCTGTCCGATATTCTCCATTGTAAGTATAGTACCATTCAGCTTTGGAAAAGTGAGCAAGAGGGAACTGTAGCAGGGCTACAGTGTCACTTCACAGGACAGGCAGTTGGACAGTTAGCTACAATTGGTCTGGTTCACACTGGACGGACCCTTTGGGCTGGGAGTGACACGTGGTAGGGTACCTACGGTGGTCTAGTGGACATCATGGCCAGGTCACCACCACCACTCAATTTGGAGATAGACTTAGCTGGCTGGACATTTATGAGCCGTTGGTGGCTCTTTATGGTTGTACATATGAGTAGTTGTTTGGGGCAGTTCTATGATCTTGTACGTAGTCGTCTAGAGCGAGTCTTACACAGAGCACTGCTTCACCATCCCTGCACATCTGAGCCTCGACACCCCATTTGTACCTGTGAGTCTTGGGCTGGAGCTGAGTGTGCTGCCACGCCAGAGTCTGTACATGGTTCTTTAAGCTAGTCGAGTCCACATGTTCTGGTCCACTGTTGTGTCTCTGTTGTTATCCATTGTTCCTGTGTTTCATTCTGTTTGAGAGAGTTTCCATTTGTTTGAGTGAGATTGTCACACACATTGCACTGAGGGGCACCCACATTGCACTGAGGGGCACCCACATTGTTGAGAGCACGACACATTATCCGCGCTACAGGTGCTCTCATTTTGGCGATCACGGTGGGACCTCAACTGAAGTCTCACTCTGTTGAGTAGCTGGTTTCTTCGCCTCGCCTGTGCAGCCTGTTGGCCTGGTTCAGCTTAATCTAGCTGGTCTAGTCTCTCGCCTTGTTGGTCTGGTCTTCTCTCGCCCTGGTCCACCCAGTGCTCGTCCTGGTCTAGTTCTTCTCGTCCCTGGTCTAGTCCTTCCTCGTCCTGATCCAGGCCAGGTGGTCTAGTCACTCGCCCTGGTCTAGTAGAGTTTAGACCAATGTTCAGCCAAGTGAAGGTTGTCTTGCCCAAGTGAAGGTCTTCTTGCCCAAGTGAAGTTCGGCATAAAGAAATGCCAGGCGACCGTGTTCAACGGGGACCTTGAGGAACTTATTGCCTTCAAACCCCACATCGGACCTGAGGAGATTCAGGTAGCTTCGGAATATAGATACTTGGGCATCTTAATAGACAGCGAAGTCTCGATCGATACTATCCTTAAGGATAGGATTGAGAGCGCACGTAAGTCTTTATATGCCCATAAACATCTTCTATGCTCTAAGAAAATTCCGATGTGGTCAAGGTTGGCCTTTCTCAAGGCGTGCGTCTTCCCAGTGGCGACTTATGGAGCGGAGATTATGGGCTCACATGACATGAGGAAGTTGAACCCATTAGAGACGCTTATAGCAACTGGAATGAGGTGGGTAGTCGGTAAGGCCGCGAAGTCGAGTTCTGTGGCAGCAGCAACTCTTCACCAGGAGTTAGGGCTCCCCCCCGTACCAGCTTACTGTGCAGGACAGAGGGTACGAGCTTTTACCAAGTACGCAGGTCTAAAGACTTGGATTGCAGATTTGGTTAATAATATACCAGAATGGAACCAATTCAAGAAGTGGACCTGGTGTAAAAGGACAAAGTTTTGGGGGCAGAGGTATATCAACGGCGCTTCTGTTGAAACCGCAAGACAGGAGAGCTGGAAGCTCTGGGAACACTCACATCAATGTGTCTCCCTTGATCCTTATATCGAGAGGAAGTATGAGGACACGCGTGGATACCTCTATAGGCAGAGCATTGGGAAGAACCCCGGTGGGATGGAGGAGAAAGTCTTGTTACTAGCAAGAGTGGATGGCTTAAGGCTTAAGGATAAGATTGAACGGGCACAGTCGAGGACTTGCCCGTTATGCGGAATGGAAGAAGGTTCAAGGTCACTTACGCACTTGTTGGTACAGTGCCCTGAACTGGACAATCTCAGAAGCTCAATACGACCCTGTTTGGAACATGCTAGACGGCTGTTAAACAATCCGAGCGGTGAAGATACCGAAGTGTTACTCCTGGGAGGAGAGATTAGCGGAAAGCGATTGCCAGGATGGGTTGTCCCCCGTGGGGCCCATAATGGTCGTCGTGGACCGCAGCTGAGGAGTGCCTATGCGGATAACGTTGCAGCATTCCTCTGCGGGGCCGTACCGCGATACTACAATGCTCTGGCCCGTGAGGGTGTTGAAAGCTCGTAGGGCTTGTAGTTATTGCGTACGGTGCGGTCCCGCCTAACATGGTCCTGGGGCTTTCCGAGCGGGCCTTGGTGACCATGGTTGGCCGGATCGGGATGCCTCCTTTGAGCCGACGCCCACCTTGGGTATGGCAGTCCTACCGGACATCCGCTGGACGGGGGCCTTTTTCTACCAGGCGAAAATCTTGGAGTACCTGGGCAAGATTTAGTACGGTCTGTGAGTTACAAGGGTTTGTCCCTCTCTCTCAGCCTTGGTCCTTAAATGCATCACTGAATTCGTTTGGTGATTTCCCGACGTTACCCTCGGGTGGCGTGACTAACAAGGGAACATGGACTGACTAACATGGCATGAAAAGACTTTTTACTCCCCCGAGGGGGAAACTTGCTTCCATTCCCCATTGACATGCCACGATACGGCATGGAAGCGCTTTTCCCTTTGTCGGCAAGTCCGCAAGGTAATTTGTCTTTGACTCGTTTGCGTGCACGCGAAGCAAAGGCAGTTCCTTGCTGGCTTGCCGGCTCTAGCCCAAAAAAGTAAAAAGTAAAAAAAAGGTCTTCTTGCCCAAAGCTTAGTGGGGTTGGCGGTTACTGCATGACACATACAAGGAGGTCTTTGGAGCGTCAAAGTGCACTACTGAGTCCTCTGAAGTACTACCACAACCCTTGGTGCCCAGTAGAAGCATATTAACCCCATCACCCATACCTACTCATACGGCTACCTCCATTCCTTCGACCGGTTCTACATCCTCCAGGTCACCTTCTCCGGTAAGGCTCTCTCCCATTTTGTTACAGCAAGCTAGGGAGCAACAGACTCAGGAGCAAGAGGCCATGGAGGAGCTCACAAGTGTTCTGGCAAAGGTGAACATTAAGTTCCCTACCTTTAAAGGTCTTTCCGCAGAAGATGCAGACGACCATGCTCAGAGGTTTGTCTCTCTTTGCAGAGGTCGTGGCCTCAACAGAGAAGACGCATACCTGGTGCTCTTCCCGTCCACCTTGGATGGTCTTGCAGATAAATGGTACAGTCAGTTTGCTGAAAACCACTTTACTACTTGGACCATGTTAAGACAGCAGTTCTGTGAAGCTTTCCGACCAGGGGATTATCAAGAGAAGATTCTAGATGAGTTGGCCAACCTGTTGCTCCAGCCCAAGGAGACATTTGTAGAGCTCATGACCAGAACAAAGTCCCTGGTCGCCAAACTGCCTCAGCAACCAGGGGAATTCATGGTGAAGAAGTGGGTAGAGAAGGCTCTGCCTAAGACTTCTCAACAAAAGCTCAGAGAAAGTCTCCGTCCTAAAGCCAGTCTGGAGGACTTTGTTGCTACTGCTACTAGAATAGAGGGAGCAAGAAGGCAGTTCACTGACTCTCCTCAGTTAGATACTGCCCCTGTACTCGTGGACAGTCCATCAGACCCCTTGACTTCTTTAAGAAGGGAACTGGAAGCCCTAAAGTTACAGCGGGCCCTTCACGAAGAGAGATCCTTCTCTCTCGGACAGGAGAAGCCTCCACATCAAGAGGCTTATGATCAACTTAAAAGAGAGTTAGAAGAGCTCAGGTCTCAGCAGGAGACTAAGGCTATGGTATGGTGTAGTTCATGCCGCTCTCCAGGACACCCTCCACAGGACTGTCTTATTGCCACTTCTGCGAAAAATCGGGTCATGAAGATAAGGATTGCTACTATATAAAGGGATTGCACAAAATACAGCAAAGTCTTGGTCCTACTCTCCAACAGGGGTTAGCACCAGCATCCCACATGGTTTCCCACTACAGCCATCCCAACTACATGCCACCTTTGCTCAATACCCCTGCTGTCCAAGGTATGTCAAGTACTTTCCCGACTCAAAGTTTTTATAATACTAATGCCACCTTGGTTAAGCCACTGCAAGTGGAGGAGCCTGTTGGTGTCCTTACTCGGGCACAAAGAGCAGCTCTTGGTCTCAGTCTGCCCACAGGTCCACCTCGCCAGTGCCCACTTCCTCAAGCTGGTCTAGTTGACCCAAAGGACGAGTCCTTCAAAATTGCTCAAAGCAAACCAACTTCCTTGTTATCAGACATTGATGGAGCCTTCTTGGAAGCAGTGGCTGACTTGGAACAGATTAAGGTCCCAAAGGGAGCCCAGTTCGAAGGCGCCAAGCCCACAGCAGAAGCCATCTTGAAAAATACTTTTCAGCAGGTGTCACTATACGACAGGCTAAGGCTCGACGCAACACTTAGAAGTGACACCCTGTCAGTCATTCAGTCTCTGTACCCGGGGGCTGGGCCTAGTGGCGGGCACCTCCCTGTACAACCCTCAGAGTCTTATTTGATTTCCTATCCATCTGCTCCCCTCACCGATTATAAAAGTCCTCGTTTCACTGTATCTGTCCTTGGGCACCAGCTATCCGGCGTCATCGTTGATGGTGGATCTGGAATCAATTTGATGCCCGAATTCACTATGATGGCCTTAGGTCTAAAGCCTACCCGACTTGCTCCTTTCACTGTTACATTGGCCGATCAGAGAACAGTCTACCCAGTGGGCATAGTCGACAAGGTTCCTCTGAAGGTACAAGATTTCACTTTCAACTTGGATTTTGTGGTAGTTAATCTTCCCCAGGTAGAGGGAGGTTATCCCTTGCTGATTGGTAGGCCATGGTTGCGACATACGAAAGCACTGCACGACTGGGGAAACGACGCCATGTGGATACATACTCCTGGCTCTCCTATGCAACAAATTCGTCTCGAAGGAGGTATGGATCGTGTCAGTCAGCATAGCTCTTTGTCAGTAGAGTCCAACCCTGACTTGGAGCAGCCGGTCCCTCCTGATGGGTCCGATGAAGACTTACTGCAGTGGTTAGAAGCTACCTCTTCGATGCCATGCTATGTAGTCTCTCTTCAACCTTTGCCAACAGATTCACCCTCTCCCCCTGATCCTAAACCTGAAGCTACAGCTGAAGCCAGTAATCCCAGCCAGCCAAGTGAGCCAGAACCAAGTGGACCGGTCTCTGGTGCCCATCCTTCAGAGGGTCCCTTAATGGAAACCATCGGCCTGGGTGAGCCTATAACCCACCATAGAAGGGGGAAAAAGTCTCCCTTACAAGAGTTGGCCAACATCCCACCTCCTTCCTTAGCCTCTACCCCATGTGACTCTCCACCCATGCCGGAGCACTTTGAAGTATCTAAGGATTTACCATTTGCAGAGCTTCCATCAGGATGGTTGCAGGAAGAGTATGCTGATTTCAACATTGATCAGACGCCAACTCATAATGTCCAGAAGCTAACAGAGGCGGCAAGGTCTTCTCTCCCTGACGCAGCCTTGCCCACTGCACGGCCTGACCCAGTCAGAGAGGTCAACCTAGGCGGCCCTGACAACCATCAGCCCATCTTGTTAGCCACTTGGTTATGGGATCACCCCGCTCTACTCGACCTGGTAATCTCTTTCGTGCGCTCTTTCAAGGATGTGTTTACCTGGTCTTACCATGATTTGGAAGGAATCCTAGCAGAGCTAGGAGTCCACACAATTCCTCTGGTTGAGGGGGCTAAGCCGGTCAGAGGACGGGCTTACAAACTGAATCCCAAGTATGCAGAAGCAGTCAAAATCGAGTTGGAAAAAATGCAAGAAGAGGTATTATTGTACCAGTAGAGCACTCAGAATGGTTGTCCCCTATGGTTATTGCCCCAAAGAAGCAGTCCAACAAAATTCGAGTTTGCGTCGACTACCGGGCTCTGAATAAGGTCACAATCCCGGATGGATTTCCGACACCTTTCACTGAGAGAGTCCTTGAAGATGTCGCTGGCGCCATGTATTGTATAGTTTTATGGACGGGTTCAGTGGTTACAACCAGTTAGGAATACATCCTGACGACCAAATCAAAACAGCTTTTGTGACTCCCTGGGGTATTTTCATCTACACTAGAATGTCTTTGGGGCTTAAAAATGCACCGCCTTCTTTCAATCGCATAGTATATCTCATCTTTTGTCCTCTGCTCACTGATCAGCTTCGCATATTCATGTACGACTTTTCCACCTTCTCCGGTGCTCAATGTTCGACTCCAGTAGAAAATCTAAAGGAGCATCTTGCTCAACTCTCTGCAGTCTTCCTCAGGTGCAGAGAGGCACGTTTGAAGCTCAATCCGAACAAGTGTCATTTTTTGGTCACAAAGGGCACACTGTTGGGCCATGTGGTGTCTGCTCAAGGTTTGGCACCTGACCCAGAGAAGATAGTGGCCATCTTGAAGTTACCTCCTCCCATAAATCCCAAAGGTGTTCAGAGCTTTGTGGGCCACACCGGCTATCATCGCAGGTTTATACGTATGTATGTACAGGTGGCTCAACCATTGACCCGGCTCACCAGTGCTGCTGTTCCCTTCCAGTGGTCAACACCTGAGGCCGAAGCATTTGCATACCTCAAAAAACGCCTCACTGAAGCGCCTATTCTAGTTGCCCCGGATTGGGCCCTACCTTTTCATGTGCATATAGATGCCAGTCTGCTGGCTATGGGTGTTGTGCTGACTCAGCCTAGCAAAGAGTTCAACTTGGATCGCCCTGTACATTATGCAAGTCACTTGCTCACCAAAGCAGAGCGCAACTATAGCACCACAGAGAGGGAAGGTTTGGCTATAGTGTATGCTCTACAAAAATTTCGTCACTATTTGCTAGGGATCCACTTCACAATTATTACGGATCACCATGCCTTGCGCTATCTGCTTAATAAGCCACAGGTCGCAGGTCGAGTATGGCGATGGCTCCTCCTATTCCAAGAGTTTGATTTTGAAGTGGTACTCCGTCCTGGTAAGCATCATGTAATGGCTGACCACCTCTCTCACATTCACACAGGTGAAGAAGCTACCGGGATTGCGGATGACTTTCCAGATAGCAGTCTTTTTAAAATCGATACAACACCGGAATGGTACGGCGAAGTCCTACATTTTCTCTCTACTGTGCTGTACCCAGAGAAAGCATCTCCACTGCAGAAGAGGAGATTACTGTTGAAGTCCAGGTCTTTCACTCTGATTGGGGGCCAGCTCTACAAATCGGGACCAGATGGTGTTTTGAAGCGTTGTGTCTCGCCTCATGAGGTGGAGCATATTCTGGAGGATGCCCACAATGGTCCCACTGGTGGCCATTACCCTGGTCACATCACCGCCCAAAAGATTCTACAGAGTGGTCTATGGTGGCCCTACGTTTTTAAGGATGCAATAGCATATTCTAAGGTTTGTGATGTGTGCCAGTGCTGTGGGCCGAAGCCAAGTAAGCAATCCAACCGTCCTCTGCAGGTCTCGATGGCGTGGCTACCTTTTGAGAGATGGGGCTTGGACTTTGTGGGTCCAATATATCCCTCGGCTCAACCAGGTAGTCGCAAATATCTGCTAGTGGCTACAGACTATGCAACAAAGTGGGCAGAGGTAGTGGCGACAGTAGATTGCACTGGCAATACAGTAGTCAAATTTTTATATGAAAATATTTTATGCAGATTTGGATGTCTCTTAGAGATCACCATTGATAGGGGCAGTCATTTTGTCAATGACCTGATCTCAACTTTGTTGGCCAATTACAAGATTTTTCATCGCAAGTCGTGCTCTTATTACCCTAGAGCCAATGGGCAAGCCGAGAGCACCAACAAGGTTCTGATCGCACTCCTGAGGAAAGCATGTCATCTCCATCCAGCATCGTGGGCTCAGGCTGTGCACGGCACTCTTTGGGCATACCGCACATCTTTCAAAGCAACAATGAATCAAACGCCTTTTCAACTCGCTTTCGGTTTGGAAGCCATAGCTCCATTTGAGTTCAACTCCGGATCCCCTAGGGTGGGGAGTCTGCGTGCAAGTTGGGACATGGAAGCTGCTTCTATATCCCGTCTTACCTTATTGGATGAAAGCCGCCTTTTAGCTTCTCATGCTCTGCAAGCGGAGCAACTTCGTCGCAAAGCGTTGCATGATCGCCACCTCAGAAAGCCAAAAATAACGCAAGGCACATTGGTGCTACTCTATCAGGCAAAATATTTGAAAAAAGCAAAGAAGCTTGTTCCAGCTTGGCAAGGGCCCTTCGTCAGGATTAAGTGCTATCACTAGCCCTAATCATATACAAAGCTAATAATGATAGCCATCTCACCACCATATGATTATCAACTCCCCAGTCGGTATTTCTCTAGGGCTTACAATCTTCATCTCTTCTCCAAACTTCATCATGGCAATTCTTATCTTGGAAAACTCCCCTTGTTTCACTGATGCATCATGTATTGTTCTGACTCTGTCTCTGCTACATTCTGTTCTTGTAATTTTCGAATTCAAGTCTCATTTAATAGCCATTTTGATTATGGGATAATGTTCGAAGATTAAAGCAGCTCAACTGCATCTCCCTTTTTCGTCTCTAACTTAATTTTATTCTCTATCTCACAGCATTTATATCTAGCTCTTTCTCTCCTCCTTGTTCCTTCCTTTTCTACCGCATTGTTCCCTTGCTCAATAAGTATCTTAGCATCTCTTAACCTTCCCCATGTTCTCTCCTCAGCTGTGTTCCCTGGCTTAAATGAGTACCACATAACCCCTGCGGTAAGACTCGGTCCAGATTCTTAATTCCCCTCACTTTTTCCCTTATCTACACCTCATCCTGCCATTAAATTTCCCCGCCCTTTTTCCACCTATTGAACCCCTAGACTACCCCTCTCCAGCCTCGCCCTCGCCCTTACCTATCCAGCCCTCGCCCCCTTTATTGAACCCTAGCCCTCGCCTCAGCCCTGCAAAATTCGGCCCATCCTCCCTTGCCCTCGCCCCTACCTACCCTCCCCTGCCCCTCGCACCTACCCTCCCTTGCCCCTCGCCCCTACCCTCTCCACACCCCCTCGCCCCTATCCTCTCACACTTCCCTCGCCCCTACCCTCTCCCAACCCCCTCGCCCCTACCTACCCTCTCTCATCCCCTCGCCCCTATGCAACCAAAGCACTCGCCCCTATCCACTCTCATCCCCTCGCCCCTATCCAACCAAAGCACTCGCCCCTACCCTGCTTCTTGCAACCCTCGCTCCTACCCAACCCAACCCCCGCCTTACTTCCCTCGCCCTTACCCTACCCAAATTCCTCGCCTTAACTGCATCAATCGCTTTGTTGAAAGCATCGTCAGCTTTGGGATCGCTTTGAAATCGCTTTGCCTGATCGTCAGCTTTACTTTTTCCATCGCTTGTGAAAGTACAGGCTTCTAGCTTCTTGTTTAATCAAGCTTTTTCAGAGTTCGCCCTGCACACTGCAGATTGACACAACTAGGGAGTTTTCTTTACGATGGCTGGTACAAGCAAACAAGCAAGGAAGAAAAGAGCTCTCTCTCCAGAGAGGCCAACTGAGACATCCCAAAGTTCTGCAGAGGAAGAGGATGTGGATACATCCAGCCATGGCCTCACCGATGTGTCCTCCACTGATCACAGTGATGAAAACTACAAGGAGTCCGACTCAAGCTCTGCTTCCGACTCAGAGTCTTCGAGCAACGAGGAAGAGGATGAAGAAGAAGAAGCTGTAAAGAACCAAAAGAAGAGGAAAGCCATCATGCAGGTATTGAGTCATCAAATTCTTCGGCCTCCTTCCAAGACCCAAACCAAGTTCACATTGAACTTCCATCTGCAGCAGCCTCATCCGTCGCTTCGAGAAGTCTTATCAAAAGACCAGCTACACAAGCTAGGTCTGTCAGCATTAGCAGACACCGAGCTGCCTTCGGATATTCCCATGGATATGGTGCATGCACTCCTCAAGTTTTTTCCCAAAGTCAAAGGACACCCACTGACTGCTACATGAATAGGTAACGCTTTGGGGATGACAACCTTTCCTACAGTAAAACCGGCTACGCGCACCTATTCACAACTTTCGAAAGATGCGACAATCGAGGCATGCAAAGAGCTACTTAGTACGAGTCATGCTGACTATGCAAGGAATAAAAAGCTCTGGGCCATTTTCAAGTATTACTTTTTGGTCATAGATCCTAAAGTCAGCCAGGGCAAGGGCAAGGGCAAGAGCAAGGGCAAGGGCAAGGCCAGATGTGACATGCCTACTATATTCTCGCACTGCGAAGGCCTATACTGCCTCATGCACACCATCATGTGTGGCTTTCATCAAATTTTATTTACCTCTTTACAGTCGCGGGCAAAAAGATTCAGAGCTCAGGTGCAATCTGTGCAATCTAGCTTTCAATGCTTCGCAGCCCCAATGTTGGCCTGGGTCATTAATATACCTGTTAGTCCTATGGATGTGGATGCGACGATGCAGCGTAAAAGCTCTAAGGGAAAAGGGAAAGATATTGAACAAACAATGGATCTATCTGAAAAGCCAAAGAAAAAGAGAGCAAAGGTAGTGAAGGACACAGTAGAATCTTTAGTATCCTTACCAGTTTCAGAAAGCCAACAGCTTCGAGTGAAGCAACCAGTTCGACGTTCCTCGCATACGGTCGCTATTGATTCGATGGTAAGTTCGGGTGGTGCAGATCACACTATGCATGTCACAGCTGTGGCTTCTACAGTGTGTGTTCCTCTCTCTACTGATGCTATTTTTACCCCTACCACCACAGTGACTAGCTCCCACGTCCCAGTGGCAGTTGCTTCTTCTCCTATGCCTAGTCCTGCAGCAACCACTCCTACCATCTCTACTTCGACAAAGAGGCATGCACCTAGTCCACCGCGAGCAGTGCCACTTGTCACACCAATCCCACCTGCTGTACCACTCGCCAACTCTCTTCACCCTGACACTGTTACAGGACCTTCCACAGGGTCGGACTCTTCATCATTTTTTCGGCTATCGGAGGATATATTGCAGGAGTCTAGGCAAGCCATTGCCACCATTGAGCTGGGAGCAGAGCGTTTAGCAGCCACACACCAGCGTCACGCAGCTACTTACGCAGCTATGGAGGGAGCTCTGAAGGTTGCTGAGAGCGCCATCGCTGATAGGGATGCCACTATTTTCGCACTCCAGCAGGCCCTGAAGTTAAAGTCTCAAGTGATTAGTGACCTTCAGAATCAACTACAAGGATTTAGAGAATTGCTGTTACAGGAAAATAGGGCAACGCAGCCTACGATGATGGGTATGGGATATGGGTGGACTGGAGCAGGTACACCAGTGCAGCATGCAGCAACGGGTCCTTCTCAGCAGTTTATGGGACTTTACTCACAGACTCTAGTTCCCCAGACTCCAGTTCCCGTTCAGTACTACAATCAACAACAACAACAACAGCAGTATCCTCCTCCTCAGAGGTTTCAGTCTTCACCATTGCCTCAGATGCAAAATATGACTTGTTGTGATGGAGTTGCTGGAGCACATCGGCATGGCTGTGTTACTCGACGTCCTCAGTACACTACAGGACAGGTGCTACCATCTGCCTAGCAGCAGGTGGCTGGTCATTTCTCAGGAAACACACTTACTGACAGGAGAGCTCGCATACAGCAAGGCCCCACAATCGATTTGATGGCTCCACCTCCAGAGGCTGATACTTCGGATGCAGTAGTGGCCACCACTCTATCTTTTGGATGACAGATTCAGGAACTCACCATTGTACATACTAGTAGTTTTCTTTCACAGTTTGTCTTCCTCTCACAGAGACGGTGAGCGGTCTTGTGGCGGGCAACCTGTAGAGCAGGGCTACAGTGTCACTTCACAGGACAGGCAGTTGGACAGTTAGCTACAGTTGGTCTGGTTCACACTGGATGGACCCTTTGGGCTGGGAGTGACACGTGGCAGGGTACCTACGGTGGTCTAGTGGACATCGTGGCCAGGTCACCACCACCACTCAGTTTGGAGATAGACTTAGCTGGCTGGACATTTATGAGCCGTTGGTGGCTCTTTATGGTTGTACATATGAGTAGTCGTTTGGGGCAGTTCTATGATCTTGTACGTAGTCGTCTAGAGCGAGTCTTACACAGAGCACTGCTTCACCATCCTTGCACATCTGAGCCTCGACACCCCATTTGTACCTGTGAGTCCTGGGCTGGAGCTGAGTGTGCTGCCATGCCAGAGTCTGTACATGGTTCTTTGAGCTAGTCGAGTCCACATGTTCTGGTCCACTGTTGTGTCTCTATTGTTATCCATTGTTCCTGTGTTTCATTCTGTTTGAGAGAGTTTCCATTTGTTTGAGTGAGATTGTCACGCACATCGCATTGAGGGGCACCCACACTGTTGAGAGCACGACACATTATCCGCGCTACAGGAACTTAGCTTGGCAGTAGAGATATTGCAAGACAAATCGGCCTGAGCCAAATTTTGAAACCCAAGTGTATCATTTGTTGCTGAGAGAACACATCCTTGAGTGCCGGATTCGACGCCTGTAAATGATATATCATTAGTAAAGGTACCTTGGAGAGGGCACCAGACGGGCGAGGCACCTGGAGAGTGGTGACCTTGTCAGCAGTGACTGATATAGGTGAATCTTCCTCTAAAGATTCCTCCGAAAGCTGCTCTGAACTAGGAGCATAGTTTGATTTACTGTAAGAGCTATCCCCAGAGGCAGAGGACTCTTCCTCTGATTGGAGATGCTTTTCTCTATTCCGAGTACGAACCATCTTTATAAGCTGTTGCAAGGACTTCCACTGAGAAACTTGGGTAGTAGGGTGACGGAGCTTGGGAGGCACCCTGGCTATGGGAAGAGGTTGGAGTCAGGAGGACGCTTGGCGCTTCTGATATGAAGAAGTTGAGGCCGATTTACTTTTAAATTGAAGCTAAAGCCTGGTAAGTAATCTTTCGCTTTTTAGATGTTTTCCTTTTTTAATGTGCTTTTCTGGTCTTTGCTTTTTTTTTAAATTTTTGATTGCCTTTGGCAGCAGCCAAGAGATGAAGGCGCTGGGAGGGCGAGGGCTGAGGAAGGTGAGGGACTTGAGGGGCTTTAGGCGCGAGGGCGAGGGGTTAGGTGAGGGCGAGGTGGAGGGTCGAGGGCGAGGGGAAGAGGAGGGCTAGGGCGAGGGCGAGGGCGAGGGGAGGGAAAGGGCGAGAGGCGAGGGCGAGGGGTTAGGTGAGGGCGAGGTGGAGGGTCGAGGGTGAGGGGAAGGGGAGGGCTAGGTCCAAGGAGAGGGTGAGGGGGTGAGGCGAGAGGCTTGGGGGCTAGAGGCGAGGGCGAGGGGGAACAAGGGCGAGAGGCGAGGGGCTAGAGGCGAGGGTATAGGGGCGAGGGCGAGGGTATAGGGGATAAGGGGGGCGAGGGCGAGGACGAGGGGAAGGGGAGGGCTAGGGCTAGGGCGAGGGGTGAGGGAATGGGAGAGGGCGAGTGGTGAGGGGAGGGAAAGGCGAGAGGCGAGAGGCTAGGGGCGAGGGGATAGGGGAGGGCTAGGGCTAGGGAGAGGGGAGGGACAAGGGCGAGAGGCGAGGGGATAGGGGATAGGGGAGGGGGAGGGAGAGGGCGAGGGCGAGGGGGAAGGGTAGGGCGAGGGCTAGGGGTAAGGGTTAGAGGGCGAGGGAGAGAGTAAGGGGGTGAGGGGCGAGGAGAGAGGGAAAGCACTAGGGCGAGGATTAGGGCTAGGGAATTGGGTTGAGAGGAGAGACAAGGTCGAGGGTAGCAGAAAATAAAGAGGGAGTTTTAACGCGTAGGAAACTATCCCAGAGACCTTAAAGATTCAGCTACGACCAATCTATGTACTTGATTAATAGAAAGCATGGATGGTTGCGAGGTACTGAGAAAGAATCAGTAGTGGTAGATAAAATGCAAAGTACCTTCATAAATACCCCGGGGACTCAAGGATCCGAAGGCATTTATGCATAGCAAAAGAAAGTATTTATGCATAGCAAAAGAACTGAGTTTCACTTGAGAGGCAAAAGCTGTGAAAAAGGATTGAGTTGAGATCGAGGAGAATAGGTTATGCCCAAGACTAGAATCTTTCCTACACACACAACACAGAAGGGATTTACACAGGGAGACAGACAAAGATTGAAGACAGAGAGTGAAGGGTAGAGTTTATCCAATTCCAGAATCAAACCCATTGAGCTTAACAAAGTCTGCAGAAGGAGAGCTGTCTAAGGAAGGGGTGTATGAGATAAGATGACAAGGAACAGCAAGGATGCCGAAGATAGTGATTCTGAAGTTATTTAAAGGTTCAGAAATTGGCAAGCTCAACATATGATCGTAGACCGGTTAGACCCTTGAGCGGCAGCTTAAGCATGATACCATTTGATCCGAGATCCATTGACTAACGGCAGTGGAACTCCTTCAAGAGTGGCTAATTGTACAGCTCCGTGGGGTAGAATCTCCATCACCTTATATGGTCCTTGCCATGCTGGGACCAACTTCTTTGCTTTCTTCAGAAACTTGGTTTGATAAAGTAGCACCAGTGCTCCTTGCATTATTTGCGGCTTTCTGAGATGGCAATCATGCCAGGCTTTACGACGAAGCTGCTCTGCTTCCAGATCCAGTGAAGCCAAACTTCGGCTTTCATCCAAAAGGAAAAGACGAGAGACAGATGCCGACCCCAAATCTCCATTGGCACGAAGACTGCCCACTCGCGGAGATCCTGAGTTGAATTCGAAAGGTGCTATGGCTTCCAAACCGAAAGCCAATTGAAATGGGGTGTGATTGGTTGTGGCTTTGAAAGAAGTTCGATATGCCCAAAGTGTATCGTGGATAGCTTGAGCCCAAGTCGAGGGATGAAGATGACATGCTTTCCGCAAGAGTGCTATCAGAACCTTATTAGTGCTCTCTGCCTGCCTGTTTGCTCTAGGGTAATAGGAACAAGATTTTCGGTGAAAAATCTTGTAGTTGGCAAGCAAGGTAGAAATTGTCTCATTCACAAAGTGACTACCCCTATCACTGGTGATTTCCTAGGGACATCCAAACCTGCACAAAATATTTTCGTAGAGAAACTTGGCTACCGTAGTGCCAGTGCAGTCCGTTGTTGCTAGTACCTCTGCCACTTTGTTGCGTAGTCTGTAGCCACCAATAGATACTTCCGATTGCCGGGTTGGGCAGCGGGAGTAATTGGACCTACAAAATCTATGCCCCATCTCTCAAAGGGTTGCCATGCCATAGAGACCTGCAGAGGACGGTTTGACTGCTTGCTTGGTTTAGCCACAACGCTGACATACATCGCATACTTTTACATAGGCAATTGCATCGCGAAAAATATAGGGCCACCATAAGCCACACTGGAGAATCTTCTGTGCAGTAATATGACCAGGGTAATGGCCACCAGTGGGACCACTGTGGGCATCCTCCAAAATATACTCGACTTCATGAGGGGAGACACACCGCCTCAGAACACCATCCTGCCCTGATTTGTATAGCTGGCCCCCAATCAGAGTGAAAGGCCTAGACTTCAGCAACAGGCGTCTCTTCTGCAGGGGAGAAGCATTCTTTGGGTAGAGGCCAGTAGAAAGCAGATGTGAAACATCGCTGTACCATTCCGGAGTGGTATCCACCTTAAAGAGACTGCTATCAGGAAAGTCGTCAGCAACCCCTGTTGCTTCTTCACCAATGTGAACGTGAGAAAGGTGGTCGGCAAGGACATGATGTTTGTCGGGCGTGAGTACCACTTCGAAATCGAACTCTTGAAATAAGAGTAGCCATCGCCATACTCTACCTGCAACGTGCGGCTTGTTGAGCAGATATCGCAGGGCATGGTGATTAGTAATAACTGTGAAGTGGACCCCTAATAAGTAGTGCCGAAATTTTTGCAGAGCATACACAATAGCTAAACCTTCCCTTTCTGTGGTGCTATAGTTGCACTCTACCTTGGTGAGTAGGCGACTCGCATAGTGAACAGGGCGATCCAGGTTGTACTCCTTACTAGGTTGAGTCAGCACCGCACCCACAGCCAGTTGATTGCCATCTGTATGCACATGAAAGGTGAGAGATCCGTCGGGAGCTACTAAGATAGGCGCTTCAGTGAGGCGTTTTTTAAGGTATGCAAAAGCTTTAGCCTCTGCCTTTGACCATTGAAAGGGAACAAACAGCACTGGTTAGGCGGGTTAGGGGTTGAGCCACCTGTGCATAGTGCGTATAAACCTGCGATGATAACCTGTGTGGCCTACAAAGCTCTGTACCCCTTTTGGGTTGATGGGAGATGGTAACTTTAAGATTGCCACGATCTTCTCTGGTCAGGCGCTAAACCTTTAGCAGGCACCACATGGCCTACAAGTGTGCCTTCAGTAACCAAAAAATGACATTTGTTAGGATTTAGCTTTAGGCGTGCTTCTCTGCACCTGAGGAAGACAGCAGAGAGCTGAGCGAGGTGTTCCTCTAGATTTTCCAATGGGATTGAATATTGAGCACCTGAGAAGGTCGAAAAATCGTCCATGAAGATGCGAATATGATCCGTAAGCAGAGGACAAAAGATGAGATATACCGCATTGAAAGAAGATGGGGCATTTTTCAACCCAAAAGACATTCGAGTGTAGATAAAAATACCCCAGGGAGTCACAAAGTCCGTTTTCAGCTGATCACCTGGAAGGATGCCCAACTGATTGTATCCACTAAACCCATCAATGAAACTGTACAATACATGCCCTGCTACATCTTCGAGCACACGCTCAGTGAAAGGTGTTGGGAAACCATATGGGATAGTTACCTTATTCAAAGCATGGTAATCTATGCACACACGGATTTTATTGGACTGCTTCTTAGGTGCTATCACCATGGGTGATAACCACTCAGAGTGCTCCACAGGTACAATGATCCCTGCCTCTTGCATATTTTCTAACTCTGACTTGACCCGCCTCAGCATACCTCGGGTTGAGCTTGTAAGCTCGGCCTCTTACAGGCTTAGCCCCTTCAACCAGAGGTATAGTATGGACATCCAATTCTGGTGGGATCCCCTCCAAATCCTTGTAGGACCAAGCAAAAACATCTTTAAAAGAGTGTATGAAAGAGACTACCTGATTGAGTAATGCGGGATGCTCCCATAACCAAGCTGCTAATAGTACGTGCTGAGGGTTGTCAGGATCTCCCAGGTTGACTTCTCTGACCGGGTCCGGGGGTGTAGGTGGAGAGGGTGCTTCTGAAGATGAGAGGTGAGCTGCCTCCTGGAGCTTCAAGATATCATGTGCAGGTGTTTGATCGATTGGAAACTCTGCATACTCTTCTTGTACCCATCCTGGTGGGAGCTCCTCGAAGGGTAAATCTTCAGACCCAGACATGACAGAGTGCTTTTGTAGGGGGTCCAACTTGGGAGATGCTACAGGAAGGGGGAAATCTTTGGCGAGTGCATGCAGAGGAGATTTCTTTCCCCTTCGGTGATGTGTTATAGGTTCCCCAAGACTGAGGGCTTCCATCGGCGGATCATTCAAAGCATGAGAATTTGGGGCTGACACACTTACTTCTTCGATTGTTGTACTGTCCGCTGTAGGACTTTGGACATCTGTGTCCTCCTGAGGAGTTTGAAGAGAGAGTGTTAATGGCGGCACAGGTGAGTTTTGAATAGAGACCATGTAGGATGGCATCGATGTGGTAGCTTCCAACCATTGTAGCAGGTCCTCGTCAGACCCGTGAGGTGGGATGGGCTGCTTAGGGTCGGGGTTGGGACTGTACTGACAATGAGCTGTGATGAGCCACTGGATCCATCACTCCTTCAAGCCGGATTGGTTGCATTTGGGAGCCAGGAGTATGTATCCACATGTCGTCGTTCCCCCAATCATGAAGTGCCTTAGTATGCTGCAACCATGGTCTACCAATTAGCAAAGGGAATCCTCCCTCCACCTGAGGAAGACTGACCACCACAAAATCCAAGCTAAATGTGAAGTCTTGTACCTTCAAAGGCACCTTCTCTACTATGCCCACAGGGTAGACTGTCCTCTGGTCTGCCAATGTAACACTGAATGGAGCAGGGCGAGTAGGCTGCAGACCTAAGGTTGACATGGTAAATTCGGGCATTAGATTGATTCCAGACCCACCATCCACTATGACACCTGAGAATTGATGCCCAAGAATAGATACAGTAAGACGTGGACTTTTATAGTCGGTGAGGGGAGCAGCTGGATATGAAATCATGTAGGACTCCAAAGGCTGCACAGGTAGGTGCCCGCCACTAGGCCCTGTACCAAGGTACAAAGACTGAATTATTGAGAGGGTGTCACTTCTAAGGGTTGCATCTAGCCGGAGCATCTCATAAAGAGACACTTGCTGAAAGGTGTTCTTCAAGATTGCTTCCGCTGTGGGCCTAGCTCCTACAACCTGGGCCTCCTCGGAAACTTTGACCTGTTGCAAGTCAGCTCTTGCTGCCAGGAAGGCTCCATCAATGTCCGAAAGCATAGAGATTGGCCTATTCTTTGCACCACTTACGGGTGCGACATTTTGAACAGGTTGCGGAAGGGTTGGATAGGATGGTCCTGGTGGCAAACTTAAACCCAGGGCTGCTCTTTGTGCTCGAGTGAGCACCCCAACAAGCTCTGCTGCTTGTTGTGGCTGAACTGTATGTGTAGCATGTGCTGGCTGAGGGGTGGTGTTCACTGTGATTAGATTGATTTTCGGGAATGTAAACTCTTGTTGGTTTTGATTCGGGCCTGAAGATGAGGATGCCCTTTGTTTGGGACAATCTTTACTGTAGTGGTCCTTAGACTCCGGACAATGTCTGCAAGGAGGAGACCCTTCAAGTAAAGGACACTTACTTTGGTAATGGCCATATTCACCGCATCTGTAGCATAAGATTGGCTGATTAGACGGATGAAATGGGGGACGAGGTGGTCGTTGCTCTTGTTGTTGCATGGTGTTGGAGGCTGAGGTGTAGAAGCTTTGGGGAACTGAGGGAGTACTAGCATGATAAAAGCTGGGGGGTGCAAAGTTGTTGTGCATACCTTGCTGCATAGGGGGTGTTGTCAACAGAGGAGGCAACGGGTTTTGATGGCCATAGGGTGAGACCATGTTGGATGCAGGTGCGAACCCTTGTTGGAGAGAAGGACCTAGACTTTGTTGTATTTGCCGCAATCCTTTGATATAGTAACAATCCTTTTCTTCGTGCCCAGATTTTTCGCAAAAGTGGCAATAAGCCCGAAGGGGACAGTCCTGTGGAGGATGTCCAGGAGAGCGACAAGAGCTACACCATACCATAGCTTTAGTCTCCTGCTGAGACCAAAGCTCTTCTAGTTCTCTCTTGATTTGATCCAAAGCCTCAAGGTGCGATGGTTTCTCTTGTCTCAGAGAGATTGATTTCTCTTCTTGGAGGGCGCGTTGTAGTTTGAGGGCTTCGAGTTCCCTGCGCAAGGAAGTCAAAGGATCAGCAGGACTACCTTCCGAGAACACAGAGGGAGTATCTATGTGAGGAGAGTTGTTGAACAACTTCCTAGCCCCCTCTATCCTAGTAGCAGCTGCGATGAATTCCTCCAGAGTGGCGTCAGGTCGAAGGCTCTCCCGGAGTTTTTACTGAGAGGTTTTTGGAAGCGTCTTCTCCACCTACTTCTTAACCATGAATTCACCGGGTTGCTTGGGAAGCTTGGCAACCAAAGATTTGGTTTTGGTCATAAGCTTTGCAAAAGTCTCCTCTGGCTGGAGCACCATGTTGGCCAACTCATCCAACACTTTCTCTTGGTAGTCGCCCGGCCTGAAAGCTGCACAGAACTGTTGTCTTAAGTCTGCCCAAGTTGCAAAATGATTCTCTGCAAACTGGCTGTATCATTTGTCTACTAAGCCGTCCAAGGTGGATGGAAAAAGTACCAGATAAGCATCTTCCCTGTTAAGACCACGTCCTCTACAGAGAGATACGAACCTCCGTGCATGGTCGTCCGCATCTTCCGAGGAGAGTCCTTTGAAGGTGGGGAACTTGATGTTTACCTTGGCCAACACACTAGCCAACGCCTCCATGGCCCCTAGTTGAGCCTGTTGCTCAATAGTCTGCTGTAGTAGAATAGGAGAGAGCTTTGCTGGAGAAGGTGATCTGGAAGATGTGGAACCGGATGAAGGAATGGGGGATGTCGTATGTGGAGGTATGGTTGATGAGGTTAATGGACTTCTACTAGATACCACAGGGCGTCTTCGGTTATAGTGCTTCAGAGGGCTCAGTAGTGCGCTTGACGCTCAAGTGACCGCCTTGTATGTGTCATGCAGTGAACAACACAGGTCTAAAACAGAACAAGTGAGGATAGTGACTAGACCACCTGGTCCAGGACCAGTGACTAGACCACCTAGCTGGCAGGACGAGGAGGGCTGGACCAGGGCGAGGACTAGACCAGGACCAAGGACTAGGGACGAGGACTAGGACTGGTTGGACCAAGGCGAGAGAGGACCAGACCAGCAGACTATCTACACAGTGTAAGCAAGTGTGCGGAGCCAGGTAACAACCGATTAGCTTCACGATTTGTATCTCCACAAGAGTGAGACTTCCTTTGAGGTCCCACCGTGATCGCCAAAATGAGAGCAAGCCCAACGCTTCGTTTTGAGATGGCTTCGATCAGCAGGATGATAGTGATTCAGGAGGGTCGGCCTACATTGTGGCCCACCACATAGCTCATCCCCCAGGGGTGGTGCAGTGATAGAGAGCGGTGTCGGGAGCTCATCAGCAGCCTGACACTTTGGTTCATTTGGCGGGCTCGTTGCTTTCGCATCTTCGAGGCTCGCCGTGTTCCTCCGGTAGAAACTGTTCGTGATATCTGGGTGGAGATGATTCATACACTTCGAGGTCAATTTGAGAGACTTCTTCAGGGCAGCTCTGACCGTATGCGGGAGTGCCGCAAGGCCTTCCTTCGACTTTGGCCCCCTGGCCTCTTCTTCACCATGATCCGTCATTGTACTTATCTTTTTTCATCGGGAGAGTCTCCCCTCATGCTGATGTAGCTCCCTCTTGAAGGGGCAGTTTTAGCCCGATGGGCAGTTTTATTAACTAATAGAAGGATCTTTTTCTTGGAAAACAGAGAAAACTCAAGTGACTCAACAGTAGACTCTGAACAGCACGGGACTCGACTAACTCATGTGACCTAGTACAGGCTTTGGCTGGCAGCACACTCAGCTCCAAGCCCAAAACTCACGAGTACAATGGAGTGTCGATGCTCAGATGTGCAGGGAGAGTGCAGATGTGGTGCTAGACTGAACACATGACGCGACTAAAGACTCATGAAAACCACCTAAACAACATACCAAGACTAAGAAAATATGAGCATATATACAAAAAGGGCAGCCCACGGATAACTCAAATATCCTTGACAGTCCAGCTGTGCCTATCTCCAAACTGTGGCAAGGAAGAATGGGCCAGGGTGTCACTAGACCACCACTCCTGCCATGTGTCAAGTCCACCCAGTGTGAAACTACGACCACGAGCTATAACTGTCTTTCCGTGCAAAGTGACACTGTAGCCCAGCTACATCTATTCTACACATGTATCAGATACGTGAGTGGAAAAGTGCATGTACATTCTCTACGTTGCATGACTGCCTCACCCCACAGGAGTGTCATAACAACTGGCTATAGTCAGTATAGTCATTGCATGCAAAGAGAAGAGGTTATGCAATGTTTTTCCTATTCTAATGTACTAATTTGGTCATGGGTATCCTTTGAAAATGCCCAAAGGTTGCCTCACCCCACAGAAGTGTCATAACATCTGGCTATAGTCAGTATAGTCCTTGCATGCAAAGAGAAGAGGTTATGCAAGGTTTTTCCTATTCTAATATAGTAATCTGGTTACGGGCATCCTTTGAAAAGGCCCAAAGGTTGCTGGACATCATCCCCTCAGATTTCCCAGATGAATTAGGTGCAATATGAAATATGGCAAGCTAAGAGTTCATGTGACAAAAAAGCTCTTGAAGCATAGTCACAAGAAAGCTTGTGAAGCGTACCCACAAGAAATTCCTGTTTAGTCCTATCAAGTCTTATCATCACTCACTTGCTCGACTTTGGTCACTTTCGGATGTTGCTCCATTTTGCACCAGCAATAGGACCGACCTGCAGCTTCACGTTACCAGCATTTTCTCCTAGCCAACTTGGAGCATATAAGTAGTGAAGTCCATGTATAAAACTTTGGACGCTACAAATTGGCAGGCTGCTATAATTCATCTGTATTTTCACCTAAGCACATCTAATCGAGATTCAGTACATGAAGAGGCATTTTGAATGACAGATATCAAACTCGAAACACTTTTGCAGGCCACTAAACTTCCCCTATGTGCTCAGTTTAGCCAGTAATTAAGTACATAGCTCATCAGGATGACAAATGAGTAATGTATTGAATATCAAGTTTATTTTTAGTGCTAGGCTTGATTATGCCAGTTTGCCTGCCTTGCGGCTCCCTGAGAGCCAGAGCCATGACTCAAACCAAGAATGCAGACCTTTGCTATGACTGTATGCTTGTGTGTGTGTGCACATCATCTTGATGATGCGATTTTTTCTTTCTATGGGTGTTCCAAAAGGGCATTTGGGGATGGATCATCGACCAATATGGAGAGCTATTAGTCATCTTCTTACACCTTTTCAGCCAATTCCTCGGGTTGAGATTATGTAGGGCTTGCAAGATTGGTCATTTGATCGCCGGGGTTAGTCCTCCTTTTGTTTTTATGCACTTATTACTTCCAATGCATATTGCTTGCTCATGCCCCTGCCCTGGATTTCCCAGCATGGTAATCGATTATGGCATTTGCACATACTCATCTGTTGGTGGAAAAGTATTCTATGAAAGACTTCAAAGTGCAAATTGCCTCTCAAACAGAGGAATTTCGTTTGGTGCTAACTTGCAGGTATGCTCCCTGTTGGGGTCCTTCTAGCAGGGTGGCACATTGCTTCTTCTTTATGTTTTTGTTGGTGCCAATATGCTAAAACTGTACCTCACATGTTATGGCATTGCTCTCATGCTCATGATTTTTTTGAATGGTTACACAAAGGCTGCAATATTGTTTCCCTCATTGCCATTTTGGAAGACTCTTTTGGGCTTTTGGCCAATTGAGTCCACCATTAGTAGTGTGTGACTACTTTCTTGCTTAATTGCTGTTCAGGTTCCTTTGGTTTTTTTATCATGCACGCAGTCATTTCAGCAGGCTTTTCATCATGGCAACAGTTATCCAACTTTACCCTACCCATAGTTTCGTACACAGCTCCTCTAGTTTCTTTGTGCTTGTTTCCATCTGGAAGACATTTCACTTCAGCAGTTTGAGGTCTTCTATTATTGTTTCTAGCCTTCTTGTACGGCTTCACCCGTTTTGGGTGACTATGTCTTGTGCATTAGTGAAAGAAAAAATCGCTAGGACCAATTGTTAAAAAGAATGAATTGCTGCTGCTGTTAACAACATCCAACCAACCAGGTAATCACAAGCTCTAAATGTCATTACATTACTTGCCGGACTATTTGCTGAAGTAATTAATGGAAATCAAGTTTCACCCAAGAAAAAGTGTGTGTGTGTTTAAGGGGGGGGGGGGGGGGGGGGGGGGGGCATGTGTGGGAGCTTATATTGACTCCTTGTGCTAAATGTAGTATTGGGTGCTGATGCTGTTTGTGGGGATGTGTGATGATATTGTTGGCCAAATAGTCTTGTGAATTATCACACTAGATTTATACATGCGTTTTCCTCTACAGGTGAATTTGGTTTTCCTTGGATTCATCCTTTTAAAGGTTTATGAAATTCAGATTATTCTCTCTACAACAATTAGGATTAGCCCTGTCTATGAGAGCTTGGACAGGCCATGGGGCTGATACAAAGCAAAAAAGGTGGCACTCAAGATGGAGTCCCTGCTGTGGTTTCACAATTGGACATGGAGTATCCAGATACTTTGTTGGCCAGCTTTGCCTATGAGTGTGAAAACAGCCTCCGCCCATCTCTCGAATGTCCAATTTCTCAGCCATGGCTTGCTTTGGGTTCTCAGGAGCAGTGGATTGCTTTTGGCCAGCTTCCTTTTCCCAAACGGCAGCTCATCCTTACGTATTTTTCTCAGTATGTCTACAACTCTTCTCAATGCATGTGTGTATGTGTGTGCGTGTGTGTGTGTGTAAAGAGATAGACATAAAGAAAAAATGTAGTACCATCTACTTAAGGACCTACGAGACAGATCCATTACAGGGGTCTGTCGTTTAGACATCAGGAGAAAGTACAACAATCGCTAAAACAATGGGCTGATCCTAAACATACTATGCACGGATCTGTTGATTGCTGCACAGATGCTTCTGAATTGCTACTGCAAGCTAATGTCGCTTTTATCACCTTCTTTGCTTTGCAAGCTCGTTGAGGATAGTTCCCTCCAGCTCATTGCTGCTGAGATCCATGCACTGTACATACTTGAGGTCCCCCGATGCGGGATAAATTGTGTCAAATATTGGGTGGTTAATAAGATGCAGGCATTTTGAGTAGCCATAAGACCCAACTCAGAAGAAATACTGCCCGTGAAGGGGTTATTCATGAGTTCGAACCAGTTTAAGCTTATCAGATTGTGAGATTATAGATAGTGCCTTTGACGATGTTCATATTGATCAATTGGGTCATTGTTGGTTTTGATTTCCTTGCTGCAAATATTAAATTTTTTTATATATTAGACAGGGCCAGTAAT
Organism: Adiantum capillus-veneris; assembly: GCF_014529385.1. Lineage (NCBI taxonomy): Eukaryota > Viridiplantae > Streptophyta > Polypodiopsida > Polypodiales > Pteridaceae > Adiantum > Adiantum capillus-veneris. The sequence goes on from NC_140934.1 coordinate 96,992,536, forward strand.
GCCAGAGAAAGAGCACTGGTCGAAAGTTGAGAGACTGCAGCTCATCAATTGCAACCTGGTACTTGCAGTTGTTGAAAGGCACTGTCCCTGAAAGATTTGTTGTCTGCAAGCAGCAATTTACATAGGGAAGTGCCATAAATAATGCCTAGAGTACTTTTATGAATGAATACTCATATTTGCCTGTAATGGTGATGAACACTCTTAATTACATGAGGGGAAAGCTACTCCGTATTAAGCTCTAATGCTATAAAGCACTTGGTAATGTAAGGAGAATGCGCTGTTGTCTCTTGCAGCAGTTAGAGAAAAAAGAGATGGGAATGAGGGTGAAATGGAGAAAACAGTATACTGCCTATGCTGTGTTATGGGTGTTGAGAACCCTATCTTTTGCTATTAATTGTCTCCAACAGAATATGAAAAATCTCCCTGGTACACAGATGCAATGTTTTTCTTTCACTTCTCTGCAGGGATATTTGCATGGAGAAGATCTCTTCAGAGTGCTTTAACATGTTCAAAACAATGGATATGTTTGCAATGGAGTCATGGCTTCAACAAAAATCACAAAGATATGAGAAGATAAGGATCTCCCACGTGAGTTCTACTTAACCTTTTGACTTATCCTTATTGTCCTTTTATATTCTTTCCAGTTAACTTGTGGCAAAAAATCACGACTTGAATGCAAAATTCAGGCTAGATTCTTTTTAATTTGAGGTATTGGTAGAGAACTTTGTTTATATATACTGATTGCTGTTGGCTTGGGATACCTGTTAAGTAAGTGATTAGGGTGGGTAGATTAAGCTAGCATTCATGGCTTAATGCAAGCTTAATCATGAGCTAAATAAGAATGTGCTAATGAAAATTAGAGAGACTCAATGGCAAGATAATTTGCACATAAACTAAGCTTTGTTGAATTGAGCAAAATGAACCAAGTACAAGGGCCATTATATAGGCCTAGGAGGGGAGGCTAATACTGACATCATGGGTGATGGAAGGGCTCAAATCAGCCCCAACTCCTGGGTAGCAAGTGTGGGAGTGTGTGTGGCATGTGAAGCATCTCCCAAATCTAGCAACGATCCTCTAGCCAAAATACAATCTATATGGTCAAGATGGTTTAGGGGGAGTGCTCCATGGTGTGAGCTAAAGTACAAATCTAGCAAAGGTCCTCTAAGCAAAGTACAATGTATCTGGTTAAGATGGTTTAGGGGTAGTGCTCCATTGTCACATGTGCATTTAACCCTATGTGCAAGTGGACAAGCTATACTCTTACTTCTAGGGTTTAGACAACCGAGGAAGTGTTCACCGCCGGTGTCTACTAGGTGTAGGCATTGGGGAGTGGTTGCATTAAGTCATTAATTATCTGGCCTAGGTAGTGTATAAGCATGTGAAGCAACTCCTATTTAATAATGTCAATATTATTAATAAGTGACCAGCATGAAGAAAGTCGTGGGGTTTTAATCTGGGATTGCCCTACCTCACCCTGCAAGTCCTATAAAGGTGACCCCTTGGGTCACCATTTCAATCATCAGATCTAGTACCCCATGGACAGCAAGCGCCCTAACAACCCTCAGCATTCCTCAAGCATTTACCTCCTAGTATTTTTCCTGAAGCACCTCATCCTAAGATTGTCACCAACCCTAGCGTTTTCAGCCTGCATCAGATTTCAGCCCTCAGCGATTTCAGTTGCAGATCAGCCTGGCGTTTCCCCTAGCGTTAGATCAGCCCCATCACAAGATCCTCACCAACCCTAGCGTTTTCAGCCTGCACCAGATTTCAGCCCTCAGCGATTTCAGTTGCAGATCAGCCTGGCGTTTTCCCTAGCATCAGATCAGCCCTAGAGTCGGTGTTTTCAGATTTCAGCCATAGCCTCTCCGGATCAGCATCAGATTAGCAGATCCAAGTCGAATCCCTTAGCGTTTTCAGATTTCAGCCTTGGCCTCTGCCGTACCGTTGAGTCCAAGCAGTTATCGCATGATCCCATCAGCATCTTAGCACCTAGATCCGTTGTATCAACAACTGTGCAATCTAAAGAAAATACCACTCTAGTAATACAGTGGAGGGCCCTTGGAGGAGGGTTTGGGACCCCATCTGGTGTTAAGACTTGGTGTGAGTGCAAGGCCTCCAAGTGGTGTACCCGCAGAAAGGAGTTGAGCCTGGGCAAAAGATAAAGCCTTCTTAAGCCAGATTGCAACCATTACCAAGGATCTAGTATCACAGTACCCCAAGTACCCAACTACCCCAATACTCAAAAGTGGAATGGATACTCTACGTGCAGGTGATGAGTCTGAAGTTGGAGAATAAGTTCTTACACCAAGAGAGCCATTTCCGGCTGCTCATTCCTCTCCTCAAATGGCGATCCTCCAAAAGAAGTTGGCGAGTCATCACGTAGATCGTGTAAAGATGATGACTCCAACAATCCAGTTCACGGAAAAGTTGACTTTCAGTAAGTATGATGGTAAGATGGATGCATCTATTAGTTAATTTTTGCATGCTCATTCCTTGGAAGGCCAGAATAATAGCACACGATGTTGCACGTTTGTTCATTAAGCATTGGTATCCTCTTTGTGGTTTGCCGAAGTCAATTTTTTCAATTGAGGGCACTATGCACTGGATGGGCTTTTCAAATGCATGGATTAGAGGGGTGTCAGCTCTCTACAGGCGTGCGCATAATCACGTGCTGTTTGCAAGGGAACAAGGGGAACGGTTTATACTCACATGGTCAGCACAAGTGCCCTCTTGCCCTCTTTTCCTTTTCTATGCTGAGGCGATGGAGTAGATTTCTGACTTCACCGGAGATTGGTTTGTGTGGACTCCAGCTACCTATTCGGCGAGATGAGCTTTTGGATGCCGAGTTTGCTGATGACTTGGTCGTGTTTTTGGAGGGCCAAGAGGCCAATTTGCACGAGTGTGAGCAATCTCAAGGTGTTCTGTTGCACGTTGGGAGCATTGGTCAATTGACAGAAGATAGTGGCTTTTCTGGTTGGTAGTGCTCCCATGCCCAATTGAACACCTGGAGCGGACTTTAAGTGGTCTTTCGGACACTAGTTCAATACTTGGGTTTAGGTTGGTCTGGATCTGTCACCAGAGCAGCAAATTGCTCCTCTCCTCCTTTCCATCAGGAGGAAACTGCTCTACTAGAGCTTGGCATAGCTTTAGCTTTCGCTTGCTGGCAAGGTTATAGTGGCCAATCAAGTGCTTTTGGCTACTATGTGGTACATCACGTCTTGCTTGATTTTCTCGAGTTCTCGCATCAACCAATAGGAGAGGTTGATTAGGAATTTTGTGGTCGAGGCGCGACACACGGTCTGCTCGGGCCAAAGTTTCTTGGCAGGCCATCACTCTACCTTGCTCTCAAGGAGGATGGGGACTCATCTACCCAGCACAACAGAGTAGAGCCCTCCTTGGGAAGCTCATTGCTAGAGTCTCCTGCCAGGAAAAGAGCCGTGAAAGGAGCCGTTGCTTCTTTGGATTCGTGCCCAAGTCCCATAGACGGGCGGCCCATGGAGCGCCTCCACCGGTTGGAACTTCACAGAGTTACACAGAGTGGGGTGAGTAGGGGATGGGAGGACCGTTTTACTTTGAGCTTGCTTTGGTCTTGGAAGCAGTTTCGGAGAGGCCTTGAGTAGCGATCTGGTCAGCACACGGCGAGGACACATGGTTGGTAGTTGACCTCATGTCTCTTGGGGTCCTATGGCAGAGGTTCCAACCCGCACTTTTGGGGACTGGTTGCAGTTTACAACAGTTCCCGAGGAGCTTCAAAGTCTTCATAAGCAAGACATGAGGGGGGTGTAGAGCATGTGTCAGGATATTGTAGAGGCAATACCAGCAGAGTGGCACACCCCTCTTGAGCCGGTGGCTCCACGTTGGATAGGGATTTCACTTGACAGGAGGTCTTCATTGCAATTAGGCTTGTACAGACACAGGTTTCTGCATGTTCTTTGAGGTTCAGAGAGAGGGTCGCCTTCACAACGTCTTTGCCGAGGCACCCAAGGTGGCAAATTGTTGCTTCCAATAGCTTTGAGTTGTGAGCATCAATGGGAGGACGTGTGATAGATCTTGACCCATCAGCTCTTGAGACAGGACATTGGCAGTTATGGGCCTGGGAGCGCTGCTCTCTAGTGTGAGTGTAGTGGGACCCAGGGGAGTGGTTCTGGCGGGGGTGATCGGCCGGAGGGCAGTTTGAGAGGCTTCAGGGCAGCTCCGCGCATGTGGGAGCGCGAGGCCTTCCTGTGTCTTCGGTGTCCAGGGCCCGTCCTCACCATGGTGCAGGGGGCACCTAGCTCGTATTACCGTCGGCTACTGTACATCTCTTATCTTCATTGGGAGGTCTCCCCTCATTTTGATGTAGCTAGTGGCAAAATTGGAAAAATTGAAAAGCCAGGGGAAAAAACCTCTCATAAAAAGAGTAAAAAGTGCCCTGGCAAGCTGAAAGGAAAGAGGATGATAGTAGCCTCTGAAAGATGTACTCCCGTGAAAGGGTCACTGTGCAACTACATACCATAAGCCTGAACCACCAAAAAGCCACCAGAAGTGATGTCGAGTAAGGTATATTTGCAAATGTCAGTAGCTCAATGTTGGATAGCAAAGGCAAGCTGACATCACCAAAAGAAATGCAAGAGGAGGCCACAAGATGGCTAGCAAAGCGTTGCACTCGAGCAGTCAAGGAGCTGTTAGCCAGTATAGAGACCAGTCAACTTGCTGAAGGTGGCTCTTGAAAACCAGAGGTGGGGAGGGAACTTCAGGTTGACAGTGAAGGAAGCTCTGGTGATGACCATGTGATATCCTGGTGTAGAATCTTGGTAGAGAGAGCAGAGGAGCAAGCAAGCTTCCGAGCAATAAAAGCAAACAAAAGCAAGCAAAAAACCATAATCTAAACTATTAAAAGAAAGAAAGTAGAACAATGAAGGATGAAAGAAAAGGTTTTGTGGCTATGCCCAGCCATACTTGAGGTAGACGTACCTGTTCATGGCAAAGCACTTCATTGTGTTGCTCACCCGGTAAGCCCGCATGAGGCGGGACCCTCGTTCCTAGGGTTTCCTTGGTCAGAGTCTTGAGTCTTTTGGAGTTCTGCTACTAAATACGTGTCCCAGGTCACTTTCAGTGAGTTTACATATTTATGAGCATTTTAGGCCATTTATGGGATCGTGGGGTTTTCTGGCTGAGGTAGAGCAAACCTATAGTTTGCCTATATAGGCAGTCCCCCCCCCCCCCCCCCCCTTCGTACTTTTAGTGTGTTATTCAGTGCAGAGATCCAACGTTTGGGGCACTCTCTCTCTCTCTCTCTCTCTCTCTCTCTCTCTCTCTCTCTCTCTCTAATTGATAGGGCGATTGAGCTTGGGAGATCGAGGCAACCACGACCGAGACATAGGAGCACACTCCATCGACGGAGACTTCAGCAGAGGATCAGGGACATCCTAGCACGACATCCGGAGTGTCATTGAGAACTTACTCTACACTTCATTTTCACTGTCACTACTCACTTCTCATTTTTATTTTTTGCATTCAGTACCTTTGTACTTTTGTATTCAGACATTGTACTAGTTTCACCACTTTGTATTAGCTGGTCTCATAGGTCATTTTGGCCTTTTGAAGACGTTAATGTATCATATCATATCATATCCCTCTCCGCTTGCTAGCGTTTTGTGTGTCGGCGACCAACCTCTCTCTATCGTTTTCTCTCTCCATAGGGATCTCTCTCCATGTGGTGTTTTTCCCTTGCGGTCTCATCTCCCTTTGCTAGCGCTTCCCCTCCGCACCGTGTGGACACCCTCTTCGGTGTTCCATTATGTGCAGTGTGTTCCCATGCCCGTTCGGTCGGCGGTACGCGCTAGGACCTTGACGGTGAGGAGATTTATCGTGATAGATACGAGATCTATTGGCTGGCCGGTACGAGAGGTGTCTCGCTCGCGGTTGCAGACAAGTTCATCACTCAATTCACCCTTTTCCGCTGCACCTTTGACATGGTATCGGAGCCACATCATGCTCTCGAATCGGATCAGTGATTTGTGTGAGTTTGTGGTGCTGATTTTTCGCAACGAAAAGGGACGGTTTGCTATTTTTTCTTCTTTTTTCACTCTTTTGGGGCTGAGTTTAGCTGTAGTGGGTAGATTTTCGGATTTTAACTTCTACCTTAACCTAGCCTTATCACATGCCTAAATTCTCCAACACCATGGAGAGGAGTGATGATTCTGAAACCAATTCAGCCCGTGGTGACGAAGTACATCATGAGAATGGGATCGGCAGCGGTGAGACCACTATCAAACAAGGAATGGGAATTTTGGTTCTAGTTCTATTCCGGCGTAGGTGATCAACCAATCAAGATACCCACACTCCCTACCTTTCCCTCCGATCGGCAATTAAATGGAGACAACTTTGCCATTTGGAAAGCTACCATGATGGCGGTCTTTGACTCTTACGATCTTGGAGGTTTTGTCTCGAGCAACTTTCAAAAGCCAAAGGACCCGGCAGCAAGAGCTAAGTTATGGGAGCGTGTCAATGCTTGGATCCGGTCTTTCATTATCCTCAATAGTACACCATCAGTTATTAGCCATATACGATTGATGAAAGATGCGAAGTTGATTTGGGATTGGCTTTCTTTCCTCTCTGATCGAGTTTCTCCAATGAAGCGGATAGCCCTCGAGGTGCAGTTGAGGACCTTGGATGCGAAGCACTCTTCCATGCGGGATCACATCAACAAGATGCAGGAGCTTCAGCAAGAGATACTTCATATGGGAAAGCTTATCAGTTCAGAGGACATAGCTATCCAACTTTTGGCCCAATTGCCTCCTCGATACACCAACTTATATCTTCATTGATTACGAGTGGTCGGTTGAATTCTATCTCTTGGGACGAGATTGTTCCAATGGTATTGGACTAGGAGAAGAGGTTCAATAGGGGGAAGAAGTTGGGCTTCGAAGCCTTGACCAGCTCTTCCAACTTCCAACAACAAGAAGCAGAAGGGTAAGAAGAAAAGAAACAACACCAAAGACAAGAAGAGTGATGCCCAACCGGACGCCTTGAAGGCGGAACGGCATTGCAAAGATTGTGGTGAGAAAGGACATTATTGGAGGAAGTGTCCAAAGCGAGTTGGAGATGCTTCGACTTCTTCTGCGGCAGTGGTGCAGTCACCGGCCTTTGTTCATTTGGAGATTCTCCCCTTGACGGACTCTCCAAGGACATCAGAGGCTACGATGACTCTTGCAGGTCGAGATGATCGTGATTGGATTCTTGACAGTGGTGCCTCACTGCACATGACACCTTCGAGGGATCTTTTGTCCAGCATGCGACGACACTGTGGTATCATCTTCATTGGCGAAAAATCTGAAATTCCTATTCACAATGAGGGTTCCATGGCTCATTCCCGACGGCAGAGGGGGTATGCATACCTCCAAGGTACTTTATGCTCCAAAGCTGGGATTTCATCTCATGTTCGTGCACAAAGTGTGCAAGCTTGGCATGGAGGTGATCTTTACAAAGGATTTGGTATCTATTCGGGATCGGCAATCCGGCAAAGAGATTAGAGGGGGCTCGGTGGAGAACAGACTCTACAGGTTCCATGCTCTTTCTTCAGCGACACGGATACCCACATGTGATCTTTGGAATTACAGATTCGATCATATGAACAATGATGCTCTTCGGCTTACTTTCCGTGAGCAGATGCTTACAGCCTTACAGTCTTACCAGATGTTGGGAGTAAGCATGCAAAATGCATTACTTGCATTCGTGGGAAGCAACATCGGGAATCTATCTAGAGGCTTGTTACACGCCGAACCATTGCCGTTTTGGAGTTGGTTCACACAGACCTTTGTGGACCTATGCAGACCCCCTCCCTTGACAAGGCTCATTATTTCATGTTATTGGTGGATGATTTCAGCCGCTTTACTTGGGTATACTTTCTACAGCACCAACACGAGGCATTTGGCCTCTTCAAGAATTGACGTTCTCTTGTGGAGAAGGAAAGCAATCAAGTGTTGAAGACTATTCGATCGGACACAGGTGGGGAGTTTACTTCCAATGCTTTTATTCAGTTTTGTAAGGACCATGGTATCAAGCGAGAGCTTGCGAATACCAGATCACCTTCAGAGAATGGAGTTGTGGAGCGGAAGAATAGGGCAGTGGTAGAAATGGCACGGATTATGCTTGAGCATCGAGACTTGCCGAAGTATTTATGGGCAGAGCCAGTTGCGACGGCTGTCCATACCATAAACCGATCTCCAATCTCTTCAGTTCCTAAGAAGACACCATTTGAAGCCTATTTTGGTAAAAAGCCCGATGTCTCCTACTTTCGTATTTTTGGGAGCAATGCCTACGTCCATGTACCGAAGAAGCAAGTTTGACCCCAAGACCCGGAGAGTGATTTTTGTCAGCTACAACTCTCTTTCCAAGGGATATCGACTCTATGATCTAGACGAAAGTAAAGTTGTACTTAGCTGTGATGTCTTCGACGAGATTTTATCTTCAGAGGGGGCTTCCGTTCCCAAGTCTTCCATGATGACCCTCGATTTGCCGATACTTGGAGACCCAAATTTTGATTTGCCTCTTGATGAGCCCTCTTCTCCTACCCTTGTCCCACAGGCTATCACTAAATGATGACATGGCCATGCTACCCGGACACACACACACACACACACACACACACACACACACACACACGCGCGCGCGCGCACGTGGAAGATTGATGACATGGCAGACATATGATGACGTGGCAAAACAATACGGGTTGGTCCGCAAATTGCGGCGACAGACTGATGACGTGGCAGCTCCGTAAATTGGGCTAACATCATGTACGGAATTCCGATTTTTGCGCAAGTTGCTTTTTCTGGCAGCTTTTGGAGCCAGTTGCTTTTGGAACGAATTGCTTTTGAGTTTAACTGCTATTGGGGCTATGCTTTCGGCATCCCTTGTAAGAATAAATAAGCCCTAAGGGCCTCACTCTTCAGAGCATCAGGATTCAAAGTCTGAGAGCAGAGGACGCCTCGGGTGTTGTACTTTGCTCAATTGTTAATATAAAAAGAAATACCAAAAGGGGCGCTAGTCTTTGGGTCAATACTTCTGGGCACGGAACTACGCCTAGCCGTGTCGACTCAAATTGTGAAAGTGTGATAAAGTTGTGAAATATTTTAAGGGATTCTCTCATGTGTCGTGTCCGATTCTTGACTTGGGACGCCCAAGCCTGTGACAGTGGTATCAGAGCTTCAGGCATGTGCTTTTTTCTCAAAGCGTACCGGCCCTATCAAAAAGCAGACAGGGCACTAGGGCACAATTTTGAAAATTGTTATTGAAGAATCTTCGTGTCCCAACCTCGGACTTATTAGCCACTCCGACCCTTACTTCATCGCGCATTTGTCATGCTCCCTTCTTCATCGCTCTGTCCCACAAGGCATAAGCCAAAAAGAATCCGAGATTACACATGGGTTCTCGTAGAGAATCTGACAAAGCTAACACTTGTCAACGGAAAGGCACAGAAAAGTTGAATTCCGGTGGAGGAACTGAAGAAAAGAACGAAGATTTGGGCAAATTTTTTCGACGAAGAAAGTTTGCCATAGCAAAATACAAGCGTCAATTGCAGGTTGACACATGTGTGAAAAGATTGATCAAGCACTCCAGAGACCCGAGATTTGCGAAACACCTGAACGATTACACGATTGATGAGATTCACTCGAGATAGCGTGAGGCCATTGAGTCTCCTCTCAGGACGGGGTTGAAAGCTGACAGGACAGGTGAGTGCAGAAAAGCGGAAGCTTTACTCACAGGAAGAGTTGGAACAAAGCTGTTGACCAAAAGATGAACCAGATATTGGAAAGGACACTGGAAGAGATATTGATGTGTTGACAATGTGGGTGTTTGTGAATAGATAACTGAAAATAGGAGCTAGGAACTCGCATCCATATGGATTGGGAAGCATGGAGCTGGACATCAACTCCTTTGCAACGAGGTGAGCCATCTCCTTGAAACTTTGTCTGTTTTGTAGGTGAAATCGAGGATGAGATGGTGAGGAGCGAGGGCAGCTCAGGAATGAATCCGTTGACTCAAGATAAGAATGATGAATTTTGAATGAATGGATGATGACGCATGCTGAGAGATTCTAGTGCATCAAGATTTCCCATATGAATGAGATGATTGGATACTGTGGTGAGCGCATCAAGAGTTCTTGCAGGATGAGATGGCTACACAGGGAGTTAGGTGCATCAAGACTTCTGGACGGATGAGGTGACTAGATGATTGAAACTCTATGTTCAACATGAACTAAGTGTGTGAATGAAGAACTTTGAAATATGAATTTTCGATGCTGATTTATGTATGAGATTAATGTTCTCTGGAAGAACTTGCTGGTTGTGTGTCGATAACAAGTGAAATCGATGATAATGGATGATGAATTCGGAGCAATGGCCGCTCCAAAATGAACCGGATAAGTATCATGAATTTTGAATGAAACTAATGGAAGAACCTGCTATTTGTGAACAGATAACATGATTAAGAATGAGATGATGATGATTTTGGAGCAGTGACAACTCCTGACTGAACTTGATATCGAATCATGAATATTGAATCACGAATGATTCAATGGAACTGTTGTGAGCGCATCAAGAGTTCTTGTGGGATGAGATGGCCACACAGCTAGAACTGAATGATTGGACCACTCTGTTCAGTATGAACTTAGTGATGGATTGAGATCCTCGAAAATGCTTACTCGCACACGACAATGCTGGAGTACAAAAGGAATGATCACTTGCACAGTGTTGGAGTGCATAAATCTATGGACATGCTCGCAATATGGGACTAGTCAATCCGACATCAGTGAGATCTGCGATAGATCTAGATGCGGTTGCTAAATACGTTGCTAGGAATCATGCTCCTAGATCAGAACCGGATCCATGGACATGATCGCGGTATGGGATTAGTTGAATCGGCATCAGTGAGGTTCGGTGCGGATCTAGATGCGATTCCTAAATACGTCGCTAGGAATCACGGTCCTAGATTCTACGTGATGTGATCCGACTGTAATCTGAATGTGATGTGATGTGTCTGTCGTCTTTGTACAAGGTTGGATTTGTGTCGTCTAGTGCGTCGGTACCTAGAGTTAGTGTCTATTGAACTGGTTTATGACTTATGTCTGATTTGCAGGCGTAATCGATGGCGATTACAACTCTTTTAAGAGGGGGGTATGTCACAAAATGATGACGTGGCCATGCTACCCGGACACACACACACACACGCGCGCGCCTGGCAGACTGATGACGTGGCAGACAGATGATGATGTGGCAGAATAGCACGGACTTCCGCAAATTGCATTGACAGGCTGATGACATGGCAACTCCGTAAATTGTGCTTACAGCATGTACAAAATTTCACTTTTTTGCGCAAGTTGCTTTTTCTGGCAGCTTTTGAAGCTAGTTGCTTTTGGAACAAATTGCTTTTGAGTTTAACTGCTTTTGGGGCTCTACTTTTGGCATCCCTTGTAAGAATAAATAAGCCCTAAGGGCCTCATTCTTCAGAGCATCTGGACGTAGAGTCTGAGAGCAGAGGACCCCTCGGGCATTGTACTTTCTCTTTTGTTAATATAAAAGGAAATACCGGGACAAAGACCGAACCTGTTGAAACATGAGAGAAGTACGATGAGCGCGCTCGCTGTTTCTGCTAGCAACCCCCCCCCCCCCCCCCCCGTCGCCATTGCTGCACCTCCTCCCCCGCCGCTACTCTCGCGCTGCCCCCCTGCCTGCCTTCTCGTGCGCGGCATCCTAGCCCGCCCCCTGCTGCGCGTAGCCCTGCCCGCCTTATCCGCTGCCGACCCGCTGTCCTATCACGCTGCTACCCCCCACCCGCTGCCTTTTCCAGCCTCCCTCTCGCTCCGGTCTTCGCTTGCAAACATCCCCCCCCTCCCTGCCGCTCTCTTCGCTCTCCGCCTCTTTCCCGAAGGTTCCCTGCAAAACTGGCTCTGGTAGTGCTGTTTTTTGGACAGTGCTCGGCGCGTTTTGTTGCAGAGTAATTTCTCCTTCCGCTTCTCCGCCACAGCAGTAGACACAGATGGAGGCTCCAGCTCCACCACAGAGGACTCGTTCGAAGCCCCCTCGCCCGACCTCGTTGAGCCCACCATTCGACTTGCTCTTTCACCGACAGAGCAAGCGAGCCTAGCCGCAGAGGTAGAGCGCTTGCAGGCGACTTATGTCATCTGCAAGATTCTCGGCACCCGACCCAGCAGAGGAGAGCTGCGTGACCTTTCCGGGCCTGCCTTCTCGCAGAGGTGGGCAAGATCTTGGACGTACAGATACTCAGACGAGGTTACTATCAGATCGAGTTTGAGACCTCCGAGATGGCGATTAAGGTCATCGCCATGAGTCCATTGACCATTCGAGCAGCTCGAGCCCACTTTCGACAGTGGAGACATGGTTTTGAACCTGCTTCGGATGTTTCGGTAGAGGAGGTAGACATCCCTATCTCCGTCTGCTTTCCGGGTTTGCGGAGGGAGTACTTACCACTTTTGTCCAGGATAGGCTCAGCCATTGGGACTGTCCTGGAGACACCTCACATGGCAGCCTCAGTAGCTGCCAAGGCGGCTGGCATTCCCTCAGTTCGGGTTCTGGTTAGGGACACTCACACGCTCCCGAAGGTCATTCTTCTGCCTCGGGTGAGTGGGGGTTGGTTTAGACAGAGCGTGGAGTATTCGAGCCTCCCGAACCAGCACTTCATTTGTCGACAGATGGGCCATCTTGTGAAGGCCTGTCCACGGAGGAGGCCTCGACGTACACCACAGACTCAGCCCCAGCCTGCAAGGGCTGGCCAGCAGCCACAGACAGACACATCAGACACATGCAGAGCCACCCTTTGAGCCTGGGGCTCTAGCAGAGGAGGGTTGGCAGTAGGTCTGTGGTCGACAACGGCAGGGGCCACAGCGACAACCTGACACTCAGAGTGGTCCTCAGGCACCTACCTAGCAGCAGTGGGTTCCCACGGGAAACCGGTTCGGTCCTCTTGAGCAGGATGAGGTCCCTGCTCCAGCCCCCACCCCAGCTTCACCCTTGACAGCCCCTCCCCCCCACCCGAGTTCCCCCCCTCATCATCATCCTCCCCCCCGTCTCCTACTCCCGCCGCCTCTTCCCGCCGCCCCTCTCCCTCTGCCGCCACCCCTGCCCCTCTTCTCCACCTCTCCCCCCTGCTCCCAGCCCCCCCCCCCCTCCCGCTCCAGTTCCACAGTCGACCCAGAGGGCAGGGCCATCTCCGACTGCTAGGAGATCTCTTGGCAGTGCCTTTGCCACGAGTCGCTTGGCGAGAGAGGGACATCCTTTCTTGCGACCCCCTCTACAGGTACATACGTCTCCCCTTGCGGCTATCCCTCGTGGTCTGACGAGCATCGACATCCGGCACCGATGGGACTTCTTCAACTACGACTTTACTCATTTTCTCGGTGACCCCTCAACAGACCATGAGGCAGCCTGCTTCAGGGTCCATGTTCTGTCCCTTGCAGCTAGGGGGACAGAGGCCTTGGACTCAGCGGTTGGCTTCTCCTTTCCCCTTTGCAGCAGGGACCAGACTGAGTGGACTCTCGACTTAGTGTTGGGATGGTTGCACACACAGGTCCTAGAGTTCTCTCACCACATGGGAGAACTAGGAGTTACATACATGCTTCAGACTTTGTGGCCATTGGCCAAGTTTGCGGTGACACCTCCAGATACAGCAGGATGTAGACACATTGTGGTTTACTTCTTTGCGGATACATAGTGCTTGCCATGCTATGTACACATTCATGAGGACTCCTGGACAGAGGAGGTTGCTTTACGTACGGCTCGCTTTGGTTGGGCTTGGGCCAGGCACTCGTTGTAGTCACGCCTATCTAGCAGACGCTCGGATGCGGATTACTCCCTATCCAAGCGAGCCTCGAAGATAGCCGGTTTAGCTACTGCGGCAGCATCTGTTCTCTCTCGCTCCCCATGAGGATCGTCTCATGGAACGTGTAGGGACTTGGTGGGCCCCAGTTTCAGCGTCAGCGGGGCCGATTGCGTCAGGAGCTTCAACGTTGCCTTGTGGGAGGAGAGATTGATCTCCTTATGCTTCAGGAGCACCATCTGTGTGAGAGCCGCATTAGACGTTGTGGTCAGCTCTTGCGTGGACGATATGATACTTTTTGGTATGCCGCTTTTGGACCTGGAGGCATCTAGGGTGGGGTATGTATGACTATTGCGGATTCTTTGTAGCAGGCCATTGTGGGCAGAGGGATTATTGTGCCAGGCAGGGCTCAGTGGATTACTATGCAGGTTCAAGGTTGCCTTGTGGGCTTCCTGAACATCTATGTGCTCAATGTGGCGAGTGCTCGAGCAGAGTTTTGGTCACAGATAGTTGAGTCTCTGCCGCAGGGAGAACACTCGTGCATAGGGGGGACTTCAACATGTTGGAGGACCCTTCCGACAGGATTGGTGGCAGCCATGCTACTGTGCATGGAGTTGAGCGGGCAGCTTGCGAGAGGTTTTGTATGACTCTGAGGGTCTCGGATCTTTGGTAGCACTCTAGTTTTGTGAGGCCCCCGGACAGCCTTGCTTTCTCTTGTTCGGACTGCAAAGTGAGAGGAGTGAATCTATCGCGGTTAGATCGCTTCTACACTAGTGACCACTTCAATGACTTGGGAGGGACAGTTGGCATTCTGGCAGGGACTTCCTTCTCGGACCATGCACTAGTGATCCTCACAGTGGCAGACAGGCAGAGGAGAGGGAGCACGATGCTTCGCATCCTAGAGAGGGTCTTGTTGGACACTGCACTCAGAGAGCGAGTAGAGGCTCTCTTGACAGAGAGCTTGGACAGGTAGGATTCTCCTGCTGACAGAGTGGCCTCAGGACTAGCTCAGATTAGTCGTTTCTTTCTCTAGGAGTCTTTGGCTCGCCGGGCTGTAGCGAGAGAGGAGGAGCGGCGTCTCAGACGGGGCATTGCTTCGTTGCAGAGGATGCAGGAGCAGCATCCAGATAGTCCTTGGTTGGAGCAGCAGCTACAGCAGGCTCGCCAGGAGCTTGTTAGCACAGAGGAGCGGCGGCATGAGTTTGCTTTCCATCGACAGGCATCTCAGTGGACACAGGTGGGCAACAGAGTGACTGGTGCTTTCTTCGAGGCAGTGGGACCTCGGCATTCGCATGCCAAGTTCAGTGAGTTGAGGAGGCCCGACGTGTCAGTTGCTTCTGAGCCCGAGGATATGCGTGCAGTTGCTATTGACTTTTATCATGAGTTACTGTTTGCAGAGCCTCAGTCAGAGCGTCAGGATGCATGCAGGGAGCAGGTGTGGGCACAGATGCCTTGCCTTGTGATTGAGGAGATGCGTCAGAGGCTTGAGCTGCCACTTCAGCTTGAGGAGCTGCACACGGCTCTTAGTGCCCTCCCTTGTGGCAGTTGTCCAGGTGAGGATGGGTTGACTCCCAGTTTTTTCTTGGAGTACTGGGACTTGCTTGGCCCAGATCTTTGTAGTGCTTTTCAGTACATCTTGCACACAGGAGTGATGCCTGACAGCATGAGTGAGGGCTTGATCTACCTCATTCCCAAGGAGGGTGGCTCCTTGGATGAGATTCGACAGTGGCGCCCCATCACCATCCTCAACTCAGCCTACAAAATTCTTGCCAAGGCTCTGAGTTTGAGGATCCAGCCACTTCTAGAGAGCCTTATACATGGGACTCAGACAGGTTTTGTCAAGGAACGCAGTATCCTGGACAACATCTTTACTTTTTGGGAGGCTTTTGCCCTAGCGCGGCTCCGTGGTGAGGACTTGGTGATTCTTCTTCTCGATTTTGAGAAGGCATACGACAGAGTTGACTGGGACTTTTTAGAGGGCACTCTACGTAGGATGGGCTTCTCAGATGCTTGGATCAGAGGGGTGTCAGCTTTATATAGACAGGCTCACAGCCAGGTACTTTTGGCAGGAGGTAGAGGTGATCGCTTCATGCTCACACGTTCGGTCAGACAGGGCTGTCCTCTTGCCCCCTTCCTCTTTCTGTTCTATGCGGAGGCGATGAGCAGGTTTTTGGTGTCGCAGCAGGTTGGTCTACAGGGCTTAGCACTCCCTATTCGGGGAGATGAGCTACTAGACGCTGAGTTTGCTGACGACTCAGCCTTGTACTTAGATGGCCAGGAGGCCAACCTTCACAGGTGTGAGCAGGCTCTAGAGACCTTCTGTTGTGCATCTGGCGCACTGATCAACTGGAGAAAAACAGTGGCTTTCTCGGTTGGCAGTGGTTTTGTGCCCGATTGGATGCCAGGAGAGGGATTTAGGTGGATCCCCCCAGGGACTGCATTTCGGTACTTGGGCTGTCAGGTTGGTTTGTACTTGTCTCCCAAGCAGCAGATTGCTCCCCTCCTCCCGTCTATCAGGAGGAAGTTGTTACACTGGAGCCCAACACGACTTTCTTTGGCTGGCAGAGTAGTAGTGGCCAACCAGGTGTTGTTGGCGACTATGTGGTACATCACTTCTTGCTGGATCTTCTCGAGTTCTTGTATCAGCCAGGTAGAGAGGCTGACCAGGAACTTCCTTTGGTCAAGAGGTGACACTCAGATAGCCCGAGCCAAAGTGGCTTGGCAGGTCATCACTCTTCCTTGTTCACAGGGAGGGCTTGGGATCATTGACCTAGCACAGCAGAGCAGAGCCCTTCTTGGGAAGTTCATAGTCAGAGGACTTCTTCCAGGTGAGGAGCCCTGGAAGGAGTTCTTGCTACAGCGGCTTCGTACTAGGGTGCCTCAGGCTGGAGGCCCCTGGCGACCTTCGACCACATGGATCTTCACAGAGATGCGCAGAGTTGGTTTGAGTAGGAGACTGGATGACGGCTTTGTTGTGAATTTGCTTCGATCATGGGAGCACTTGCGGCGAGGCTTGGAGTAGCGACAGCCTACTTGCACGGAGGAGCGCCTACGACAGCCCCTTGTTTGGAACCCCATGGTTAGCACTTAGAAAGGCCACTTGGTTGGTAGTCGGCCTCATGTTTCCTGGGGTCCCATTGCAGCGAGTTCTTCATGCTCTTTAGGTGATTGGTTAGAGTTTTCAAGCTTGTCAGAGGAGGTGCAGGGTTTCCAGCCTACAGGGCATGAGAGGGGTACAAAGCATATGCCAGGACATCTCAGAGGCTGTTCCAGCTGAGTGGCTCACACTTCTCGAGCCAGTAGCACCCAGGTGGATGGGAGCCTTCACACGAGTGGAGGTTCTCATCTCAGTCCGGGCCTGCTCAGAGACTGGTCCATCCCTTTTCTTCGAGCTACAGGGTGAGGGACGCTTACAACGAGTTGCAGTAGAGGCCCCGCAGGTAGCAGAGTGCTGTTTTCAGAGGATCCGAGTGGTCGGCATCTGTGGGAGGACTTGTGTCATCGATCCTGACCCAGCAGCTCTTGAGACTGGACACTTGAGGCTGTGGGCTTGGGAGTGCTGTCCATTGGCACGAGTGCAGTGGGATCTTGGTGAGTGGCTTTGGAGGGACCCTTTCTCTTTTGCAGACCACCCAAGTGTCCCGTTCTTTCAGTACACTGTTCGACTGGGACGTCACATACTAGCAGCACAGAGAGAGGCCCGCCCCGCTGTAGCACCTCATTGGCAGGAGGAGGGTCTCACAACTGAGTTCTTGGCAGCCTTCTGGGAGAGGTTGTGGGACTCCAGATAGCCGAGGCGAGTCACCTTATTTCAGTGGTTGGTCGCACACAGAGCTACAGCAGTTGGGAGCTGGCTAGTGCATAGTGGTCTCTCGGTTGCATATGCAGCTTGTGATCATCTTGTGGAGAGTCAGTTCACTGTCTTTGGGACTGTTCTTTGGCACAGCAGGTGTGGCTTCGAGTTCTTCGGCTGATGCCTGCTCTTTCCACGGCTCGACAATACACTTGGGGAGCAGCGGCTTGGTCCACCCTCATGGGCCTGGCACTTCAGTTTGAGCTATCTTCCACCAGCAGGATGATAGTGCTGCAGGAGGGGCGACCTACACTCCAGCCTGCCCCATAGAGCTTACTCCACAGGAGTCGTGCACTGAGAGAGAGGAGTTTTGGGAGCTCATCAGTGGCCTGACACTCTCGTTCATCTGGCGGGCCTATTGCTTCCGCATCTTTGAGGCTCGCCCTACGCCACCAGCAAAGACTGTTCGCGATCTTTCGCCAGAGCTGATCCACTCTCTCAGAGGACAGCTTGAGAGACTACAGGGCAGCTCTGACCGCATGCGGGAAAGCAGAGAGGCTTTCCTTCGACTATGGCGTCCTAGGCCTTTCTACACCATGGTCCAGGGTGTACTCCGATGGCACTACAGACCACCTGTGTGGCTTTTCCCTCCCCCCATTTCTTGATTTAGCCCCATTGTACATATGCTGGTTTTTCATTGGGAGAGTCTCCCATTATGGTTGTTGTAAGGTGCAATGGAATGAATGTTGTATTTCTCAAGATTAGTGATCTTTATTGCTCAAGGTTCCTTTTAGTTCTTAGGGAAAGAGAGAGCTTTCCGTCTTGTAGAGTGCTGTGGTCATGAACAAAGTGAGTGGATATTGTGTGTGCAAGTGAATGAGACTGAGAGAAGGAGAGAGAAGAGATACGACACCGAGAGGTTGTAAAACCCTCCTCCGAAGGCCCCACTCTCGTCGGCGAGAGTGGTCTACTTTGATTGCACAAAGGTGTACAATGAGTATGCAATGGACTGATGCAAGTTGGACTATGCCGACGACGACGACGACGACGACGACTTGATGGCTGAAATCTGAGATCTTCTAATCGCTGAATTCTGGGACTGTTTCGGTGGCTGAAAATGACTGTTTTGGCTGCGCTTTTCGAGGCTAAACATCTGCAACCGTCTGAGGCTGATTTGCTACTGCGTCTATGGCTGAATTCCTGAGTTTTATCACTGCTGAATTTGCAGGTTTCCTAGCGTTAGTAGTTGGGGCTGAAAACGCTGGAAAGGCTGCTGGTTTGGGCTGAGGATACCCAGTGATAGTGAAGGGCTGATCCGTACCTGCTGGATATGCTGCAGAAAACGCTGAAGTGCTGAATCATACAAGCTGCGAATCTGCCCCAAAAACGCTGAGGTATGCTGGTGGTATAGCGTTAGTAAAATGCTAATGCTGGGCTGTTTTGTTGTGAGAAAACCGCCAGGAAAGAGGTTCTCGGCGATGGTCTGTTGTGGGGGAGAATCGCCAAGGGAGGTTTGTGTCGATGGCGACGCTGATGCTTGGAAACGCCAAGGGATGGGGAAGTATGGCGCTAGGGGGTCATGGGGGGGGTACTGTTGAGAAGTTGCCTGTTGAGTGGGAAGCTCCTGCTGCCTCTTCTGCCAGAAAGTGCTACCTTGGGTTTGCTTATATATTAACTTAGCAAAATTGCCCTACCTACTTTTGTTGGAAAGTCACTTAAAAATAATAAGTGAAAATTCCAATAAATAGGAAAATAGGCTAAATGCACTGGAAAATTCCTTTAACTGATGCTAATGGATTCTGATGGGAATTCTGATGATCATGCTATGTGCAACCGGAGGATATGCATCTATGCTAAGTGACTGGGCCATAGAAACAAGGGACGGGGGGACGCGGCCCATTTATGCAGGGACGGGACGGGGGACGTCGGGACGGAGACGGAGACGCCTTTTTGGGACGTGGGGACGTCCCTCACAGGGGACGGGTGGCGGGACGGGTCCCGGGACGCGGGTCCCCGGTGACACCACCGGATGGGATGCGGGCAGGGGGCAGGCTGCTTTCTACTTAAGAGCACCCAAGCCTCAAGGCCACTTCCTTGAAGTTCCCATTGCCCAAGCCTTGCAAGACTCAAGTGCCAAGAGCCAAGTTTGAAGTTGCCCTCCGACTCTCTGAGGCTTCGCCCTTGAGTGACGAGTCTCTGACGCTCGAGTCTCTTTCTCCTCTCTCTCTCTCTCTCTCCCTCTCCCATCTCCCCTCCTCTCCAAGTCGAAGGCTTGAGCCTTGAAGCCTACCCCTCTTTCCTTCTCTTCAAGATTTCTCTAATATCTATGTACATCATTATGTTTTGCCCTTTGGCCAGGATGATTGATGCTTGATCACCACATCAATGGTAAACCGTGTCGCGCACGCCGCACGCCCTTTGTTATATTTTGGTATTATGTAATATGAGTGCAAAACACACTTTTTCTGTGCAATCTTGTGCTCTTAGTGTTCACTGTTTTCTCAATATTAAATTTGCAAAGAACTAGTGTTTTTTAAAGCGCGTCCCCTGTCGCGTCCCCCGTCGCGTATTTTGCCCCGTCCCCGTCCCCAGGACCCGCTACGTCCCCGAGACCCGTCCCCGTCCCCATGTGACTATGGACTGGGCATGCACGGTCTACGAATAGACTCACAAAAGTGCCAAATCACTGCTAATCTAGACTTGACTTGACTGACTGAACCGTGCTTTGGTGTAGCTTGTCCACAGACACATAGGGTTGGGATGTGTCACGTGACATTCCCTCCTTTTCAAAGTGAGGTACTGGTACCGAACTGTATGGTGTCGAGGGAGATCGCCAACAGCATCCAGAATCCTGGAAGGGACTCTTCGCCGGCCCACTCTGCTGTGTGGGTCGTGCGGTACTTGAACTTCATAAGGTTTGCAAAGCTTGCTTCTTTGGGCCGCGCCAAAAGCGACACAAAATCTTTTGAATCTCCTTTCTTGCTTCAACTTCGTCTAGAGTCCTGCTTCTTTCGTCTTCAAGAATCTCCATGGCTGAAAATTCCTGAAACCATCTCCAACACAAAACCATGAACATACCTATTCCATGTAAAGTGAAGGAAAAAAAACTTGTCTTCTCTAAAGACTGTGTATGCAATGTAGATGAACATAGAGACGGAGTGACAACCCGTTCATCAAACACATGCAAACAATGCGGTCGAATCTTTTCTGTTTGATCGAAAACAATCAACTGTGGCAAATCACAACGGAAATGCCCATGCTTGGTGCTCATACTATCATGTGCTCGTTCAGAAACTGTGTCATGCCAAGGAAGAGACATGGAATGCGACTTCCTTACATACAAACTTTTCTGCTTTTCATGAACAATCCGCATAC
Source organism: Adiantum capillus-veneris (assembly GCF_014529385.1). NCBI lineage: Eukaryota > Viridiplantae > Streptophyta > Polypodiopsida > Polypodiales > Pteridaceae > Adiantum > Adiantum capillus-veneris. The sequence goes on from NC_140934.1 coordinate 97,013,519, forward strand.
ATTCGTGCTCATCCATGAGAGAAACGTGCTCAACATACAGTATGTCATGCCTAGGAAAAGGGATAACATAACGATGTTGACTAAAATACAGGAAACGGTCACGAATGAAACATTCGAACAATGCGTGCGTATCAATCATACGAACACATAATACTTCCTATGATGGCTCTTTGGACCAAGGCTCGAGAGCCAAGGTCGGCTCTTCGTGATTGATCGAATCTGCAACGAGGTTAGCTTCGCCAGAAAAAGCATCCACTAACACCTCATCCTTGTGAACAATCACATCTGCTTCATGCAAATCATCATGCTGGTCTTTATCATCCAAATCATCATGCAAATCATTATCCTTCAAATCATCATGCTTCTCATAAACATGCAAGTTCTGTGTGTCATGCTGTGGAGAAAAAGAGACTGAGAGAGTCTCCTTATCTCGAATCCTTTCAACCTTGTCCTGCATATTAGCAATGAGAGATGGAGAAGGAGAAGTATCCACTCCATGAAAGACAGTAGGAGAATCACTGTCGGCATTGAGAGTTGTAGTGTTAGCTGCAAATTTTATGACAGCATCAGTCTCATGAAACCACTTAATGCCTAAAATCATATCACATCCTGAGAGAGGAGAAACAACAAATCTTCTAGTGAAGGCAGTCTGTTGGATTGCAAACAACACATCAAGGCATTCCTCAGTGATGAGAGCGTCCATACCAGGACGAAAGCTAGAGACCTCGATAGGAGATCTCGGACTAACTTCGAGGCGGGCTTTCTCAACAAGAGAGGAATTGATCACATCATGTATACTACCTGGGTCAAACAATATGACAAAACGGTGCCCCGACGTATGACCATAACATTTAATGAGAGAATCATCAATGGGAGGGTCCTGAAAAACTTTGGGCACAATCGTGTTATCATTCATTGCATTGACAGATGTAGTGGGTGCTGTGGGTTCTTTAGATTCATTCGATTCAAGCTTAGGACATGTTCTTTTTATGTGACCCTTAATGTGACAATGAAAACAACGACCTTCCTTGGAATACGTGCTTTGTTCTTCCAAAGTGATGTAACCTCCTACAATTCCTTGCGCTACCTTTTCATATGGAGTAAGCTTAGGTTTAGCAGTTGTGTTAGCCTTACACTTAGATTCATTGGAAGAATTCTTTGATGAGATATTGTTGGTAGATTGGTTAGAAGAGTTATCATTCTTACCATTCTTACCGTTCTTACCGTTCTGAGGGTTCTGAGAAGTCTGCGAGGTACTTGTGGAGGTCTTGTTCTCCTTAGGCTTTCCCTTGTTGTGATTCATCTCCTGAGCGAGAGCAATCACTACCGCCTTGTTGAGATCGATTGGATCGAATACCTCGACATCGTACTTGATATACTCGTCCAATCCAAAGAGAAAAGCCTCTTTGCGCTCATCATCCAACATGCGTAATTGGGTACCTAGTTGCAAAACACGATTAGAAAAAGACATAACCGGCATACCATTTTGCTTGAGAGCGCGCCAATCGTCCTTCAATCGTGCGAGGGACTGAGGTGGCATAAACCGCGCCTTGAGCTTGTCTTGGAAATCAGCCCAACTAAAAGAGAGGGGCGTGAGATCGCGGCTGCCTCTAGGTGCGCGGCTAGCTGTGCCTCTTGCCATGCGTGGTACCAATTCTAGTGGTTCTTTCCTTGAGTAATGCAGAACACTTCCAAAGCTCTGATACCAATGTAAGGTGCAACGGAATAAATGTTGTATTTCTCAAGATTAGTGATCTTTATTGCTCAAGGTTCCTTTTAGTTCTTAGGGAAGGAGAGAGCTTTCCATCTCGTAGAGTGCTGTGGTCACGAACAAAGTGAGTGGATATTGTGTGTGCAAGTGAATGAGACTGAGAGAAGGAGAGAGTTGTGAGTTAATTTGCACATTTTATTAATAGCCTAGGAACTGTTCATACTATTCAGGTTTCACTACTGAATCTTGCTATTGTTGCTCTGTTCTTCATTGTCTTTTGTGTTTTCATTCTGTGGAGTGAGATCTCACGCACACTGCAGTGAGGAGCACCCACTATAGAGAGCACGACACACTATCTCCGCTATAAGAGACAAGGTTTACAAGTTGCAAAAGATTTTTTATGTCGTGAAGCAAACTTTGTATCCTTGGTACAAGAAGATTGATTTTTTCTTTCTTTGTTGTTGCTTTTCATCGTTCTTGTGTAGACCCCAACTCGTATCTTTTCAAAACAGGGAAATTGGTGACACTTGCTATTCTATATGTGCACGATCTAGTCATTACGGATAGCTATGCAAAGCATATTTGCTAGACTATCGAGATCTTGGCTAAGAAGTTTGAGATGATAGATCTCGGCTTACTTCACTATTTTCTTAGACCAGAGAATAGGTAGATAAAGGGGGTTATGAGCCCCTTTTAGCAATGATATATCTAGCAGTTGTTGGAGTCCTTTGGCATGGCCAACTAGTTGTAAGCTGATCTCTACTCCGATGGATACCAACACCAAGCTGTCCCCTTCAAAGGTAGCTGATGCTAGCAAGTATCAAAAACTGGTCGGTCTTCTCATTTGGTTGCTCAACACCAGTTTTGTCGTCATTTTTCTAGTGGACTTCTTAGCTCTTCTATGGAGAAGACCCCAAGACACAATGGCAACAAGCACTACGGACCTTGCTTTACTTTCAGCAGTCACAATCATTGGGCATTTGGGATGCCTATGGAGGTATGCACTCCAGGATTACTCTTCAAGGATGGAGTAATTTACATTAGGGCAGAGATTGAGAGACAGGACTTTTAACTACAGGTTACACCTTACTCTTGGCTTATGAACAGTTTCTTGTAGTAGTAAAAAGTAGCCTACTATAACCTTATTTTCCCTTGCTTGCTATGCTGCACGCTAGTCTATTTGGTTGAGGCAGTTACCTTGGGAGATAGATTTTCTGCAGCAGACTAACATAATTTACTTGACAATCAGAGTTGTATCGTCTTGATCCAGAAATCGAGTTGAGCAAGTACATGCCATAAAAATTTAGCCTTATGGCATTGTCATTGACATAGCAGCTATAATACACGTATTATATTAAAAATACACCTGACTCGACATTTTTTTTTCCGGTGTAGTACATAGCATTGATTGCTATTTTCAGTTGATTATTTTTATGGTTTTACTCACGCTTGTCTCTTGGAAATTAAGTTTCAGTCAACTTTTGGGTATTGTATCTCGATACTTTGGTTAGTAAAAGTCAACACTTGATTTTGATTATGAATTTCTGTGTCATGTCATGCAGTCCATAATACATATATCATATTTAAGTTATGCCTAGGGCTATGCAAGAAAATTCTATAAGAAAAACCACGTTTTTAATTTGAGGTCCGCGAAAAAGACGTCTAGTACTCGTTTTATACGTCAATGTATGCTACGTCCCATCTGTACCTGGTTGCTAATATATTTTAGCCCTGATTGGCTCAAATGCTGTTTGATGTGGAATTATGTTTGACCTAAGGTATGTATTCATGTCAATCATGACGCAGGCCAAAGTAAATTATGCTCTAGACCAAGCTGGAAAATTGTTAAGCTAACAAAGCTTTTTTTTTGTTCTGGATAAAAACTTTACTCCGTGTCACTTGATATGGTTTTTCCTTTTTATATTCTAGAAAATAATCTCTGGATGCAGATTTGAAGCAAAGGGGGGTCATTTGTTCATTCTGTATTCTGTTTGTGCTTATGTTGTTATTAAGAAGCCAATAAATGTGACTCTTTGACAGGAGGAAAGTGGAGCCAATGGTACCCATTTTTTGTACAGATGTGAGATAAACAAAGATGCCCACATTTCAGCCATGGTACTTGACCTGGCCTTCACATTTTTATGTCAAAACAGCACAACAGTCACTTATACTCCTCTACACCAATGTCATATGTAGGACATGATACTGTGTTGTGATGGGACTCCATTACAAAGGGCATTTGGTTATGACAATGTGTTACAAGTGCATTTTGGAGGCAATTGTAGAGAGGCTCTTAACCGAGATGTCTTGTATACAATCTTTTCCAAAGGCCTTCACATTGGCCTTCGCACATACATGTTTTACGGTGAGTGCAAGTCTTTCCACATAAGGCATTCTCATGGATCTTGATTATTGATGGCTTGAATGATGTGTTGTCACCAAAAGGGATGAAAGATGAACAACAGAAGAGGAAGGGAAGAACTTCACAGGATTTTTCCCAGGGTTTCAAGTGTGTGTTTCTTTGTTTGCACTCGGAATCTGAGCATGATCTTCATAGTACGAGTTTTCGATCATATGCAACCATACATGATGCCAGGCAGTATCTTGGACATTTTCACACTGTATCAAAATTATCAACACGCATATCGAGGTTCGAGTCAGTGCAATCTTTCATTTGATACATGCATCTTGTTTATTTTTCGATATGCAAACAGCTAATGTAATACCTGGCTGTGCATGATGATGGATTAAGCATTAGGCAGTACTATGCACAGAATTATAAAACTTAACATCTTTGTGTGTACAAAGTGGAGATACTATCAGCTTGTTCTTTTGTTGGGCAAGAAAAACTGGGTGTTAAAAGAAACCAGATGGTCAAAATAAAGGTCTCTGAGCAAGAACCGCAACATCAGATCACACTAAAGATAAAATTACCAGCAGTTCAGGGACAATGATAATGAATCAAAATCAGTGAAAGCATGTGGCAAAGGATGTGAAGTCCCAGCCATGTGCCACAACACAAATTTGCTGGTGTTATATTAGCACCAAGTTATGTAGAGAGCTCATTAGTCCAGATAGTCAAAATAGAAGGTATCTGTGCAAAAACCCGCACATCGATGCACAACAATATTGTGAGAGGTAAAATACCCAGCAGTAGAAAGACCACAATAATGATTTACAATCAGTGGCAGCGAGTGGCAAAGGATGGGAGAATCCTGGCCATGTGGAACATGCACAAATCTGCTGGGTGAGTTTTCAGTACTAAGCGATGGAGAGGGCTCCTTCGTCCAGCTTCCAAGTCAAGAAAACATCCACTGCAACCTCCATGTACTGTCAACAATGCCAGCAACATTTCATCATAGTCGAAAGGAAATGGGGAAAACAGCGAAATAGGACTCCAGAAAATCCTGCACCATCACATCACGTAAGCGCTCTGTGACCAGTACCAAAATAGGATAAAATCCTTTAAGGGTGAATCTGGGCTTATCCTGGATTCATCTAGGTATATTTTTTAGTAGTATAGCGGACATGCAAACTTCACATTGTGAAGTTTTCGTCTGAGTTACGACCAGTTGATATTGTGCTAATTCTTTTTATCTTTTGTGATGCGTATGCCCTATCAACTACCTCATTTTTGTGCTAATCTTTTCGATTTAATGCTTCTTTTAGTGCTAGGCTTCATTATGGCTATCCATAGGGGTCCATCTCTCAGCTGAGGATCTGGATAATGGAACATTTTTCAGAGAAGCTAAACAAGGGGAGATGTGAATGCATGCTTTTTTGCACAAAATAGATCCTTCTATTAGTTAAAGCCATTGCAGTGGGCTACACCAATCCCTACCGAGAGGATAACATAATTATACTATTCTGACATTTCTCTAACAGGAAGCTGCACCATGGAAGGGCCTGGGAGACGAGCCTCACTCTTTGGTAGGCTCTCACTCTCATCTAGAGGTGTGCTAGAAGGCTTCTTCCTGCTCTCTTAGGTTGTGTCTCTCCCATGATCCCATGACTAGCAACCTAGCTACCTGTCATGGTCTGCACCCTACCTCTGACCATGTACATACTGACCTTGACTCACACATGCTCCTATGTAGATCTATGGTGAGTTTCCTGTGCAAAGCTCGATCAAACTGTCGTCGTGGCGCTTTGGGAAAATCTTTGACAAGATATCCTAAAGCATTACATCCCAAACACTGGTTTAGCCGGCTCCTAGGATCAATCCTCTCCCACTTGTAAGGAATAGACCAATGAAGGGAGTTACAGCCACTTTCATGGAGGGCACAGAGAACAGTAGCTGAGTCAAAAGGAGAGCAAACATAAATTCATACTGCTTCAGCACTCTAAATTCTGACCTAGAAAAGCAATATGCAGTAGGTACTGTGGTACCTGGCATCTGTACTCAAAGCTAGCAATGTCAAAAGCTGGATACCAAGGTACCAGAAAGATGGCACTCGGAGTTTAAGATTGTAGCCTGTTGTGACAATGGAACAGTTTTATGATCGATTGATAAACAAGGAATATTTTATTTCTTGGTAGACGTGTTTTCGTCAACCTTAGAGATACTAATTGCTTCTTTTGGTTTAGGTGAAGAAATTTAAAACAGAACACTCTTACTTGCAGAATAAAGCTTGCCCTTTCAAAGACTTACCAAGTACCAGACTTGGATTTTACACAAGTTAAAGTTCAGGAAATAGAAGATATCTGCTGTAAGGTAGAGTTAGCTTATCTGCATGTCATAATTTTCTCTGTGTTTGAGGTATTAGCACTTTGTTAGAATGGCTTAGCTCATCCTGAATCTATTATCCAGGATGGAAAAGGAGTGCCAGTGCTGGGGCCAAACGGAGAGGTCTTGATTACAACAGATGGTGCAGGTTTTATATCAGAGAATTTAATAAGGATGTGCCCAATTGCGGTTTTTAAGGGAAAAAAGTTTGCAACAGATTGTGGCAAGGTCATTTGCAATCTTTAAGCTTGTAAACACATTGGTAAAAAGAGACTGCTCTGAATTAATAACATTGGTTGCAGGAGTTTCCCTTGTTCTTGCAAGTGCGCCTTTTCTTTAGAGGCAACATATATAAAGGAGTTCTTTTAGTCAACAAACAGGTTTTCTTTTCTTTTTTAATCTCTACATGCCAAGTTCAAAAGATTAGGTTTTTGAACCAATAAGTTAATATTGGCTAACAAGATTTGAGTATCACAAGCCAACCTCTCTTGTATCATAGACCATTCAAAATGTGATGATGTTTGTGATAACCAAATCCTGTCAGCCAAGGAGAGCATGAAAAGTCTTGAACTCAAGAGGGAATTGGAATATCCAATCTGCAAAAATTGGGAGTTACTCCCTGGATTCTGGTTTATGGTGCAACTGGGTCCTTGTGCCTATAATGCCCAGGTCTGAACTACGCAAGCGTCAGCAGCAAGGATTTGAACTTTGCCTAGTGTACTTGGAGATGGAATCAAAATGTTTAAACACGTGTAGATCGAATAATGACACAAGACCTTCTCAGCACTCTCTCAAGAACAGAGTGAGCTGCCTTATGTCAAAGTTCAAACCCTGAATTGTTTCCAAGAAATAGACCTCATTATTGTTTTCTGTGATCTAACGGTTTGAGGAAACCCATTATCAAGATGAAGCTATTTTGGTCCTTTTTTGTAGAAATTTGAAACACACCCATCCACATTGGAATTTGGCACCCTAGAGGCATTGAAAAACTCTCTGTTTAACATTCTGCACGCACACACACCTTGGAACTTTTTCGTCTTTGCACTGTGTATGAGTATATTTGGTCTTTGGGCATTGATTCATATATATAAGTTGCAACACTGTTGGATGAAGCAGCTGCCTCCCAACACAATTCAGGTGCGACGGAGTATGAAGAAAGTAGAAAATGATCCAAGAGTTTTGACCCCAACATATGATTCTCTCGAAGTGTGCGCAACAAGGTGCCTATTGCAATCTTTTGAGTGAAAAAACTTCTTGAAGACTTCAAGATCATGCGACAAATTACAAGTTTGTATTACTGTACAGCCGCAGGCCCTCTATCGCTAATGTTTTTCAGCATCTTGTTCTGTTGTTGCTGATTGGTGGTGTCCCACAAGAAGTGTTCTTGAAGTTGGCAGAGGAGAGGCTAGAAGACATGAGCAGTTGCTTCAAAAAAATTCAAAAAGCATGCAAAGGTATGGTTGCAAATTTTATTGTTTTACAGAAGTTCATATGTCTATCTGATCTTTCTCTAACACAATTCTATTCTTTTGGATTAAATGTTTGCATACAGCTTTGGAACCTTTCATATTTGAAAAGCAAGAATGCCAAATTGTTTTCAAAATGCTTTTGTCTGAGATAAGAATAGAAGAGCCGTTTGTTACAAAGGTTCTTGTAGAGTTGCGGAACTCTCAGTTGACTGATTTGAGCAACTGCCGCTTTCCTGTAGAAGGAACGTACTACCTGAAGGGTTGTGCTGACCCAACCGGCATTTTAGGTCCCTCTCAAGTAGTCATTTTGAGGTGTGTTTGTTGCTTCAGTTGAAGTAGGTTTGTTTTGTGAGGCATTTCTCAAGGATTTATTATTTTTGCAAAAAGAGAACATCCTGTTATTGCTGAGGAAGTGTTGGTGTATAAGCCTCCTGGGCTTCATCCTGGAGACATCCGCAAATTTCAAGCTATACAGCCTCCGCAGGCTTTAAGGGACGTAGTGGGCTCTGCAAGATTTGGAATCTTCTTTTCTGTGCACGGTGAGCGCTCTGCTACAGATCAGATGGCAAATGCCGACCTGGATGGTGATGAGTTCTGGATTTGCGAGAATCAGGAGGTAACTTCCATAAAATCTGTGTATGTGTATGCTTAGCAAATTATAGGCTCATGAATTTTGGCATTTTCTTAGCTGTAGATAATAAGGCACTTTCAAGTTAGTCCACCATGGATGGTGCCAAAGGAGAGCAAGACAGCAGCAAAACCCAAGATTGCACCATCCAAGCCAGAAGATTTTGAACTGGAGCATATCAAGTTTTGCATGGATGCATTCTTTGAGCCTAGGTACTCTTAATGTAAATGTGATGATATTATCACATGTATGCGTTAGAGGTTTATTTTTTTTGTGAGATTTTTTAGTAACTGGAAATGTCATGATGGTTAGTTTCATAAAAGGTCAGGCAGCAAACAATTGGCTTGCCCTCATGGACAAGTATGTATCATCTCACAATGTGGGGCACTCAGATGAAAAGCTGATGCAAAAATGCCTGAGACTTGTAGACATCTATTATGAAGCACTTGATGCTGAGAAGACAGGCAAGAAGGTAAAGGTTTTTCGTCAAAAGGAACTTGTAAAAAGATGTGATTGATTCCTTAATGACTCATCCTCTTTGTTTCATGATTCTCAGGTTCAGTCGTTGTCTTTGGATTTGAGAAGAGGCGAAAGGCCACATTTTATGGAGTCAATTGCAACATCACGACTCAAAATTTTTGAGTCTTCTACTGTCCTGGGTCAAGTATTTGACATGGTGAAACGCCCGTGTAATGCTTCTTACATTCCTCCTGAAGGTCCGCTCATTCCATGCAAATTCGTATAAGATGGTTACAAAAGATTGCCTTGGTTCCATGTTTTGTTGGTTTGAGTGTAGTTTCCATGGAGCTAGACGAACAATTCCTAATTCCAGGTCATGAGCAGTACTTCAAGAAGTGGTCCAATCTTTTGCAGTGTTACGGGAAAGATATGAGACAAGCATATCTAGAAACGAACAACTATTCTAACAATGTGTTATTTGATGGGATTACTGAGAAGTATCGGCAGGCAAGTCTAAAATTGTGTGTTGCATTCAATTTTGTGTTTGTGGTGACATTTTTGCATTAATGTTAGTGTGTGTTTTCTGTAGATATTATACGGGGCACCAGACTTCTCGAGGAGCAGAAACAACATCAATCAAATTCATATGGAGGCATCTGCAATTTACAAAGTAGTTTATATCCGCGCACAGCGTCATCAAGAGCTTGGATGGTTCACAAGTGTTCGTTTTGTTTGGATAATAGCAGGGGATGCACTTCTTGATATGATAAGAAAGCCTGGATGGTGGAGCGTGAGTCCAACAATAATGGCAGTTGTTTATGGTCGATCTACCTCTGAGTCTGGGCATTGACTCTTTGGTTTTTGACTTTGCTAGAGGCTAGTCTGTTCTCGACAGCTAGATGTGGATAACAAAAAAGATATAAGGGCAAAACCCCTTGCACATACCCCTTGCAAGGCTCAAATAAGAGATGGAAAACCCAATGCACCCCTTGCACAAAGAGAGGATAAGGGCAGTCCCCCTTGCTGTTTGAAAGATAAGAAGCTTGCTTGATACCGAATGAAGCCAGATGAAGTCAAGCTGATGCACACACAGAAATAGACTGGCCATGCTGGGCGGGGATGGCAATGATAGGATTCAAAGTAAAGACAACAAAATAGAGCAACATGAAGGGCAGATGAGAGTCTCTGTTTTGTCTTTGTATTTCATGATTTGGCCTTGGCACTAAACATTTTGCATCCTACTCATGGGACTTTTGTATGGCCACGTCAGTTCTAAGGAGCTGCTCCTCTTTACAACACTTAAATTTGAGTAAGAATGAGCTTCCAGGAGATTTTCTTGAAGATATTATAAGCCGAATGCCCACTCTGCATAAGCTTGTATTGAGCTTCAACAACTGCACAAGGCCATTTCCTGCATCCCTTGCCAACTCTGCGTGAGCTTGTATTGAGCTTCAACATGCCCAGTGTAAAGTAGAAGACAGTGAGTAAAGATGAGCTCTCGCAGATGTTGGTCGCACTTAACACAGGTAAATTGAGTTCAGCAAAATTAAAGTCCCATGCGGATGTGACAAAGGCAAACTCTAATGAGAAATGTGTCAAAAAGTCTTTGTTGAATTCCTTGAGGACATACATATGTACACTAGTTTTTGTACACGCGAGAATTTGAGGTTTGGATTTCTCTTTTAGTCTCTACATTTGAGCTTTGTAAGAAATCCAAACCCCATCTAGGACTAACCTTTATTCACCCTTATATCCATCATTTGTTCAATGACATAAGCTGATGTTGTACACTGATTAAACTCTTGGTCATTTTTGTTTCTTTGTTAGACATGTTTTCACAATCGTTTAACTGTAATGTCCGTTAGTCATGCTCATTGCTCATCACTTTCAGGCAGTTTGCCATGTTTATACATTCTGGACTGTGCTTAGTTGTAAGCCTTGCCAGGTTTACTATACTGCTTATAGTGTTGTCAATAGTTTTACATCGATAACTCAGAGCTCATTGTATATGAGGAAATGGTTTTTCTGTACTTCTTGTACCCAAATGTTGTCAAGCGGTTCTTGGCTTTGTTCGACGGTGATCATCGAAAGGAGAGGTAAAAAAAACATACAGTAATAATTTTTCAAATGGAAGACGAGGTTCATTTTGCTTATACTCTGTTTTTACATTGCAGTCTTGAAAGTGTGGTCATGGTGATGTTAACTCAAGTTGGGTCTTTTGTGCCCTCACATTTACCTGAACCTGCCGAAGCATGTGCCATTTTGGTCAATTGATCGAGTTAATGCTTTGTCTATTTGGATATTGGCATAATGTTCTCTCTAGTATATAGGATTTGTCCTACACTGAGCTACTTACCAAGTCCTCATGGTTATTGGCTTGCCGAATGGGAAGCATTTGGAACTAAGTTTTGCTGGGAAAATGGTTGAGGATACACATTTTCTTTTGTAACAAATATTTTGGCCCTGATTACATTCTATGGACACACTTTGATTCATTTGTAATAGGTACTCTTCATCCTCGGTTTGAAAACTCTCTCTTTGACAAACAACTCTTCTCTATTTCCTTCTTGTGCTGGCCAGTAAAGGAACTCGCGAAATCCGGGTGGGTGTGTTCAATGATTGCACATTCCAATTAAAGACGAACATCATGTTCACCCTAGGTTTTGTCCCTTATAATCTATGTGTATTTTTCTAATAGCAACCAAAACAAACACACTTTTTTTTTTTTGAGTGAAAGCACAATTCCCTTGTTTTTTTTGGGTGAAACCACTATTCTATTGATTCAAAATTTGTATTTACAAAGAGGAATAAAGTCAATGGAGGAGTTTGTTCTTAAAAATTAGGAGTAGGAAAACATTGCCGAAGATTGAAAATTTAGTTCCACCAGCATAGTAACAATCATACAACAATTGTTGCAGCGGGTGTCTAAAGTAAGTGTAGACATTCATAGACTACTACCCAAAGCATCATTGATTGTGGTTTATCCATGTTGTCCAAAGTGCCCAAAATCTTATACGCTGAAAAAATGTAGAGTACATGTGCATGCACGCACGCACACACACAACTTTTTGGGGTCTTTTTTCACATTTAATGTGCATGTAGCGATAAAGATCACCTTTCAAGTCTACATATTCAGTCATTTCCCAACATTGAGGATTCTATAAAGGCAGGTTAAGTTATATATGTCCTTTTTACTAAATATTATGATATCTTGATATGTTTGCATCAGAAAGTAGGATCTTTGATGAATTTTTGTTATAGTATTGAGCTACACCGTTGGTTGTTAACTCAGCAACAATGCAATTCCAAACTTATTGAATCAATGTGAGTACCAATGGAATTTCTTACTTGAAATAACCTGAATCTAAGCAAGGTTGCAATATTAGAATACATAGCAGACACAACATAGCGATTCTTGAAAGATCAGGTGGCTCCAAGAAACTCCAAAATTGGAAAGGCACTCACAAGAAGTTTTGGACAAATTCTCACAATAATTTCCACATTGTGACTTACCTCAACGTCATGAGCTTCTAGGAGGGAGGCACTGCATACCTAGCTAGGTACGATTGGGGGCAGGGGACCGCCAGCCCGGTGGTGGTTATCTTGATTGGAACAATCAGTTCACTCTCAGAAGGGTTGCTAGGTATCACTTAGACTACATTCACTACTGTTTTACCCTTGTTTAAAGGATGTTTTGGACAATCTTCAGGGAAGTGTCCTCCCTTTTTGCAACATTGTATGCAATAATCTTCAACTGGCTTGAGGTTCTTGTCAGGCTCTCGGCATTCATTTTTAAAATGATCATCTGCACCATAGTTATGACAATTTTCAGTTCTTGGCTTAATCATGGGTCTCATCATTGGAGGTCTAACACCGTGATTAACTACATAGTACATTGGTGCAAGCTCTGGTATAGCATAAGTCACGTGTTCTTCTATTGGTGGTGGATGTAAATTATACCACTCTCCTTCTACCATTATTGTTGATGGACAAAGCTCAGCATAGGGTGTAACAGGTACTAGTGCTTGTTCATCTATGACTTCCTCTGGATGCATGTACTTTACAAGCACTACATTATGTCCTGGATATGGAGGTTGTTGACACAATACGGGTTGAGGTCTTTCCATACCCATCGGTGGTCTTTGAGCTGGGACCATATTAGGTTGATATCTGTACATGGGTTGTCCTTGTGGTCTCATAGGCACATATTGAACATTCTTATCATACTTTGGTCGGTAATTGCACTCATTGGTCTCAAAGTTTGTCCATTTACCCTTGATTGCATACCATTTTTGTGGCCTAATCGGTTGTCCCTGTTGAGGTATCCTTTGTCCTGGTCCCCTCATAGGTGCTTTTTGTATGTTATTTATCATGTCATTCATCCTTTTGAGTATGTTTTCTATGGTTGAAAGCGGTGCTGTAGCAGTCATTCCCACTTGTGTTGGTTTGGTGGATGTTGTTTTCTCGCTTTGGTTATCCTTAGGGACATTTTCTTCATTGAAAATATCACAATTGTCTTTAAGTCAATAGCATCTGACACACACTGTTGTAGGGTTGTATGCTTCTTGCTATACGGTATAGCATGAAGTTCTTTGATTAGCAATCCCTCTAGAAACAATGATAATAGTCTTTCTTCTACAGGTATCTCTAGCTCTGGGCATCTTGCAATGTATTGTTTCATTGAAGTTGCACAATCTCTAACAGACTCACCTTGTTTCTGTTTAAAGCTATAGATTTGAGCTACCGTATTGTGTTTGATCCCCATTTTGGAACAAGCAGCTATAAATCCTTGAGCTAATGTATTCAAGTCCATGATTGACCTTGGTGGAATTTTTTGGAACCATGTCAATGCTTTCTTTTTCTAATGTCATTCCAAACCCCTCGAATTGAGTACAGAAATCAAATATGCGTTCTGCTCGTAGCACTTGCTTAAAGCTTGCTAAGTGATCGTATGGATCCCTAGATCCACTGTATTTTTTGATCCATTTTTGAAAAGAGCTGGTTTGACACGTCTATTTGGTTCAACTCCGGGTCTCCTGATAGTTGGTCCTGTTCCGAGTCCTTCAAACCAGTCTATTAGAATTAGTGACTCATGTAGTCCTGGAGTGGCTTTAGTTGTCAATCAATTTTCTTCGTGATGAGGTGGTTTATGGTTTCTTATTATTACTCTCAAAAAATCTCTTGCAGAGTTCATCTCTTGGAATAGTTTCTGGTCCTTGGCCCATTATCCAATCCCTTATAGAGTACCCTTGGTATTTGGTTTGTTCCACCTCCTCAGGAGTCATCATAACAAAGTTATTGCTCTAACAATCCCTAAACAGGTGAGTTGGTAGATCTGTTGAACTCTTATCTTTGATTTTGAAGATATAAATAATCTTCATGGGTGTTAGCTGTCTTGATTTGGCATGAGAAGTCTATAGAAGATCTTTGACGTTTCTATCCTCTCAACAATATCCTTGGATTATCTGTACTAAGCTGTTTCAAAGGCTTTAAATAAACTTGATCGTATCCCTCAAATTCTAAAGTTGGTAGTCCTTCTTTTGCTGCCATATCTAGAATTATGGTATTTGCTTCTAACCTTATATGTCTATTACGTCAGGGTTTTCAACTTGTAAATACTGAGTTTCGTTTCTATCCATATACATTTTTTCTTGTTTGTTTGCCCTGATTTCCTCTTCAAACTCAATACCATGGTCATCCATGCGAATAGCATACTCTTCGTTAGGATACAAGTAAACCTGAGCTCCATGGTTAGTTTTATAAAAAGAGAGTATATGCTTATAGCGCACTGTCGTTCCAGTTTCTGAGTGAGTCGAATAGGAAGACATTTTAAATGTTGATTCTGAAAAAGTGTCTGAGATTTATTTAAGAATAGTACTCAAGTGCTCGCTTTGATTAACACTTTCTTCGGTGGATACTTTAATGGAGGTTTCTCCAAATATGCCTTGGTTTCCTAGTATACGACCATATCTAAGGTTCATAAAGACTTGTGAAGCCTTGGATAGAGTATTTACCGTTGGATTGACTTGTTGTCAATTTCTTCCACTTGACTTGATTGCAACTTTTGTCAAGCTGTCAATTTCTTGTCTGCAACCTGATTCCTGTATCCATTTTGATCAAGTTAGCTATTCTTTCACAAAGACTGTATAGTTTTTGCTAACTATTGTGACTGGTCTATGCGTATCACTTCAATTCGAACTAAGTGAGTTAGCAGTTGAGACTTTCAGATTCCACTTTTGCAAAAAGCCAAAGGACTAATCTGCAACCTGAAAACTGAGTGAACATGTACCAATTTGGATCTGATTGAACCTAAAATTTCCCGGTGGCCTTATATTATGTTGGTCTAACAATGTACAAGTTCAAAAGAAAAAAATGGTGTCTCTGTGTAGCAGTAGTAAATAATAGCGATTATTTGCTTTTCTCAAATTTTTACACTTTTTGGCTTGATTTGCCAAGTATACAACCTGTTACGGTCCCTGGACAATTTTCACTAAGTTTGAACAAAAATTGTTCAAGGTTATCAACTGTTTCGTGTCCGCAGACTCGATTTTCAAAAATCTTGCTTAAGTCTCACTTTTGTGATCGAAATTTCACTAAAATTGATTTGTGTGCTCTACTTGATATGCTTGACCTTGTGGTATACTTAAATGTGCAAGATTATCAATTTTTGTAGCAAATGTAAATAATCACGATTATTTACTCCAGCTAATTTTTTGCAAGTTTTTGTCGCATTCTTGACACAGATCTTTTAAGTATCTCAACTTAAGGTCCCTAGCCAAGTTTCACTAAGTTTGGATAATTTTTGTTCAAATGGTCATCAATTTTGTATCTGCAGACTGACTTTGCAAATTTGACCCCAATTTTCAATCCAATGATCCAAATCTTACAAAATTTGGTTTGTGGGCTTATTACAACATGGTAAAGCTAGTGGTATGCTAGCTTGGTCAAAAAAGTTGAAAAATGGGACAGATGTAAAAAATCATGATTATTTACTTCTGGTAAATTTTTGCATCTTTTTGGTCAAGTGAGCATGTACACATGCCTATCACATCAATATAAGCCTATGAATCAAGTTTCATTGAGTTTGAACAAATTTTTTTCCCTAATTTACACTCAAGTTCTTGAAAGTCAGTACTGTACTTTAGTTTTTACCCAGTTTTTGGTCAATTTGGTGATCCAAATTCTATGGTCCTTTATAAAAGTTGTTTATACACATGCGTAGAGTCTCTGGTATCCACCTTGGTCAGTTTTGAGCTGAAAGTAAATAATCACGATTATTTACTTTATGTCCAAAATGAACACTGTTTTGAACTTTTTCATTGGAGAGTCTTTTCATGAGCTGGTTTTAAGCCTCTCAGTCAAGTCAAAACTTAATTTATAATTTGAGTTTTTGCAAACTCTTGAAATTTTTACCTCAATGTGTTGTTGAGCTTATCCAATGGTTCATACAACTTTTAAAGCATACTTTCCAGTTAGATTGAGCGGTTGGCAATCTTTCTGTGCTATTTCTAGCCGTAGACCTGAAATTCTGCAACTTCACATAACAACTCACAATAAATTCTTTCGGAGAGAACAATGTTCTGAATTCCACCTCGGATTCTACTTACCCTACTCCTAGGTTCTACAACAATGGGGCTATGGAAAGTGTTCACAAACAATTGTTTTTTTGTTTTTTATGGTTTCTTGAGCATTGATCTTAAGACTTGTCTCATCCGTCAATCTTTCTCAAAATCCTAATCCAATTTTACAATCCTACAATCCTAAAGGCACTCAGCAAGTACGATTAATTATAAGCTACCTCTACACAACAAAAGTTGACAATCTTAAGCTATGCAGTTAAAAAAAAGAAAAGTTTTTACTCTAGGAGATCCTAGAGGAAGTTAAAAGATAACTTCACAATACGCTCGTGTTTTTTCCTAGTTTAGGTCTCTTCGATACCCGACAACGGTGCCAAATGTGGGATGGTACGAAGTTGACTCGACTAGTGTATAGAGGCTACAAGAGGTTGTCAATCTGTTGGAAAACAACAAACAACTCACATCTAACTCAGGCTACACTCAAATGATTAAAATCACCAAAAGCCAATTGCTCATCGACAAACAAATCACATTCGTTACAGCATTAGACGACAAAGTTACCAAACTTCTAGGACATGTTTATAAGACCTGAGCACACATGCTTATGGTCTCAAATCTCACTTCACGTCAAGTGCAAAAATCGCTATTATTAACAGCAGTGAGTTTTTGACCTAGTTGTTTTCGACCCAGAATGCTTCTAAATGCTTAGCAATGATGCCCCAATATCCAACGTATACTTAGTTTTTTATTTTAAAGTGTAAATTCTTACTTATGATTAGATTACGGATCGACGACGCCAAAAGCTATGAGATACCATGAAATGCTTACGTCAATGCGTAGAGCTCTTACCTACGGTTGCAATGCAACAGACGCGATTGCAATGTGACAACCAAGGAGGGAGTAGAAAGCGCGAGAAGGAGAGAAGTGTACATCGTTAGCTCACGTTGTGTATTTTGTTATCCAAAAACTTAATAATAACTTACAAAAATTGGCTTTTATACCTTAGCCAAGGTTTTTGATGGTCAAAACTAATAATTTGGGAGCTCTAACTAAAGACAGGTTGATACAGTTTGGAAGCTTGTAGCCCCAGCTCATCAATTACAAAGTTAAACCGGAAAAATAGGAGTTACAATATTCTCGATTCATCAAAATAATCAATGTTTTTACAAAGAGAGCTCCGAAAAATGGTATACGGGTTAGCTTGCTGCTAACAATCATGCATAACTACCATAATTGTCCAACAATCTCTACCTGTGTAACTAGATCATCAAAGGTAGTTGAATCCAAAAGAAAATATACTTGTGGAACGTAGAACCAAAAATAGGAGAATAAGAAAGAACATCTCCCTACTTTGAAGAATGCCATAGATAGCTATAACTAGTTCCTAGCCCAAGAGGGACCACCATCCAACTGCACAAAGCAATATGCCAGCTTAAGGATAAGGGAAGTAGATGTGTGTTGAGTGATACAGTCTTGAGGGGCCAATCTAGAAGACAAGGAATAGGAACTACTTCTTGAATACACTACTAAGAGCAATTGTCATGCCACAAATCTAAAAGATGAAGCAACCACCAAAGTGGCTCAAGAAAAACATCCACCAAGGTACTAACTGCACTATGTGTAATAGAAATTTATAATTCTTTGTTTATTGCAACTGACATGTAGCAAAGCTAATACTAGGCGAGGATATCATATTTTATGTATATTTATTATTCAAGTGCTCATAATTGAGCTATGGCCATTTATGACCGGCCGGTTAGTTTGTACTCATTTTGAGCATTCAAGAAATCTATAAGTAAATGCATGCAAGAGAAAAATGCTCACTCTTGCACGGGGGGAGATTGCACCCAATGCTTGTGTGTTAGAAAATAAGACGTAGCTAAATAGATTTTTAAGTAGATTACTTAATGGAGAGAGATAGATTTCACACACAAGAGATTATAGAGTAGAGAGAGAGAGAGAGAGAGAGAGAGAGAGAGAGAGAGAGAGAGAGAGTACACACGATATACGTGGTTCACCCAATGTGGGCTACATCCACAGGAAAGCAGCCACTCAATGGCTTTAGCACTTCAAACGAAGAAGTAGTTTACAAAGGGATTAAACTCTTGATAGAGCTCCCACCTTGCTTCACTCTCACCACCTCACACTCACCTTGTTGCATCAACTTCACACTATGAAATTTGTGTAGAAATGGCCTCCTTTTATAGGCCAAAAGGGCTGCTCTCTCTTATGAGAGATAGCCATGTGTAGCCGCCCTTGTGCGAATAAGTCCAAATCGGACCCTCCAATCCGCCCATGTGTGGCCGCCCTTGAGAAGACAAGTCCGCTTTTGAATTCGGCCACCGGCCACCGGCCACCGGCCATTGACTTCCGACCACCGGCCATCGGCCATTGACTACTGGCCACCGGCCAACCGACCGGTTGTTTTCAGACCACTTTCCGGCCGCCGTCCGGCCATAATATTCCGGCGAAAAAAAGTCTCGGGGGCCTCTGCCCCCGAGGCCTCTAAAGTTGCCCCTGATTCTTGTCCGTGAAAATTTTGGTTTCCGGTGAGTGATTTTCCTTCACACACGATGGCTTCTCCTCATAATGGGGGCCTTACAAATGTGCGCTTTTACCACAGAAAATTACAAGGGTAAATCGGGCTCCATACTTAACAATCTCCCACTTGGAGACTGATCTCCAAACCAAACCTGTGACTGCTTTCCATTATGGCTTCTTATCCTTGAATGCCGATTGAAGATGAGCAAAAGCTCAACTTCTCCTTGTTGACCACCTTTGTAAACATGTCTGCAGGATTTTCACTTGTATGCACCTTTCCTAGCTTTAGCTGTCCCTCTTCCAAAAGAGTGCATATGAAGTGATATCTCACCTCAATGTGCTTTGTCCTTGAATGAAAGGCTGAGTTCTTCGCAAGATGGATAGCGCTTTGGCTATCACTGTACAAGACACAATTGTCTTGTTTGAATTTAAGCTCTTCTAAGAATCTGTGAAGCCACAGAATTTATTTGCTTGCCTCTGTCATTGCTACATACTCTGCTTTCGTGGTAGAAAGTGAAACCACTTTCTGTAGCTTTGAAGCCAAGCTTACTGCTGTGCCTCCAACCGTGAACACATAGCCAGTAGTCCTCCTTCGAGTATCTTTGTCACCTGCCATATCTGCATCAGCATACCCTTCTAGAAAAATATCAATTCCTCCAAAATACAAAGCATTTGTTGTTGTCTCTTTTAGATACCTAAGTATCCACTTCACAGCTTGCCAATGCTATTTACCT
Source organism: Adiantum capillus-veneris (assembly GCF_014529385.1). NCBI lineage: Eukaryota > Viridiplantae > Streptophyta > Polypodiopsida > Polypodiales > Pteridaceae > Adiantum > Adiantum capillus-veneris. The sequence goes on from NC_140934.1 coordinate 97,033,364, forward strand.
GGGTTGTCCGTGAACCTACTCACAACTCCCACTGCATGTGCAATGTCTGGCCTTGTCCAGACCATAGCATACATTAGAGAACCTACCGCTGCAGCATATGGAACTCTAGACATATAGGCTATCTCCTCTTGTGTCTTTGGACACATATCCTTCGTTAGTTTAAAATGACCAGCCAAAGGTGTAGAAACTGGTTTTTCATTTTGCATTGCAAACCTTTCTAGTACCTTCTTGATGTAATCTTCTTGAGATAGATTTATTGTCTTCTTCGTCCTGTCCCTTGATATTTTCATACCAAGTATCCTCTTTGCAGCACCTAAATCTTTCATTGAAAAAGATTTAAACAGCTCCTCTTTTAGGTCTTTGATGTCCTGCATGTTAGCACTTGCAATCAGCATGTCATGAACATACAACATTAGGATGATGAACTTCTCATCTCCCAAATTCTTCGTGTAGACACAGTGATCCGAGTTGCATCTTGTGAATCCATGATCCAATATCCATCGATCAAACTTCAAGTACCATTGTCTTGATGCTTGCTTTAAACCATACAAGCTCTTCTTTAATCTGCAAACCATTTTCTCCTTACCTTTTACTTCATACCCCTTTGGTTGAAGCATGTAAATTTCCTCCTCTAAGTCACCGTGAGGGAATGCCGTATTTACATCCATTTGCTCGAGATTTAAATCATGAGCAGCCACAAGGCTTAAGACAAGCCTAATTGAGTTCATTTTTACAACAGGAGAAAATATTTCATTGAAGTCAATACCTTTCTTTTGAGAAAACCCTTTTACCACAAGCCTAGACTTGTACCTTTTCTTCCCACCTTCTTCTTCCTTCAGCTTGTACACCCATTTGTTTTGAAGTGCCCACTTACCTTTATGCAACTCAATCAACTCCCATGTTTGGTTGCGTTGTAGTGAGTTCATCTCCACTTGCATGCTCTTCGTCCATTCTTCTTTGGATTCATGTTGCATAGCTTCTTCGTATGATTCCGGCTCTCCAGAATCTGAGATCAAGAGATGGTTGAAGGAAGGAACAAACCTTTCTGGAGGTCTACTTGCTCTTGTAGATCTTCAGGGAATAGGTTGAGGCTCCTCATTTGGTTAACGTTGTTGCACATTGTCACCGTTTGTTGCAGTCCTTGAGTCTTCACCGTCCTCGAGCTCAATGTACTCATCACCTGTTTCTTTTGTTTGTTTTCTTTCCAAGTAATCTTTGTACATATTTTGTTCGTTAAAAATTACATCCCTACTCCTTAAGATTTTACCATCTTCAGGATTCCATAGGCGATACCCAAAGTCACCTTCTCCATAGCCAATAAAGAAACACTTTTTGGACTTTGCATCTAGCTTTGATCTTAGGCTTCTATCTATGTGCATGAAAGCCTCACACCCAAACACTTTGAGAAATGCATAATTCACCGGTTTACCTGTCCATGCCTCTTCTGGAACTCCCCCATCCAATGCCGTTGAGGGTGACCGATTGATGAAGTACACAGACGTACTTACAGCTTCCGCCCAAAGCTCAAGCGGTAGGCCTGCATGTAGCCGCATGCTTCATGCTCGTTCCATGATTTTCCTGTTCATCCTTTCCGAAATCCCATTTTGTTGAGGTGTCCTTGGGGTTGTCCTTTGCCTCCGAATGCCATTGCTAGCACAAAAGCTTTCAAAAGCTTGACTGCAATATTCGCCTCCATTGTCGGATCTGAGGCATTTAACCTTGGTACCTGTTTCATTCTCCACAAAGGCTTTCCACCTTTGAAATATGGAAAATACATCGGATTTATTCTTCATGACATAAACCCATGTTTTTCTAGTCGCATCGTCTATGAATGTTACATAGTACAATGAGCCACCAAGTGATGGTGTACTTCCAAGACCCCAAACATCAGAATGAACCAACTCAAGTTTTTTATTTTTTTCTTTCATTTCCTGATTTTTGAAATTTTACCCTCTTTTGTTTACCATAAACACAATCTTCACAGAACTCTAAGTCCACTTCTTTCAAACCTGGTAGAAGCTTCTTTGTTTGAAGGATTTGCATTCCTTTGGCACTCATATGCCCAAGTCGATAGTGCCACACTGCACTATCAAATTCTGTAGTTGCTGCACAAGCTGAAGGTTGCATGCTAACAGTACACAAGTAAAGTGTACTGATCTTTTCTCCCTTGGCAACCACCAAAGATCCCTTTGAGATCTTCCACCGTTTGTTACCGAATGCAATGTTGTGACCTTCATCGTCCAATTGTCCTGTAGAGATTAAATTTTTGCGAAGAGAAGGAACATGCCTAACATCTTTAAGCTTCCATTCATTTTCGTTAGCAGTTTTGACAGAAACTGTACCTTTGCCGACAATCTCACAAGCTTCATCATCTCCCAAGTATACATACCCAAAATTACCTTTGGTGTAGTCTTGGAAATGTTGCTTGTGTGGTGTCGCATGGAATGAAGCCTCGGAATCTACTATCCAGGAATTAGACACATTGTCTAATGAGAGAATTAGAGCATCTTGCTCTACTTTACGTGCCACATTGGCCTCCGATGTTGGCTTGTTGTCTTGAGACTCTGTCTCCTTCTTCTTCTTGGACCAGCAATCCTTCTTGACGTGGCCCTTCTTGCCGCAGTTCCAACATTCAAGAACTGACTTTGTGCGTGACTTGCTCCGCCTTGAGCGATCACGACCCTTTTGGTTTTTGAACCTCTCCTTAGGCCTTCCTCTTGTTTCCACTGATAGTGCAGCACTTGATGATTCTCCTGTGCTTCTCCTTCGCATTTCCTCGCTTAGGAGAACACCCACAACATCATCAAACTTAAGAGTATTTGTGCCAGAGATAGAATTACTTACAGCCATAACAAGGCTGTCCCAACTATCCGGTAGAGATGATAGTATAAGGAGAGCTTGCACTTCGTCATCGAAATTGATTTTCACTGATCGAAGTTGACTTATGTTTGTGTTAAAGTCATTTATGTGTTCTGCAACTGAACCATTCTCTGCCATCTTTAGATTGAACAAGCGCTTCATAAGAAATACCTTATTGGATGCTGATGGTTTCTCGTAGAAGTCGTCAAGTGACTTCATCAAGTCCTCAGTGGTCTTCATTTACGAAACATTGAAGGCCACCGTTGACGCCAAGCTTAACCGGATTGTTCCCAGTGCCTTTCGATCAAGGACAATCCATGCTTCATCTGCCATTGTTGCGGGCTTCTTCTCAAGATCGCCTAGTGGCAAATAGAGGTCCTTCTGGTAGAGATAGTCTTCAATCTGCATCTTCCAATGTTGGTAGTTTTTGCCGTTGAACTTCTCAATCTTGAGCTTTCCTTCCTCCGCCATAACTCCCACTCAATTCAAGGAATCCTTTCCTTGAGATAATTTAGCTACGAGCAAACCTTGCTATGATACCAGTTGTTAGAAAATAAGACGTAGCTAAATAGATTTTTGAGTAGATTACTTAATGGAGAGAGATAGATTTCACACACAAGAGATTACAGAGTAGAGAGAGAGAGAGAGAGAGAGAGTACACACGATATACGTGGTTCACCCAATGTGGGCTACGTCCACGGGAAAGCAGCCACTCAATGGCTTTAGCACTTCAAAAGAAGAAGTAGTTTACAAAGGGATTAAACCCTTGATAGAGCTCCCGCCTTGCTTCACTCTCACCACCTCACACTCACCTTGTTGCATCAACTTCACACTATGAAATGTGTGTAGAAATGGCCTCCTTTTATAGGCCAAAAGGGCTGCCCTCTCTTATGAGAGACATCCATGTGTAGCCGCCCTTGTGCGAATAAGTCCAAATCGGACCCTCCAATCCGCCCATGTGTGGCCGCCCTTGAGAAGACAAGTCCGCTTTTGAATTCGGCCACCGGCCACCGGCCATTGACTTCCGACCACCGGCCATCGGTCATTGACTACTGGCCACCGGCCAACCGACCGGTTGTTTTTCAACCACTTTCCGGCCGCCGTCCGGTCATAATATTCCGGCGAAAAAAAGTCTCGGGGGCCTCTGCCCCCGAGGCCTCTAAAGTTGCCCCTGATTCTTGTCCGTGAAAATTTTGGTTTCCGATGAGTGATTTTCCTTCACACACGATGGCTTCTCCTCATAATGGAGGCCTTACAAATGTGCGCTTTTACCACAGAAAATTACAAGGGTAAATCAGCCTCCATACTTAACACTGTGTCTTTTCTTCTCTCCTCTCCTCTCTTCTCTCTCTCGTCATGCTTGTGTAGCACCCCGCTCTAGGAGGTGCACCTGCATATGCGCTCTCGTTGTATCTCGCTCTCTATCTCTCTTTGTTCATGTATAGCTGGATTACACGCTCGTGGGTTTTTCCAGGTATGTAGATCTATCGTTTTATGCCATGAAGTATGTTGTTTTTGGTATATTGCAGTGCCACCTTGCCTTCCATTTGCAGCAGTGGCATCAAAGCATAGGTTACACTCCAAGACTAAAGATTTTTGACAAGTAGCAGCTAAGTGTTTTGTTTTCTTATGCTTGTAGATTTTGTTAATTGCTTCAATTTATAATAATTACTGTCGATTATATGAGATGGATAGTGATCGTTAGAAACTGAAGAGAGTCCATTCTTTGTTTTCTCTATATAGTGATTGCGAGTGTAATTATGTTGATTAAACATAATACTAAAATGTATTAAACTAAATGATACAGGGTCACTCAATGGTGAAAAAAGAGAGGAATAGTGCATAGCCCTAGATATGATATTGCGAAGAGTAGATGCAACATAAGAAAATTTTAGTTGTCTCTAATGACATAGGAACACACATATTGATCTCTTTCTTGATAGAGAGCGAAAACGCCATAGTAATCTCTTTAGGTTAGAGGGAGAAGTTGAATAAAATTGTAAGAAGAAGAAAAAGAAGAAGAAGAGTCGAACGAGAATTTACCCTGGTAGGAGAAACTCAAAGAGATATGGAAGAATCCCAATCATGTCCGCATGACACAGGGAAAATCAAGGATGGTAAAGGGAGTTTGAATATGAGATTAAACTTAAAAGAGTAGCTCGTTGTGGGAATCAACCCTGACTAAACTTCAAAAGTCACAAAATGATTGGTACTGAATGGGCAGCGTGGATCAATATATCAAAGATCCTCCTCATCTGCTGGAAAAGGCACCAAAGGCATGCTACTTAATTGTGGATGTGAGTGCAAGGTAAGGAATTGTTGCCAGTAAACCGATAAACCATGGGCCTACGACACCAGTTTCTGCAGTCTGCATCTGACAATGTCAATTATATGCAAGTGGACTACAAAATCAAGATGAAGGTAGCAGGACACAATAGCCTATCGGGCCTGAGGATGTTGATAACTACATGAATTCACTTGGCAAAGGTGTACCACATGAAGGGATGATTGCCCACTCGCACTGTAGTACTTGCCAACCATTGTCAAGCAAGAGCCCACATTCCCTTGCATGTAGAGGACTTTAACGAGTGACAAATCCGCAACCCACACTTTCAATGGCCACCAAACCACCACACCACCCATGTTGTGACTCTCTCTCTCTCTCTCTCTCTGTCTCTCTCTCTCTCTCTCTCTCTCTCTCTCTCTCTCTCTCTCTACTATTGTACCTCTCTTCAAGGCAGTGGACCCCATAGTGCCAGGGAACTACCGTACTATTATGATAGGGCACACATTGGCACGGTTGTATGCATCCATTCTTGAACAACAACTGAGTAAATGGGTAGAAAATGAGGGCATACAAGCAGCACGACAAGCTGGATTCAGGAGGGGTTTCTCCACTTTGGACCATATTCTTACACTCAGAGCCATTATTGAGGAGGGTCGGGCACATGAGAGATGGATGTATTACTGCTTTGTGGACTTCCGCAAAGCATTTGACACAGTGCCGAGAGCCAGATTGATGCACAGGCTACTGAAGTTGGGAGTACCCACAGAGATCATATGGGGGATCATGGCTTTATACGGCTCAGTGAGACTGGCACTCTTGAGGGGATTTCTGACATTGTTCATTCCACTATTGGAGTGAAACAGGGGTGTCCTTTGTCCCCTACACTTTTTGGTATGTATGTAGATGAGGTCTCTGACTACATTGACAGAGAGGGTGACAGAGGCGCTCAGCTCGCAGGGACATGGATCCCTTTATTATTATATGTTGATGATATTGTGTTGATATCAGAGTCACCAGAGGGCATGCAGAGACATTTAGATGCATTGCACAACTTTGCAGAGGATAGTGGACTGTCTGTGAACCTCGGTAAAACCAAGGTTATGGTGTTTAACACCACACCACAATGGGTCAAGAAATCGGCACTTGCACTCGTATATGGTCAGGACACTGTGGAGTACACAGATGAATATACATATCTGGGGGTGGTATTCACGGGACGGAGGTTTACTCTGATGAGAGCAACAGAGACTAGACTGTCCACAGCCTATGCGGCATTGGGAGGGCTAGAGAGGATGTGGTCGGCAGGTTTAGTTTCAAGAACCACGAACAAAGTTATGGCTCTTTGATACTTTGGTTGCCTCAGCTATGCTTTATGGGGTCCAAGTGTAGGGATCATCTGTGAATCATGACAGCTGGAGGAACATGGAGAGACCCTTGGTATTTATGATATCCCGGATGATTAGAGCCAAGGCCTCCGTACCACATGCGATTATTTGAGCGGAGGTAGCCGCCCCTCCTATAGAGATTGAGGCTCTTACCAGATCAGTGTCCTTTATGCACAATCTATGGGATACACATAGAGGCAGATATACTAGATTGGCTCTTGAGTCCTCTAGACAGTTAGCGATGCAGGGAGATGCATCATGTTGGTATGCACAAATGACCTCATGGTTTCAGAGGCATGGTCTCAGCATGGATAGATTGCCTCCCTTTCAGTATTCCCTGGATGCACCCTCCTTGCTAGTCACACGGACGGAGATCACTAGACTCATACGTCAGGATCTTATACAGTTGGACACCAGGAGGACATGGGTAGAGCCGATGCAGGAGTTGGGCACGAAGATGGCTTTCTACAAAGAGCACCTTCTCCAACTTTCGAGAGATGGGTTTGTGACTCGTCCGAGCTACATGGACACTCATTTATCTCATGGTCTGCGATGTCCTATTGGTCAGATTCGCACATCCTCAAACCAGCTGGAGATTGAGACGGGTAGATTTTGAGGGATACCACCGGAGTCTAGGATATGTCAACTATGAAATAGAGAACCAAAGACAGAGCTACACTACATATGCAACTGCACTGTGTATTATGAGATACGAGGGCGCTTCCATTGCTTATTCAGGGAGGGTTTTGGACCCCTAGATAGAGTAATGAGGTATCAGGATCTGAGGTATCAGGATCAGAGATGCCTTGGCTTATATCTACTTGAGCTACACCGACATAGAGATAGTCTGTTGGGGAGACATGGAGTACGACAGTCGCAGAGACAGATCACAGACTTCTTTGGATCAAGGGAGCCAAGAGACCAACCACCAACACAGGGTTGTACCCGCATTCATACTAGAGGCACCCTCATTGGCAGGGCGACTGAGCTCGGGAGATCGAGACGACCACGACCGAGACACAGGAGCACACTCCATCGACGGAGACTCCAACAAAGGATCAGAGGCATTCTAGCACGACACCCAGATTGTCATTGAGGGCCTATTCTACATTTTCACATTACACATTTCACACTTCATTTTCAGTTTTCATTTTTTTTTGTACTTTCAGTACTTTTCGTACTTGAATTTCAGACATAATATTAGATTCACCACTTTGTATCTGATGGTCTCATAGGTCATTTTGGCCTTTTGAAGACGTTAATATATCATTTCATTTCATTTCATTTGTGTGTGTGTGTGTGGCACTTTTGGACAGCCATGCAGCCACTAACAACCAGCTCTTTCACTCTCTTTCCCCCCTGTCTAATTTCATGTCTCTCGTTCCCTGTCTTTCTCTCTCTGTTTGCAACGAGTAGAGATGAAAAATCCCCCAACTACCTGTAGCCCCTCTTTTTTCTGCCTACAGCCTTCACCACCACACACTTCGAATGCAGCCTGTGGCCAAGTATAGTGGAGCCATTATCACCTTACCATTTTTTTATCCACTACCTCTCACATGCTACTGTGTAGCGTCGAAGCTTATTAATTGATAGCCCTAATTGAGTTCAACAACCTCCCCCTTTTTGGCCAGCACCAACTGCAACCTCAAAATTTTGAGTGTGTGCATGCAGGATAGCGGCACTCTTTCTCTTATTCTCTCCCTAAATTGAACTCAATCGATTAATGTTTTTTCTTTCCCTTCTACGCTCAATAGTAGCCCACTCGTTACCTGATTGTTTTTCGCCTCTCAATGCATAGGCTCCTTGACCTTGTTAGAAGGCCTTGCTCCATCTTCCCCTGTCTAACTGATCGAAGCGTGTTCCTGAGGTAGATTTTGCATGCCACTTGCGGTGCTGCCATTGTCTTCACCTTGTAGACCACTACATGCACCTGTACGTGATTGCACAATTTCAATGATGTGGTGGTTTACGGTTCTGTGTTGTGCTATCGTGGTTGATTGGAACCACATATGCGATGGCTCCCACACAAGAGAATAAAATTATCCTATTCATGATGTGGACTACAGGAGTGAAGATTGTTCCTACGACATTACTAGAGCTGAATAAAACTCCATGATAAGGGAAGGGACAATGGCTCCGAGCTCCAAAACCTCACGAAACACTGTATTCAGAGGGTTGTTGTAGTCACAAAATATTTCCAACCTCGTTAAATTTAGCTATCGTTGCATCCAGGTTTTGTGCTCCTCTATGACATCTACACTAGCAACAACCTTCATCGACCTAAGGTTGCCAAGTTGAACGCAATAAGAAAAGGGACGCATTGCAAAAGGCTATTGTGGTGATAGGGCCGAAAGAAGCAGAACATGTAATGATGGACAAAGAAACCTATCCTCTCTCTTTCTCCCTTGCTAGTTTAGCTAAACATGCACAATCTCAGTAAAGGATGAGCACAACAATCCCCCTTCCTTAATCTGCACCACTTTTGCCTTATTTTTGTGTTTTAAGATGAAGATATAATTTTTGGGTTGGTGTTATTGTTATCCGCAAGCTAACTCATGTAACATTTTTCGAGAGCTTTTATTGTAAAAACACTTATTTTTGCGATAAATCAGAAACACAGTACTTATTTTTCAAGTGGATATTGTAATTGATGAATTAAGACTATAAGCTTTTAGATTGTATCAATTTATCTTTAGTTAAAGCTCTCAGATTATTAATTTTTGAACAAAGAAACCTTGGCTAAGGTATAAAAGTCATTTTTTATAAGTTATTTTCAAGTTTTGGATAATATAAACACAGCGTAAGCTAACGCTGCTCACTTCTCTCTTTCTCGTGCTTCCTACTCCCTTTCTGGTTGTCACGTTGTAATGTCGCTGTTGCGTTGCAACCGCAGGTAAGAGCTCTATGCATTGACATAAACATATCATGGTAAATTGTAGATTTTGACATCGCCCACAACCCGCGGTCTAATTTCATAATAAGTAGGAATTTAAGTTAGAAAATCACAAAGTAAGTATAAGCGGGATATTGGGACATCATTGCGAAGCATTTAGATGCATTTGGGATCAAAAACGACTAGGTAAAAAACTTAGTGATCTTAATAATCGTGTCATAAAAACTAATATCTAACCAACCCAAATGATTTTCTCATATTGAACTGATCACTTAGTATGGGAGAATAAACAGGAACAAGGGTTAAGATATTAAGATGTGCTTATATATCTATCTCAATACGAGGCCAATGGTAAAGGGCCCCAAATGAGAGATGGTCTATCAAAGAGCAAAGCTAACCAATGGAACATAAGACCTTAGGCTTAGCTTCATTGAAGAGACCTCCAATAGTTAAAAAGTCCTTTGACCTTAGGTAAGCTAGGGCTGAGCTTCAGGTCAGAACTCGGCCCAAGCTTGAGGTGGGAACCCGGCCCAAGCTTAAGGTGCTTGAGGTGCTTGATGACTGATGTACTTGAGATGCTTGAGGTGCTTGATGATTGAGATGCTTGACATGCTTGAGATGCTAGAGTTGTACTTGAGGTGAGAACCTAGCCCAAGCTTGAAGTGCTTAAGGACCAAGCTTGTGGTGGAAACTAGGCCTATGCATGAGGGGCTTGAGGTGTCAAAAAGTCAAGATTCAATCCTTACAAGGAGGGGGAGAGCCCTACAAGAGGGAGATGAGAGAGAACACCCACACACTCACACAAGGCATGCATGGTACAAAGAAAGCAAAGGGGACACTAGTCAAGTTCCTCCTCATGTTGCCCTCATGGTGTGCGTGAAGCCTATTGGTTGGCCACCCAAGGGGTCCAATGATAATTTAGGAGATTTAATATGCACAAATTTTAAGAAGTATGCATGCTTAGAATCATGTTTTTGATGACGACGTCTCTCAAACACCAGGTAGAATCTCTACTTTGGGAGAATAAAAAGGACTAAAGAGCAGACATGCTTGTGACTTCTATGTCTCCCAAGCACCAAATGGATTAGTCATCCATCTTGGAAAGATGTTGTATGGTAAAAAGGGATCCCCTACCCGCTAAGTAAGATTGACTAATGACTAGGGCTTTATCTCTTCTACCTCATAGTCGAGAACGACTATGATTTCAAGAGAGAGGTAATGTCATAAAAACTAATATCTAACCAACCCAAATGATTTTCTCATATTAAAATGATTACTTAATGTGGGAGAATACACGGGAACAAGGGTTAAGATATTGAGATGTGCTTATAGATCTATCTCAACACGGGGCCAATGGTAAAGGGACCCAAATGAGAGATGGTCTATCAAAGAGCAAGGCTAACCAATGGAACATAAGACCTTAGGGTTAGCTTCATTGAACACGTCCAATAGTTAGTGTAAAAGTCCTTTGACCTTAGGTATGCTAGGGTTGAGCTTGAGGTGGGAACTCGGCCCAAGCTTGAGGTGGGAACCCAGCCCAAGCTTAAGGTGCTTGATAACTGAGGTGCTTGAGATGCTTGAGGTGCTTGATATGCTTGAGATGCTAGAGCTGTACTTGAGGTGAGAACCCAGCCCAAGCTTGAAGTGCTTAAGGGCTAAGATTGTGGTGGGAACTGGGCCTATGTATGAGGGGCTTGAGGTGTCAAAAAGTCAAGATTCAATCCCTACAAGGAGGGGGTGAGCCCTACAAGAGGGGGGATGAGAGAGAACACCCTCACACTCACACAAGGCATCATGCATGGTACAAAGAAAGCAAAGGGGACACTTGTCAAGTTCGTCCTCATGTTGCCCTCATGGTGTGCCTGAAGCCTATTGGTTGGCCACCCAAGGGATCCAATGATAATTTAGGAGATTTGATTAATTTTCTTTGCATTTATCAAGTCCTCTCTCTCAAAGGGGAAAGGGGGACACTTGTCCCAAGGCTACCCTTGTTGCTTGTAATGCCTCCTACTTGTGATTGGCTAGGCCTAGAGGGCTCCAATGAGCTTCAAGCATGAGCTACAAGGGGGGGGGGGGGGGTTCAACCAAAGAAATCTAGGGGGTTGATTAGGGGGTATACTCACCCACACACACTCACACACACTCTCATTGTGTGCTATGCAAAATGTAAGAGCTCCATCTCCTTCTCCAAGCTCCTTGAGAAGTTGAGAGCCTACACCAACACTCTTGGCTGTGGAATGCAAATCCAACCAAGAGCTATGATTTGATGCTTAAGCTTTCCATCTTCTCCATCTTCGTTCCTATGTTATTATGTATGATAAGCAAGAGCTATGCTTCGATGCTTAAGCTTTCCATCTTCTCCATCTTTGTTCCTATGCTATTATGTATGAGAAGCAAGAAGAATGATGATAAGTGAGGAACTATTTCTTTCTCCTATGGAATACTTCTTCTTCCTCTTCTCTACCCTCATTCCCTACTAGCTCTCTCCACCTTTGAAGGTGTGTGAGGTCTTGGGACTCAGGCTTAGGATAGTTAATGCTTTCTACAAAGTTTATGTTATGCTTATTGCAATAAGGCTAATGGATTATTGTAAGTAGATTAATTACTTAATACAAGTAGACTAATTGTCATTGCAAAGTAGATTAATTGTTGCTTTGGACACAAGTTGATTCATAAAAGTTTATATCTTCATGCATTCAAATGATTTAGGGAACACAAGGATTAATGATGTTCACAAGTTCTTCATTGTTTTCAAGCTAAGATTGATTGTTGTTTTTAAGCAAAAGCTTGGTGTATGAAGCTTCCTTCTTCATACCGCCAAAGAGGTCTCAAGGAACACAAAAATTGTATTGTACCAAGTCTCCCTTAATGGGAGAATCTATAATACAAATGCTTATTGGAGGGGGAGCCGACTCCACATAAATTCGGTCCTCAACTATTGTCATGTTCTCTAAACTCTCTCTTGCAAAAGTATTGTTCATGCCTATTTAATCAAGTGTTATGATTAAGTTGCTACTCAAATTACGTTCACCCTCTATGCTCTCAAAGTAATTTCACAAAGTTGCTCACTCTAGTTCTCTTAATTCTGCTATTCTACAAGTTATTAGGCCATTTCCATTACAAATCGCAATTTTTGTACTTCATCAAAAGTGAGATTTGAGACCATAAGCATATGTACTTAGGTTTTATATACATGTCCTAGAAGTTTCGTAACATTCGGATGGTGTTTGATGCTATAACGGTTATGATTTGTTTGCCGATTAGCGATTAGCTTTTGCTAACTTAGGTCATTTGAGTGTAGCGTGTGTTAGATACAATTTGTTTATTGTTTTTCAAGAGATTGACACCCTCTTGTAGCTTCTATGCACTAGTCAGTTTCGTCCCATGGATTGACAATTATGTTTGTGGTTCTCGCTATGTCTGCAACGCTATGTTTGCAATAAGATAAGAGTGAGGTTAGAAACCCATCCCACATTTGGCACTGCTGCCGGGGACGAATAGACCTAAATTAGGGAAAACATGAGCATCTTGTGTAGTTGTCCTTTAACTTTCTCTAGGATCACCTAGAGTTAAAACTTTCTCTTTAAAACCGCATAGCTTAAGATTGTCGTCTTTTGTTGTGTAGAGGTAGCTTGGAAATAGATTGTACTTGCTAAATACCTTGTAGGATTATGTTAGGATTTTGAGAATGATTGATGGACGAGACAAGTCTTAAGATCAAAGCTCAAAAAACCACAAAAAAAGAAAACAAGTATTTGTGGACACTTTTCACAACCCCATTGTAGTAGAACCTAGGAGTAGGGTAAGTAGAATCCGAGGTGGGATCTCAGAACATTGCTCACTCCAAAAGAATCAATTATGAGTTGTCTATGTGAAGTTGCAGAATTTCAAGTCTACGGCTTGAAACAACACCAGAAGACTGTCAACCACTGAATTCGATTGGAGTTTATGCTCTAAAAGTTGTATGAACCAGTGTGGGTAAGCTTAAGGATGCAATTGAGGTAAATTCTCAAGAGTTTGCAAAAACTCAGATTATCTACTTTTCTTGAGATTTTAGACCAAACTAAGTTTTGACTTGACTCAGAGGCTTAAAACAGGTCGGAAAAGACATTGTCCAGTGAAAATTTGCAAAAAGTGTTCATTTTAGGCCAAAAGTAAATAATCGTGATTATTTACTTTCAGTTCAAAATTGACCAAGGTTGATATGAGAGACTCTATGCATGATTATTAACATCTTTTGTAAAGGCTCATAGAATTTGGATCACAAAATAAACCAAAACCTTGCGAAAAATTGAAATCTGTACTAATTGTCGAGAACTTGAGTGTGACTTGGTAAATCTTATCAAAACTTAGTGAAACTTGGTTTAGAGGCTTAGATTGAAGTGTTAAATATGTGTATATGCTCAGATGATCAAAAATATATAAAAAATTACCAGAAGTAAATAATCGTGATTATTTACTTTTGTCCTATTTTTCAACCCTTTTGACCAACTAAGAATACCACAAGTTTTATCATGTTGTATTGAGTACATATATCAAATTTGGTAAGATTTGGATCATTAAAGTGGAAATTGTGCTTAGATTTGAAAAGTCAATCTGCAGACACAAAACTGTTGACAAATTGAGTAGAATTTATCCAGACTTGGTGAAACTTGGCTAGGGAGCTTAAGTTGAGTTGCTTAATCAATTTGTATCAACATTTTGGCAAAACATTATAAAAATTTTCCAGCTATAAATAATCGCGATTATTTACTTATGTTCTGGAATTGAACAATTTTGCATATTTTAGTATACCACAAGGTCAAGCATATCAAGTAGACTCCATAAATCAAATTTGCTGAAATTTGGATCACAAAAGTGAGACTTAAGCCAAATTCTTGAAAACTGAGTCTACGGACACTAAACATTTGATAACTTGGACAAATCTTGTTCAAATTCATTGAAACTCGTCTAGAGACCACAACAAGGTGATTACCTGGTAAAACAAAAAGTATAAAATTTGAGAAAAGTAAATAATCGGGATTATTTATTGCTGAAACTCAGAGACAAGATTTTTGACTTTTGAGCTTGTACAGTGTTAGAACAACATAATACAAGGCCACTGGTCAAGTTTGGGTTCCATTGGGTCCAAATTAGTACATGTTAGCTCAGTTTCAGGTTGCAAATTACTCCTTTAGCTCTTTGCAAGGATAAAATTTGAAAATCTCATTTGTTGACTCACTTAGCTCAGATTGAAGTGATATACATAGAACAATGTCATTAGTTAGCAAAAATTATACAGTCTTTAAAAGAAAATTGCTAACTTGGTTAAAACTGACACATGAATCAGGTTGCAGGCAAGGAATTGAGAGCTTGATAGGAGTTTCACTCAAGTCAAGTGGAAGAAACGGATAACAATTCAATCCGACAGTAAGTACTCTATCCAGGGCTTAACAAGTCTATATGAACCTTAGATCTGGTCGTATACTAGCAAATCAAGGCATAATTGGAGAGACCGCTAGTAGGGTATCCACCAAAGAGATTGTGAATCAAGGTGATCACTTGGGCACTATCCTAGAAGAAGTCTCAGACACTTATTCAGACTCAACATCTGAAATGTCTTCCTATTTGACTCAATCAGGAACCGGAATGACAATGCAATATAAGCACATACTCACCTTTCATAAAACTAATATCCATGGAGCTCAGGTTTACCTGGATCCTAATGAGGAGTATGACATTCGCATTGATGACCATGACATAGAGTTTGAAGAGGAAATAAGGGCAAACAAACAAGGGAAAATGTATATGGATAAAAACGAGACTCAATATTTAAAAGTTGAAAACCCTGACGTGATAGATGAATGGGGGTTAGAAGTGAATTGCTTAATTCTAGATATGGCAGCAAAAGAAGGTCCACCGACTTTAGAATTCAAGGGATACGATCAAGTTGATCTGAAACCTTTGAAACAGCTTAGCACGGATAATCCTAGGATCGGAGTCTATTGTTGGGAGGATAGGAACATCAAGGATCTTTTATGGACCTCTCATGCCAAATCAAGGCAGTTAACATCCATGAAGATCATCTATATCTTCAAAATCAAAGACAAGGGTTTAGCAAATCTACCTTTTTAGGGATTGTTATAACAATAACTTTGTTATGATGAGTCCTGAGGAGGTAGAATAGACCAAATTTCCAAGGGTACCCTATAAGAGTTTGGATATTGGGCTAAGGACCAAAAACTACTCCAAGAGAGAAGCTCCGCGAGAGATCTTTTGGAGCAATGTTAAAAAACCTGAACCTACCTCATCATGAAGAAAACCGAGTGACATTAAAGCCAGTCCTAGGCTACATGAGTCACTCTTTTCAACATATTGGTTTGAAGGACTCGAGATAGGACCAACTTCCAGAAGAGTTGGAGCTGAGCCAAAAAAACGTGTTAGACCAGCTGATTTTCAAAAATGGGTCGAAAAATACAGTGGATTTGGGGATCCATATGACCACTTAGCAAGCTTCAAGTAAGTGCTAAGAGCAGAACGCATATTTGATTTCCATACTTAGTTTGAGGGATTTGGAATGCCTTTAGAAGGGAAAGCTTTGACATGGTTCCAAAACATTCCACCAAGGTCAATTATGGATTTGAATACATTAGCTCAAGGGTTTGTAGCTACATGTTTGAAAACTGGGATCAAATATAATACGGTAGCTCAAATCTATAGCTTCAAATAGAAACAAGGTGAGTCTGTTAGGGATTGTGCAATTAGGATGAAGCAATACATTGCAAGGTGCCCAGAACTAGAAATACCTGTAGAAGAAAGACAAGTGTCATTATTTCTAGAGGGATTGATAAATAAAGAACTTCATGCTATACTGTGTACAAAGGAACAGATGACCCTAGAAGAGTGTGTATCAGATGCTATTGACTTGGGAGACAATTGTGATATTTTCAATGAAGAAGATGTCCCTAAGGATACTCAGTGAGAAAATAGCATCCACAAAACCAACACAAGTGGGAACATGTGTTGCAGCACCACTTACAACCATAAAAGACACGCTCAAAAGAATGAAGGAAATGATGAGTAATATGCAAAAAGCACCTATGAGAGGACCAGGGCAAGGGATACCTCAACAGGGACAACCAATTAGGCCACAAAAATGGTGTGCTATCGAGGATAAATGGACCAACCATGAGACCAATGAGTGCTATTACCGACCAAAGTACAATGGAAATGTTCAATATGTGTCCATAAGGCCACAAGGACAACCCATGTATATACATCATCCTAATATGGCCCCAACATGCACAAAAACCACGGATGGGTATGGAAAGACCACAACCTCCATATCTTGGACATAATGCAGTGCCTGTAAAGTACATGCATTTAGAAGGAATCATAGATGAACAAGCACTAGTTACTGTTACACCTTATGTTGAGCCTAGTCCATGTTGGAATTAGGGTTGCAGAGAAACACACACAGCTTGGAGAAGACGAAGGAAGCTCAAGGCACACAATAGAGAGTGTGTTACTTAGTGTGCAATGGAAAGATAGATAGCCCTAGAGTGATGGGCGTATATACAATGCACGAGGGAAAAAACCTCGTAAAGAGGGAAAAAATGCCCTGGCGGTCCTAGTGTGTTCACACACATCACTACCACATGTATATGGTAACAAATCCCCCCTGGAGTGATGCGGTGAACGAGAGCTGGCACATGAGTAAAGGGAAGTGCCATGCCCTGAGGACAGGATCAATCCACAAAGGAGAGTAAGCCCAAGGCTTTGCGGAAAGATTCAAGCTTCTCACGAGACAATGCCTTTGTGAAAAGATCTGCAAGGTTGTCCTATGTTGGCACATAAGCCAAGCTGATCTCTCCTGCTGAGAGCCTCTCCCTAACATAGTGGTAATGCACCTCAATGTGCTTTGTGCGAGCATGAAAAACTAGGTTCCTTGCAACTGCCAATGCGCTCTGACTGTCAGTGTAGATAGTGTTGGCAGTGTCCTATCCAACACCCAAATCAGCCATAAGGCGTCTGAGCAATACACACTCAACCGTAGCTGTGAAGACTGCCCTGTACTCAGCCTCACAACTCGAAGTGGCCACAATAGGTTGCTTCTTGCTCAACCATGATATACACGAACTGCCAAGCATGAAACAAAAACCACTTGTGGACACTCGCGTGTCAAAACAACCAGCCCAATTTGAGTCCGAAAAAGCATGTAAGTCTGGTGGCAATGATCCCCCCTTGGGATAAAACAAGCCAAGCCGTAAAGTGCCACTAAGGTAGCGGAAAATCCTCTTGACAGCCTGCCAATGCTTAGACCCTGGGCTATGCATAAATCTAGTGACCTGTGAGACTGCAAACTGAATATCTGGCCTCGTGTTGCATACATAAATGAGGCAGCCAACAACAGTTTGGTAAAGAGTGACATCAGCAGGATCGCCAGCATCATGTAGACTCAACTTTGACTACAAGAGGCTATTCATATTAGCGACGCTCACACAGCAACGCTCAAAAAAAAAATCCCGGCGTCGCTATGATCGTCGCTATGAGCGTCGCAACTTTCTTTGTAAATTTGCGACGCTCATAGCGACGCCCGCTGGGCTAAAAAAATAACCGAGCGCGCCCAAAAACTCAGATCTCAGATCTGAGTTTTTCGGCGCCCTCAAGCAAGGAGCAGGTAATGCTCTCCCTCTCTCTCTCTCTCTCTCTTTTTCTTCTCCACACACACACACACACACACACACACACGAGGAGAGGAAGGAGAGCCAGGTATGCTCCTTCCCTCTCCTCATTCTCATGTTCCCTTCCCCTCTTTCTCTCTCCCTCTCTCTCTCTCTCTCACACACACACACATACACACACACATAGTGTTTTTGAGAGAGAGAGAGAGAGAGAGAGAGAGAGAGAGAGAGAGAGAGAGAGAGAGAGAGAGAGAGAGAGAGAGAGAGTACAAACAAAAACAAAAACGCACACACACATACATAAACAAAGAATGCACACACACATTGAGAGAGGAAAAGAGAGAGAGAGCATGCATAAACAAAAAACGCACGCATTGAGAGAGGAAAAGAGAGAGAGAACATGCATAAACAAAAAACGCACACATTGAGAAAGGAAAAGAGAGAGAAAACATGCATACGATCCAAAAAAACGCACACACATTGAGAGAGAAAGAGAGAGAAACTAATTTAACGTCGTAGGAAACTAATTAAAATTAAAAGACCTAAAGATCTAGTCGACGAGGAGTTGAACTCAAGACCTATTATTCAAGAGGGAAATGGCATAATCAATCTATCATACTTGGCATGGGTGATAGAAAGGTTATACCATTTATCTCTTTTTATTGGCACACACATCCACACACGCGCACACACACAAGAAGAAGAGAGTTATAACGTCGTAGGAAACTATCTTAAAAGACGTTAAAGATTAGGTTATATGTAGACTTACATTAAATTAGATTTAGGTTTATTTTTAACTAGATTTACGTTTATTTACACTAGATTTAGATTTACGTTATATTAGATTGGATTTAGGTTTCCATAGACTGCGATGCCTGCATGAAGCGGGTGAAGAAAGCCCTCAATGGAATATAGGGTATTGCTGCCTTCACTCATGGTGGGCTCCGTCGATCCAAAAGTACTGGTGAAATGTCTTCAGAAGATAGGGAAGAAGGTGGATCTTCAGGGCGGCAAGAGTCACTACATCCCCGACACAATGACCATCTAGACAGCCTCTAGTCATTCAACAACAACTTCAAAGTTAGTAACAAGAGCAAGAACGGTCTAAAGGGCCAATTGCTGTCGTCAGATGTGGATGGAGATGAGGCAGCGTCACCGCCGGAAGTTAACTCTCACATCTTTAGTGATGAGAATGCCAACTCTTGCCGAGTTTAGGGAAAAATTATGTGTTAAATCAGTTTTAAGGTTCTTATAATCCCTGTTAGTTTAGTTCTTTGTTTTTAATATAACATAATTTACGTTAGATTTAGATTTATGTTATATTAGATTAGACTTAGGTTTATTTAGGTTTACCCACACACACACACACACACACACAAGAAGAAGAGAGTTTTAACGTTGTAGGAAACTATCCCAAAAGACGTTAAAGATTAGGTTAGATGTAGACTTACGTTAAATTAGATTTAGGTTTATTTTTAGTTAGATTTATGTTTATTTAGATTTACGCTTATTTACGTTAGATCGAGTCCACGCAAGAATTACTTACGGTTTAGGGTTTAGAGTTAGACGAACAGTGAAAAGATCTACTGTGAAAAGATGTTAAGATGCTGTGAAGTGCTACAGCTAGAGAAGAGGCAAAGGGGTTTTGTCCACTACATGCAGTATCATGTAGACGTGGGTGTGTAGATTTCTTGTACCCACAAATATAGGTATTGACCAATAAAGACGAGATTATAACCCGGTGGTTCTGATCTCCGTGCACCTCTAGACCGAGGTGTGCGGGGATTGGACATGACTAGAGAATGTGAGGTAAAGAGAGAGAGAGAGAGAGAGAGAGAGAGAGAGAGAGAGAGAGAGAGAGAGAGAGAGAGAGAGAGAGAGAGAGAGAGAGAGAGAGAGAGAGAGAGAGATAAGACGAAGAATGCCAATAGAATATTAAATTTGTTGTCCAGGTTATAAGTTTTTTATCCTCATTATGAGTAGTGACGAGGATGTGGGACCGTCCAACCGAAACACCTATCTCTCAACGAGGGTCTTATGTCCTTGTAATCAATGCAAGCATGCTGTGCGATGGACAAGACATGTTTCTTTGCAGCACGTTCGCGAATTTGGCGAGTTCGATCCATCTATTATAGATCGAGTTGTTGCCAATTATAACTCGTCGGACTCTGACGCTGGCCAACAAGCAACAATCTTGCAACCCAATAGACGTGTTCGCAGGCGCTTTGGTCAAGCAGCATATGTGAGGCCACAAGATGTAGCCTCTGACAGCTCGGGGGATGATCATGCAGAGCACATTCCCAACGAGGCAATGTTTGATCCCGAGATTGATGAAATGATCGAGACGATCATGGATTCAGAAAGGCTTATCTATGATGATATGAAAAGTGAAGCCGATACGCCATTGTATAATGGAGCACGTATGTCTAGATTGAAAGCACTCCTGGTTCTTCTCAACATGCAGGCAAAGTTTGGATGGAGTGACACTAGCGTCACAGCGCTTTTCAGGTGATCTATTACAATTAGTTTACTTTAATAAAACTCTAAATGTATAATGATCTGATAGATTTTTACATGACTGTATCATTTTTTTATGTTGTGTAGATTGCTGAAAGAGCACATACTACCAGCTGACAATGTGATGCCAGATTCCCGAGATGAATCAAGAAAGATTTTGCGAAACTTGGGGATGGATTACAATTCTATCCACGCTTGTCCTAATGACTGCATTCTTTTCAGAGGGGAATACATAGACATGGAGAAGTGTCCGAAATGTGATTCCGAAAGATATCGAGTAGATCTCCTCGGGACAAAAATTCCACAAAAGGTTTTGCGACATTTCCCTCTGCTTCCTCGCATCAAGCATTTCTTCGAATGTAAGTCCATGGCCGCCCTAGCATCATGGCATGAGGAGAATAAATCTTCGGATGGTGTGCTACGAATTCCTGCAGATTGCGTAGCCTGGAAACATATAGATGAAACATGGTCGGATTTTACCAGGGAAGGTCGAAATTTGCGCTTAGGCCTGGCTATGGATGGCGTAAATCCATTTGGTCAAAGATCAACATCTTACAGTGTATGGCCCGTTGTCATCATCAACTACAACATTCCCCCGTGGTTGACTACGAAGAAGGGGTACCTATGGCTAAGCTTGATTGTGCCAGGGCGATATAAAGTGGGGAATATGGATGTGTATCTTCGTCCACTATTGGAAGAGCTACAACAATTGTGGATTGGCATAGAGGTGGTGGATATGAGCCGACACACAGGACGACAGAATGCTTTGATCAGAGGCATTCTAATGTGGACCATGCATGACTATCCCGGGCTAACAGAATGCTCAAGTGATCTATTGACACTCCTCACTCAGACACTGTAAATCTTGTTTTTTCCCATAGTTGATCTATTATCATGTGTATACATGCAGGGCCGATAAAACTCCCTAAAGCACCATGGATTTTCACAGGAGCCCAAGAACGCAAAGTAAAAGAGACCATTCGATCTTTGCGGACCCCCACTGGCGTAATGCACTCGCTCCGAACGTGTTTTACTAAAGAAGGAAAGCTTACCGGTTTGAAGTCACACGATTGGCATAAAATGTGTCAGGTACGTTCATAGTGGACTTTAATATCATTGCATAAAATGTGGACTTTAATATCATTGCTGCACATACTTTACAGTTTATTTTACCGGTTGCCATTGAGGGATGTTTGTCTCTCGACATCCGTAACACAATCTACAAACTTGCAAAGCTGGTGCAATGGATCTCACAAAAGGAGATCAACGTAGACTCCATACCATTCGCCAAACTAAATGCTGCGGAGCTTGTGTGCATGTTTGAGAAACATTTTCCTACTACAATGCTAACCATTCAGGTGCATCTTCTTGTTCGCATAGTTGATGAGGTGGAAATAGCTGGCACAGTTCATTCCAGATGGATGTTCTTCTTAGAACGTTTCATGAAAACGCTTAAGGGATAGGCACGTCCAGAGGGTAGCATGGCAGAAGGTTTGTTGGTATCAGAGTCCCTAGTGTACATTGGAGAGTGGCTAAACGGATTTGATAAAGCCCGGGACACGCTATGGCGAACCATAGATGATGAGCGCATATCTGGGATTGTCATGTGCAATCTCGGTGTTGAGAAGAAGATGACGGAAGATCTAGAGGCTAAAATCAACCGATTTTGCATGCTTCACAATCCAGTGATGCAAAAGTGGATTTCACAATATGAGGATGCAAAGCAAGAGCGACAAAGGGCACGAATCGAGTGGAGACGGGGAAGACGACCACCGATGCACTATCCAGCGGTTCTGGAGAGCCTACCAACCTTCATGAGCTTAAGATGGTTGCACAACCAATTGAAAAGCGCACAACAATGCGGTGACAAAGTGACTGAGGAAGAGTGGGAGTACTCTCGGGGTTGCGCGACCAAGGTAAGTTTGCAATGTATGACTAGCAAGTGACTTTATTTATAAACGTTTGAACGTCCACTCATAATCTTTGTTCGTTGTAGTATAAGTCATAAACAACAGCATGGTGTAAAGGTCGACATTTTAGGGTGGAACGAATCGACAAAAAGCGTTTTACTCAAGATTGTGGAATCATGGCAAAATTTGAACAGTCTAGTCGACGACGTTCCTCTGATGCAGATCCTGTGGTGACGGAACTCACTTACTTCGGCACGCTGCAAGAGATTTTGAGGATCGATTACAGAGGATTTTTTGTCGACTTGTTCGACGTGCAATGGTTCAAGATAATCATGGAGGGTCGCAACGCTACTGTGCGTAGAGGAGAGTCTGGTTTTCTTGAGGTGGATTCTACTAAGAAATGGACTGACCTAAGAGACACTTTCGTACTACCCGAGCATTGTGAACAAGTAAGTATGTAAATAGTTAACATCCCCCTTTTACAAGTTATGTGCTTGAAAGCTCTCATGTAAGTTATGTGGCTCTGGCAGGTAATATTTCATCCTACAAAGTCTACATCAAACTGGTGGTACGTCATAGAGGTAGCCCCTCGTAGTGCAAGGACGTATGAAAGCTACCATGTGCCAATCACAACGGCATCAATGGAGGAGATCAGAGAAGATGCTCAATCAGAAGCCGCTGCGGTGGTGCCAGACGAGCATCAAGATGCTACTACTCTATAAGGGGTGCATGCAGAGGAGCTACAAAATGAAACAAAGGATATGTGTTTAAACGGAGAGCTCTATATAGATATAGGAAGTTATGCTGAGTTATGCGAGGATGAGAGAGAGATCTCTTAAAGCCACAAATATTGTATTTGAACAATTTTGCTCCGTGTTGTAAAAGCTCTGGCTCTCTAAGTACCTTCCATGGTGTATAACGCTCTTTTCTACTCGCGCTCACATCTTTTGATTGAAAATTCTGAGTTTTCGACTTGCCTCTTCTATCACTCAATTCATTGCGTCATTGTATTTATATGCGTCATTACGTCATTGTATTTAATGGTCTTTGCGTCATTGTCTACTCTATTCATTCAATATTAAGTTTAAATATTCGTGTGTTTAATGCAGGTATGGATGATGAGGAGTTTCTTTCTTCTTTGTCACCGCAGCAGAGACAGTGGTACGTGGAGCGTCATCGCTCTGGCGCATCATCGCGCGTTCCTACTCCATCCACATCTCCCTCTCTTTCGGAGCATTTGGCGCGCTCCGAAGCTTCGACGTCGACGAGACGAGCTTCACACTCGTCTAGACACCGGTGCTCTAGTGGTGGCGGTGGCGGTTGTTGTGGGGATTCCGCCACCGATGCCTCCACACCGCCTCGTGTTCGACGAGGCTCTTTACCCTCCCCTTCTTTGCCCGCCCCCACACCAGCCACAGCATCGCCATCTACGCCAGGTTTTGCACGGCTGACTGTTCCTAGAAGCTACACACCTCTACCTACTCCGCCAGGAGCCACCCCACTCGACACTCCTCGCTTCGGGGCCCAGACACCGGTGGAGACACCTGACGTCCGTACCCCCATCGACACGCCGCTAGAGACCCCTACCGGGACACCTAGGTTCATGCGTCACCGGCCAGAGGGCTTGTCTTACTCCATCGACTTCAGCGGTGGCATCATCATGGATGATGACGGCAAGAAGGTGATCTCGCGCATGCGTGGTCTTTGCTCTCAGCTGTTTAGACACTACATACTAAACAAATGGAGTGAAGTACCAAGTGATTTAAAAAACAGAGTCATCAGCATACTTCATGATGAGTTTCCCGTTCCAACACGGGATCAGCGCTTCAATGAAGACCTGATGAAGATTCGAATGCACGAATACTGCAAACACAAGCGTTCCGAAGTGCAAAAAGCAATCAAGAATGGGTGGAACAGGCGAGATTGGTTGGCCAAAGAAGATTGGAAGAATGCGAAGAAAGCAGCACGCGAGAATCCCGACAAGTGGAAGCAACAAAAGGATGCAGCCAGAGCGCGAGTAGAGGCAGGGAGCTCGCACCACTTGGGGAGCGGTGGATGGGCATCATTTGAGGCCGATTTTGTAAGTGTTTTCACATTGCTCTTTATGTTCGATAGTTTAGGGTTTATGAGTTTTTTAATTCTAACATAATGAAATCTTTGTATGTTTTGACAGTGGTCGATGACAGGACGTGATCCCACACCGTACGAGCGCGAGTACGCAGGCAGGAAGGGCTTAAACGCCCTGATGGACATTCTCAGTTCTCGCGGCGGCATGGTTAGTATTAGGGTTTACTCTTTTTTATTTTTTGTATTGTTTTATAAATGTCGTTATATGTTTATACTTACTGAAAGCTGTCTTATTGTCTTTTTTTGCAGAATCCGACAGATACGCCGCTTGGACGCGATGAGACGTCTGACTAGACGACGTCAGTTTAGCCGTAGCTAGATAGCATTAGTTTAGGGTTTCTCATAGCTTATGTATCATGAGACGGATTTTATACGTCTTTTTGAACCATGTATATTATTACATTTGTCACCGCAGTTCCTTTTGCCAATCAATTCTTTATGCCTATGATGTTGTACAATTGTCATTATTACAATTGTCAATTTTGCAAACAATGCGTCTTGTGGGTGACTATTTTGGGTCTATTATCTACCCTTGCACTTTTTTTAAAAAGTGAATCAAGTACAATATGGTTGATGGGTGGCAGGGCATTCAATGCCCTGCCACCAAAAAAAAATTCTCTCAGGCGTCGCTATAACCGTCGCTATTTATGGCTCTGTAGCGTCGCTATGAGCGTCGCTATAGTCTGCAGTGTAAACGTCGCTATGACCGTCGCTATGAGCGTCTCTATATAGCGACGCTTATAGCGACGCTCTCGTAGCGACGCTCGTAGCGACGGTTTTAGCGACGTCGGGGGTTATAAAAACCCAATGTATTTCCGTCGCTAACAGCGTCACAAGAGCACACAACCTCTTGTAGTGTTTAAACCTATTTCCATGGGAGTGGCAATAGGTTTGCAATCCTCAAGTCCAAACTTACATAGAAATGTCTTTATGTAGCTTTTTTGACACA
Organism: Adiantum capillus-veneris; assembly: GCF_014529385.1. NCBI lineage: Eukaryota > Viridiplantae > Streptophyta > Polypodiopsida > Polypodiales > Pteridaceae > Adiantum > Adiantum capillus-veneris. Next base: position 97,058,954 of record NC_140934.1, read on the forward strand.
AGGCAATACCACCATCACACTGCTTAAACTGCATACCTAAGTAATGATGCAACAACCCCAAATATTTCATCTTGAAAGTAGCATTCAAATCAGCCTTAAATTCAGCAATATGTCTTTCATTTGGTCCAGTGATCAGTAAATCATCGACATAAAGAACCACAATGAGAAGTACATCACCCTCACGCTTTACATACAATGTGCTTTCTGTTGGACTGTTATGAAAGCCTCGTTTAACCAAATGAGTGTCAGCTTTCTCATACCAAGCACGAGGAGATTGCTTCAACCCATACAAAGCCTTCTTACATCTGCACACTTTGTCCTCTTGTCCTTTTATGACAAAACTGCGAGGCTACGTTACATAAACTTCCTCAAATATGTCACCATTCAAGAAAGCAGTAACAATGTCCGATTGATGTACATCCCAACCAAAATGAGCTGCCAATGCACATAGAAAACGTACAGTAGTCATACGACAAGTGGGAGAAAAAGTCTCTTCATAATCTATGCCTTTTTCCTGTGCATAACCCTTTGCAACAAGTCGAGCCTTATGGCGATCGATCTCACCATCTGGTTTGCGTTTCAACTTGTAAACCCACTTCGTACCAATGGCCTTTTTGCTAGGAGGCAAATCACATAAAGTCCATGTGTCATTCTCTATAAGTACATCATATTCTGATTGCATGGTAGCCATCCAATTTTTTGAATTCTGTGCTTCATCAAAAGACAGAGGCTCCTAAACATCATGTAAGCTAGACACAGCCAAAGCATAACAATCTGATGCATAAGATGCATGGCGAGAGCTTGAACGAGTACGACTAGACAAAGGTGCATCCAATTTACTATCATGCAAAGTGTGCACCAGCCATTTTGGCATACCTCTAGCCTGCTCATTTTCAGCCCTTTCCTCATCAAGTACATCATGTACATCTGCATCAGTAATAGGCTGATCTAAAACATGTTTAGAAACCCCCATAGGCTGTACATTTGCCTCATTGGAAATTACATTCATATTTCCACCACTGAAAAGAGGCAACAAAGTGTCATAAATGTCCTGTAAGCTTACATTACTGTCTCTAGTACAAGACAGCAAGGGATGAACAGAATCTTCCACAAACACTACATCCCAAGAAACTAGAATACGTTTTCTTTGCGGATGATACAACCTGTAACCTTTGATTTCAGCACTATAACCAACAAAAATACATTTGACAGCCTTATCATCTAGTTTTCTGCGCTGCACTTGTGGCACCAAAGCATATGGCAAACAACCAAAAACACGCACGTGCTCAATAGAAGGCTTTCTATCATGCCATGCTTCATATGGAGTAATAGACTGCAAAGCTTTTGTAGGACACCTGTTAAGTACATAAGTGGCACACATGATGGCCTCAAGCCAAAAAGAATGCGGCAAAACTTGACTTTTGACCGTACATCATGCCATTTCTGTCAATGACCTGTTTTTCCTCTCAGCAACACCATTTTGCTGAGGTGTATAAGGCACTGTACATTGGTGTTTTATCCCACGACTAGCCAGAAATGCATTAAATTCATGAGACATATACTCCCCCCCTCGATCGCAACGGAGGGTGCCCATAGTACATTTCCAGACATTTTCAGCCATAGCCAGAAATTGTTTGAAGCACATAAAAACTTCGGACTTCGCTTTAAGCAGAAATACCCATGCATGCTTGGAGTAATCATCAATGAAAGTCACGAAGTACAGGTAATTGCCCAAGGACGGAGTTTGCATGGGCCCACAAACATCACTATGCACAAGCTGCAACCTACATGTGGCCCGAAGTGAACCATCCTTTGGAAATTTAGAACGTTGCATCTTACCCAAAATACAGCCTTCACAAACATGTTTGACAGGTGCTTCAAGAGGCGGAAAAGAAGAAACCATATCAGATTTCTGCAAACGCAGCAAACTGGCAAAATTCAGATGACCAAAACGTGCATGCCAAAGTTTTGCATCTGAAATAGCCCTTGAATCTGCAACAGCATTTGCAAAATTTTGTCCACACTTGTCATACAAAGTGATCTTATACAGCCCACGGCACAAAAGCCCAGATGCAACAATTTCATCACCAAAAATGAGATCATAAACTGTACATCTGTCATCCACAAATGTGACTACAAGTCCAAGCCTAGCAAGTGCGGATACAGATAAGAGATTCTTATTGATCCCAGGTACATAAAGTGCTTCAACAAGTGTGAAGGATCTGCCATTAGCAGCAGTGAGCACAATCTTTCCAACTCCCTGAACTGGATAAGAGGCGTTGTTGGCACAAGTGACTAAATTCCCATGAGGGACAGACTCAAGAGAGGTAAAAAATTCACGATGTGAGGTAATGTGCTTTGTAGCACCATTGTCAAAATACCACACATGTGAATCTACAGCAACTGACAAGCATGCATCATGGACATCAGGATTGTAAGTGCACTTTGTGCTAAAAGCCCATTCTGCATCAACATCAGCAACACAGACTTAAGGATTTCCTTGTGTCATAAGTCTCCAAGTACTAGCAAAAGTCTGGTAAGAATCAAGTAAGGCATCAAGAACAGTCTGCACTAGGGAACTGTCTGAAATGACTTCACCTGCAGAAATGAGTTGCTCATTGATATCCTTGACACTAGCAAGGAAAGTGTCCATATCATCTTCCTCATGCAGAATCTTTGATTCCAGCTCTTTACGCAGCAAAGCAATTTTAGCCTCATTGCGGCTTGCATAAAGACCTGCTAGAATATCCCAAGCATGTTTTGCAAATTTTGCTGAACGGAGGTTAGGAACAATGGTGCGCTTCACAGACAACGCAATCAATGCATGAGCCTGCGCATCCTTAACATCCCAACGAGGTTGTTATGCCGTAGGCAAAACAACTCTAACAACTGTAATCCTTGCAGCAAGACCTGCAACATCCTCAACATCGCGTACATCCTCAGAACCAGGACGTACATCAATGCCCTGCACAATGTTCCAGACACCCTTTGACACAAGAACATGTTGCATCATATAAGCCCACATAGGGTAGTTGTCCTCATCCAACCTGTCCTCAGCAGCAAACATCTTGAACACATCTGTGTTGTTGTTGTCGGTAAATGTTGCACGTGATGTGAAAACTGCCCGAAAATAGGAGAAACGGAGCGGGAACAACCTGTGATATATAGCACAAACCGTAGAAGACTATAAGGCACATGTTATGCTGAAAACGGCAATGACAAAAATTTTGCACAAAATGACGAAATGCCTGTACAGTACTACCTGTGGTGGAAACGGAGGCCGAAATGAGCCCAAATCAAAATTCTGAGCAGACCAGGCTGTATGAGTTCTCCCAAAATATTTGTCGACTTGCGAACGCTTGCCAAAGCTCATTGAAATCGGAGAAAGTGAGCAGGCGTGTGCTGGAGAAGCTGGCGACCAAGCCCAGGAGGACGTGACCTGCTCTGATACCCATTGTTGGAATTAGGGTTGCAGAGAAACACACACAGCTTGGAGAAGACGAAGGAAGCTCAAGGCACACAATAGAGAGTGTGTTACTTAGTGTGCAATGGAAAGATAGATAGCCCTAGAGTGATGGGCATATATACAATGCACGGGGGAAAAAACCTCCTAAAGAGGGAAAAAATGCCCCGGTGGTCCTAGTGTGTTCACACACATCACTACCACATGTATACGGTAACAGTCCATCTACAATAATGGTAGAAGAAGAGTGGAATAATTCACATCCACCTTCAATGAAAGAACATGTGACTTATGCTACACCAGAGCTTATATCTTGTACATAATGTAGTGCCTGTAAAGTACATGCATTCAGAAGGAGTAATAGATGAACAAGCACTAGTGCCTGTTACACCTTATGTTGAGCCTAGTCCATCTACAGTACTGGTAGAATAAGAGTGGTATAATTCACATCCACCTTCAATGGAAGAACTTGTGACTTATGCTACACTAGAGCTTACACCGATGTACTATGTAGCTAATCAAAGTGTTAGATCTCCTTGGCTTAATCATGGTAAGACCATGCTTAAGCCAAGGACTGAAAGCTGCCATAATTGTGGTGCAGGTGATCATTGAAAAAATGAATGTCCAGAACTTGACAAAAACATTAAGCCAGCCAAATCTTTTTTGTACACAATGCTGCAAAAAAGGTAGACACTTCCTTGAAGACTGTCCAAAAAATTCTTTAAACAAAGGAAAAGTAGTGGTGAATGTAGTCCAAATGATACCTAGTAGCTCTTTAGAGAGTGAACCTATTGTTCCAATCAAGGTGATCACTAGAGCCCAGGCTAAGAAAAAAAAACATAACTCCTCTGTTGAATCAAAGAATACTAAAATTTCCTCTTAAAAGACCAAGAAAAGAAGAAGTCAGAGGTATGAGATGAGAAAACAGAAACAAAAGAATGAAATTGAAGAAAAAACCAAGCAGCTGTTCTGGGAAAAAATAAAAGAAATGGGAAGTGAATTCAAAGAAATCACAATGAAATCTGGAGGACCAATTTTGGTACACAAAATCTTTGAGCCAATCAATGCAGCCTTGGAAGCTTTCCAAGTGGGACTTCAGCAGGCCAAAACATGGAAAACAAATGGAAAAACTATCCTTCTCCAGATATGGAGGCAGCTAAGCTTGAAGCTTATCAAAATTTGGTAAGAATTACTCAAGAAATGCTGGAAAAACAAAATGTCAAGCTTGAGAGTATAGCAAAACCCGAGGAGCTAGTGGTAGAAACCAAAAAAGAGAAAACCAAAGTGGTGGTAGAACCCCACCTTGAAACTAAAGAGCCAAAATGCATAGTGTCTGAGAGTGAAGATGCTCTAGATGGAATTCCATTCGTAGAGGAAGACTGGCTAAGACATTTATTTGAAAAAGTAAGAGAGATTAATGATGGGAGCATAACTTTGAAGTCAGCTCCTAAAGGGGAAGTTTGGTTAGACAATCTACCTCTTGATATGGACAATGATGTACAATCCTTGTATGGGGATTGTGGATTTGAAGCATCAGGAATGTCTAAACCATTGACTCTAAAAAAACTACCCTCTCACTTAGGAGACAATGAAGACGAGTCCATAGTGTGTAAAACCACTCAAGTAAAAAGAGCGGAACAGACCCTAGAGGTAGACAACATCCATTCAATCATATCTACACCCATTCAATGCACTTTTACTTTGGGAGAATTGTTAAAAGTTAGACCATATTTATGGAATGATTTACAAAAAACTCTAGAGAAGGTGGGGATAACAGGGCTAATCGCAAAAATTTGGGTAAATTGATACATGAATTGGATAACAAGGAGATTAGATCTGTTCCAATGAACAAAGTTGGAGAAAGACACACCTATTTGGATGTGTGGAGCCTCAAAAAACAGGAGTTTAAAATGAGAAGAATGTTTCTAAGAAAGGGATTGCACAGCTGAAGCATATATACCTGCACCCTTTCTGGAGCATTTGTTTGGGCCATTTGAATGGAGTCAAATTTTGGAAACAATGGATATGTGTGTGAATACGTTTATGCCTACTGAATTTTGCAATGAGGATGGATATGACATAATTCCCATACAAATGATCTCAACCCTTCACATTGAAGATGAAGTTAAGGAACCCAAGGACTTATTGAAAGGTCAACAAGTCTTTCCAGACCTCTATTATGATGTTGACGAGTCTGAAGGACATTTAACTACATCTGATAATTTTGGGTCACAAAAAGAACATGTGAGAGCCAAACTACTCATAAAAGGAGGAGAGGAAAAGTTTTTTGACTTTCCAAACCAAAAAACAAGAAGACAGAAATGGTATAGAAGAAAAAGAGACACAAAAAAATTGAAATATAGACCTATGCCATTTGTTTCTATCAGAACACAGTTTTTAATGCAAATAGATGGACATGATTGTGTCAAGGACAAAATCACGTGTAGATATTCTTCAGACAACAAACAAAGGACACCAAAAATATCAACAAAAATGAGAAAAGAAACTCAATCAAAACCTAAACAACAGGATGATGGATCATCCATGACACGGGCTGAATGAAAGAAAAAATATCAAGAGTTGAAGAAAACTCTCAAGGAGATGTATATCACTAAAGTGGAAACAACCAAGGAAGAGAGTAAAGATGTAATGAGTGTTCCATCCGATTACGAGAAATATACTCGTCAAGACTGAAAGATCATAGTCGAACAACCTGTAAGGGATCTCAGAAAACAGAATGAATCCTATGAAGGACCTAAAAATGCAAAGAAGATAGCTCTAGCCGAACCAAGAGAAGAGCTTAGACCTGCCTACATTACAAATGACTTGACAGAAGAAGAAGAAGATCTTTTTCTAAACTTGCTGAAATAATACCGAGGTATCTTTGCTTGGTCTTATAAAGATCTCAAGGGTGTTGATCCAGAAATCTATCAACATACCATACCTATGAGAAATGATGTGAAACCAAGTAGACAAAGGTCATATACTTATACCGGAACATTTGCCAAAAAGATCAAAGAAGAGATAATGAAGCGCAAGGAATCCGAATTCATTTATGAAATTGAACACACATATTGAGTGTCTACGATTGTGGTGATACCCAAGAAAAATGGAAAATTAAGAGTGTTTGTCAATCTCAAAAAAGTGAATGTAGCCACCATTAGAGATAACTACCCTCTTCCAAACAATCACCGAGCATGTTTTAGAACGAGTTGCAGGAAAAGAAGATTACAGCTTTTTAGATGGATTTTTAGGATACAATCAACTTTTGGTTGATCCCAAAGATCAACATAAAATTGCCTTTGCAAGTGAATGGGGTATTCTTGCCTATAGGTTTATGCCTTTTGGGTTAACTAATGTTCCTGCCACTTTTCAAAGATTGATGAGCCATGCTTTCAAAGATTATCTTTGGAATTTCTTGGAAGTATATATGGATGATTTATGTGTACATTCATCAATCCGAGCTAATTATTTTGAACACCTCAAAAAGGTATTCGAAAAATGTAGACTTTATAGGGTTTGCTTAAATCTTGAAAAGTGCACATTTATGGGCAGACAAGGAAAAATTCTTGGACATATAGTGTCTAAAAATGGCATAGCTACCGATATGGATAAAATTTATGTTATTGCTGAATTGTCTAGACCGACAACATCCGAAGGGATTCAAGCTTTCACGGGACATTGTGGATATTACAGATGATTCATTTACATGTATGCTATAATCGCAAAACTCATGTATGTCTTGATTACACTCTTTGTATGGACTGATGAGTGTGAAGAATCCTTCATGAAGCTTAAGAAAGCTCTTACTTTAGCCCCAATATTGAAAGCACCAGATTGAAATAAGATGTTCCATATACATGTTGATGCTTCCAATTTTTCCATTGGATGTATATTAGCTTAACCAGGAGACGAAAAAATTGATTTTCCTATTTCTTATGCTAGTAGACAATTGAATGTGGCATAGAAAAACTATACAACCACTGAAAGAGAAGGATGAGGGATGATCTATGCCGTAAAAAAGTATAGAAATTACCTATTAGCCAACAAATTTGTGTTCTTTGTGGACCACCAAGCTTTATTGTACTTGGTCAACAAGCCATGCAACACAAAGAGAATAGTGAGATGGTTCATCATTATTTTGGAATTTGATTTCACTGTAATTGTAAAAAAGGACACCACACACCAAAGAGCAGATCATTTTATCAAGGATTACTTCAGGAGAACCACCAAAAGGGGGTAGATAATGATATACCAGATGCATATCTATTCTCCGTAGAAATGATACCCCGTTGGTCAGAAGATATGGTTTCATTGATGACCATAGCTCAAGTGGATTCTCAAATACTACTTCCTATTACACCTGGATTAATTGAGCAATTGGCTATGTATGAATTACTAGCTGGAAGGTTATATAAAAGAAATCGAGATGGAATATTGATTTTGTGTATGAATCGTGAGGAGAAAACCCAATACCTAAGTCAAGCACACATTACCATAGTAGGACTTCACTTTGCGGAAGACCAAACTATGCGACGGATCTTGAGACTTGGAGTATTTTGGCCAACCATGAGAAGTGATGATCACTCATTTGTGAAAAAAATGTCTTCAATGACAAAAAAAAGCACCCATATCTCACGTGATATTATTTCAAGTTTCACTTGTTCTTAAGTGGAGTAACTATCTAGTTACTTACTTATCAAGCAAAACATTCCCGGAGGATATGAGTAAACGCCACCAAAGAGCTATTGAAACAGAAGCAAGAGAATATGATCTTATTGTAAACCAATTGTATCCGGAGAGGAAAGGATCAACATTTGCGTCTTTGTGAAAATGAAGATAAATATATCCCCACTCTAGAACAAACACATGTTGGATGAGCTGGAGGTCACTTTTCTAGTGAAACCACCGCTAGAGCAATTTTAATGACATACATATGGTGGCCAACACTTTTTGCAGATGCCAAAGAATATGTTCAAAGATGTAATGCATGCCAACGAGAAAACATTCCAACAAGGGTAGATAGCATGCCTGTAAGACCAATGATGTGGGCTAGATCTTTTGCAAAATGGGCCATAGATTTTATTGGGCCATTTATATAGAACTCAAGCTCAATATATCATTGTAGCTACTACGGACTATTTGACCAAGTGGGAAGAGGCTAAGGCAACCAGAAAGAATGATACTAAAACCACAGCCGCATTCTTATATGAGAATGTTTTCATAAGATATGGACTACAAATAGAAATTTTCAGTGATAGATGAACTCATTTCCTCAACGTGGTAATTGAGTATCTGTTGAATGAATTTATGGTAATTCATAACAAATACGCTCCATATCATCCATAAGCAAATGGACAAGCTGAGCACACGAGTAAAATTCTTAGCTCAGTATTGACTAAAGTGGTTAGTTCAGAACGAACTAATTGGGAAATGAATCTACATGCCACTCTATGGACTTATAGAGTTTCATTCAAGACAACTTTAAATGCTACACCCTTTAATCTTGTTTATGGTCTTGATGCCATACTAATGATAGAATTTCTATTGCCAACACTAAGGGTAGCTAAAGATCTTAAGTGGACCGGACATGAATTGTCAGAGAGGCTCAAAGATTTAGAAAATCTTGATGAGCAAAGGTTAATTACTGTAGCTCACATCTATGCACAAAAATGGAAGCAACTTTTTTTTTAATTCACATCTAGTCACAAAAAAGGGAATCTAGTTTTAGTGTATTCTCTTAAGCAACACATTCCAAAATTCAAGAAGAAGGAAAATGGACCGTTTATAATTGAAGATGTATCTCCAAGGGAACAATTAAGTTATCCACTCTAGATGGTGAACCAATGGCTAACTGGATTAGTGGATGCCGCTTAAAGAAGTACCATTAGCCACTAACCAATGATTTGCTAGAGAAGATGCATGCAGCAAAGCAAAGAAAGATGAAATGACAATAGGTTATTGATGAATCCCAAGAGGAATCTCGACTTTGAGTACTCAAGGAAATTAACTGCTTTCAAAAATCAACAAACACCTATTCCCATCAACACTTTGGAACCAGATGACAGACTATGGGAATTGAAGAATGATGCAGTGTCAACGGATGATGAATGGCATGATGGAATGGACTTTTGCATCAAAGTACAAGTGAACAATCATAGCACAAATGCATTGGTAGATACCAGAGCTTGAATGAATGCAGTCAGTTATTCCACTTACAAGAAAGCAGCGAATCAGTCTTTAGCATCGAGAATATCTGCTATCAAAGGATGCAACAAAAACCCAACACCGACGATGGGAGTAGTCAACTTGAATGTGATAGAACATGGATGTTCATTCCCTCATCAATTTGTATGCATACCAGATGAACTTATGAATGAAACAATGATTCTTGGAATCATGGATGCGAAAGTACAAGGCCGAACCAGATTGGGACACCAATCAACTCAAGCTGTCACCTAAAGGAGGACAACTCATTGTTCCAATTGCATTGAGCAAAGAGGAATGGAAAAGAAGTTACCCATAGAAGAAACAAGGGAGTCATCAATCTAAGTCGACCTCTAGACAAGAAATGCTACAAGTAGCATGCAAGGAGTCAGGCAAATATGGGTACCAAAAGCACAAATCAAGGACAATCCGTCTCAGATTTGGGTGCCTAAAAACTCATCTATCATAATGACAAAAATTTCACATTTGACAACTCAGAGAAAACATCTTTCAGAAGAGAAACTAGAAATAGATGGGTTTGGAGGAAAAAAGAGCACAAACTGTAAAGCCGATGAAGCAGTGGAAGGTTAAATCTCAAAAAACTCAACCACAACAGATCACCAACAAAAAACCAAGATACCAGTGGAGAGTTAAATCTCAACAACCGTCATCATTGATACCTACAACTCAGGAAATCAATGTGCCAAATCATCTAGATGGTACAATCAGACATAGAGCACACAAATTATAGAATTTGCTATTTATAAAACATCAACAGGAAACCTTGACCACGGAAACCCTTGAGTTAACTACTTAAGACCCCAACTCTTGCACAACATGCTGGTTTGAATTTCATTGATCTTCAGAGCATGGTAGAGCCAACCACGGCTATGCATAGACACGATTGTTCAACCCATGTACACAGTCGTCCCATAGTACTCCATCTAGGAGGGGTGGAAGGGAACTTTAGTAATTAAGGGCAATGTTTGAAGAAGGAGGAAAAAAGTTGGATGTTAACTGTGTTTTTTGCAAAATTACCTAATAATGCTCTTAAAAATCATCAACAGGGGAATTTCAACTGATAACATCTCCTCGATGAGTGTAAATAGTGTATATACCATTAGAACTTATACATTAAAAAAATAGCCTTGGTTCCTTATTTTCATCAAATTTTCTTGATATTGAAACTTTAAAATGGAGAAGTCCACCAGAAAGTAATAAATTAGTGTTTTTAATGGATTTTCTTAATTATTGATTTTTCACTTTGCTTTTTAAGTGTACTTTATGATTTTCTTTGATTTTTTAATAAACAAGTCAAAAAGTAATAATAAATAGAAAATGAGCTCGGATGGAGAAACTAAAGATACACTGATGATAAGAAGAAACAAGGCAGACGACACAAAAATTTTCAACCAAAATGAGAAATGGAAGCGGGAGGCCTAAATTAGGTCGCCAAGGCCTACTATTGCAAATTCTTGTAGAATGAGCTAACGGAGTCCGATTGAGGAAATTTTTTATTTAACATAGATTTCATAGCCTAGTAGGACTAACAGAGGAATCTGGGGAAAAATAGTTTGGAAAGTCCGAATATAGATATCCAAGGTAGCCCGAAATCACCTCATTTCCACTAGTCACTCTTGGAGGAAAGAGCTTTCTACCTTCTTTGCATGCGATTTTCGGAGTCCACAGTTACCCATTTTCAGCGCCATCTCTCACGAGACATGAGGGATAGGTTCTAATCTTATCAAAGAACGTTTCTATACGGTCGGATAGCAAGTCTAGGACTAGGAAAAAACCCTAGAATCCCAGCAGTGCACAAACACCTACGACACAAAAACGACCACAGCAGCCTGTCAGCTCAACCAAATTGGACGATACTTGAATTGTAGTATGTCCCTAGATAGTAGAATACCTCCATATCATTAGATGACCATTTGGAAGGGGTCGAGGGGGTCCCAAGTAAATAATCTAGGTTTTTGTCTCATGCCAAAATTGGATTTTGACTCCACCGGAAGCTTATAGACAAGGTCTATACACAATGTACCTAGATGGTTTCAAGAAAATAGTCAAGGAGAGCTCTCAAATAGCAGGAAACAGCTCGAAGACTACAAAGTGTGAAATGTGACATATGAATTCAAACTGACTCTGATAGAGCCCAAACTGGAGGATCAACATCAGGACTATGTAGCGGACAAGTCCATGGCTTCAAAAGTGACCAAACAACTCTACACACCAAGTAGTAACAAAAACCGGTGATTTCAGAGTCGACAAGAGCACGAAGTGATGCCAACACGACCAAACCTTTCCCAATTTAATTTTAGGACTTGTTTTAGGTGTAATCAAGATGTGTAGGTCAAAAAAGTATCTTTTCATGCAGAAAATGTGATTGTGGTTAATAATCATGATTATTTACTTTTGTGCATATTTGGCTTGAAAATTATTTTGTCACTTCACCTATCACTTATACACATCTATCTCATGCTACATATCAACTTTGAGCCCAAAAGATCAAGAAAATCTCAGATTTTGTCAAAAAACGCACTAAAGGCTCTTCTGTTCAAATTTTGAGTTAATTGTCACATTTTTTGATCCAAATCATCCCATATCTCACACAAAGGCTTTACATTATGTCTAGAACCAACTTGCAATGAAAACTGTTCAATTTGATGAAAAAGTTAGTGATCGGCATGGCATCCTTACATGTTTTTATGCATCTATGCATGGCTTTTGTATAACATGAATTAATGAAATATATCACAGAAGACTATGTAGTGTCATCATCATACAAATTACAAAAAGTGGTCATAGTCCAAGCTTCTAGTAGGGGTGATGTAGAGTAGGTGTACTTGTATACGTATGGTTAGATAGATCTTTAAAACTCAGTATAATTAAAGGATTATCCAATCTTTAATGATAAGATTTCTAGACTAAGGAAAAATTCCTCAACATGATAATACCTACGTGTGAAAAAAGTCACAATGTTATTGTGATGTACGTGTAGGAGAATAGCAATAAAATCTAGCGATTCACCACAACACTGACAATATATTTGTACATCAGTCATGTGTTGATAGAGGTAGTTACACTATTTAAGTTAGCAAGATTGAAGGACTCATCGGCAAGGTATGGAGCTTTTCCCAAACATAGCTTAAACCGTGTCAAACTTGACTAAACATTTCTTCATCCAACACTACTTTTGTCAGCTACTTCAAAGTGAGAACATGAGGAATTTCCATAGCTGAAGCCAAGTGGAGGCTGTAACTGTGGGATGGGTTTCTAACCTCACTTCTATCTTATTGCAGACATAGCGAGAACCACGAATATAATTGTCAATCGATGGGACGAAGCTGACTCGACTAGTGCATGGAGACTACAAGAGGGTGTCAATCTCTTGGAAAACAATAGGCAACTCGCAACACAAGCTATACTCAAATGACCTAAGTTATCAAAAGCTAATTTCTAATCAGCAAACAAATCATAACCGTTACAACATCAAATGACATCCCAATGTTACAAAACTTCTAGGACATGTATATAAGACCTAATCACACATGCTTATGATCTCAAATCTCACTTTTGATGAAGTGCAAAAACCACAATTATTAACAACCATGAGTTTTTTATTTAATTGTTTATTATCCCAAATGCATATAAATTCTTAGCAATGATGTCTCAATACCCCGCCTATGCTTACTTTGTGATTCCTAACTTAAATTCCTACTTATGATGAAATTAGGTTGCAGGTCGGCAATGCCAAAAGCTACAGTTTACCATGATATGTTTACGTCAATGCATAGAGCTCTTACTTGCGGTTGCAATGCAACAGACGGAACTGCAATGTGACGACTGGGAAGGGAGTAGGAAGCGCGAGAAGGAGAGAAGTGAGCGTTGTTAGCTCACGCTGTGTTTCTATTATCCAAAACTTGAAAATAACTTACAAAAATTGGTTTTTATACCTTAGCCAAGGTTTCTTTGGTCAAAAACTACTAATCTGGGAGCTCTAAGTAAGGATAAATTGATACAATCTGGAAGCTTATAGCCCAGGGTCATCGATTACAATATCCAAAAAGAATAAGTGTTTTTATAATAAAAGCTCCCTAAAAATGTTACATGGGTTAATGTGTTGCTAACATTCCCCCCCTTCTCGATTGTGTCATCCCTTGACATAGTTTCATGGACTGCAGTAGTCTTTAGGTTGACGGTTGGCGAGGCGATCTTTAAGTGCGTGTAGAGCTCTCTCATATCTGATGCGTCTTTCTTTGTCAGGGACTTGCAAAAACTGAATAGTGACTTTGTTTTTAAGTTCAATGACAGAATAGCCAACAAACCTTGATGTCAGATTGTGGATCACTGGCCCAAAAATCTTTGTTCGCCACGTGAAGAATCTTGTGTAAAAAGCCTCTTCAAATGCCAACATGTTGCTGGATGGCAAAAACATACATTTTGCATAGAAGCCATAGAGGACTTCTTTTGAAGGCTGTCCACTCAAATCATAGCACAAGCCTTTGTTACCTTCTAATAAAGACATCCAGGGGGGTCTTGCTTGCTTAGACTCATGAAAATCTTGAATGCATGTAAGCAGCATTCCATAGATTTTATAGAGCATTGCACATGAGAGGTCAGGGAGGCTTTTGAAGCAGTTTATGGCGCCCGTTAGGGTTTTCACCATGTATTCCTTCGTTGTTGGTCCTTGCTTTGGAGCAGGCAGTCTTGGGTAGTTGAGCTAGGTTGGTCTCTTGTTCCTCAGTGATTCATGTGCTAGCCATGTCCTTACCCTTGGTACAAGACAAAATGTAGGGTCTCTTTGTATTGCTACAGGTGCTCTTGTAAATAGAATGAGGTATCGTGAGTTCTTGTAGAGCCAGTTCTTTCTCCATTTGGGGTGGAGAGCATATGAACCTTCTTCTTGCATATCCTTGTAAAGTCTTTCTTTGACTTGCAGTAGCTCCACCTTTATCAAAGGGTAGGGCAATGACTGTTGATGCCATTGAGCATTGATTTGGTTGGGAGTGAGCTGGGTTACATTGACTGAGTGGATAACTCTCAAGTCCCAATCCATTGGTGCTTTCCATTCAGCATCTACTTCATGGACAATATGCTCTTTCAATGCATCTTCTTTAGCTTTAGAAAGTTGGACCATTGGCACTTGATCTTCTTTAGTAATTGGTACCTGGAATTCAGAATCTCCAGTTTTCTCTTTTATCGGTTGTGTTTCCATATCTGCAAAGGAGACTGATAGTATGTCTATAATTGACTGTTTAGAGGTTCCTGCCTCGTCTTGAGCTTCCGTATGTCGGTCTCTCAGCAATTGGTTGGCTCTCTTTAAATCCTCTATTTCCTTGAGCAACTGCTCTTCTCTTTGTATTCGCAGTAAGGCGAGGTCTCATCTTTGTGCCTATTCAAACTTCAACTCAAGTTCCAAGTCCTTGTTTCTCTTCTCCAAAGTCTTATAGACTTCGTCTGTCCCCTTGAGTGAAGCTACGGCTGGGTTTTTCCTGATCTACCTTAGAAATCATTAATTTTTTCCTCGGAGTATTGCAATGAGGCATTGGCTACATCTAATTGCACTTGGATCTTTTGGATTGAATGAGTAGTGATTAAAAGTTCATTGGTCACTTTTGTCAGCTGTTGGTCCTTGCTTTTTCATGCAGCTGACAGGTTCATGGGAGGAGCTCTCCTAAATCTTCCATCTCTTTCTGCTGCCTTTCCTTGACAATTTAGTGTTGTTCTGCTTCATTTTTTAGCTCTTTAATCTGTCCTTGGAGATCTTCAATGATGATCATCCTGTCCTCGAGATCACCTTGTAGAGCATCTATTACCCGTTCCAATTCTTTATCTTTAGCACTGCAGCTCAGCGTTGCTGTTCGTATCTTTTCTGTCATTAGCTGCATCTGCTTTGCATACTCATTAACTTGGATGATCACTTCATTCGTGTCCCATTCTTCAGGCTATACTTGAGACTGCGTAGAAGTTCCAACAGATTTTGCTTGCGGCTCTCTCGACAGTGCAACGGATTTTGCTTGTGGCTAGGCAGATGCTTCATTTGATTCTGGTTGTGTTGTTGTAGAAGGTCTAGCTTCACCTTTGTCACTTTCCTTAGGTTGTTGATAACTAGCTTCTTCTTGTTGTTTCTCTCTTCCCTTTGCTTCCTCACCTTCATTGGATTTAGCAATTGGTGAAGGGATTGGACTTGGCATGGGATGGTATTCTTGTTCCGTAGTGGGTGAAGTGGGTCTTGGAGACATCTCTCCTTGTTTGTGTTGTGGTTCACTTTGTTGTGCAGCTTCTGCTTGCCTGTTGCATAGCTGATTCTTCTCTTGCTTTCCTTTGCACTTCTAGAGAGTTTCTATATCTTTTTTTTAATTTTTATTTTAATTAAAGTTATTTAGAAATGTTATACAATTACAGATTGAGAAAAATCATTTACAACCTATCAATGAGGATGTGTATCATCCTCTATTGACTTTGAGAAAGACCAGAACTATTCAGAGGAAATTTTCACTGGCATGCAAGTTGAAGCCCTTCTAGATGTATGTTTTCTCAACTTATAATATCTCGAATTATTTTGTACACTTTCTTTAATCTAGCTATTTACTATTAGGATGTAGAAGAAGAGGATGAGGCTTTAGCTTCAAATGGTTCTTTCTTGGCTCTTATTGAAGATGTCCCAATGGTATGTCTATGTGATTGTCCTTTACAATAATTAAACTAGATATGTATTTAATGTGTTTTATTCCAAGAACATGCAAAGGTTGATCTCATTAAAGAACAAATGGATTTTGAGAGCTCTCTTGAGGAAAATCAAGTAGAGGTGAGCTCTAGAAAGAGCAAGCGTTACTCACCTCTTTTAACTTTTATATATTTAATATCCTTGAATGCTTTGAGCTCTAACTTAACTTTTTTGATGCAGTGGAATCAAAAGATGATGGATATGATGCAAACTAAAAAGGCAAAAAAAGATTGCACCAAGAAAAAGGTAGTTTTATCTATTGCCCAAATGTTCATAGTCTAGAGCTCTAATTGAACTTTTATGCTTTCAATTTTCTATGCATGCGAAGAATGTTCTTAATGAGAGTGTTACTCTTCTAAACACAAACGCCTTCAATGAACTCTCAAATGGGCATGAACATGTAAGAAGATTGATTTTAGTTGTACTCATCTTTTGGCATCGATTAAGCTTTTTCAATTAAGTCGTGACTTTATACAATTGAACTTTTATTCAGGATATGAACTTTGATAAAGACAACCAAGAGACGATTTTAATTAAGTTTTTGGAGGTTCCAACAGTGGATGCATTGTATATTACACTAAAGGCTAGTTTCAATCTAGCAAAGCGTAGTACGGATTTCACAGGAGATTGTCAAGAGCAAAGTGTGGATGGCATTCGCTCATCATTTGTGGTGTACCTTTTGGCCACAAAAAAAAGTTAAAATTCCCAAATGTGACTCTTTTCCACTAAGCATGGATGATGTAATTGTGGTTGAGTGATGTTATGCTAATTTGTTTATTTTAATGTAACCTTGAGACCCAAAGAAAGGGTGAACATTCTAGCCTCAACTATTTTCAATTATTAAATTTATGATGTAGATTGAATTCTTCAAAAAACTATTGTGAGTTACTCTTATACATTGTTCTTTTCTTATTGGCTAGCCTCTGCTCCAAATAACCATGCATAATGAGTTTGATACAAAGATTTAATTTCTTTGATGGAAGATCTACAACACATTTGTGAGATTTGTTAATATAATATTATTATTTTAATTATAAAGTCAATAAATTTGTATATAATAAAAAATTTAAATTTATGTTATTGACTTATGTGACTCTTTTTGTCTAGCTATTGTATTAGACTGTGTCTATAAAGCTAACGTGAATATTACTATATAGATTTTCTTATGTTCCAATTACTATGTAGTTTTTTCTTGTGCATATGTTGGTCAAAAAGCTATATAGTTTTCTTTTCGTGCGTGTTGGTCAAAAAGCTACACAGTTTATGATGTGGATCATTTTTACTACACACACACACACACACACACACACACACACACATATATATATATATATATATATATATATAATAAAAGGTTTCTTTATTAGTAGTTTGGACTTTTCCTACATTTGTTCAAGTTTTATTTAGGAAAGTCTTTTTTTTTGCTATTTAGAAATTGAATTAAAGTTCCTTGGAT
The DNA here is from genome assembly GCF_014529385.1 of Adiantum capillus-veneris. Classification (NCBI taxonomy): domain Eukaryota; kingdom Viridiplantae; phylum Streptophyta; class Polypodiopsida; order Polypodiales; family Pteridaceae; genus Adiantum; species Adiantum capillus-veneris. The sequence continues at coordinate 97,076,810 of NC_140934.1, forward strand.
CTGGTGCATGCTCATGTAGGAGCTATGTCCACCAGCATGATGTTCCCCTTCGCTCCCACTGCCTGCTGCTATTTCTTATAGCCTCGGAGCCGAGCGCACCTTGGAGCCGAGCGTCGACAGATCCTCCTGGTTGTTGCTCTATCTGCGTATTGCGTTACCTCCTTATACGACACCCACAACGAGTTCACGCGATATAGAGAGAAAGTGACATGTGGGGAGAGTAGATAGATAGATAGATAGATAGATAGATAGAGAGAGAGAGAGAGAGAGAGAGAGAGAGAGAGAGAGAGAGAGAGAGAGAGAGAGAGAGAGAGAGAGCATTCCCTTTGGATTTCGCCCAAACCTTAGAGGATCTTGTTAGATTCCCAACAAAAAAAATGGTTTCAAAATTTGAGATACATACTTACCTTGCGCAAACTTTGAGGCCCTTGATGTATTTTTTCTTTTGTTTAATTTAAACATTTTAGTTCTTTTTAGAATACAAGGTGAAGAGACACGAAGGCCTGCTAAGTTAAGGGAGGAATGAGATTTATGAAAAGTAAGTTTAAATGAGTGCTTACAATTGCGTGAAATTTTTATTATGTTTCAATATAAAACTAGTATATGACTCGCGCGTTGTTGAGGTCAAGAAGATGGTTTGCTTCAATCGAAGAAACCATTGATCTCCTTCCCTCCAAAGTGGGATTAAATGCCTATGATTCTCGTGTGAGCTTTTAGAGCTCTTTAATACACTTGTGCACCAACCATCACTATGACTACTTTCTCTAGGGCAATGTATGACAACTCATAAGGTCTAAGCACTCTCCACATTCACTTCAACCAAGCACAAATCTATCTTTTTTATTAACACTATGTCTACCTTTTTAAGTGTAATTTATAACAACTAATGAAGTGTAGCTACTCTCCACATTCTGGTGGATTGACCAAGAGAAAGTCTCCTTCTAGTTGGTCATTCAAAACTCCAACACACTCTTCGCAATCATGGCAAGTGTGTTTACCCCTCTAGGGCAATGTATGACAACTCATAAGGTCTAAGCACTCTCCACATTCACTTCAACCAAGCACAAATCTATCTTTTTTATTAACACTATGCCTATCTTTTTAAGTGTAATTTATAACAACTAATGAAGTGTAGCTACTCTCCACATTCTGGTGGATTGACCAAGAGCAAGTCTCCTTCTAGTTGGTTATTCGAAACTCCAACACACTCTTCGCAATCATGGAAAGTGTGTTCCCCCCTCTCTATCAGCGTGTGTGTGTGTAGATTTCAAGAATTATCAGCTCAATTTGAGGTCTCTTGAGATTGAATTAAGAGTGAAAACGTTGTTGAAATCTGAACATGCATGAAATATAAAAATACGGACTGAATTTTATGGGGCGATAGCTAATTTCGGTGAGGTTCTGGTGCGAGGAAGGGTACTGTGCCGCGAGGCTAAGGGCTGATTTGCTGATGATGACTGAGAAAATTTCAGAGGTCTTGGGTCATGCGGGACACGACTCATTCTGTGCTCCCGAGTCTTCTTACTCTAGTATTGCTAGCACCCTTGTGTCCCATATGTAGGTGCATAAGTGTGGGTCGAGCCGTAGCACTCTCGATCCCACGATTTATAATACCAAAAAGTCACTTATGAAACAAGTGACTATAAAAGGTGGTTCATATGCATCTAGGAAAAATAAGTTCCTGTAGTGGAAAATGCTCATGTTGAGTACTGGGTGCTGATGCTAATGAAATGGGTCGTGCAATCAGAGGGTATGTAGCTACTCTAAGTGCCTGGACATGCACGTTCTGCATAGTACGGGCTCACAAAGGTGCCATAACACTTCCTAGGCTACCTAAACTCTAGAAGTAGGTACAACTTGTCCACATGCACATATGGTTAGATGTGCGCGTGACTCTCTCTCTCTCTCTCTCTCTCTCTCTCTCTCTCTCTCTCTCTCTCTCTCTCTCTCTCTCTCTCTCAAGCCTTGAGTTTAAGACTCGTTAGATGGATATATGGATCCTAGAGATCTCTTGGAAATAGGGTATGTTTTTACAATGTTAGGCTTCTTCTTCTTCCTCCTCCTCTCTCTCTCTCTCTCCCCCCCCCCCCCCCCCCCCCCCCCCCCGTTATGGGCGAGCACTTTAGAAGATATCAAGCATGGTAACATATTTCTATCTCAGTAGGCCAAGAAAAACCCAAAGAAAGAAAACCAAACTGCTTATGTGGGTGTGGTCACATGGAGGACTAATAGCAAAGCACAATGCATCATCTGTCAAGAGAGGAGTTGACACATATGGTGCCATGCAAAGAAATCTGATAGATGGTGAGATCATTTGCTTGTGTGTCTTGAGCCCAATCATGGGAGGGAGGATATACAAGTTGAGCTAGCCACGAAGAAAAAACTCAAGGACGGCAGCCTCCAAAGCTTGCTAGCTCAGAATAAAAATCAGTAGTTGCCCCATTTAGTTCCCGATCTACGACGCGTGCTTAATCAAGTGTAGTGATTAAACATGTTGAGTGCTTAATGTTGGAATTAGGGTTGCAGAGAAACACACACAGCTTGGAGAAGACGAAGGAAGCTCAAGGCACACAATAGAGAGTGTGTTACTTAGTGTGCAATGGAAAGATAGATAGCCCTAGAGTGATGGGCGTATATACAATGCACGGGGGAAAAAACCTCCTAAAGAGGGAAAAAATGCCCCGGCGGTCCTAGTGTGTTCACACACATCACTACCACATGTATATGGTAACAAATCCCCCCTGGAGTGATGCGGTGAACGAGAGCTGGCACATGAGTAAAGGGAAGTGCCATGCCCTGAGGACAGGATCAGTCCACAAAGGGGAGTAAGCCCAAAGCTTTGCGGAAAGCTTCAAGCTTCTCACGAGACAATGCCTTTGTGAAAAGATCTGCAAGGTTGTCCTGTGTTGGCACATAAGCCAAGCTGATCTCTCCTGCTGAGAGCCTCTCCCTGACATAGTGGTAATGCACCTCAATGTGCTTTGTGCGAGCATGAAAAACTGGGTTCCTCGCAACTGCCAATGCGCTCTGACTGTCAGTGTAGATAGTGTTGGCAGTGTCCTGTCCAACACCCAAGTCAGCCATAAGGCGTCTGAGCCATACACACTCAACCGTAGCTGTGAAGACTGCCCTGTACTCAGCCTCACAACTCGAAGTGGCCACAGTAGGTTGCTTCTTGCTCAACCATGATATACATGAACTACCAAGCATGAAACAAAAACCACTTGTGGACACTCGCGTGTCAAAACAACCAGCCCAATCTGAGTCCGAAAAAGCATGTAAGTCTGGCGGCAATGATCCCCCCTTGGGATAAAACAAGCCAAGATGTAAAGTGCCACTAAGGTAGCGGAAAATCCTCTTGACAGCCTGCCAATGCTTAGACCCTGGGCTATGCATAAATCTGCTGACCTGCGAGATTGCAAACTGAATATCTGGCCTCGTGTTGCATACATAAATGAGGCAGCCAACAGCAGTTTGGTAAAGAGTGACATCAGCAGGATCGCCAGCATCATGTAGACTCAACTTCAAACCTGTTTCCATGGGAGTGGCAATAGGTTTGCAATCCTCAAGTCGAAACTTACATAGCAATGTCTCTATGTAACTTTTCTGACACAAGGCAATACCACCATCACACTGATTAAACTGTATACCCAAGTAATGATGCAACAGCCCCAAATCTTTCATCTTGAAAGTAACATTCAAATCAGCCTTAAATTCAGCAATATGTCTCTCATTTGGTCCAGTGATCAGCAAATCATCAACATAAAGAACCACAATGAGAAATACATCATCCTCACGCTTTACATACAATGTGCTTTCTGTTGGACTGTTACGAAAGCCTCGTTTAACCAAATGAGTGTCAGCTTTCTCATACCAAGCACGAGGAGATTGCTTCAACCCATACAAAGCCTTCTTACATTTGCACACTTTGTCCTCTTGTCCTTTTATGACAAAACCGCGAGGCTGCATTACATAAACTTCCTCAAATATGTCACCATTCAAGAAAGCAGTAACAATGTCTGATTGATGTACATCCCAACCAAAATGAGCTGCCAATGCACATAGAAAACGCACAGTAGTCATACGACAAGTGGGAGCAAAAGTCTCTTCATAATCTATGCCTTTTTGTTGTGCATAACCCTTTGCAACAAGTCGAGCCTTATGGCGATCGATCTCACCATCCGGCTTGCGTTTCAACTTGTAAACCCACTTCGTACCAATGGCCTTTTTGCCAGGAGGCAAATCACATAAAGTCCATGTGTCATTCTCTATAAGTGCATCATATTCTGATTTCATGGCAGCAATCCAATTTTCTGAATTCTGTGCTTCATCAAAAGACAGAGGCTCCTCAACATCATGTAAACTAGACACAGCCAAAGCATAACAATCTGATGCATAAGATGCATGGCGAGAGCCTGAACGAGTACGACTAGATAAAGGTGCATCCAATTTACTGTCACGCAAAGTGTGCACCAGCCATTTTGGCATACCTCTAGCCTGCTCATTTTCAGCCCTTTCCTCATCAAGTACATCATGTACATCTGCATCAGTAATAGGCTGTTCTAAAACATTTTCAGAAACCCCCATAGGCTGTACATTTGCCTCATTGGAACTTACATTCGTATTTCCACCACTGAAAAGAGGCAACAAAGTGTCATAAATGTCCTGTGAGCTTACATTACTGTCTCTAGTACATGACAGCAAGGGTTGAACAGAATCTTCCACAAACACTACATCCCGTGAAACCAAAATACGTTTTGTTTGCGGATGATACAACCTGTAACCTTTGCTTTCAGCACTATAACCAACAAAAATACATTTGACAGCCTTATCATCCAATTTTCTGCGCTGCACTTGTGGCACCAAAGCATATGCCAAACAGCCAAAAACACGCATGTGCTCAATAGAAGGTTTTCTATCATGCCATGCTTCATATGGAGTAATAGACTGCAAAGCTTTCGTAGGACACCTGTTAAGTACATAAGTGGCACACATGATGGCCTCAAGCCAAAAAGAATGCGGCAAAGCTTGACTTTTGACCATACATCGTGCCATTTCCGTTAGTGACCTGTTTTTCCTCTCAGCAACACCATTTTGCTGAGGTGTATAAGGCACTGTACATTGGTGTTTTATCCCACGACTAGCCAGAAATGCATTAAATTCATGAGACATATACTCCCCCCCTCGATCGGAACGGAGGGTGCCCATAGTACATTTTGAGACATTTTCAGCCATAGCCAAAAATTGTTTGAAGCACATAAAAACTTCGGACTTTGCTTTAAGCGGAAATACCCATGCATGCCTGGAGTAATCATCAATGAAAGTCACGAAGTACAGGTAATTGCCCAAGGACGGAGTTTGCATGGGCCCACAAACATCACTATGCACAAGCTGCAACCTGCATGTGGCCCTAACTGAACCATCCTTTGGAAACTTAGAACGCTGCATTTTACCCAGAATACAGCCTTCACAAACATGTTTGATAGGTGCTTCAAGAGGCGGCAAAGAAGCAACCATATCAGATTTCTGCAAACGCAGGAAACTGGCAAAATTCAGATGACCAAAACGTGCATGCCAAAGTTTTGCATCTGAAATAGCCCTTGAATCTGCAACAGCATTTGCAAAATTTTGTCCACACTTGTCATACAAAGTGAGCTTATACAGCCCACGGCACAAAAGCCCAGATGCAACAATTTCATCACCAAAACTGAGATCATGAACTGTACATCTGTCATCCACAAATTTGACTACAAGTCCAAGTCTAGCAAGTGCGGATACAGACAATAGATTCTTCTTGATCCCAGGTACATAAAGTGCATCAACAAGTGTGAAGGAACTGCCATTAGCAGCAGTGAGCACAATCTTTCCAATTCCCTGAACTGGATAAGAGGCGTTGTTGGCACAAGTGACTGAATTCCCATGAGGGACAGACTCGAGAGAGGTAAACAATTCACGATGTGAGGTAATGTGCTTTGTAGCACCACTGTCGAAATACCACACATGTGAATCTGCAGCAACTGACAAGCATGCATCATGGACAGCAGGATTGTAAGTGCACTCTGCGCTAAAAGCCCATTCTGCATCAACATCAGCATCACAATCTCCTTTCACAGAAGACTCAACAATGGCTGCATTTGTAGTGGAACCAGCATTTGCAGTGGAACCACCCTCTTTCTTCTTAGCCTCTTTGGCCTTCAACATAGGACACGACTTGATCAAGTGATCATTGGCTTTACAATAATGGCAACGCATCTTCTTTTTGCCCTTATCACCAGAATTGCCAGACGAAGTGCTGCCAGCAGAAGCATTAGGAACAGAATTTTTGCCACTCGCAGCAGAACCATAAGAAGTGGCTGCATTACTGTTACCACCCTTTCTTTGAGAAGCAATAAAAGCCTGTTCAACTGCACGCTGCCTAGTCCTGTTTTTTCGAGAAAGTGACTCTTGCAACAGCAATGTGCATAATGCATCAAACTTGACAACTTCAGGATTTCCTTGGGTCATCAGTCTCCAAGTACTAGCAAAAGTCTGGTAGGAATCTGGTAAGGCATCAAGAACAGTCTGCACAAGGGAACTGTCAGAAATGACTTCACCTGCACAAATGAGTTGCTCATTGATATCCTTGACACTAGCAAGGAAAGTGTCCATATCATCTTCCTCATGCATAATCTTCGACTCTAGCTCTTTACGCAGCAAAGCAATTTTAGCTTCATTGCGGCTTGCATAAAGACCTGCTAGAATATCCCAAGCCTGTTTTGCAGATTTTGCTGAACGGATGTGAGGAATAATGGTGCGCTTCACAGACAACGCAATCAATGCATGAGCCTGCGCATCCTTAACATCCCAACGAGCTTGTTCTGCTGTAGGCAAAACAACTCTAACAGCTGCAATCCTTGCAGCAAGACCTGCAACATCCTCAATATCGCCTACATCTTCAGAACCAGGACGTACATCAATGCCCTGCACAATGTTCCAGACACCTTTTGACACAAGAACGTGTTGCATCATATAAGCCCACATAGGGTAGTTGTCCCCATCCAACCTGTCCTCAGCAGCAAACATCTTGAACACATCTGTGTTGTTGTTGTCAGCCATGGTAAATGCTGCACCTGATGTGAAAACTGCCCGAAAATAGGAGAAATGGAGCGGGAACAACTTGTGCTATATAGCACAAACCGTAGAAGACTATAAGGCACCTGTTATGCAGAAAACGGCACTGACAGAAAATCTGCACAAAATGACGAAATAACCTGTGCAGTACTGCCCGTAGTGGAAACGGAGGCCGAAATGAGCCCAAATCAAAATTCTGAGCAGACCGAGCTCTTCGAGCTCGCCCAAAATATTTGTCGACCTGCGAACGCTTGCCAAAGCTCACTGAAATCGGAGAAAGTGAGCAGGCGTGTGCTGGAGCAGCTGGCGACTAAGCCCGGGAGGACGTGACCTGCTCTGATACCAATTGTTGGAATTAGGGTTGCAGAGAAACACACACAGCTTGGAGAAGACGAAGGAAGCTCAAGGCACACAATAGAGAGTGTGTTACTTAGTGTGCAATGGAAAGATAGATAGCCCTAGAGTGATGGGCGTATATACAATGCACGGGGGAAAAAACCTCCTAAAGAGGGAAAAAATGCCCCGGCGGTCCTAGTGTGTTCACACACATCACTACCACATGTATATGGTAACACTTAAGCAGAAAATTGATCAAGTAGTGTTGTGCACGATCGACCTAGTGCTTGAACCTTTCACCTTACGCGCTTAAGCTGAAGGTCGACATAACCATCTTGCATGTGCAAAGGTATAGATTAAGTTTGTTTGAGCATATTAACTTTAAATAAATGCTGGGCACATCAAAAAAAGACATTGCCTTGCTTGCCACGTCAAGCTAGAAACCTACATAGCTATCCAATTTTTAACTACAGCCAAGCTTACATGCATGCTTGAGATCTATCCAAAATTTCTTGAACTTGTGACCTATTATCAGAGAGAAGAAGAGAAATTTTAACGTCATAGGAACAAGCTCAAGAGACCTCAAAGATATATTTGATCAGTCTTAATTAAACCCAAGATCTAATACTCCACTGGGAACGAGAGAGAGAGAGAGAGAGAGAGAGAGAGAGAGAGAGAGAGAGAGAGAGAGAGAGAGAGAGAGAGAGAGAGAGAGAGAGAGAGAGAGAGAGAGAGAGAGAGAGAGAGAGAGAGAGAGCGAGCTTTTAAACTGCATCAAAGCAATGCCAAGAGACCTTAAATATCTAAATTTGATGATACTTGAACTCGGTACCTATAAAAAGAGACCTCATTATCCTATCCAACAATACTTGAACTCAAGCCTTGATGTGTGTGTGTGTGTGTGTGTGTGTGTGAGAGAGAGAGAGAGAGAGAGAGAGAGAGAGAGAGAGAGAGAGAGAGAGAGAGAGAGAGAACTTTAAATGTCATAGGAACAATCTCAAAGATTTGCCCAATGAGCCTTGAAAACACACACACACACACACACACACACACACACACACACACACACACACACACATATATATATATATATATATATATATATAGAGAGAGAGAGAGAGAGAGAGAGAGAGAGAGAGAGTCTTGATCTATTTTGGTAGATATACAAGCTTAAGTGTTAATAAATAACTAAACAAATAAGCACACAAAAATTTATGGGTTGTTGGAAGGAGGTGTTTTCATGCTAATGTGGTCATAAGGCAAGCCTAAAAAGTAACACATGTATATACATAGATCGAAGTTTTCACAAATGGATGTGGAGAGAGAGAGAGAGAGAGAGAGAGAGAGAGAGAAGAAGAAGAAGAAGAAGAAGAAGAAGAAGAAGAAGAAGAAGAAAAAGCAAGGACCGTATGGTCAATGCCATAGGTAGGTCCACCTTGTTGAGTTGGTGTTATTTTCAGTATTTAAATGAAAAGCCTTATTAATGCATATAAAACAAGGTAAAGATTTACGGCGGCCTACAGAGAGAGAGAGAGAGAGAGAGAGAGAGAGAGAGAGAGAGAGAGAGAGAGAGAGCTACCTCAACTCCAGTGAAGTGAGAGATTGGGGGGGCACTCCCATATGCACACATTAAAATCCAAAAACTTTCAAATGCCGCATGGAGAACATCCAACAATTCAATTCAACGATAAAGGAATCGCACCAAAAATATCCGCTTTTTCTTATGCCCTTATGTATGAGTGTTATATTAATTGACCTCATGAAAACATAAAGCATATAAAATATTAGTGAGAGTTTAGAAATTGATCTAATTATTGTATAAATATATAAATAAAACAAATCACACAATAAAATGATACATGCTATTAAATAAAATAAATACATAATATCTTTAGGATAGAAATGAATATTGAAAATGTCTAAACCTAATCCCTAATAATAATACATGCACTAAAGTAACAAAGTGACGTTTACATATCAAAACAAAAAGTTGGAAAAAAAATCTTAGTTGTGGATTTTTTGAAAAGCTAATCCCTAATATAATACATGCACTAAAGTAATAAGGTGACATTTGAATATCAAAACCAAAGGTTGAAAAAAAATTCTTAGTGATGAAAAATTCTTTCATTGAAGGACAATTTATAAATTTTTAGTTAAAAATTGTCTGTAAATGAAAATAAAATTTACAAGAAGAAAGTATATTTTAAATCAAAAAACTGACAAGAAAGTAATTAGATCTTTAAATGAAGAGACTCATTTATAAACTAAACAAAGATTTAAAAAAAGTCAAGTGAGCATTAAATAAAGGGACTAAATTACAATGATGAAAAGAGACACTTACATTATAAAATAAAAATGTAACCTTTATAAAGATTACTAAACATTATAAAGATAACCTTTATAATGATGAAAAGAGACACTTACATTACTAAACAAAGATTTAAAAAAATAAAGTCAAGTGAGCATTAAATAAAGGGACCAAATCACAATGATAGAAAGACCCATTTACATTATAACAAGTGAAAGGGTCATGACGGCTTTCAAAAACAATAAGAAAGTGATAAAACTGTTAGGTTGAATTAAACTGGTATCAGTATTTGGGAGGATTGCCTCAGCTTAGTCTTGAGCTGATTGAAAATCGAGACTAGCTAGCTGCAAACCATGATAAATGGAAGAAAAACCGATGAAATATGTGAGAAAGTCATCCAAAATTTTTGAAAATCTCAAAAAAATTGCTAGTATTTCCGGTTTTCTTCTTTGTGCGGAGGAAACTCGATCAGCAATCCCTTAATAAAAGAGACTTTCTCGAACGTTAACATTGACTAGAAGCAAGCTATAAAATGCAAGAAATGTAAAGCCATGTGAAGTTTTGAAATGAAAGATGAAATAAAAAGAACTAATTAATATATATGTGTGTGTGTAGAATTTATCAGAATTATGGAAGGTGAAGCTTCACTTTAGCATTCTAAAACAATGGAATGCAAACAAAACATATATGTGTGTGTATGACATGTGTGTGTGTGTGTGTAAAATTTACTAAAATTATGCAAGGTGAAGCTTCACTTTAGCATTTTAAAAAAATAGAATGCAAGAAAAGTAAAGACATGTCAGGATGTGAAATGAAAGGTAAGTCTCCATCATGCACTGAAAACTATGAAAGTCCCCCTAACCCAGCCGAACACTAAGGATTTCTTATAGAAAGCGAAAAATAAAATATAACCTTTATTAAACAAGGAAGTCAATTGAGCATTAAAAGAAGGGACCAAGTTAAAATGATGGAAAGACTCATATATATTATAAAACAAACTCACATGAGTGTTGCCAATCCATGATTCTTAATCAGCGGTTCAAAAAGTACACCAATTCTCCACCCACTCTCCTATGGCCTTCTGAAGGCCAAAAATTGTACATATTAATGCTACACCCATTGTATAATTGGTGTTACATGATGAGAAATACACAAATAGGAAAGCACGCCATATGGGACGCATCACTGTCATGCCATGGACCCCCGAATTTACCTAGATGAAGAGATTATGCGCTCTTGTCTAGTGTGGGCCACATTAAAAAATCTCCCAATTTGGTTGCATGATCATGTTCAGTCCATTGCCCCCAAGTTGGACTAGCTTCCATTCATGCCGAAGTTGCAATGGATGAGATCAAGTTTGGATATTAAGGTGTGCATTTGATGGAACATGGATAGACCCATTCCGAAGCTTGTAATTTGAATATGGCGTGCTTTGGATCCTTTCTTCAAGAAATGGTGTTTGCTTTATTTTCTACAACATGCTACGAATGTTGCAAAATTGGATATTATGCTAGGAACTACCCCATGACTGGGGTTGTTAGTAAACCAACAGTCAAGAAAACGTGGAAGCAAGGTGTTAGAGATTTCAAGAATCTCTAGGCTGGTAATTCAAACATGTCAATAGAATAAGGGAGTCACCAAAATATGACAAAAGTTGTAGCCATTGAAGATACCTACCCACCGACTTCACAAAACAAGGAGGAAGAGAGCAATGGTTGCGAGCCCGCACATGAAATTGTTGGACCGTGAAACCCAAGAGAAAATTAACGCAAGGATTGATACACCTAGGCAACATATCATCCTCCATAGCCTTATGGCAAGCTCGAGGGATTTCACATGAGGTTTTATCGATTGAGAAAACCCAGATGCACGAAGTCATCAATGAGGCCACTCCAACGATGAATATCGACTTCTTGAAGCACCTTATAGATATCCCTAGCTCATCCGCAAGTACTAGTTTGATAAAAAAGAAGTATGGGTAATTGTATGTGCAGCTGGCCCCTTGCAAAAGACGGAAAATTGTAGTCCCTCTGGTTCCATGGCAAATTATCTTTGCATGGACTAGCTTGTATTTTCTTGTTTTTCTCAATACAACCCACATAATGTGGGAATCACTTTTTTAAACAAGGTGAGAAGGCATGAAGGGCTGCTAAGTTAAGGACGGATGAGATTTATGGAGAGTTAAGTTTAAATAAGTGCTTACAATCACATGGAATTTTTGCTGTATTTTATTATAAATTATTATATCCATTATACATACATAATCACAAATGGTTTATATATTAGGAAATTCCCTACAATAATAAAGTGAAAGTTGCACATTGTACATTATCATTTAAACACAAAATAAATGAAATAAGTACATAATCACATATGATTTATATATTAAGAAAGGCTTTGAGATCTTACTAGTCTATAGGGTGATTAAAGAGCTTGATAAGGTGGTGATGCCAATTTGTGAATCCAACTTTGAATGGGATGCTTGGAGATGGCCCAGGAGTAGCCTCTTTTGGAAACCACACTCTAAAGGCATTTACCATGCATTAATGCACGAGGCTAATTGGTGTAGCCCCCTCAACAAATTATGGAAGAGGCACTGGATGGAAAAACAGTGGGAGGGAGTCATGGAGAACATCTGGAAGCTAAGATGGCCTCAATATATGAAGATATTTCTGTGGAAAGTGACGTGGGATGCTCTACCGACGGGCATAAAGATACAAGAAAGAGGCATCGGGTTTGATCGTTGCTCGGGCTGCAGAATTGCCAATGAAGACCTAGCCCACCTTTTCATGGGATGCCAAGCAATCGGGGGCATGGCTGGGAAAATATGCAAGTGGATTCAAAGGACATGGAAAATTAAGTTCTTCAAGAATGATCTATTCTTTAATAGTAACATGATGGGATGTCCTGCTCTTCTTGTCTGCACTCAAATAATCAGGTACTACTTCTTGCACCATATTTGGCAAGCAAGGAACCACCGCGTGTTTGAGGGGGATCTAGCTGTGGCAAGCTTTTGTGAAATCATGCAAGAGAGTAGAGTGATGATCCACATGATCGGAGGCAAACAAGCCTCAGAAGACTAGTCTAGAACAATACATAACATGTTGTAATAAGTAAAGCCGGTGAGTAGGAGTGGTTTCTCTTCCAAGAAGATAACTTGTAATCCTTTGACCCTCAAGGCTCGGTCTGAGCTCAAGGATTGGTGTATATTTATGTTCTTAATACTATCCACCCGCAATTGTGAGTTTTGCAAAACAAAGGGGGGGGGGGGGGGGGGGGGGGGGGGTGAAAGGTGTACATTTGCACATTATCATTTGAAACCAAACTAAATGAAAAGGAAATAAAATAAAAACATATATTAAAAAAACTAAAACAAAAGAATATTTTTATTCCCTAATAAAAAAGGATAGATTTAATAAGCATAAAATATAACAAAACAATTTAATGAAAAGAATCTTTGTGAAGTTTTTAATGAAACGACTCTTTACAAATCAAAATATAAGAAAAAAGTATTGAATCAATACTTCACATCAGGGATCAAACTCCTATGAATACACTATATTTAATCTTTTGTTCTCTAAAGCCTCTTTTTGCATGCCAAACAAGGTGAAGAGGCACGAAAGCCTCCTAAGTCAAAGGGGGAATGAGATTTTTTGGAAAGTAAGTTTAAATGAGTGCCTACAGTCACATGAAAATTTTATTGTGTTTTAAAATATAATTATATTATCCATTAAAAATAGATAATCACAAATAGTTTATATATTAAAAAAGGCCCCACTTAAATAATAAGGTGAAAGATGCACAATGCACATTATCATTTGAAAACAAAATAAATTAAAATTTAAAAATAAAAATATATATTGTATAATTCATTATACATGCATTATACATACACAAGTTAGATTCACAAAAATCGACAACAAAAACCTCGAACTCTTTCTTCCACAAGAGACGGGGGTATTTCTATAAAGTTTATTACGTACGATTTTGATGTCTAATGAGCTGTAGTGTAGTGGTAGTGTTGTGCAGTACATAGTTGTTGCATTCAATTCAATCACACCAATTCACATTTCGTGCTAAAAAGTGGATGGTGGAACTGCTCTTACGAGGGGGGAAGGATTGCTAACTTTTTTGTGGGTCCAAAGAAGTGTAATTTCTTTTTGTGGTAATTGATACCCATTCCTTTTTGGCTTTCTAAAAGAAGCCTTAGTGTTGAGTAGAGTTAGGCATCCTTCCAAATGTTTTCAGTGAGTGCCAACGATGGAGACTCATCTTAATGTTGATGGAGTTTGTCAAATGGGTCCCTTTAATTTCATAGCCTTACATAGCTTTTTAAGACTTTGCCTTGTTTTTTTTTTTGTCCTTGCTCATCTTATATTATTTTCAACATGAACACACAATTTATACTTTTTCTTTTTTCTTAGGATAGAACTACATGCTTTTATTTTGTGTACCTTTTTATTTGTAAAGCTTTTAAAGAGTAAAGAGCTTTTTTCACAAAAACAAGCGATTGTGACTCTCTCTCTCTCTCTCTCTCTATATATATATATATTGTATTTTTATTTCTCTCATATCTTGATTTCCTTTTTGGAAAGCCATCGTGAAATCTCACCTTGTTTAATTTCTTTCATCGGTCTTGTGAACCCAACCATAATCTAGAATGGTTTATATATTAGAAAACGCTCCACTTAATTACTAAGGTAAAAGGTGCATTATTCTTTGAAAACAAAATATAATGAAAAAGAAATAAAATAGAAGCAATAAAATAAAAAATACACTAAAAACTAAAACAAAAAATTATACTAATGCTTTCGTCAAAAAAGATAAATTTAATAAGCCTAGAGAATAACAAATTAATTTAATAATTTAATAAAACAAATCTATGTGGAGTCTTTAAATAAAAGGACTCTTTACAAGTGAAAGTATATTAAAAAAATCATTAAAACAATACTTCACATTATGGATCAAACTTTTATGAATACTCTTCAATTCTTTGTTCTCAAAAAGACTAGGGTAAACCCCCCCAGTTTAAGAACCTTTAAGCCAATGTCGTGTGCATTTTTTGATTGTTGCGGAGTTTTGACTTCTCTCTAGTGCAAAACGTAGATGGCGTTAAGTTCGAGCTGTAGCAAAAATTTGAAGATCGATTGCATCTTTGGCAATGTGTGCGACAGCGGAACAAGTTTCCCTTTGTTTTAAAAAGGGATTTCAACAACAAGATTGATAAGGGTGATATTACGGACAAGAGTGCCACATGAGATCCAGCCTATGCGCTGGCCAATGAGAAATTGGAATGCAATCATGTAGCCATTCCATCACACCCACTTGCTTATACAAGAATTAACGCTCTCTAAATTCATTATTTAGCCCATGTCTATCTCTCTTCACGGAGTCACCCCATTACTGAACTCGTATCCTATGGATCAAACTCCTATGTAATCCTTTGTTCTTTAAAGTCTTTTTAAGCATGTCAAAAAAAATTAAATGAAATCAACATTAGGAAATAGCATTTGAAATTGAAAGGAAATGCTTTCTTTCTTTTTCAATTCTTAAAGGGATACATGCTTCTTTCATTGGGAAACAACATTTGAAAAGGAAATGCTTTCCTTCTCTCAATTTTTAAAGGGTCACATGTCAAGAAAATAAATTTGAAGGACCTTCACCCATATGGATACTAAGGCCTTTAGCATGCCAAAACATAAATTCTACTTGGGAAATAGAATTTGAAAGGACATAATTTCTTTCTCTTCAATACTTTAAGGCTCTCTTGAAAGATACACTTGTAACAACTAGAATTGAACTAACCTTCACTTTAGCATGCCAAAAAAACAACACACAGAACAATTCAAGAGTATCTTTGAGTAGGTGGGAGTATGCTCTTCTCCCATTCCCAAGCAGGATAAAAGTGATGAATACTTTTATGATTCCTTATATTGCCTTCACTAGCCTGCTTCTCAAGATGGCTAAGTGTCATTGGAAAGAGTTCTTAAAACCAGTAAAAAGGTTCTGATGGAAAAACAACACGAAATCCTCCAAGTCATGGCAATGGGCCCGTTGGGAATCAGTTGCTCGGCTAGTGAATCAAGGAGGCCTCGGAATTCTCAACCATGTGGCCCATGCAGAAGCTTGTTGCACCCAGTTTATTGTTTCCTTGGCTAAACAAGATCAAGTTTGGGTTGTCATGGTCAGAGATATGATAGAAGCAGCTAAACTTGGCTCGAATGGTGGAAAGTGGAGAGGGGTGGAGATTCATGACAAACTGCTAGCCCCGGCGTGGTCTACCTTAAGACTGGGGGGCAACTCAGGAGAATTGATAAGAAAATGCAATAGAGAAGCAGGAGTCTTAAAGTGGGGGGAAGAAGCAAGATACTTCAAGAACTCCATCTTGCATTGATCCCCCTAGATTTCCAAAGTTGTAGATCCACCACAACATGCCTATTGGATTGAGACAGCCAAGAAACTGATTAATAAGGGTCTGAAGCGACTTGGGCACTTTTGGGACAGTGACAACAAGAGTTGGAAACCGTTGGCCTTTTGGTTACCCAGTACCAACTTAATAGCTTGGAGGTTTTTCTTGTCCACAAAGTGATGAAAGAGCTTGACAATTTAGTGATGCCAATCTGTGATTC
The DNA here is from genome assembly GCF_014529385.1 of Adiantum capillus-veneris. Lineage (NCBI taxonomy): Eukaryota > Viridiplantae > Streptophyta > Polypodiopsida > Polypodiales > Pteridaceae > Adiantum > Adiantum capillus-veneris. Next base: position 97,093,193 of record NC_140934.1, read on the forward strand.
GGAGTTTGACTAGAATGCCTGGAAATGGCCGAGAAGCAGTCTCTTTTGGAAACCCCATCCTAAAAGCATTTATCAGACAATGATCCATAAGAAGAATTGGTCTAGCCCCCTTAACAAGCTATGGAAAAAAGCAATGGCCGGGAGCAAGCAATGAAGAACATATGGAAGTCAAAGGTTCCACAGCACATGAAGGTTTTTTTATGGAAGGTAATTTGGGGTGCTCTACCAACGGGGGTGAAGATTCAAGAGAGAGGGATTGGGTCAGATCGATGCTTGGTGTGCAGGATGGCTAGTGAAGATCTGGCCCACCTATTCATGGACTTCTCAACTATCAAAGGCCTCGTAGGGAAAATATGCAAGTGGGTCCAAAGAACATGGAAAATTAGTTTTTTCAAGATTGACCTATTCCTTGGAGGTAAGAATTTAGGTAGTCCTGCCGTCCTCGTAAGCACTCAAGTCGTCAGATACTTCTTCTTACATAATGTATGGTAGACAAGGAACCACCACGTGTTTGAAGGAGGTTTTGAGGTGGCAAGCTTCGCAGAAATTATTCAAGAAACCAAAGTGCTAATATGGACAATCGAGCACAAGCAACACTCGGAGGATTGGTCTAGGACTACTTGTGCCTTGTTGTCAGCACAGATGGAATGCATAGGATGGGGGGAAATCTTGGCCATCGGTAAATAAAAGATCTTAGAAAGAAGGATAAGATTATGGACCTTGTGTGTCAAGGAGGAGGGGGCAAGTTGATAGGGATGGCTGCCCTGATAGCCGATGTAATTATAGTCCCTAGATGATGTCATGGCTCAACAAGAGCATGACAAGACCTTGCAATTTTGTGGTCTGTTCAATATAATTCACTCACAATTGTGAGTTTTGCTATTAAAAAAAAAACAATTCAAGAGTTTCCTTGACTTGTGTGGCATGTATACATAAAACCTATATCTAGTTGATGTAACCTTCTGTCCCTCAAGGCTCGGCACGAGCTTGAGGGTGCTTTGTAATTTTCTTTATGAGATTTTAATACAACAACCACTCACATTGTGAGTTTTGCAATATATATATATATATATATATATATATATATATAAATATAAATAAATAATAAATTATATATATATATATATATATGTATAACAAGTTGAGTTTGAAAATTTCTCTACACTGCAAAATATATAGTTTTTAATTTATCTTTCAAAAACAAGAAAAATCATGCACTCAAATCGTGGAGTAATCACCTTTATCAAATGCAAGTTGTAGAATTATTGGATCACAATTGTTATAGGTCAGGCAAAAGTGAGATTGTTTTTGAAAGAACAAAAAATTTGTATTAAAGAGATGAAAAAGAAGAGCACATGGCCTCAAAGGTAGGGAAAGAGGCAGTCCCAAGAGAGGGTTACAATAGGCTACATGAGTTATCCATATCCAACCTTTCCTTGGAATAGAGAGACATAAGCTTAGGTCTCCATTTATTGCAAGCTATAGATCTTTGAATCACATAAAGGGGTTCAAAAGGTACATCCCTCATGTATTGAATACAGTAATTACCTAAAGACTTCATCTCAGCTATGAAGAGATAGGGGGAGTTAGACTCAAAGCCATTGTACAAAGCAAAGGGTGTATGCATGATAAGGTGTACCCACTTTCAGTAGTCTCCCTTAGTAGAATTACCAAAAAACAATCTATTTTTCCACACTATTATGTATATTTGACTTGCTTGCATGTACTTTTTAGCGACAAGATTTGGTGCCACACAGGATGCATAGTATTAAACACTATGGAAATCTCTGATATTCAATTTTTCAAACAAAAATAGAAATTTTAGTGTGCAAGAAGTACTTTGGTCCAGCATGTCACGCCCTATCACAACACTGTAACCTTAATGAACAATTGTCTATATCTTTATATGGATTTATTCGCTTGGCTTGTCCTTTTACACATCAATTATTCACTTGACAAGCAATTTAACTTGATTTTTTTTATAATTCTTTGGGTCTATATGTAATTATTGTTTATTTTTCTTTGTTAGAATCGCTATTTAAAAAAGCCTTAATTTTTTACACCAGATCTCTAATGATGTATAGATCATTTTCCAAGATCCAACGGTCATTTGATAGATTACGACCTGTAGAATGTGACGATGCAAAAAAGTAGAATCTATAACGGTTCTTTTTTTTTCAAATCTAGCTCAAAAAAATAACAAAGACTATTGAGAGGATCTTAAGGGAGTTTTTTATAAACATATAATAAATAATTTATATTGCCATTCAATTTGATTTTCATGTATCTTATGGCTTTCAACATAAAGTATTCATGAAAAAAAAATTGAGTCAATTTGAGCTAGAGAAAGGTACTTTTCTATTGTTCTAATTTTTCAATTCCACAATTAACTTAAGGTGTGGCTCCTTAGGTTTGGTAAAGTGTCAACCCTAGAAATTTTGACACTTGTCCATATTTCATGGTTTGGTATCTTTCTCCCAATCCTACTTATCTATTCCATGTCATACAAGGAGGCTACCACATCACCAAAAGTCCATGTCACCTTCCACATCACCATAGTCAAAAGTTTGACTTTACACTTGGTGTGCCATGTCATCCTAAACACCACCTCATCCACCATCCTCAATTTCCACCTTGTATGCCACCTCAGATTAGATGCCATGTCATCCACTACCTCACGTGACACTTGTCCGTGGTGCTTGCATGGCTTGCCACATCACACGCCACCTTAGATTCCACTAAGCATGACACATCATCAACTCTCGAACTCACCATCTACCTTTTTGCCACCTAAACATTCTATGTCACCATTTTGCAATGTCACATAATGACTGGAAGTTGAGGAGGATTTGATCGCCACATTATATTTCCACATAGACGGTTATGTCATCCATGCAAGGCCACCTCATTGCCACGCCATTTATTTCTATCTTTAATATTTTTTTATAAATAAAAATGAATTTTATAAATTATGTAATATAATTATTAAAAGACAAATTAAAATAAATTAATTTTTATATTTTTTTCTTTTTTATTATTTTATAATATTATGATTATTATTAATTTTTTATTTATTTAAATTACTATTGGATGAGAACTTAAGGATTATAATTTTAAAAAAATAAAAAAACACTTAACATAAGTCAACTACCTTAAAAGATAATTATAATTCTATATAAACTATTTTTCTAAAATTCTACTGGTGTAACCTTATCAAGATTTACACCATTTTAGATTACATTAGGGAGACAATGCATATAAACCCCTTTTTTTAGTGCACTTCATTTGAGAGTTTGAGAGTGAGTAACTTTGGAGCATTTATGCTCTTTTCATTCAATTACTAACTATTCTAACATTCATTTTTCTAAATAAGCATGGTTTCACAATCATGAAGGTCTCGAAAGAAGCAAGATAGATAGCACAAAGATCCCATCCAAAGTTTGAGATGTAGAAGCAATTGCCCATGCAGAAGAAACTCGACGGAAATCTCGAGAATGCAAGCAATGCTCTAAAGCAAGATTACGTGCGGATATGCTGCAAGAACCCACTACATGCCCTACGATCAAGGATTCTGAGGGTGTTTGCACGTATCACCGTACGAGGGTGATACTTCTTCTCTCCCTGTATCGCCTAGCTTTTTGCCTTCTTCCCCTTGCTCAACATCTACAATCTCGCTAGGAGAGGCGTCACCTGCTAGAGAGATCACACCCCCCACAGTGGGTGCCTTTGGGGAGTCTCACATGGTATCGCCAGCCTTGGAGCATTTCGGCAGTCCGTCGACGCAGCACAGTCGCTTCATTTCATTGAGTGGATCTTGGTCACTTGCTCTTCGACCACCCTTTGGAGTTGGCATGGAGGCATGTGTGGACCCTACGATAGCATCAGAGACCAGCCCTTCGGTGACGGTACGCTCCCTTAGCGCATTTGAAGCTAGATATCATGCAGGCATCATTGCAGAGACCTACTTCAGCGACATTGATCTTTCCTCATGCACTCAGGTGCTTGAGCATTTGTTGCGACACCCTTGTGTCGTTGAGGTCCACACAGCTATCGAGATCTGTAGTCCGAGGACCGGTCGCACAACGGTGACAGTTGTAGATAGTGTCAGACGCTCTTACATTGCACTATCTCAATGAGGATCCAGGGATGCACTTGCAGCTCGTTGCACACTCACCAATGCAGTGGCAGCTACATCCATCGCAGGTATTTCTCAGGCCACTTCTCGTGTGTTGTGCATTCTCGCCGGACCACCTTGCGTGCCAGACGCCTTAGGAGACAGTGACTTGATTTGGGACATAGTGATGAGCTTGGGCAAGCAATGGGCATACTCCACAATGCTCACACATTCTAGATTCACGCATGAGAGAGCTCATAGGAGAGTTTTGGGAGGAGAATTGTAGCGCCTTGCCAGACTTCAAAAAGGCAATTTGACATAAAATTGGCCGCAAGCAATACATAGAGCATGGTGTTATGATCCTAAAGATTACACAAAGTCAGCTCTTTCATGCATTCCAAGATGCCCACCCTGAGATTAGCATTGGCCAATGCTCCTTCGAGGATTGCAAGCCTTGGTATGTGTGATTCATGTGTGAGAGAAGACATGTTAATGTAGATACCATGTGCAGATTAAGATTATGTATGATGTGTTCCGTGCTCTTTTGGGGCATGGTGGAGAGGTTGCGATGGGGCCACGAGACTTTGTCCACTCTTTGTTGTGTGAGTATGTAGACGGAGCTTCCTACCATCAGATGTTGTGTATGGAGGGCAAGTGTGTCCAATGTGGGGATCTTGCACGACTTACATCTGTCATAGATGATGGTGATGCGGGTGCGATAGTTACATGGTATCAGTATGACTACCAGACATACATGGGTCTTCGAGGTGGCACATTTTGTAGGTTGCAACTCACATCTCATACTGCACCACATCCCTACTTCATGCAGGCTTTTAGGTCCGTTGTGTATCCATATGTGCAGCATGCGCATCACTCAAAGTGGCAGGATAGTGAGTTTCATGCTTGCCTTGCCGCCTTCCCCATTGACACTGTGGTCTTTGTCATGAATTTCGTAGAGAACTGCACCTTTGATCCTTAGGAGGAGATCCAACATGAATACTACTTCTCTGAGCAGGTAGAAATGATGATAGTTTGATAAATTTACATTTGCTTTGCATTTTTATCCACATTATATAATTGCATTTTTTCATTTACTCTAACCTTTTTAAATTCTCTTGAAGGTGGAAATCCTCGTCCATATATCTTATCGTCATGCAGAGGCGGAATTTGATGGAGTGGAGAGCTCTGAGGACGCACGAGTGATACATGAGTACCATTTCTACATCAATGACGATCGCTCACACAGTGCGCAGTTTCTGCAACATTGTTTCTAGGAGCATGATGGATTCCTTCGTGAGCCCCATATCTCATTCTTGTCACTATATTTGGTCGGATGGTTGTGGTGCACAATTCAAAAGCGCACGTTAGTTCTTTTGGTTGTGCAGATGGCACCATAGTAGTGGCATATCTTGCATTTGGAGATTCTTTGATTCTAGGCATGGAAAGGGAGAGCACGAGGGTGCAGGCGCTTGAAGCGTGCTCTTTGGTGATATCAGATTTGACGCAACAGTGACCGATTTAGAGATGCTAGACAGGTTGTGGAGTGGTGCTCACAGCACATGGCACATGACTCATCTTCAGGTAGTGGATGCGAGGAGGTTCTTTTGGTGTGTGGATAGCCAGGATATTGATCTCACTAGTTGGGACTGTGACACAGTAGCAGGTACGCTCCAGTTGCACAGCATTCGGAGTACCGCAGCTGGGGATCCCCCCGGGGAGTCCATTATGTAAAAATTGCATATAGCAGGTGCGAACAAGAGGTATTTAAATAATCCCTTGCCTGTATATTTTCAAGTATTAGATACCCCTTATGTATGCATTTTTGTAAAAAAACTAGCCCTTATGTATGAAATTTTTCACTTTCTCAATTTAAAAACCCTTTATGTAAGTACATTTTTTTGTAAATGTACCTAATTACAAATCCCTTATTTTGTTCGCACGTGTTATCTTACATATTTCCTAGTGGATGCCCTGGGGGGATCCCACTATCTTTACTAGGCACTACTCATGCTTTTGCAATGCTTGCATACATGGTGAGTGGGCAAATTACACCATGATAGAGTGGGTTGATAGGTGGACACTACATCCTCTTTCACCATCACAGGGTATGACCACATCAAGTAGCTCCATTGATAGCCACACCGCACAGTTCTCTGATGATGCTGATACTCTCACAAATTACTTGGCAGAGGGAGATGATTTGCATTTTTTACAGAGGAGGGAAATTCAAAGGGAGTTGACTATTATATTCTTGGGTGCACCAAGGCAAAGTATGTGCTTCAGGATTCCACCATGGATGATTATGGTGAGGTATATGTTTTTCACAGTATGGTTGTTTCAGGGCACTAATTTTAGCATGTCCGGCACTACATCCATTTTGTTCAGTATGAGTGGTCGAAGGTGGCCATACACTACTCCCATGTTGTCCTTGTTGTTTGGGTCCGGATGAGCACGAGAGCATCATGGAGATAGTCTGAAGTAGAGTAGGAGTTGCAAACATTTCAGATGATATTAAAGCTCCTTCTAGAGATGATAGTTGTGATGATGAGTGCTAGCGATGACCCCTACATTCGTGTTATTTACCATTCCACCTTTTGGTCATTTCTATTCTTGTCTACTGTTGTTCACTGATATTCTATATGGTGTTGTACTTTCCCTCGTTCATTTGATGTTCATTTTTTAAATTACCATTCATAGGTTGATATTTTATTAAAGGTTCACGGTCTTACGTTTTCGTCTTGACTGTCATTAGCGAGATGAATCCCAATTCGTTGTAAGAAACCCTACACGATCGAGACGGATTGCGATGCCCATGAAACTTTGTAGGGGCGGGGATTTGTGTGTTTTCTCCACCCCTATGGAGTTGCGTGGCCACCCACTCTCGTCTTGTTGGTATAGGTTAGCACAATCGCCAATTTTTCCACTTTGGCCTCGCCAAGGGCCCTTAGCGAGGCTAAAGCGGAAAAAATTGGCAACTGTGCCACCCTAGACCAACGATACGAGAGTGGATAGCCATGAAACTTTGCAGGGGTGTGGAAAGCACACAAATTTCCACCCTTGCAGAGTTTCATGGGCATCGAAATCCGTCTTAACGGTTTAGAGCGGCATAATCATCAGTTTTTGACCATTGGCCCCTTGGTGAGGCCAAAATAGAAAAATTGGCGATTGTGCCACACTAAACTGACAAAACAGGAGTGGAAGGCCATGCAAATCTACAGGGGCAGGGAAAGCACACAAATACCTGTCCCTATAAATTATCATGGGCATCGCAATCCGTCTCGATGGTCTACGGTGTCACAATCATCAGTTTTTGACCATTGGGCTCTTAGTGAGGCCAAAGCAAAAAAATTGGTGATTGGGAGCGGATGCCCATGAAACTTTGCAGGGGAGGAAAAAGCACATAAATCTCCATCTTTGCAAAGTTTCATGGGCATCACAATCCGTCTCGATGGTCTATGGTGGCACAATGGCCAATTTTTTTACCATTGGGTCCTTAGCGAGGCCAAAACGGAAAAATTGGTGATTGTGCCACCCTAAACCGACAAGATGGGAGCGGATGGCCATAAAACTTTGCAGGGATAAGGAAAACATACAAATACCAGCCCTTGCAAAGTTTCATGGGCATCGCAATCCGTCTTGACGGTCTACGGTGGCACAATTGCAAGTTTTTTACCATTGGACCCTTAGCGAGGCCAAAACGAAAAAATTGGCAATTGTGCCACCCTAGACCAACGAGACATGAGTGGATGTCCATGAAACTCTGTAGGCACGGGGAAAGCATACAAATCCCCACCCCTGAAATGTTTCATGGGCACCGTAATTTGTTTCAACGGTCTACAGTGGCACAGTCACCAGTTTTTGACCATTGGGCCCTTAGCGAGGCCAAAACAAAAAAATTGGCAATTGCGGCACCGTAGATCGACCATGAAAGTTTGCAAGGGCATGAAAAGTACATAAATCCCTACCCCTGTAAAGTTTCACGGGCATTGAAATCCATCTCGACGGTCTACAGTGGCACAATCGCCAATTTTTCCGCTTTAAAAAACTGACCATTGTGCCACCGTAGAGCGTCGTGTAGGATTGCGATGACCATGAAACTTTGAAAGGGTGGATAAAGCACACAAATTCCCTACCCTTGTAAAGTATCATGGGCATCACAATCCATCTTGTGGGTCTACGGTGGCACAATCGCCAGTTTTCTACCATTGGTTCCTTGGCGGGGCCCAATGGTAGAAAACTGGCGATTGTGCCACCTTACACTGACAAGATGGGAGCGGATGGCCATGAAACTTTCTAGCGGCAGTTAAAGCACACAAATATTTTCCCCTACAAATTTTCATGGGAATCGCAATCCGTCTGATGGTCTATGGTGGCACAATCGCTAGTTTTTGACCATTGGGCCCTTAACGAGGCCAAAGCAAAAAAATTGGCGATTGTGCCACCTTAAACTGATGAAACGGGAGTGGATGGACCCATGAAGCTTTGCAAGGATAGGGAAAGCATACAAATCCTTGCCTTGCAAAGTTTCATGGGCATCGCAATCCTACTTGACAATCTACGGTGGCACAACCGCCAATTTTTTACCATTGGGCCCTTGGTGAGGCCAAAGCAAAAAAATTGGTGATTTGGCCACGCTAAACCGACTAGACGGGATTGGATGGCCATGAAACTCTGAAAGAGCTCCCTCAACACCCAAATCCATACCCTTGCAAATTTTCATGGGCCTCGCAATCCTACTCGACGGTCTACGGTGGCATATTCACCAGTTTTTGACCATTGGGCCCAATGGTCAAAAACTAGTGATTGCGCCACTGTAGACTGTTGAGATGGACTAGGATACCCATGAAACTTTGCAGTGGTGGGTATCTATGTGCTTTCCTCTCCCTTGCAAAGTTCCATGGCCATCCACTCACGTCTCGTTAGTTTAGGGTGGCACAATTGCGAATTTTTTCGTTTTGGCCTCGCCAAGGGCCCAATGGTAAAAAATTGGTGATTGTGCTATTGTAGACCATCGCGATGAATTGTGATGCCCATGATACTTTGAAAGGCAAGGATTTGTGTGCTTTCCCCACCCTTGTAAAGTTTCATGGCCATCCGCTTCCGTCTCGTCTGTCTAGGGTGGCACAATCGCCAATTTTTTCGCTTTGGCCTTGCTAAGGTTCCAATCGTTAAAAACTTGACGATTGTGCCACCGTAGACCATCAAGACGGATTGTGATGCCCATGATACTTTGTAGGTATGGGGATTTGTGTGCTTTTCCTGCCCTTGTAGAGTTTCATGGATACCCGCTCCTGTTTCGTTGGTTTAGGATGGCACAATCGCCAATTTGTCCGTTTTGGCCTCGCTAAGGATCCAATGATAAAAAACTGGCAATTGTGCCACCGTAGACCGCCAATACGGATTTGATGCCCATGAAACTTTGCAAGATCGAAGATTTGTGTGTTTTCCCTACCCTTATAAGTTTTCATGTCCATCCACTCCCGTCTCGTTGGTCTAGGGTGGCACAATTGCCATTTTTCCGCTTTGGCCTCGCTAAGGGCCCAATGGTTAAAAACTAGCAATTGTGCCACCATAGACTTTCAAGACGATTGGGATGCCCATGGAACTTTGCAGGGACGGGTTTTTGTATGCTTTACCCATCTCTATAGAGTTTCATGGCCATCTGCTCTCGTCTCGTTGGTCTATGGTGGCACAATCGCCAATTTTTCCATTTTGGCCTCGCTAAGGGCCCAATGGTCAAAAATTGATGATTGTGTCACCATAGATAGTTGAAATGGATTTTGATGCCCATGAAACTTTGCAGGGGTGGGGATTTGTGTGCTGTTATTGCCCCTATAGAATTTCATGGCCATCCGCTCCTGTCGCGTCGTTCTAGGGTGGCACAATCGACAACTTTTTCGCTTTGACCTCACTAAGCGCCCAATGGTCAAAAACTAGCGATTGTGCCATCGTAGACCGTCGAGTAGGATTGTGATGCCCATGAAACTTTGCAAGGGCCGGTATTTATGTGCTTTTACCACCCGTGATGAGTTTCATGGCCATCCGCTCTCATCTTGTCGGTCTAGGGTGGCACAATTGCCAATTTTTCTGCTTTGGCCTCGCCAAAGGGCCCAATAGTCAAAAATTGGCAATTGTGCCACCGTAAACCGTCGAGACAGATTGCGATGTCCATGAAACTTTACAAGGGTGGGGATTTGTGTGCTTTCTCCACCCCTGCAAAGTTTCATGGCCATAGCTCTCGTCTCGTCGTACTTGGGATGGCACAATCTCCAATTTTTTCGCTTTGGACTAATGAACCGCATAAATTAGAACACGACTATTGTAATCATAATGACACATTTTTCAAAGGTAAAACTGCATAATGAAAAACGTTGTAATTACACTCATAAGAAGACATCAAACGAGGTATGCTACCATTGAGGATCGTACAAAGTTGTGGTACAAGTGAACACCCAAAACTATAACGAGGTGACTATAATAATAAAGACAAAGTTTACAGAGGTTTGGTACAAATGGACTCAAATGGACTGCAATAAGTAAACATGGCATTTAATCTCAACAAGACACATTGTAAAAAGGTTTGATACAAGTGAACCGCAAAATTGAAACATGGCGACTAGAATTACAAGGACATATCGTACAAAGGACAAAAATTAAAACATGGCGACTCAAACAAGAAGACTATAATCATAAACACCATTCAGGATTTTTTTTTGGTACAAATCGACATCAAAAGCTCGCGCCAGCCCAAACCCACATCAGGCATGTAAGGGTAGAGTGTGTATTGGGGGAGCGGCTAAGGTAAGTGTGCAGTCATGTGAAGTGCTTTGCTAAGCAATGCGACGCTCAATGGTGGAATCCCCCAAGATTGCTCTATTGTCTCTAAGTGCTTGCTCCAGCTTTGCAACCCTCTGCTGTGCTGTGGCCAGCTCTCGCGTAAGCTCATCTTTACTGCTGATGAACTCTAAAGAGGGGTCAGTCTACAACAAACACAAAATTAAAAAATTAACTGTCCAATTTTTTTTTTGAAGCTATAAAAACCATAGATGAGTGAATGTACCTGAGTAGCTGTAAAGGCAGTACTGGGTGCTAACTGGGTGGAAGGTCTGCTCAATGGAGGTGGCTCCTCGGGTGGTGTAGAGAAAGCAGCCTGATTGTGAAAAAACAAAAATTCCACAATGATAAGAATAATGAATGACATTCATAACCAAAGAAATGGAAACAGTGGAAAGGTTATGTATACAGTGGAAGAAGTAGCAGAAGCAACACGATCCTGTTCGTGTGGGCTACCAAGCCGTGTAGTATGTAATGGCACCTAGTATATAAAAAAAATGTATTACCTACCGCTCTACCGAATAAATATTTGTAGGTGAAGACTACAAAAATGTATCTGAGAAGGGCGTCCTGGCTGTGTAAACAGCTCGACAAGGTGGCTGAGTGTGTTGCCCACGGAACGGACCTCTAGTCCAAGCTCTGTGCTGAGACCTTGGACTACGCTCCAAGGAACCATCGGCTCTACTAGACATCGACGAGCTGGACGACCTATGAACTTGGTCATCCCTGGGAGCCTTTGCTACTGCCATAGTCTACCGAAATCGTGACCCCCTCCTGGACGTTGGGATGGGGGAAATGGAACAACACCCGACACAATTTAGCTGCCTCTCTATAGCCCAAGGTAATAGTCCTCCACACGGATTCACACACACACACACACACTTTTTGCAAACTTCCAATGCACACACTCGCCTACTAGCATTCCCGACCATACACACTCACATTGGCTGACGCATATACAAACAAATCTGCAATCACTCATTCACTTGGCTCACTCTATCTCTCTCCTCCTCTCTCTTTTCACACACACACAATCAGTTCGGAGCCACTGCTTCGAGGGACGAGACACACAAGACGAGACAAAGTAGATGATCACAATCGAGCCATAAAAAACTCAATAGACAAACTCTGCATCAACATAAAAATTCCAGGTACAATTACTGCATTTGGTCGAGCCCCCCCCCCCACCGGCTTAGAGAATCCCTTCTCTACCTCCTCGAGTGTGCCTCGCTACTGGCCAGCCCCGTTTCCTCTCCCTCTGTCAAGCTTACGACCCTCCCACTTGATGGCGAGTCCCCCTGGCTGCCTTGACGGCTCTCCAAAGAACCCTGGCTTTCCCTACCTGCAACAACTGACCCGTGCCACCCTCCTTTCTCTTTACTTGCCATCATCCGATGGTGCTCCACCTCCTCCTATTGCCACCCCTTGGTGGCCCTTCTACCCTCATGGCCTTCCCAATGGATGCAGCCCCTCGTTCACTGTTCCTTGCCCGCTTTGCTCCCCACCACCTGCAGCCCTCGGCTCCCTTCACTTGCTCCAAGTTAGCCTTCCTGTAACGCTGCCCTACAGCTGCTCATTATGCACCTAGGACCATCCCTCCATGCAGCCCCTACTGGCCCTGCCTTGTCTTGCTGGTCACCCCCCTGCAAACTGACGGCCTTCCTGAGTGGCGCCACCTCTGGCGACCCCTTCCTCCTTTCCCTGCAACCGACTGGCAGTATTCCTTATGCAGCCCCTACTCCTTCTCAGTGCTCACACCCTGCATGCCCCAGATGGCGCCCTCCTCTCTAAGAACTGCCATTGCCCACGGCATCTCCAACAGCTGGCGCTTCCTCTGCATATCTACCACCTGGTGCCACTTCTCAATCCACTACAGCTTGCTCTCGTTTGTTTTGTAGCATGGAAATCTTTTAAAAAAACTTAACTTGCAACTTAGCGGGTGTTCCCACCAAATGCAACCCGCAGCCAATAGCTTTGCATCTCTTACCATAACTTGAGACCTTGCTTTGGAACCAAGGCCTTCACGGCTTTAAGTAAACATAATTGACCTACAAGAACCAAATCCCGGGATGCTTTGATACTTGCCGATAATGGTGAGTGCAACAAACATTGGTCGCTCCGAATCCCAATGCAACCATGATAGACGGCCACATTCAAGCTCTGGTTTGGAATGAATCTCTAAAAGAACTCCAAATAACAAGCCAAAAAAACCAAGCCATAGAGCCTGCAAACATCTCGATCATTAGAGGCCCAAAATCATCGCTTGACCTGTAAAGTGCCACATCTGGCATACACATCACATTCCAACTTGCTGCAATCTGCATCTAGTATTTGCTCCATCTCTTCTTCATGAGTCCTCACAATTCCACACTGATGCTAGTATCTACATTCTCTAAGCAGTTACCTTAACCAACTTGCTCCATACGGCCTCGAACTCCCACACGAATGCTCAGAAATCACCATCAAGGCTTTGCTTTAGGTTGTCCATCATCTACTTCACTTCACTCCACTGCGTGTTGACCACGTATCGACTTCGAAATGCCGCTTCCAACGTGCTCCAATCCTGTTTTTCTTCAGCCTGCAAGCTCTCACCTTTTGCTTTTCCACGAACCAGGAGCGGGAAAGCATGGGCCACTCCCTCTTCTCTTGACAAGCCGCTCTCCAGCAGAAAAAGGCCATATTCTTGAAGCCAAACTTCTGCATCTTCAACAGCTGTAAAAGTCGGAAAACCCGACCATGCCATTCTTGTTAGATCCTGCTCTTCAAACCGCGACACCGTCTTCGACTTCACCAAGGAGCAATTAGTAGAACCTCTGTGGGGCACCACTGATGGGATGTGGGAAATGGAACAACACCCGACAAACAACTTAGCTGCGTCTCTATAGCCCAAGGTAATAGTCCGCACCCCTACCCACACAGATTCACACACACACACACACTCACTTTTTGCAAACTTCCAATGCACAGGCTCGCCTACTAGCATTGCCGACCATACACACTCACATTGGCTGATGCATATACAAACAAATCTGCAATCACTCATTCACTTGGCTCACTCTATCTCTCTCCTCTTCTCTCTTTGCACACACACACAATCAGTCCGGAGCCACTGCTTCCACGGACGAGACGCACAAGACGAGACGAAGTAGATGATCACAATCGAGCCATAAAAAACCCAATAGACAAACTCTGCATCAATATAAAAATTCCAGGTACAATTATTGCATTTGGTTGAGCCCCCCCTGGCTAAGAGAATCCTTTCTCTACTTCCTCGAGTGTGCCTCGCTATTGGCCAGCCCCGTTTTCTCTCCCTCTGTCGAGCTTCTGGCCCTCCCACTTGATGGCGAGCCCCCCTGGCTGCCTTGACGGCTCTCCAAAGAACCCTGGATTTCCCGGCCTGCAACAACTGACCCATGCCAGCCTCCTTTCTCTTTCCTTGCCATCATCCGATGGTGCTCCACCTCCTCCTTGGTGGCCCTTCCACCCTCATGGTGTCATCACCCTGCAGCAAGCCATGGCGGCCTCCCTAACAGATGCAGCCCCTTGTTCACTGCTCCTTGCCTGCTTTGCTCCCCACCACCTACAGCCCTCGGCTCCCTTCACTTGCTCCAAGTTAACCTTCCTGTAACGCTACCCTGCAGCTCCTCGTTATGCACCTAGGACCACCCCTCCATGCAGCCCTTACTGGCCCTGCCCTATCTTGCTAGTCGCCCCCATGCAAAACTGACGGCCTTCCTGAGTGGCGCCACCCTGGCGACCCCTTCCTCCTTTCCCTGCAACCGACTGGGCGGTATCCCTTATGCAGCCCCTACTCCTTCTCAATGCTCACGCCCTGCATGCCCCAGATGGTGCCCTCCTCTTTGGGAACTGCCACTACCCACGGCATCTCCAACAGCTGGCGCTTCCTCTGCATATCCACCACCTGGCGCCACTTCTCAATCCATTACAGCTTCACTTCTCAATCCATTACAGCTTGCTCTCGTTTGTTTTTTAGCATGGCAATCTTTTAAAAAAACTTAACTTGTGACTTAGCGGGGTGTTCCCACCAAACGCAACCCGCTGCCAATAGCTTTGCATCTCTTACCATAACTTGAGACCTTGCTTTGGAACCAAGGCCTTCATGGCTTTAAGTAAACATAATTGACTTACAAGAACCAAATCCTCAGATGCTGTGATACTTGCCAATAATGGTGACTGCAAAAAACATTTGCCACTCTGAATCCCAATGCAGCCATGATAGACGGTCACATTCAAGCTCTGGTTTGGAATGGATCTCCAAAAGAACTCCAAATAACAAGCCAAAATAACCAAGCCATAGAGTAAACGGTGATTATATTTCATGTGCCTACAAACATCTCGATCATTAGAGGCCCAAAATCATCGCTTTGACCTGTAAAGTGCCACATCTGGCATACACATCACAATCCAACTTGCTGCAATCTGCATCTAGTATTTTCTCCATCGCTTCTTCATGAGTCCTCACAATTCCACACTGATGATAGTACCACTATCTTGGGTCGACACAACTCAGTTGCACCAACGTTTGTCCAAATAGTCCACGTCGAGCCTGAGGACAAACTCTCTGTAGAGCTGGAAATCAAAGTAGGTAGGCACCTCCAAGTGGTGAGGCAAGGCATCGTAGTATGTCACATAACATAGAAGGGCATGCTCTCTCATGCCAAGGAGTAGACAGTGCTCTATGGAAAAGGGTGCTCGTGCCAATAAGTCTCATGGTCGTGGATGAAATTGTTGCAAAGTGGGTGAGCGTATTGAAGGAAGGACCTCCACCCAATGCCATGACAAACATGCTCTCCCAACACGGTGTGTGAGTGCGCACTCTTGGAAGGCACGAGGGTCCTACATCATAGCAAACACTACCGAGGTAGCCTCCAAGGACTCTACCGCTAACCTGGACCATGGGCAGGCTAAAAGAATGCGAAGGCACTCTGCCCCATGAAATAACTCCGCTGCCAAAGTGTGTATGTCTGCTAGAGAGGGTGTAGGAACAAGAGGTGTCGGTCCCTACTCTGTGGATGTGGCTGCTGTGAGGGAGCCGACTGTTGAGGGGGTGCTAGCTGTTGGGGGGAGGGGGTCACCACCTCCATGCTTTGATTGCTGCAACATGGTGATTGCAATGAAAAAGGAAATACAATCAGTATCAGGAAATGCAAAAGTGTGCAACAAAATTTTAATAGGTAAATAAGGTAACCCTTTTACTATTGCGAAGTGGAAATTGAATATCGGCCTTAAACCTCCCATCAATAAATTTGGTCCCATCGATAAATTTGGTCGTTCAATTGTATCTACGACACAATCATTGTGTGCTAATATGCACAAATTCAAGGGGTTAAAATCTATCTAGGATGAGTTCTAAGCATAGCACAACCGATGGCTAGGAGCCAAAGACCCTCATTTGAAGGTCATGAGCATGACTTTTATTTGGAGGACATTTTGATCCCTTATCTCCAAAATTTGTATTTCAGCCCATTGAATGTTTCGAAATTTGTACTTACAAATACTCTCCAAAATGCTAGCTATCTAGATTAATATGTTCTTTGTACTTCTCAATGTGGCGCCATGGAGATGTGTGTGTGTGTCACACACACACACACACACACACACAGATTATACATCTAGATTAATATGTTCTTTGTACTTCTCAATGTGGCGCCATGGAGATGTGTGTGTGTGTGTGTGTTTCACACACACACACACACACAGATTATACATCAAACTCTGCATATGTTGTTCAAATATACTGTATTCACACTTGCAACTAACACACACACACACACACACACAGATTATACATCAAACTCTGCATATGTTGTTCAAATATACTGTATTCACACTTGCAACTAACAAAGGGATAGAGGTAGTGAGACAGACCTCATCTTACAATTGAAATAAAGATATAACCAAATTGTGGGAATCATCTCACAATTAAAACAAAGAATTTAAATTGCAAGAAATGTTGGAATGGAAGTCATGAATATAGATTCATTCAAATTACATTGGCAAGAGGTTTGGACTCGACCAGTTAGTTCTCTATAGACAATCTCTTTTTCCCTTCGTTGCATTACTTTGCATTCACCAATTAAGAAATAGAATTACAAGGACTTGTTCTCCGCGGTCTTGTCCACAATGTCATGCTGAAGTTTCAAAAGGTTGCATTGCTCCCTTATTGTGACCATTGTCACAAGGTTGAGCTCTTTGTTGAATACCTCCACATCTATGACACCATCGTTCTCCAGGCCTGCCGACTCTTGATCAATAGGAATAAACTTAGAGTAGCTTGCAACAATCGGAGAGCACTGGTACCAGAAGGAGATGAGAAGGGACTTATTGTAGATTGAGTTGACTATCTTTTACACAAAGCTAAACACGTGGTCCGAGCGGTATGAAGTTCCTCAGCTACACTTGGTAAAAGAAGCACAAGAGGCCAAAGGTCAAAGACCAAAGTGATTGATAGCGAAGAAATAGAATCGAACATCCAATTGAGTAGTGAAATAAAGACCAAACATGGAGATACGCCATCGGAGTTCCAGACTACTACAGATGAAGAAGAAGAGGAAGAGGAAGATATTAGAGTGCAATTCAAGCATAGGCCACAAGAACAAATTCCCCATGATGCAAGCACAAAGATCAACAAAAGAGGCCCCAAGGTTGAGGGAAGAAAGACACAAAAAGATTGTAGAGGACAAAAAGAAGGTAGAGACAAAAGGTGTTGAAGAAGATGAGGAGGAGGAAGAAGACTTGGAAAAACCCCTCAAACAACAAAAAGCTAAATGACTTGAAACGATCAAGTAGTACAAGAGGAGGAAATTGGCTGATTCAATGGAGCTTATTGACACCATGCGATAGCATATCCATAAATTCTTCAAGAGCAAGGCTAAATAGAGAGCACAAGATGATTCCAAGAAACCATGAACATATGATTTGGAATCACTTGAGGAATCACCCAAGGGTAGGGATAAAGAATCTAAAGAATCACCAAGGGAGGAGATCGGTGTAGACTCTCTAGAGATCCACACAAAGACAACACCACATCTCTCTCCCATGCAAACCACACCACCACCTGTTGAAGAAACCAAAGATAACTGTGAAAAACAGGACATAACTTAAGAGCAGATTCCCCTAGAGAAAAAATATTTTGACAAGCAACAAGAGACTCAAGAAGAAGGATCTGGTTCCACCAAAGGAAGGGGAGGCAAGCAAAGCTAAAGAGAAACTAGAAGAGAAAGAGTTGGAGGCTAGTAGCTCTCAACAATGAATCACATAAAAAAGAGGACTAGCATCACTATGATCGAGAGCAGTGGTAGAAGATTGCGATTGACTCATCAAACAGTTCAACTTGGACAAATACCTTGATGCCATCAAGCTACATTTTCACTGTCAATGAGCCATATCGAACCTAGGAGAGTTGGATGTGAGCGATGCCAAAGTAGTAGCTCAAGAACTCAAAGATGTCAAACAAAGGCTCCAGCAGTAGATTGAGGATCTACAAGAAAGTTCAATCAAGTTGCAAGAAGAGCTAGACAAAGCAAAGAAGGAAGCTACGTACTATTTCAAAGAGGTCAAAGAATACAACAATGGTAAATAGACAAATGCAGGTAGAACAACAAACATTGGAAGAGGATCTAAAGAAAGAACATCACCAAATTGCAAAGCTAAGTGACTCTTACGATGCTATGAAGCACACCCCTCTCAAAGCTCTTGACAATCCAAGATAGAGACAACTACAAAAATCTATCATACTCCCACCACCAAAAGATCTTGCTCCATTAAGCAAGCATTCAAAACTGAAATTCCCTCCTTTGCAAGCAAGTTCAAACCTTATTCTTCCACTCAAAAAGAGCCATGGATTCTTCTTCTTCCTGCCTAATAGCTCTAGGGGTTGTCATACTCTCTACCCAACTAGCCTCACCAAAGTAGCACCATATACTCTCTCCCTAGCTAGTCACACCAAAGTAGCACCATATACTCTCTCCCTAGCTAGTCACACCAAAGTAACACCATATGCTCTATCACCATCTCAAACTCCATCAATATAGATAGTCAATGGCAACAACACATGATATCCAAAGTTTCTTGGGTTCTTATGCAACCAAGAAGGAGGAAAAGATCCTCTAACAAAAAATCTATTGCATTCAGCATGGAAAGCACGAGTGCTATATTTCAAAGTGGAGGTCAACAAGAAAATTGTTAAGGAAGTTTTGATTGAGCATGTCTTTAGTCACTCTGACGTGATTGCAAATGGCAGAGATGTCTCATTGGTTTATCATCCACAATGCAATTGTAAGTGCTTTCTTAGCCTTCCTTCTGTATTCTTCCTTTTGAACCTTGTTGGTCTCTTACTTTCTTTTCTTTTTGATTCAGCATGTCTTTAGTCACTCTGACGTGATTGAAAATGGCAGAGATGTCTCATTGGTTTATCATCCACAATGCGATTGTAAGTGCTTTCTTAGCCTTCCTTCTGTATTATTCCTTGTTGGTCTCTTACTTTCTTTTCTTTTTGAAGAGGTAGAACTATATGAAACAAGGTAGATCTAGTTTTCTAAAGTATTCCTAAGTTCTATTTAGTGGTCTCTTATGTTTTGTTATTGCAATTGATGTCTATCTTTCAACGTACAAGGAATGGGAGCTAGTGGAGTGTATTTTATGTCTCATATTTGTAATCCATGCTAACATTGGTGTTTTATAGTATTTTGGAAGAACTAGCAAGATCCTTGCAGATGAGGGAATTTTCTTCTATGAGCACTTCTACCAAAGAAATCAAAAAGGTACCTTGGTTAAAGTTCCTCTCCCTACCAATTGGAGCTGTATTGACTGTCTAGTTTCGGACACCACAATGTGTGAAGCTCTTTGAAGCAACCTGTTTAGGGATGCGTAGAGGTCCCTACAAAATTTTGTACCCATCAAATTGGTGAAGGTTGCTAATTTATGTCCTATAATTTGATTTGTGGAACTATTTCACACCTACCACATACATGTTGCAAAGACAATGCTAGTATGTAAATCTCTAGACACTTGCTTCTGTCACAAGCTTCTTGATAGAGGGTGGTATGTTAAAGAGGCGAACGGTATACATTGCGAGGTTGCACTAGACACTTTGGTGTCCAAGTACATGATCGGCACACACAGTCACTTCTCATCTCCTTCTGGTACAAGCACTCTCAAATTGTCGCAGGCTCCTCTCAGTTTGTGCCCATTGATCAAGAGTTCACAGGCCTGGAGAACAATACTTTCATAAATGTGAAGGTCTTGGACAAAGAGCTCAATCTTGTGATAGTGGTCACAATAAGGAAGCAATGCAACCTTCTACAACTCTGGCATGACATAGTGCACAAGAAGGCAGATAACAAGACCTCAAAGTTCTATTTCTTACTAGGTGGATGCAAAGTAATGCAACAAAGGGAAAAAGAGATTAGTTGTAGAGAGCTAACTGGCCGAGTTCAAATTGTGCCAATGTAACTTGGATGAATTCCATTGGGTGTAACTTATTCTTTAATTGAAATCTATATTCGTGACTTGCATTGTAACGTTTCTTTTTTTTTTCAACTGTGAGATGATTTTGACCAATGGTTGTATCTTTATTTCAATAGTAAGATAAATTTGTCTGTCTATCTCTTTCCCTTTATGAAAGTATGTGTCATTTCTTTACAATTTGTACAACATATGCAGAGTTTGATGTCTAATCTCTCTCTCTCCCTCTCTCTCTCTCTCTCTCTCTCTCTCTCTCTCTCACACACACACACACACACACACACACACACACACACACACACACACACACACACACACACACACACACACACACACACACACACACAAGAATAAATGGCACCACATCAACAAAGAATCATATTAATATATACATATTTAGCATTTTGTAAGTACAAATTCCAAAATAGTCAATGGGCTACAATACAAATTCTGCAAATAAGGGATCAAAATGTCCTCTAGGTAGAAGTCATGCTCATTCCCTTCAAATGAGGGTGGGGAGAGAGTTGTCCCGGTGGATTAAATAATCCCTTGTGTGTGTTGTCTATAAACAGAGTGTTGTCAACATTAAATGGGGCATGGCTTCAAGAAAAAGGTTTGTAATAAAGATGTACATTTGGTTTTGTAGGGTGGTAGTGGCCATCTATGACAACACACTCTAATTGGAAATACACAAAATTAAATTTCCAACGCTTGATTTCTATGTTACAAACTATGGCTACGAGGGGGTTGAGGTTTCTCAGCTGCATAGAAGACCTTATTGCAATGCGAAATCTTGGAAAAAGAAATTGCAAACATTCCTTGGTTCCTGGTCATAAAATGACTGTGTCCGGCTACACGGAAGTTGCACAGGTTGAAAGATCCTGCATTTGAATATACTGATCTCAAAACAACAACAATCCGTTGATGTCAAGAATAATTAGTCCCTTCAAACATTTTGAAAAACAAATAAGTAGTTAGGCAATAGGATGACTTCATCTTGATTTGCAGGTTGTGTCTTTCTTTTGAGGATTTCATTACCCTCTTTGCAAGGATAGCCCAAGAAATTTGATGCTTGCTAGGACTTGAGGCAACTTTCATGCAATTTTCCAATGCAAAGGCCTTTACAAATTGTGTCCCTACTTCATACATGAAGGGACCCTCCTGGTACACATCCCTATGTCTCCACACAATCTTCTGTAAGAACATTAAATGAGCATGGTATGCCTTCACTTTCTTTTGGCTACCAAGAATAGGCTTTGGGTATATGAATACATCTTCCTAGACCTCATCCAAAATTTCATTAGTCGTTATCAAGGAACGAGGGTCAATCCCCTCCAAGGGCAGTCCACACTTTATATGAAACTCCTCAACAAGGCAACAAAACTTCGAGTGCACAAGTGGCTCAATGTTCCTAATCAAGTTGCTACTTGCATGAGACAGGGGATTTGTGGAAGGTTCCATGTTGGTGTTCTTGATCTACATGCACATCACACAGCTACTGAGACATGTTGTGTGCCAACTCACAAAATCTCTACATGCAGCTTATACAAGCAGCAAAGGATGGTGTGGACGTGCTCGTGCAAACAAATATGGGGAATGCTGTAGAAATGTAGTGAATTGTGGCACATGCATCTCCACATGTTGCACATCATCTCAATGTGCATGCAATATCCTTGCAACAAAGGATGCACATGCAACAATGTACAAGGGGAGACATACCTTGAATAGAAGAGCACAAGTAGCTCAACAACTTTTTGCCTTCAAGCATAGCATCATTTGTCCAAGACTCCAAGTACAATAGCACTGCAGACAAGTTGGGTAGAGGTGCACGAGAGAATTAAGAATTACACACACACACACACACACACACACACACACACACACACACACACACACACAGGTCCCACTTGAAACTGCTCCCATTAATGAAAAAGAGTGGGGATGAGAAGACGAGAGGCCTATGTTAAATTTTTTAATTTAAGTATATATTCCATATGTGCAATTTGACAAAAAAATTTATTTTTCTATGCTATTAATTATATCACATGAATAGCTTTCCCCCTACTCATGCTTTCACCCTTGGATGCTTCTTCAATGCATCCCTTTGGAGAGCTCTAACTTGGGGGTAGTCCTTTGAGTGAAGATTTAGCCATGGTTGGTAGGAATTGTAGGTTCTTTCCATAGTGTTTTTTTGCCTAGCTTTCTAGCATGTTACAAATTATACCCAGTGTTATTTATGGGCTTGCTGCAATTTCCCAACCCGGTTCCTTTACTCTTCCCTTGAGTATTGGTGTCATCTTCTGTATTGGATATTGATTGAGAGTTCAATTGTGGGTATATTCTCTTCAGTTCAAGTACAAATGATGGTTTTGGTGATGCTTTCAAGGGAGAAAGCTACAACAATGGAAGTATATGTGCCTTTTTGAGTTTGTATTGGGTTTGGCATATTGTATTGGATTGTACCTACATGTTTGTTCTTGGAAAATACAAAGGAGTGGCGGACATTTGGTTTGATCTTAGGGAGTTTGCATGAGTACCCAGGTTCTATTGTACCTTGATAACTTCTTTGGCAAACATGATCCTTGGGTGATAACCTTTCACGTTTTCCTATTCTTAGCAATCCAAGTTTACTGATGGTGTGAATTTGTTTGGGTCTTGAATTTGTTGAGATTCATGTCTTATTGTTTAGTTACAGAGGAAACAATTTTACTCAAGGTTGTCTTAGATTTATTCTGATGGTACTTTTTTTCTTTTCCCAAGATTGAGTAGGAAAGGTTCTTTCTACCCTGGGGGAGTTCTTGACTTTAGTTTTGGAGCTTTCATTGATAGGGTTTGCTCCATTTTTATGTTGGGTTGAGTTAGCTATTACCTCAGAGCATACTTTTGAGAATACTTCTCTTTCAAAGGGGCCTTCCAAGTTCTTTTCTTCCATTGACTAGTGGTGCTCCATTGCCATGTAGACTATCTGCTAGTCCTTGGTTTCCTTGCCCATTTCTTGTGGCTTTGGATGGTGTTCTTTAGCACATAGTGCTACAAATGGAAGGTAAGGTGGCCCTGCAAAATACCAAAAACAACATACTTCACGACATAAAACAATAGATGTGCATACCTAGCAGTGACCCATGAGTGTGTAATCCAACTATACATGAACACACACACACACACACACACACACACACACACACACACACACACACACACACACACACACACACACACACACACACACACACACACACACACACACACACACACAGAGAGAGAGAGAGAGAGAGAGAGAGAGAGAGAGAGAGAGAGAGAGAGAGAGAGAGAGAGAGAGAGAGAGAGAGAGAGAGAGAGAGAGAGCATGTGCAAGTGCACCTCCTATAGCGGAGTGCAACATTGGCACAATGAGAGAGAAGAGAGGAGAGGAGAGAAGAAAATACAGATGCACTGATCTCCCCCCGTGCAAGAGTGATCATTTTCCTCTTGCACGTATCTACTTATAGATTTCTTGAATGCTCAAAAGGATCGTACAAATTGGCCGGCTGGTCATAAATGTCCATAGCTCAATTATGAGCACTTGAATAATAAATGTACATAAAATGTGATATCCTCCCTAGCCTTAGCTTTTTCCACCCGCCAACTCTAATAAATAAACAGTTATATATTTTCATTGCATACCTCTCTATTAGAAGGCAAATGTCCTCAGCTGCGAAGATAAGAATCTACAAACCATACTCATAAAAAACAATGGTTAGTATTTTGTGTTAAAAATATCACATATTAAATTAAAAATTTCATAAAACTAAACAACATTGCTTATGCCTGTTGTCGTCCACATACTATCTATTCGAGTGTCCCATACTACTAGAATAAGCAGTATATGTCATACCATGATGAATCAAGATATCATTGGTCACACTCATCACTCAGTAAATCAATTCTCATCAATATCAAGTTGAGTTCCATTAATACTGGTGTGATAGAAAATCATCATATACCAAATCCAAATCCAATTGCAAATCCAAATATAACCCAAATCCAAATTCAAATTGCTATCATTATATACCCGCGTAACAAAACCATACTAAGGATAGTGTTGGGTAGCCACTGCAACATGATCTTGTGATTGGTGTTGCCTCAACCGACGAATCTACACTAATAAGACACGCTGCCTAAATCGGAAAATCTGCACTAATGCTACCTAAATCAATGAATCTGCATGTACTTTTGTGTAAAATAATAAATCTATAATGTTACCCATATACATGTGGTAGTGATGTGTGTGAACACACTTAGGACCGTCGGGGAATTTTTACCCTCTTTAGGAGGTTTTTTCCCCCCCGTGCATGATATATACGCGCATTCATTCTAGGGCTATCTATCTTTCCATTGCACACTAAGTAATACACTCTCTATTGTGTGCCCTGAGATTCCTTAGTCTTCTCCAAGTTGTGTGTGTTTCCTTGCAACCCTAATTCCAACAATTGGTATAAGAACAGATTGCATCCTTTCGGGCTTAGTTTCTAGCGACTCTAGCACACGCCTGCTCACTTCCTTTGTTTTCACTACAGGTAGTACTGCACAAGATACTTTTTCATTTTGTGCAAAATTTCTATAAGTGCCTTTTTTTGCATAATAGGTCCCTTACAGTCTTCTACGGTTTGTGCTATATAGCACATATTGTTCCCGCTTTGTTTCTCCTCTTTTTTGGGCAATTTTCACATCAAGTGCAGCATTTACCATGGCTGACAACAACACATATTTGTTCAAGATGTTTGATGATGAGGACAAATTGGATGGGGACGATTACCCTATGTGGGCTTACATGGTGCAACATGTTCTTGTGTCAAAGAGCATCTAGAATATTGTGCAAGGAATTGATGTACATCCTGGTTCTGAGGATGTGGGCGATGTTGAGGATGTTGTAGGTCTTGCTGCAAGGATTGTTGTTGTTAGAGTTGTTTTGCCTATAGTAGAACAAGCTCGTTGGGATGTAAAGGATGTGCAGGCTCATGCGTTGATTGTGTTGTCTATGAAGCGCACCATTACTCCTCACATTTGTTCAACGAAATCTACAAAACAGGCTTGGGATATTCTGGCTGGTCTTCATGCAAGCCTCAA
Organism: Adiantum capillus-veneris; assembly: GCF_014529385.1. Taxonomy (NCBI): domain Eukaryota; kingdom Viridiplantae; phylum Streptophyta; class Polypodiopsida; order Polypodiales; family Pteridaceae; genus Adiantum; species Adiantum capillus-veneris. The sequence goes on from NC_140934.1 coordinate 97,118,733, forward strand.
TGAGGCAAAAATTACATTGCTACACGTAAAGAGTTGGAATCAAAGATTATCCATGAGGAAGATGATATGGACACATTCCTTGTTGGTGTCAAGGATATCAATGAGCAACTTAATTTTTGCAAGTGAAGTCATTTCAGCCAGTTCCCTTGTGTAGACTGTTCTTGATGCCTTATCAGATTCTTACCAGACTTTTGCTAGTACTTGAAGACTTATGACCCAAGGAAATCCTGAAATTGTCAAGTTTGATGCATTATGCACATTGCTGTTGCAAGAGTCACTTTCCAAAAAAGAAAACAGGACTAGACAGCGTGCAGGTGGAGTTGTGCTTACTGCTACAAATGACGGTTATTTCACACTTGCTGATGCACTTTATGTACCTGGGATCAAGAAAAATATTTTCTCTATATTTGCACTTGCTAGACTTCATCTTGTAGTCAAATTTGTGGATGACAGATGTACTGTACATGATCTCAATTTGGGTAACGAAATTGTTGCATATGGCATTTTATGTCGTGGGTTGTATAAGCTCACTTTGTATGACAAGTATGGGTAGAATTTTGCAAATGTAGGTTTGGATTCAAAGGCTATTTCAGATGCAAAACTTTGGCATGCACGTTTTGGTCATCTGAATTTTGCCAGTTTCCTGCGTTTGCAAAAATTTGATATGGTTTCTTCTTTGCCGCCTCTTGAAGCACGTGTCAAACACTTTTGTGAAGGCTGTATTTTGGATAAGATGCAGTGTTCTAAGTTTCCAAAGGATGGTTCAGATAGGGCCACATGCAGGTTGCAGCTTGTGCATAGTGATGTTTGTGGGCCCATGCAAACTCCTTCCTTGGGGAATTACCTTTACTTCATGACTTTCATTCATGATTACTCCAAGCATGCATGGGTATTTCCGCTTCAAGAAAATTCCAAAGTTTTTATGCGCTTCAAAAAATTTCTATTGGAATTAGGGTTGCAGAGAAACACACACACCTTGGAGAAGATGAAGGAAGCTCAAGGCACACAATAGAGAGTGTGTTACTTAGTGAGCAATGGAAATATTGATAGCCCTAGAGTGATGGGCGTATATACAATGCACGGGGGAAAAACCCTCCTAAAGAGGGAAAAAATGCCCCGGCGGTCCTAGTGTGTTCACACACATCACTACCACATGTATATGGTAACAAATCCCCCCTGGAGTGATGCGATGAACGAGAGCTGGCACATGAGTAAAGGGAAGTGCCATGCCCTGAGGAGAGAATCAGTCCACAAAGGGGAGTAAGCCCAAAGCTGTGCGGAAAGCTTCAAGCTTCTCACGAGTTGGTCATATGTCGGGACTGGTTTTTCAAGTGTGTCTTCCTTTGCAACTTGTATAGCCTTGCTATGCCTTTGAGAAAATCTTACAGCTGCCATACTATTCTTATGATCAGCCTTAGAGGACTCTCCACCACTTGATTCTAGCTCTTTTACCCTTTTCTCTAGCATTGCTATTGTCTCTTTGAGAGACATTGTTTTAGATGGAGAAGCCATGTAATAGCTACAATGTCACAAGTTATACCTTAAATCATATAAAGTGTAAACAAAACTTAAAAACCGCAACAAAATATTTCTTTCAATCAATTAAAGTATTTTTAATGTTAGATACATCAAAGGCTAAGCACTTGTGCATCTCCAAACTACTAGCAAATTTATTGTGCACCACTTCTTAAAGACATGCACCTCCTACTAACTACAATAAAGTCATGTATCACTACTTTGAATGAGTTCCAATCTCTCTCTTTGTACTGTTAGCTTTGTATCCTCCATGTACAATGATCAGAACTATTACGTACTAGCCAGGCTAATTTGCATTTTTTGCCTTGGTGGTCAATCTCTCTAACAAATGCATGTACAAGATCATCTTCACTCATTGTTGCCTGAGTTTTCTCTCTCTCTCTCTCTCTCTCTCTCTCTCTCTCTCTCTCTCTCTCTCTCTCTCTCTCTCTCAAAACATCCCAAATGGGAGGTGATCCCCCCCCCCGGCGTCTTCTCCCTCTCTGATCTCACCTCTTTTTTAGGAGAAATATTAATGAAGTGAAATATCGAGCAACATGATCAAAATACATTTAAGCCCTATGGACAAATAGATCAGCATGCCAAATATCTAAACATCTCGCTTCCCAGAGACATAATGACCATTGTGAATAACATTTCAAGAAAACCATAGAACATTGCATCTTTATGGATTAATCAATCGCAGTGTATTTTTTTCATGATTCACAAACCTTAAATCTCTATCAGACTCGTCCAAAATGCCATTTAAACATGAGTTGTTTCCTACTCTTTGATAATGTAGCGTCAATAAATAAAAGTGCTACATTTTAGCATTCACACTATTCATCTTAGCTTTGCATCTTGCTTTCCTCTTGAGTTGTGCTCATAATCTTTGTTTAATGAAGCTTGCAAAGGGAAGATATCGAGCACCAAGATAGCCCTGAAAAATCAGCACAATTCAGTCATCATCACCATTATCCACACAAGTCTTCTCTACCATCTATGCCACCTGCAATCTAGCAGCCACCATAGGCTCTCTTCCTAATTACGCCTTCAGAGATGGCCTCAACCCTTGCAGAATCATACTCAAAGTTTTGCTCATGCCTTACGTTTCAAAACTCTCTCTCTCTCTCTTCTCTCTCTCTCTCTCTCTCTCTCTCTCACACACACACACACACACACACACACACACAGACCATGCTGCAGAAGGTGACGAATACCTCTCTCTCTCTCTCTCTCTCTCTCTCAGACCTGTGACACAGAAAGCGTTGTCACAGATATCAAAATCCTCTCTCTCTCTCTCTCTCTCTCTCTCTCTCTCTCTCTCTCTCTCTCTCTCTCTCTCTCTCTCTCTCTCTCTAGGATGTGCATGCACATTCATGACACATGGCAACGCTCACAGCTCGATAAATTTTTAAGTTGTCTAAAGAAGTAGTATAGATTGCAAGAAAACCATAAGAAAATTGCATCTTTATGGATTAATTAATCGTAGTGTATTTGTTTCATGGTTCAAAAACCTTAAATCTCTATCAGACTCATCCAAAATGTCATTTAAACATGAGGTGTTTCCTACTCTTTGATAATGTAACGTCACTAAATAAAAGTGCTACATTTTAGCATTCACACTATTCTTCTTAGCTTTGCATCTTGCTTTCCTCTTGAGCTGTGCTCATAAACTTTGTTTAATGAAGCTTGCAAAGGGAAGATGTCGAGCACCAAGGTAGCCCTGAAAAATCAACACAATTCAATCATCATCACCATTATCCTCATAGGTCTTCTATACCATCTATGCAACCTGTAATCTAGCAGCCACCATAGCCTCCCTTCCTAATTTCCCCTTCAGAGATGGCCTCGGCCCTTGCAGAATCATACTCAAAGTTCTCCTCATACCATACGTTTCAAATCTCTCTCTCTCTCTCTCTCTCTCTCTCTCCTCTCTCTCTCTCTCTCTCTCTCTCTCTCTCTCTCTCTCTCTCTCTCTCTCTCTCTCTCTCTCTCTCTCTCCTCTCTCTCCTCTCTCTCTCTCTCTCTCTCTCTCTCTCTCTCTCTCTCTCTCTCTCAGACCCGTGACACAAAGAGAGTTGTCACAGATCATCTCTCTCTCTCTCTGAGATCATCTCTCTCTCTCTCTGCCCCATGATCTCTCTCTCTCTCTCTCTCTCTCTCTCTCTCTCTCTCTCTCTCTCTCTCTCTCTCTCTCTCTCTCTCTCTCTCTCTCTCTCTCTCTCTCTCTCTCTCTCTCTCTCTCTCTCTCTCTCTCTCTCTCTCTCTCTCTCTCTCTCTCTCTCTCTCTCTCTCCATAGCTGGAGGAGGCTAATCAATCACACTTCTTCAGGGCCCTCAAAGTCAAGAGAAATTGGGGAATGATCCACTCGTTGTCCGATGGGGAAGGAAAGGAATTAAGGACTCAAATGCTATGGCTCATATGATGCTTAACCACTTGCAATAGATCATTGGCCAACCTAAGACTCGCTCCCTGGAAGTGGATGGAGCTAGAGTTTCTTTTCTAGGAAGCATAAAATAAACGGTATCACATTCGGATGCCAACATCTTAAAGAAGGCGTTCTCCGAGGAGGAATGCTCTCACACAATGCAAGCTTTGGGCAAAGCAAAGTCACCGAGATGGGATGGCATGACTACGAAGTTCTTCAAAGAATTCTAGGAAGAGATTAAGTCTCTGATCACACGAATGGCTAACCAAGCCCTATTCAGTGGAGCTCTTGACTTGAGCATCAAAAGAGGCCTTATCAAACCGATCCCTAAACAAGTTTGTTGCTCCCTAAACAAGTTTTTTGCTCCCACTTGAACACTGTCGCCCAATAACTATGATGTCAATGGCATACAAAGTTATCACCAAAGATTTTTCTCTCAGGCTCTCTCCCCTCCTTGACAAGGTCATCATCCCCCACCAACATGGGTAAAAGGAAGATCTATCTACGACAACATTCTGGCAGCAATGATCAGCATAGAGTTTGCATCACTCACTACAAAAAAGTGTGTATTACTACAATTGGATTTAGATAAATTGTATGGTAGGATCACATGGTATTTTATCAAAGAGGTCATGAAATCATTGGGCTTTGGGCCCGGCTTTGGGCCGTGGATGTGTCGGTTGGTTAGCACACTGGGTGCTCGCAGCCAATATGAGCTCTTATTTAATAAGCGGATTGTGAGGACTTTTGAGGTAAAAAGAACAATTAAGCAAGGCTTCCCACTAGCTCCTTTTCCATTTTCCATTGGATATCATCCCCTGGTGACAATGCTCTAAGACAGTGCTTCAAAAGGGGAGATTCAAGGGCTATCCCTACCCAATAACAACCAACTCTGTTTGTGAATGATTCACTACTCGTCCTCAAATCTTATCCTCAAGTGATTTGGAAGGCACTAGAGATTGTGAAAACATATTCCATTGCATTAGGGTCGAAGTGCAATATTGAAAAATCTAGATTGCTCTTCCTCTCAAAAGATGACTCGTTCAATCCGGCAATGTGTTCTGGGGAGATTTTGTCCAAAGGGATGGTGTTTAGGCACCTGGGAACCCCTCTAGGTTTGGATATAACCCACAAGCAAAGATTCTCATGGGTGTTGGATAAGATAGGGAGCAAGTTGCTTTCCCCTCGGTGGTCAAACTTGAAGCTTGGGGGATTAACCGGTGAGCTTGCGTAAAAGTGCCACAGAGCAACAAAGACCTTGGAATGGGGAGAGGTAATTAGATACTTTCACAACTTGATATCTCACTGGTCCCCTCGTCTTTCTAAGGTGGGAAGCATCATGTTGGACCCTACTTGGAGGGAGGTGGCTAGAAAGATTAACAACAAAGGGCTCCAACGACTGGGCCAGTTTTGGGACTACAATAGCAGTGAACTCGGAAGGATCGGACCATCTAGCCCCCCAGTTCAATCTCAATGGGACTGAAAGATTGCTGGAAAATAGAGTCTTAGAACGGCTTGACAGTTGCTGCCTACCAACTTGCGAATCTAGGTTTGATTGGAAAGCATGGAGGTGGCCCATAGAAAGAAACTTTTGTAAACCACACACCAAGGAATTTCATAACATCCTCATGGGTTTGTTGGATTGGTTCTCCCCTTTGAATAAGCAATGGTCGGAGGCAAGGTGGGTGTCAATTGTAAAGAACATTTAGTGCCCACAATAGCCGCTTGGGATGAAGTTCTTTGTATGGAAGGTACTCTAGGGGACCTTTTCGACTGGGGTGAAGGTCCTAGCTAGAGGTATTGGTCTAGATAGATTCCTGCAATGCAGATTAGCAAGTGAGAACCTCCCCCACCTTGTCAAGGACTGCTCGAGGATATGTAGCCTAGCAAGAAAGACATGCAAGTGGGTTCAAAAGACATGGAAGGTTGGGTTATGCAAGAATGACCTCTTCTTGGGTGGGAAGGTGTTAATGAGCCAACCACTGCTAATCAGTACACAAATTGCCAGGTTTTGCTACTTTAAAGACGTTTGGAAGGCCGAGAACTGTAGAATTTTTTAGAACATCGTTGAAACAGCGAGGTTCATAGAGATCATTCAAGAAAGCAAGGAAGTGATTATTGCCATTGGGAAACGGAGGAACTCTGAAGAGTGGAACAAAGTCCTGATTGCAGCAATATCGACGGAATTGTATGGGTAAGAGTCTAATCCTTGGCTAGTCAAGTGCTCTACCTTTCCCATAGGGTGGCCCCACATTAGCCAATGTACTGATGTTTGCTGGAAGATGTCATGGCTCAACACGAGCATGACTAGTAATTGTAATTATTTTGGGTTGAAAATATAATCCCCTCACGATTGTGAGTTTTGCAACAAAAAAAAAAAAAGTCTTCAAGCTTTGAAGGTCTTGCCACATTGGCTTGCACTAGACGAGTATCAAACTTGTCATCTCGAGGTCATAGACAATCCTTTAGCATAATCCATTGCATTGTGTGAGTGTCATTGTAGGCTCAACAAATCCCTACACTAAAAAGAAAATCTTTGTTGATCCCTTCCTTACATGGTTCATAGAGATCATTCAAGAAAGCAAGGAAGCGATTATTGCCATTGGGAAACGAAGGAACTTTGAAGAGTGGAACAAAGTTGTGACTGCAGCAATATCAGAACAATCTCGTTCTCTACAACTCTCTAATAGGAAGTGCTCCGACAATTTGAAAGTAAGAGAGTAATGGCCTAAGGTGTGTGAAATTTAAGTATGATGAAACGATGGAAATCTTATGACCCCTTCCTTCATGCAACACAGCTAGCTCAATGTCATGCTCTGTGATGTAGCCTATGTGTGTGTAAAAAGAAAGAGAGAGAGAGAGAGAGAGAGAGAGAGAGAGAGAGAGAGAGAGAGAGAGAGAGAGAGATGCCACGTCCCCAATTGCCACGGTGTAAAGCGTCTTCCGACGCAGTGATGGAGCCTGGAAGAGAGATAAAGATAAATGTGTGCTCCTAGAAGAGATTTGGTGTTATTTGTGCACCCTCACTCTTTTGAATGTCATCTACTTTCTTGCTAGATTCTTATCAACACTTTCGATGAGCTCGAGCATGTCTCCAACCCCCCAATCCCCCCCCCCCCCCCCCTTTTTATAAGTGATAGATTTCCGCTATTAACCCCTTTGTAAAAATTAACCACACCTACAAATCGGTCCAAAGGAAACATCTTGATAGATTCCCGCTATTAACTCCTTTGCAAACACCTACTAATCTGTCCAAATCTTGTACTATCCGCCTCTCTCTCTCTCTCTCTCTCTCTCTCTCTCTTTCACACACACACACACACACACACACACACACACACACACACACACATACACACACACACACATATGCATGCAATTTCTATTACACCTCTCACTGTGCATCTGGGATTACTTTCCCCAAGGACTGTGTTAACCCTCACGGCTCACGGACACCCCATCACCTACAACGGACGTGTATTATGTATTTGGTAGAGTCAGGTACCGGGCTTGTCAGACCAATAGGAAAAGGGTAAGAGTGATCGCCGATGAGAGGCGCACTCTAACTGGGACATTCAAGGGATTAGTTGGCTAAGCATGGGCGCCCAAGTGTGAATGGGGTGAGCTCATATAAAAGCCAACTAAACCTAAAATTCACTTATTCTCTCATTTGTGCAATAGAAGAGTGCTCTTGCTCCATCTCCATCTCCATCTTCTTCTTCTTCACCTCCTTGTATGTGTGTGTGTGTGTGTGTGTGTGTGTGTGTGTGTGTGTGTGAGAGAGAGAGAGAGAGAGAGAGAGAGAGAGAGAGAGAGAGAGAGAGAGTGCGATCGAGCATTGCGGTGGCACGACGACGGTGAAGTGGTTGAGCACGACGTAGCGGCGTCTCCTTCTTCTTCCCGGCGAGGAATCCTCCACGACAGGAGCATAGAGCGGTGAGTGACACACCATTGCTCTCTTTTAAGCTTACTAGTTAAGCTAGTTGTGTGCTTGGAGCCGTCTGTGGCTCGCACACAATGTTAGGCAAGGCCCTTGCTTCGACAGTGCGGCAAGGAGCACACATTTTTGGTGTCGCTGCCGGGGAATCGCCCTACACTAAGCCCAAGAGGCACCTTGTGCTTCTCCTATTAGTTGTTTGTAGTAGGAAAGAAGAGGAAGAGGAAGAGGAATGAGTTATTTTTCTGCAAGTTGTTAATTTCTGTATTGTCTGCAAGTTCTGTGATTTCTGCATAATGTTGTGTTTTCTGTTTGCACACAGTCTTTGCACAATTAGTAGTCGTTAGCTTGTTCGCAGTGAATGAATAAGTAGGTAGACAGTTAGCAATTTCTGTTTGCACACAGTCTGCACACAGTTTTCTGTCAAGGTTTGCCTACACACAGTCTTTGCACAGTAAGGTAGTGAGAGAGGAAGTAGGTGGACAGTTAGCCCACTGTCAGAAAGTAGTTAGCAGAGTGGTTAACAGATTAGTTAGTAGAGTAGTTAGTGGTTAGCAGCATTGTTAGTAAGTAGATAAGGTAGTGAGCTATCTGTGAGCTGTGAGCTGTTGATAAAGAGGTTAGGTAGGTGTTGACAGTGTGTGTGGCCAAGAAAGGGTCACCTAAACCATGCGCGGTCGTCGCCTCAAACAAAAAAAAACCGAAAATATTTAAGCGTGAGTGATTGGGAGGCTACACTAAAATTTTGATCGGGATCGGGATCATTTGCCCAAGCCCGAGCGACTGGGAGGCTACACTAAAATTTCGATCGGGATCGGGCCCAAGCCCAGGCCCAGGCCTCAGTCCTCAGTCTTATGATATATACTAGACTCACTCTTATATATATACCCTACCCCCTCAAGAGGGAATGAGAGCATGTGGGGCAAGTCCTCCACTCTCCTCCCTTCTCTTCCCACTTACACCCTTAGACTTTCTAATTTGGGCTTAGTTCCCTACTAGAAATTGACGGTTTTAGGGATTCCGAGGACATAAAGTGACCAAACGGAGGGCTGTAAAGCACGGCACGTCCCTCTGACCGAGACACTCGTTTTGAGCTATCATACGTTCTATTCTATAGTTGGGTCAGAAAAAAAAGGACCAAAAAATCAAAAAATAAATAAATAAGAAAAGACTTGGGTTGCAAAACACCCAAAATTACTAGGTGAGCAGCCTTCACGGGCACTCACTGACACTTCTAGGGAATCCAAGTCATATGAACCTATGCTCTGGACGAGTGTTAGAGCACGATCATATTGGTAGTTCCTCCATTTACGCGGGCACACATTATTCCTCCACCCTAGGTTCTGGACCTTCGGCCGGGACCCAAGATCCTCATATCGCGTCTAGTGATTCTTCCTCTGACTATGAAGTCATGGAGGGGTATCCTACACCAAACCCTGATAGTTCAAGTCAAGACATGCATGCCATGGGCCCACGACCCGGGTCCAGCGTGTTTAGCCGCTTAAAAGAGACCCTTAGTAGAGCTACTCGCTCCGAACATGCAATTAATGAAATAAATGAAGGGAGTGGGGAAGTAAATTCTTCATTCATGCCTAAAATAGACCCTATGCTTCTTGAGAGTGTGCATGTGAATGTTCCATCCACTGCACCTCCTGATCCTTTAGGACTATCTCCCTTTGAGGTTCTACTACCCGATGGTAGGAGTCTTGCCGAAGTAAAAGAGATCCAACGCTATATGCAAGCAACAAGGGAGAGGGAAATTGAGAACCTACGAAGGCTGGAAAAAAGTCGAGCCCTAAAAGCAAAGGCTCCTATGACAACAATCATGCCAGCTGAGCAACCGAGTGCTCCCAAGGTAGTAGTCACGGAGGGGCAAGCGATGGGGAGCAATAATGCTTCCACTTCGAGGGAAACCTCCAGCACGCCAGGCCTAGATGGGATATTCCTAAACAAAAATTGGGAGTATGACCTACAAGCAGAAGCCTTAACTGATCGGTACATAGGACACACCTATCATGTGGGTTGGTTAGATGTTCTACAATCCACATCGCGTGCTACTAGCATAGATGAGCAACAACAGAAAGTCTGTGATGTCCTCCATAGGATTGTCGAGTTAGAAAGACAGAACACAGGGATCAACATGCCTTCAACAAGCCTAATGAGATTCTTGGATACGGGAAAGGCCAACCAACCAACCCTATCACAAATGGAGACTCTCTCAGTGAGCCCCATTGATCCTCCATATGTTGTTTCTCTAGGAGCCTCAATACAATCTGAACCCACAAGTGGCAGCTTTACCTTCCCAGATCTAGCTCATCTTTCTCTTAATGACACTACGGCTACCATGCATATCCCAGTGGTGAGCATGACAAGAAGTACACCATGGAGTTCATTTGTTAACACTACGCCAATGCCTAGTAGCACAGTGCCCCCAACTATACCTACATGTATGTATCAATCATGTGCACCTGTCGTACCTCATCCTCATGTAGCTCCTACACCTCCGATTATTCCAAGAGCTTACAATCCACAATGGCATTATCCAAGCTCTTATACAAGTGGAGCCATGCCATTTAATAATAACATGCCATATCAGGCACCCCCTATGCCTAGGGCCACGCCTGTAAACTTTGGACCATCGTCTGGTACACCACCATACGAAATATGGGACCCAAGAGCCACGCGTATGCCAAGGCCAAGGCCAACTCCCATCTCACATGTGGTTCCAGGAGCACATACATCCATTATACCTGCTCAAATAGGAGATTTGGCAGCATTTGCTCAAACTATCGATCGCTCTATTGCGGAAAACATGCGTAGTGCACCTGATAGAGAGCCTAGGAGCAAGGCAGCCCAAGTAGCTAAGCTCACACAGAAATTCAGTGGAGACGGAGATGCTAGAAAGCATATGGAAGTCTTTGAACATGTGTGCAATTCCTTGGAAGAGCACAATGAGCTACATAAGTGTAAGGCTTTGAGTTTGACCCTAAGCAGAAAGGCTGGAGATTGGTATAGAACCTTAAGAGTAGAAGAGAAAACGATCTACTCTACTCTTAGGAGACTGTTCTTAAAAGAATACATACGAGAGGGAGTACTTTGGGGTGTAGCCTCTCAGCTCTAGAAAGCCCAACGAGAAGAAGGTGAATCCGTGAGAGACTTCATTAGTCGCCTAAAGAATTTGAATTCTCGATGCAATCCAAACGAGCGATTCAACAACAACCAATTGCTCGATAGATTCATGAGGGGACTACGACATGAAAGTATTTATAATGGCCTAGTCATTAGAGGTATCACTACTTGGGAAGCAGTCACCATGAATGCAATCCAATTGGAGGATAATTTAATGATTGCAGGAGAAAGAGTGTCTACCGAGCCGAAGTCTAGTAGCTTGCAAGCATCAAGGCATGAGCCAATGAAGATAAAGCCAATCGTGAAAGAGCAAACGATATCTGAGATGACTTTGGTAGATCTCACCAAGGCTATCCAAGAAATCCTTAGGGGTAATCGTGCTCCACAAAACACTCATATGTATCCAAGAAGGGAGAAGCAATGGTGCTCAATCTGCTTGGGCCCACATACTACGAGTGAATGCCCTACTTTCAGAGTAAAGTTTAACGGGACTTGTAACGCGTGTGGTAGGTATGGCCATCAAGCGAAGGATTGCCTAATGCTTAAACGCATCATGGAAAATAGACCGCCTATAGCTTGGGCAGACTCACCTCGAGTTCCTGCATTGATGCCTACCCCACCCATGGAGCAACAATTGTCATTACCGCACATGGTCCCTAGAACCCAAAATGTGGTCCAAACCACACCGTTGCCACCTCTAGTGCTAGGACCGCAACCCCCTCATCCAAGATCTACACCTATGAACCAAATAGGTTGCGAGTCATCTAGTACTTATGTAGATTGCGAAGAGGACATAGACTCTAGTATCACCTATGGAGTCGACATGCTTGAGGAGTGTCCCATGTACTATATGGAAGACCATTGGGGACAAATCAAACCGGTATATCAAGCTACCGCGTTAGCAGCGAGAGGCCAAAACATTAATAGTTTTGCCAGGAGACCACCTCTTCAGTGCTACAAATGTGGTGGACCACATCGAGTAGCTGAGTGCCCCATTAGAATGCAAAAGAATGCTGCACTAATGCAAACAAGTCAAGGGAGTGCATTGGCAATGCCAATACTCATTTTTAATCGTTGTGGCATAGATCATTTGATCGCACAGTGTCCTAACAATCCAAACGCGCCGAAAATCACACCATTGAACTTAATAGAGATTGTTGATGGGACATCACACACTATAAACATAGCACCAGTGAATGCACTCACACGGTGTCGAGAAATTTGCGGTCTTGCTAGGAAAGCACCGGGCTTATGGCTGTGAGAGTTTGTGAGAGAACTCAACAAAAACTATATGAAGAAGTTAAACCATAGATGCCATGAAGACTAGGGTTTGGAAAGAAGCGCAATCAAAGAAGACTCACTCTTTCTCTCTTGCATTCACACACACAAATAAAGAATGCAAAAGAGGATGTCAAAACAATACGAAGATGAAAACATCAAGGCTATGGTCATATCGTATCATGGGTAATATGAAAGGATTAATGGATGAGTTAATGGCATTCAATCTTGGCTGACCAAATAGGCTACGAATTGTTCTTTGGAATTGTAGTTTTGTGCTTACCATAATATATATATTTTGTCTAGTGATTGGGATTAATTGTGTGTACAAATCCTCTTGGTTCATAGCAAGATAACTACGCTTACATCAAAAGAAAAATTATAGTCTATGAGAGGTAGTATGATGGGATCCGGTGATAGAAGTATTTCATTAAGCCTTTCGGGGCCAAAGAGAAACACTATACGTTGTTGAAAGTGTATTTTTCGGCTAATCCATACGTTAATTCTAATAGATCGTACAAAGTGAAAGCGATAGAAATGATCATCATGTGGGTTATTCATCTAGGATATTATGTGAGAGAAATGTAGATATGAGAGAAGTGAAGAGATGAGAAGTTTCCCTCCCAAGCCCTATTCTTGCCCGTAGGCAATAAGGATACTGCGGGGAGAGATGTACCTGTAGCAAAGAGAACCTAGAGAGGATGAATTACTAAGAATGAGAGAGATAGGTTTGGTTAAGGAGATGAGATTAGATAATATATATATATATATATATATATATATATATATATATATATATATATATATATATATATATATATATATATATATATATATATATATATATATATATATATATATATGTTGGATTAGAGATGAAAATGAAAACAACAAGAAATCAAGAAAACATCAATGTAGAACACATCTTACTTGAAACCCTTCGGCACCATTATTGATGGGAGAGAGAAGAAGAGTGGATAATTCCACTTTGATTGATACACCAAGTGCAAGACCTTATTTGATTAGAGTTGATCTTCCAAGGTTATCTTGTTGCAAGAATGGCTAGTCTCCCTCTAGGAGAAAGTGTAGGTTTGGGCTTATGTTAATGGCTAAGTACAATTAGGCATTACTACTCACTCCCTCAAGAATTCCTCTCATCAATGGCTTGAATGCTTGAGTTCCTTCCAAGGAGGAAGAGGTCCCCTTTTATAGTTGAAGGGAACCCCCAAGGGTTTACACAAGAAGAGAGGAGCCAGTGTGAACAGGAATTGAAAAAGTTGGAAATGAGCTACCCCTGGATGATGTGGGCAGACTGGGGTCCAGTATTTTGATTATATCTCCTCAACCGTGGCTTCAAATAAAAAAGTAAAAATATGGGCAAAAACTTCAGCTCATTAGCTACGATTTTCATTTTTAAATCGTTTTCCAATTCGGATTGGAACCTTCTGTAAAAAATTCATCAAAATAGGGTCCATTTATGGCAGCAAAAGTCTTCATGTGGTCTCCTTAGCCTAAACTTTCATTTAATTCCAAAGGACACCTCATGCCATATGAAAGCATGACATTGCTCCTTGACAAATTTTTATAATCATGCTTGTAATAATGCATTAAAATAAGTGTATCTTTGAAATCATGCCACATAGTGTCCCACTAGGATTTGATTCTCTCCTAGTAGCTATTTAAAAAGAAATATAAGAAAAGTATAAAAAATACATAGAATATATATATATTGGAGTTTACCCTAGATATAGGATCTAGCTAGGGTGTGAGATGATAATGAAATAGTAGAAATAAAGAATCAATGCTTTTTGCCCCAAGTTAAAGAGACGGAGCTATTGATGCTTTTCCCATAGTATTTTCTGATGGTAAAGTAAGGATATGTTACCCTTGAGAAACATAATAGGATGAGATGGAAGGCTTATTATTATACTTAAATATGCATATGTACACTATAGGAAATATAATTATGTATCTAAAAAAATACAAGATAGATCTTGTAGCATGCGTTCCCACTATGTACGTGTCACAGCACGACATCCACCCCCTCTAAACCTGCACATCCTCCGGTATGTACCACATTGTCTCTTTGTAAGATTAAAATTCTTGTACATCTTCCTTGTCTTCTTCTTCAGTGGATGATTCCAGAGCTTCATGTTCACTTTGATCTTCACTTGTGTTTTTCTCTTCTTCCTCATCCATATCTTCTAGATCATTGTCTCCTCTTCTCTTAAACATTTTAATCCTTTTTTCTGCAATGGGAATCTTTACTTCTGTACCATCTAGTTCAGACAAGCTGTAAGTAGCATTTTCATGCACATGCTTTACAACATACGGTCCAAACCATATTTTTGAGAACTTACACATGACTGTGTGCTGGTTATCAAGGCTACTATCATACACTAAAACCCCGTCACCTTTGTCAATTGCTTTGCTCCTGAGTCGATGTCGCTTATCAAAATAGTCCTTGTTTTTCAACCTTGCATTTTTGAGTCGTTCTTTTGCTGCTTCAATGTCTCCAGGTCTTCTCTCTAGCTGCCTTATACGCAGTGCAAGGAGATCTTCCCTACTAAGCCCCTCTTGCCAAGGTAGTACATTCCATGTGGGAATTGTATCCTCAATCGGCATCACTGGCTTTTGACCATGCATTAGCTTCGCAGGCATGTAGCCAATTATTGAGCTATGTGTTGTACGATCAGCCCATAAAGCATATGGTAACAATTTT
Source organism: Adiantum capillus-veneris (assembly GCF_014529385.1). Lineage (NCBI taxonomy): Eukaryota > Viridiplantae > Streptophyta > Polypodiopsida > Polypodiales > Pteridaceae > Adiantum > Adiantum capillus-veneris. The sequence goes on from NC_140934.1 coordinate 97,133,746, forward strand.
GGCCACTCACCAACTCTTCCTTCGCAAGCCTTGGCCAAAGCTTTGATGATAGGAGGATGCCCTCTTTCACTCTTTCCATTGCCTTCAGGGTTGTAAGCTGTAGTAAGAGAAAGCTTGATCCCTAATCTAGAAAAGAACTCCCTTGCTTCTTCGGCATCCAGTTCACCTTGATCTGCAGTGATTTTTTCCACACAACCATAACGGCAAATCACCTCATCAAGAAGGAATTTGCACACAGCTTCTGTGGTCTTAGCTCTTAATGCTCTTCCTTCAACCTAGTTAGTTAGGTCCTCTCGTGCAAGAACCAAGTATCTCATCTTCCAGAGTCCTAAAGGCATCGTGACTAGATCCACAACCCATTTATAGTGCATGGCTAGTGGATATGTAGGGTGCAATCCATCACGATGCCGAACATTTGAATACATTTGACAAGTTACACATGACTCTACAAACTGAGATACATCTTTATACATACCCTTCCACCAGTATTTTTCTTTCATCTTGGAGAAGGTTGCCCACACACCCCTGTGTCCAGCCCATAGACTCTCATGAAACTCTTGCATGAGCTTTACTTGAGTCTCTTTTTTACATATAACCCGTTGTGGTGTAGCACCCTTTTGCTTAGGGTGCTTCCACAAGTAACCATCCCTTTAAAAGTACCCATATGCTTTCCTGCGTATCGTCTTGAATTCTTGTTCAGACCAATCATCGTGTTTTGTTAGAGTACTCAAGTACCTTCCAATAGAAAGCCAATCACCTTCATAAAGATCTTTCAAGAACAATTCAAGCGAATTAGTCATGCAGACATTATTACCTTTGACATGAGAGATAGAATAGAATTTTGTGCCTACATCATCTCCCTCATCAATCATTTGTGACTCATCTTCATACCTTGCCCTTGATAGCATATCTGCCACTGTATTGTCTTTACCTGCAATGTGCTTAAACTCGGGATTTAAGAAAAAATGTAGGCAATCCACCGCAACATAGCAATGTCTAGTGTTGAGCAGCTTGTAATCATCCCAAGAAGTGGTAGACAATCTGTTTCTACAACCACACATGCACCAATTAGGTACTCTTTCCCACTTTTCAAGGCTGTAACCATACCCCATAACTCTCTCTTTATCTGTGGATAGTTTCTTTGGCGAGCACATAGTACCTTTGCTCCAAATTTTACCACATACCTGTGTCCTTCTTTGTCATCTTGCCCTATTGCCCATCCAATCCCTGTAGGACTGGTATCTACTATCACAATCACTGGCCTTTGACACTCATAGTCTACCTTTCTCAAAGTCGTTGCTGACTGGAGTAACTCCTTTAGCTTTTTCATGGATTTTACATGTGCTTCTGTCCATTTAAACTTTTGATTCTTTCTAAGCAGCTGATAAAGAGGATCAACTACATGTGCATAATGTGTAACATAGAAGACACATGCTCCCAGAAACCTTCTAACCTCAGTGATGCTAGTGCATGTTTCTTTCATTCTTTGGATGGCATCTACCTTTGATGGACAAGGTTTCCTACCATATAGCCCAAACATGTGCCCCACAATGAGCACTTCTTTGACACCAAACATAGACTTTTTCCCTGACAATGTAAGATTCACTTCTTCCAACCTAGACAAAATTTTATCACAATCATTTATGTGATTTACCACAAACCTGCGACATCCCTTGAGATCCAAAGCTTCATCTTTGTCACTTTCTTTACATCCTTTGATAGGCAAATCATCAATGAAAGGCATTGTGATTTGAGGAATAAAGTCACGTAAGACCTTATTCATCCCATTCATCATATGTGCAACCGAGTTGGGTACTCCCTGTGGCAAGGTACACATCCTTACCAAACCCAAAGGTGTCCTCATGGTTGTCAAGTCTCTGCTTTCGATTGCAAGATGAAATTGATCATACCCTGAGTAGAGATCCCCCATTGAGTAGATTGCCCTCCCTGCAAACGCCTCTGCAAATTCATCCACAATTGGACCTGTACCTACATTTCTAATTGTCACCTTGTTCACTGTTGCATATCTTGGATGAAGCGTAGAGAACTATTCTTCTTTGGAACTGTGAACCACCTGTTTGAGTATGGAACACAAGAAGGCTCCAAGATTCCCATTTTGATTTTCTCATTCAGTAGCTCTACTAACTTTGGCAAATGAGCCTTTGGAACCGGAATAGGCCACAGATTCCAAGGCACATGAGGTATTGTGAAAATTACCATAGGAGCTACAATATAAGGATCAACACATCCTATCTCATGTGGCTCAAATGCAAAAGCCTTACCATGCTTTGAAAGCATTTCTTTGAAGCACTTTGTCTCGTCTTGTGTTAGAAACTCCTCGCAACCAATCTGCAACTCTTGAAAGGACTTCTTTGTGAAGGTATGCCCGATCTTTTTAGGATTCCGCAAACTTGGTTGTAAAGAAGCCTGTTCAATCTTTTCCTGTTGTTGGGTGGTAAGGGTGAAGCTACTGGTTTCACCTTCTTTGCTACACTCTTGTATTTAGTTTCAACATGGACTTCTGGGCCAACTGTTTGGCTTTCTTTAAAGGCTTCTATTACTTGATACATTTCCATAGAGCAAACTTCCATAACTTCATTTTCAAGATGCAAACTAGACCTCATTATAGCATCAAGCTCACCCATAGTATCTACAAAAGAAACTTGTTCACACAAACCCAAAACATTTTCAGTAGGCTTTAGAAACCCACTCTTTTTCATGCCTATTTGTACATTATGCACATATTGCCTCTCATATCTCTTCAAATCTTCAAGTTTTGTAAAACATACTGATCCATTCCTTGTTACCAAGGAGCTCATCGAGAAAGTTTCACCTATTTTTGGATCAAGCGAGACCCTTTTTCTTTCTGTACCACTGCAATCCCGCTTTACAATGGTGCTTGGCCAAAACCCATCATTTCTCTATGATCATGAAACTCTTTGCTTACCTTTGGTAGAGGATGTTCTCTGAGGTTGTCACAATTTCTTTCATGGTTTACACAAACTGTGAGAAATTGGACAGCACGTTTACCATCTTTGCTACGTATCCTAGCATATGCTGAACCATCGTCCATTACCTTTGTTTCCATTCAAACTCCCACAATGTAGGGTTGTCCAAGGATGAGATGATATGAAGATGTATCCTGTACAAAGAAGTTTTGGTCAATCTTTACATCACCTATTGTTACCTTCACACCTGGACATGCTGCATACAATTCACCGGATGAATTGTTTGCCACTTTTACCATCCAGCCATGATCTGTGTCCATCGGCCATTTGCACTTGTTGTAGAGACTCTTTGACATTATGTTTATTTCTGAACCATGGTCAATCAAGGCAACAAATGGCTCTTCAAGATCACCTACCTTGACCAAAGTTTCTGTAGTAGCCCTTGCCCAATGACTTCGTGAATAGTAACTCCTAGGAATATCTTCAACTTCTTCATAATCATTTGAGAAATACACTTGCTTCACTCTCCCACTAGATTGGTAGCATCCTACCACAGCTCCATCATTCTCCTTATTTTGCAGTTGCATCCCTTGTGTCTTTGAGGTTTCCCCTTCAACCTGTGGACGAGAAACTTCAGCAAGGGTTTGCCTCTTTCTCTTGATGATGTCAATGATCTCCTCATGGAATTCACGCTTTGCAATGCCAAGAACTTCTCCCAGAGTAAACTCAATCTTGCTATTCAAGATCCTTTCCTCCAAGACTTTCTTTAAATCTGTAGCAACCTCAATATCAGATTGTAGTTTATAATTTGGGCCTTTTGTCTTACCTTTCGTTGGCTCTTTCTTCTTTCCTGTTGTTGACTCCTCCATGAGTACTTCAGGCGGAGATGCTCCTTGTGTTGAGGGTGTTTGAGAAGGCATTGAGTCGCTTCTTCCCCCACTTCTAGAAGCTCTTTTTGATGGTCCTTCATCAGCATTCTCACGTCTGCGCTTCTCTTCTACAATTGCCTCATTTTGTTGGCATTTTGTAATGTAGGCATGCACTGACAATGAGTCCACTGGATCATTCCATCCTGTTTCTAGACGTATGCAATCACCTGCTTCATGTAGAATCTCTTTTGTAAGCTTTCCCTTTTTAGCTAATTGCATGACATTTGGCCAAATTTGACCATGATGGTCACTCACCTCTTCATCACAAAAATGTTCAATTTTTACTCCATAAGTAGCTGCCTCAACTGAAGAGGTGGCATGCTTGGTTGCCATATCTTCAACTAAGGTTTGCATTCCCCCCTTCCCAAAGTTAGTTCTCAAGGGTAGACCTGTCTCTCTTAAGTGGATTTTACCATCCTTAAAAAAGACAACATCTTTTGACAAAGCATCACTAAAATCATCACAATCCCTTCTTACATGGTCTGTACTGTCACACCAAATACATCTATTAACAAACCCTTCTTTGGGCTGTTGTCTTTGCCTAGGAAGTGGCCCTGATGGTTGGCCTTTTTCTTCAAGCTTTGCAAACTTCACCTTCAAGTCACGCATTCCCTTCACAAGCTCATCTAGCATGGACTCATCAAACTTAGGAGCGATAAAAGTAGGCTTTACCATTTTGTCAGAAGTTGAGGTGAAGGACTTGTAGTGTTTACTACCATCTTGTCCCTTCTTCTTTGTCGTTTGGCAAGCAGTGAGACAACACCTTCAACCTCATTCCAGTCGGTCTTTAGTCCTTGCTCAGCATCTTTATCTTCAAGAAGAGGCTCCAAATTTTCTTGCAACTCTTTACCTGCAGCTTGTAAGAAAAGATCTGTCTTCTCTGCATCTAGTGTGGCCCTTTCTGTCCTAGTGAGTTGTGCATAGCGCCGCTCAAATTCCCTAAGTAGCTCTGTTATTGATAGTCGTTGCTTTGGCTTGACTACCCATTCTAAGAATGTCCTTTTGGTCACTCTCTCCGAGTCCTCCATGAAATATTCCTCCTTTAAAGCTACTTTGAGTTCTTCCCAATTTCTCCCATGCCCATCTTTAATTTCCCTAACATGCTCCCTAATTTTTGGAGCAACAACTAGCTCAAAGCTTTGAATCATCTCACATCTTTGCCATTGAACTGATCCATTCTGTTGACGACCGCTTGTATGGCCTTCGTTGCTGAAATCTCCCTTCTTTCAGTAGCATGTTGTTGTTGCATGAACATTGCAAATGCTTGAAACATTTGCATTGTTGCTGGGTCAAAATGCATACCCTGTTGCTCAACATGATCACCCATGGTTACCCACAAACTCTCACCCTAGCAGATTCGCGTCGGGTTCACCAAAAATATGTCGAGAAATTTGCGGTCTTGCCAGGAAAGCACCGGGCTTATGGCTGTGAGAGTTTATGAGAGAACTCAACAAAAACTATATGAAGGAGTTAAACCATAGATGCCATGAAGACTAGGGTTTGGAAAGAAGTGCAATCAAAGAAGACTCACTCTTTCTCTCTTGCATTCACACACACAAAGAAAGAACGCAAAAGAGAATGTCAAAACAATACGAAGATGAAAACATCAAGGCTATGGTCATATCGTATCATGGGTAATATGAAAGGGTTAATGGATGAGTTAATGGCATTCAATCTTGGCTGACCAAATAGGCTACGAATTGTTCTTTGGAATTGTAGTTTTGTGCTTACCATAATATATATATTTTGTCTAGTGATTGGGATTAATTGTGTGTACAAATCCTCTTGGTTCATAGCAAGATAACTACGCTTACATCAAAAGAAAAATTATAGTCTATGAGAGGTAGTATGATGGGATCCGGTGATAGAAGTATTTCATTAAGCCTTTCGGGGCCAAAGAGAAACACTATACGTTGTTGAAAGTGTATTTTTCGGCTAATCCATACGTTAATTCTAATAGATCGTACAAAGTGAAAGCGATAGAAATGATCATCATGTGGGTTATTCATCTAGGATATATTATGTGAGAGAAATGTAGATATGAGAGAAGTGAAGAGATGAGAAGTTTCCCTCCCAAGCCCTATTCTTGCCCGTAGGCAATAAGGATACTGCGGGGAGAGATGTACCTGTAGCAAAGAGAACCTAGAGAGGATGAATTACTAAGAATGAGAGAGATAGGTTTGGTTAAGGAGATGAGATTAGATATATATATATATATATATATATATATATGTTGGATTAGAGATGAAAATGAAAACAACAAGAAATCAAGAAAACATCAATGTAGAACACATCTTACTTGAAACCCTTCGGCACCATTATTGATGGGAGAGAGAAGAAGAGTGGATAATTCCACTTTGATTGATACACCAAGTGCAAGACCTTATTTGATTAGAGTTGATCTTCCAAGGTTATCTTGTTGCAAGAATGGCTAGTCTCCCTCTAGGAGAAAGTGTAGGCTTGGGCTTATGTTAATGGCTAAGTACAATTAGGCATTACTACTCACTCCCTCAAGAATTCCTCTCATCAATGGCTTGAATGCTTGAGTTCCTTCCAAGGAGGAAGAGGTCCCCTTTTATAGGTGAAGGGAACCCCCAAGGGTTTACACAAGAAGAGAGGAGCCAGTGTGAACAGGAATTGGAAAAGTTGGAAATGAGCTGCCCCTGCATGATGTGGGCAGACTGGGGTCCAGTATTTTGATCATATCTCCTCAACCGTAGCTCCAAATAAATAAGTAAAAATATGGGCAAAAACTTCAGCTCATTAGCTACGATTTTGATTTTAAAATCGTTTTCCAATTCGGATTGGAACCTTGTGTAAAAAATTCATCAAAATAGGGTCCATTTATGGCAGCAAAAGTCTTCATGTGGTCTCCTTAGCCTAAACTTTCATTTAATTCCAAAGGACACCTCATGCCATATGAAAGCATGACATTGCTCTTTGACAAATTTTTGTAATCATGCTTGTAATAATGCATTAAAATAAGTGTATCTTTGAAATCATGCCACCTAGTGTCCCACTAGGATTTGATTCTCTCCTAGTAGCTATTTAAAAAGAAATATAAGAAAAGTATAAAAAATACATAGAATATATATATATTGGAGTTTACCCTAGATATCGGATCTAGCTAGGGTGTGAAATGATAATGAAATAGTAGAAATAAAGAATCAATGCTTTTTGCCCCAAGTTAAAGAGACGGAGCTATTGATGCTTTTCCCATAGTATTTTCTGATGGTAAAGTAAGGATATGTTACCCTTGAGAAACATAATAGGATGAGATAGAAGGCTTATTATTATACTTAAATATGCATATGTACACTATAGGAAATATAATTATGTATCTAAAAAAATACAAGATAGATCTTGTAGCATGCGTTCCCACTATGTACGTGTCACAGCACGACATCCACCCCCTCTAAACCTGCACATCCTCCGGTATGTACCACATTGTCTCTTTGTAAGATTAAAATTCTTGTGCATCTTCCTTGTCTTCTTCTTCAGTGGATGATTCCAGAGCTTCATGTTCACTTTGATCTTCACTTGTGTTTTTCTTTCTCCTCATCCATATCTTCTAGATCATTGTCTCCTCTTCTCTTAAACATTTTAATCCTTTTTTCTGCAATGGGAATCTTTACTTCTGTACCATCTAGTTCAGACAAGCTGTAAGTAGCATTTTCATGCACATGCTTTACAACATACGGTCCAAACCATCTTTTTGAGAACTTACACATGACTGTGTGCTGGTTATCAAGGCTACTATCATACACTAAAACCCCGTCACCTTTGTCAATTGCTTTGCTCCTGAGTCGATGTCGCTTATCAAAATAGTCCTTGTTTTTCAACCTTGCATTTTTGAGTCGTTCTTTTGCTGCTTCAATGTCTCCAGGTCTTCTCTCTAGCTGCCTTATACGCAGTGCAAGGAGATCTTCCCTACTAAGCCCCTCTTGCCAAGGTAGTACATTCCATGTGGGAATTGTATCCTCAATCGGCATCACTGGCTTTTGACCATGCATTAGCTTCGCAGGCATGTAGCCAATTATTGAGCTATGTGTTGTACGATCAGCCCATAAAGCATATGGTAACAATTTTGGCCACTCACCAACTCTTCCTTCGCAAGCCTTGGCCAAAGCTTTGATGATAGGAGGATGCCCTCTTTCACTCTTTCCATTGCCTTCAGGGTTGTAAGCTGTAGTAAGAGAAAGATTGATCCCTAATCTAGAAAAGAACTCCCTTGCTTCTTCGGCATCCAGTTCACCTTGATCTGCAGTGATTTTTTCCACACAACCATAACGGCAAATCACCTCATCAAGAAGGAATTTGCACACAGCTTCTGTGGTCTTAGCTCTTAATGCTCTTCCTTCAACCTAGTTAGTTAGGTCCTCTCGTGCAAGAACCAAGTATCTCATCTTCCAGAGTCCTAAAGGCATCGTGACTAGATCCACAACCCATTTATAGTGCATGGCTAGTGGATATGTAGGGTGCAATCATCACGATGCCGAACATTTGAATACATTTGACAAGTTACACATGACTCTACAAACTGAGATACATCTTTATACATACCCTTCCACCAGTATTTTTCTTTCATCTTGGAGAAGGTTGCCCACACACCCCTGTGTCCAGCCCATAGACTCTCATGAAACTCTTGCATGAGCTTTACTTGAGTCTCTTTTTTACATATACCCGTTGTGGTGTAGCACCCTTTTGCTTAGGGTGCTTCCACAAGTAACCATCCCTTTAAAAGTACCCATATGCTTTCCTGCGTATCGTCTTGAATTCTTGTTCAGACCAATCATCCTGTTTTGTTAGAGTACTCAAGTACCTTCCAATAGAAAGCCAATCACCTTCATAAAGATCTTTCAAGAACAATTCAAGCGAATTAGTCATGCAGACATTATTACCTTTGACATGAGAGATAGAATAGAATTTTGTGCCTACATCATCTCCCTCATCAATCATTTGTGACTCATCTTCATACCTTGCCCTTGATAGCATATCTGCCACTGTATTGTCTTTACCTGCAATGTGCTTAAACTCGGGATTTAAGGACTTAATGTAGGCAATCCACCACAACATAGCAATGTCTGGTGTTGAGCAGCTTGTAATCATCCCAAGAAGTGGTAGACAATCTGTTTCTACAACCACACATGCACCAATTAGATACTCTTGTTAGGAAATAAGACGTAGCTAAATAGATAATTGAGTAGATTACTTAATGGAGAGAGACAAATTTATATACACGAGATTATAGTGTAGAGAGAGAGAGAGAGAGAGAGATTACACACGATATACGTGGTTCACCCAATGTGGGCTACGTCCACGGGAAAGCAGCCACTCAATGGCTTTGGTACTTCAAAACAAGAAGTAGTTTACAAAGGGATTATACTTATGGAGCTCCCGCCTTGCTTCACTCTCACCACCTCACACTCACCTTGTTGCATCAATTCACACTATGAAATGTGTGTAGAAATGGCCTCCTTTTATAGGCCAAAAGGGCTGCCTCTCTTATGAGAGACAGCCATGTGTAGCCGCCCTTGTGCGAATAAGTCCAAATCGGACTCCAATCCGCCCATGTGTGGCCGCCCTTGAGAAGACAAGTCCGCTTTTGAATTCGGCCACCGGCCACCGGCCATTGACTTCCGACCACCGGCCACCGGCCATTGACTTCCGACCACCGGCCATTGGCCATTGACTACCGGCCACCGGCCAACCGACCGGTGTTTTCCGACCACTTTCCGATCGCCGTCCGCCATAATATTCGGCGAAAAGAATATTCCGGCTTTAAAGTTGCCCTTGATTCTTGTCCGTGAAAATTTTGGCAAGCCTAATTGAGTTCATTTTTACAACAGGAGAAAATATTTCATGAAGTCAATACCTTTCTTTTGAGAAAAACCTTTTACCACAAGCCTAGATTTGTACCTTTTCTTCCCACCTTCTTCTTCCTTTATCTTGTACACCCATTTGTTTTGAAGTGCCCGCTTACCTTTAGGCAACTCAACCAACTCCCATGTTTGGTTCTGATGTAGTGAGTCCATCTCACTTGCATGCTCTTCGTCCATTCTTCTTGGATTCATGTTGCATAGCTTCTTCATATGATTCCGGCTCTCCAGAATTGAGATCAAGAGATGGTTGAAGGAAGGAACAAACCTTTCTGGAGGTCTACTTGCTCTTGTAGATCTTCGGGGAATAGGTTGAGGCTCCTCATTTGGTTGATGTTGTTGACATTGTCACCGTTTGCAGTCCTTGAGTCTTCACGTCCTCAAGCTCCATGTACTCATCACCTGTTTCTTTTGTTTGTTTTCTTTCCAAGTAATCTTTGTACATATTTTGTTCATTAAAAATTACATCCCTACTCCTTAAGATTTTACCATCTTCAGATTCCATAGCGATACCCAAAGTCTCCTTCTCCATAGCCAATGAAGAAACACTTTTTGGACTTGCATCTAACTTTGATCTTAGGCTTCTATCTATGTGTGAAAGCCTCACACCCAAACACTTTGAGAAATGCATAATTCACCGGTTTACCTGTCCATGCCTCTTCTGGAACTCCCCCATCCAATGCCGTTGAGGGTGACCGATTGATTAGTACACAGACGTACTTACAGCTTCCGCCCAAAGTTCAAGCGGTAGGCCTGCATGTAGCCGCATGCTTCGTGCTCGTTCCATAATTGTCCTGTTCATCCTTTCCGAAATCCCATTTTGTGAGGTGTCCTTGGGGTTGTCCTTTGCCTCCGAATTCCATTGCTAGCACAAAAGCTTTCAAAAGCTTGGCTGCAATATTCACCTCCATTGTCGGATCTGAGGCATTTAACTTGGTACCTGTTTCATTCTCCACAAGGCTTTCCACCTTTGAAATATGGAAATACATCGGATTTATTCTTCATGACATAAACCCATGTTTTTCTAGTCGCATCGTCTATGAATGTTACATAGTACAATGAGCCACCAAGTGATGGTGTACTTGCAGGACCCCAAACATCAGAATGAACCACTCAAGTTTTTTATTTTTCTTTCATTTCCTGATTTTTGAAATTTTACCCTCTTTTGTTTACCATAAACACAATCTTCACAGAACTCTAAGTCACTTCTTTCAAACCTGGTAGAAGCTTCTTTGTTTGAAGGATTTGCATTCCTTTGGCACTCATATGCCCAAGTCGGTAGTGCCACACCGCACTGTCAACTTCTGTAGTTGCTGCACAAGCTGAAGGTTGCGTGCTAACAGCACACAAGTAAAGTGTACTGACTTTTTCACCCTTGGCAACACAAAGATCCCTTTGAGATCTTCCACCGTTTGTTTTCGAATGCAATGTTGTGACCTTCATCGTCCAATTGTCCTGTAGAGATCAAATTTTTGCGAAGAGAAGGAACATGCCTAACATCTTTCAGCTTCCATTCATTTCCGTTAGCAGTTTTGATAGAAACTGTACCTTTGCCGACAATCTCACAAGCTTCATCATCTCCCAAGTATACATACCCAAAATTACCTTTGGTGTAGTCTTGGAAATGTTGCTTGTGTTGGTGTCGCATGGAATGAAGCCCCGGAATCTACTATCCAGGAATTAGACACATTGTCTAATGAGAGAATTAGAGCATCTTGCTCTACTTTACCTGCCACATTGGCCTCCGATGTTGGCTTGTTGTCTTGAGACTCTGTCTCCTTCTTCTTCTTGGACCAGCAATCCTTCTTGACGTGGCCCTTCTTGCCGCAGTTCCAACATTCAAGAACTGACTTTGTTCGTGATTTGCTCCGTCTTGAGCGATCACGACCCTTTTGGTTTTTGAACCTCTCCTTAGGCCTTCCTCTTGTTTCCACTGATAGTGCAGCACTTGATGATTCTCCTATGCTTCTCCTTCGCATTTCCTCGCTTAGAAGAACACCCACAACATCATCAAACTTAAGAGTATTTGTGCCAGAGATAGAATTACTTACAGCCATCACAAGGCTGTCCCAACTATCCGGTAGAGATGATAGTATAAGGAGAGCTCGCACTTCGTCATCGAAATTGATTTTCACTGATCGAAGTTGACTTATGTTTGTGTTAAAGTCATTTAGGTGTTCTGCAACTGAACCATTCTCTGCCATCTTTAGATTGAACAAGCGCTTCATAAGAAATACCTTATTGGATGCCGATGGTTTCTCGTAGAAGTCGTCAAGTGACTTCATCAAGTCCTCCGTGGTCTTCATCTCCCGAAACATTGAAGGCCACCGTTGACGCCAAGCTTAACCGGATTGTTCCCAGTGCCTTTCGATCAAGGACAATCCATGCTTCATCTGCCATTGTTGTGGGCTTCTTCGCAAGACCGCCTAGTGGCAAATAGAGGTCCTTCTGGTAGAGATAGTCTTCAATCTGCATCTTCCAATGTTGGTAGTTTTTGCCGTTTGAACTTCTCAATCTTGAGCTTCCCCTCCTCCGCCATAACTCCCACTCAATTCAAGGAATCCTTTCCTTGAGATAATTTAGCTACGAGCAAACCTTGCTCTGATACCAGTTGTTAGGAAATAAGACGTAGCTAAATAGATAATTGAGTAGATTACTTAATGGAGAGAGACAAATTTATATACACGAGATTATAGTGTAGAGAGAGAGAGAGAGAGAGAGAGAGAGAGTACACACGATATACGTGGTTCACCCAATGTGGGCTACGTCCACGGGAAAGCAGCCACTCAATGGCTTTGGTACTTCAAAACAAGAAGTAGTTTACAAAGGGATTTATACCCTTAATGGAGCTCCCGCCTTGCTTCACTCTCACCACCTCACACTCACCTTGTTGCATCAACTTCACACTATGAAATGTGTGTAGAAATGGCCTCCTTTTATAGGCCAAAAGGGCTGCCCTCTCTTATGAGAGACAGCCATGTGTAGCCGCCCTTGTGCGAATAAGTCCAAATCGGACCCTCCAATCCGCCCATGTGTGGCCGCCCTTGAGAAGACAAGTCCGCTTTTGAATTCGGCCACCGGCCATTGAATTCGGCCACCGGCCACCGGCCATTGACTTCCGACCACCGGCCACCGGCCATTGACTTCCGACCACCGGCCATTGGCCATTGACTACCGGCCACCGGCCATTGACTTCCGACCACCGGCCACCGGCCATTGACTTCTGACCACCGGCCATTGGCCATTGACTACCGGCCACCGGCCAACCGACCGGTTGTTTTCCGACCACTTTTCGATCGCCGTCCGGCCATAATATTCCGGCGAAAAGGAATATTCCGGCCTTTAAAGTTGCCATTGATTCTTGTCCGTGAAAATTTTGGTTTCCGGTGAGTGATTTTCCTTCACGCACGATGGCTTCTCCTCATAATGGGGGCCTTACAAATGTGCGCTTTTACCACATAAAATTACAAGGGTAAATCAGGCTCCATACTTAACAACTCTTTCCCACTTTTCAAGGCTGTAACCATACCCCATAACTCTCTCTTTATCTGTGGATAGTTTCTTTGGCGAGCACATAGTACCTTTGCTCCAAATCTTACCACATACCTATGTCCTTCTTTGTCATCTTTCCCTATTGCCCATCCAATCCCTGTAGGACTGGTATCTACTATCACAATCACTGGCCTTTGACACTCATAGTCTACCTTTCTCAAAGTCGTTGCTGACTGGAGTAACTCCTTTAGCTTTTTCATGGATTTTACATGTGCTTCTGTCCATTTAAACTTTTGTTTCTTTCTAAGCAGCTGATAAAGAGGATCAGCTACATGTGCATAATGTGGAATCCAAATAACATAGAAGACACATTCTCCCAGAAACCTTCTAACCTCAGTGATGCTAGTGCATGTTTCTTTCATTCTTTGGATGGCATCTACCTTTGATGGACAAGGTTTCCTAACATATAGCCCACACATGTGCCCCACAATGAGCACTTCTTTGACACCAAATATAGACTTTTTCCCTGACAATGTAAGATTCACTTCTTGCAACCTAGACAAAATTTTATCACAATCATTTATGTGATTTACCACAAACCTGCGACATCCCTTGAGATCCAAAGCTTCATCTTTGTCACTTTCTTCACATCCTTTGATAGGCAAATCATCAATGAAAGGCATTGTGATTTGAGGAATAAAGTCACGTAAGACCTTATTCATCCCATTCATCATATGTGCAACCGAGTTGGTTGCTCCTATGGCAAGGTACACATCCTTACCAAACCCAAAGGTGTCCTCATGGTTGTCAAGTCTCTGCTTTCGATTGCAAGATGAAATTGATCATACCCTGAGTAGAGATCCCCCATTGAGTAGATTGCCCTCCCTGCAAACGCCTCTGCAAATTCATCCACAATTGGACCTATACCTACATTTCTAATTGTCACCTTGTTCACTGTTGCATATCTTGGATGAAGCGTAGAGAACCATTCTTCTTTGGAACTGTGAACCACCTGTTTGAGTATGGAACACAAGAAGGCTCCAAGATTCCCATTTTGATTTTCTCATTTAGTAGCTCTACTAACTTTGGCAAATGAGCCTTTGGAACCGGAATAGGCCACAGATTCCAAGGCACATGAGGTATTGTGAAAATTACCATAGGAGCTACAATATAAGGATCAACACATCCTATCTCATGTGGCTCAAATGCAAAAGCCTTACCATGCTTTGAAAGCATTTCTTTGAAGCACTTTGTCTCGTCTTGTGTTAGAAACTCCTCGCAACCAATCTGCAACTCTTGAAAGGACTTCTTTGTGAAGGTATGCCCGATCTTTTTAGGATTCCGCAAACTTGGTTGTAAAGAAGCCTGTTCAATCTTTTCCCTGTTGTTGGGTGGTAAGGGTGAAGCTACTGGTTTCACCTTCTTTGCTACACTCTTGTATTTAGTTTCAACATGGACTTCTGGGCCAACTGTTTGGCTTTCTTTAAAGGCTTCTATTACTTGATACATTTCCATAGAGCAAACTTCCATAACTTCATTTTCAAGATGCAAACTAGACCTCATTATAGCATCAAGCTCACCCATAGTATCTACAAAAGAAACTTGTTCACACAAACCCAAAACATTTTCAGTAGGCTTTAGAAACCCACTCTTTTTCATGCCTATTTGTACATTATGCACATATTGCCTCTCATATCTCTTCAAATCTTCAAGTTTTGTAAAACATACTGATCCATTCCTTGTTACCAAGGAGCTCATCGAGAAAGTTTCACCTATTTTTGGATCAAGCGAGACCCTTTTTCTTTCTGTACCACTGCAATCCCGCTTTACAATGGTGCTTGGCCAAAACCCATCATTTCTCTATGATCATGAAACTCTTTGCTTACCTTTGGTAGAGGATGTTCTCTGAGGTTGTCACAATTTCTTTCATGGTTTACACAAACTGTGAGAAATTGGACAGCACGTTTACCATCTTTGCTACGTATCCTAGCATATGCTGAACCATCGTCCATTACCTTTGTTTCCATTCGAACTCCCACAATGTAGGGTTGTCCAAGGATGAGATGATATGAAGATGTATCCTGTACAAAGAAGTTTTGGTCAATCTTTACATCACCTATTGTTACCTTCACACCTGGACATGCTGCATACAATTCACCGGATGAATTGTTTGCCACTTTTACCATCCAGCCATGATCTGTGTCCATCGGCCATTTGCACTTGTTGTAGAGACTCTTTGACATTATGTTTATTTCTGAACCATGGTCAAATCAAGGCAACAAATGGATCTTCAAGATCACCTACCTTGACCAAAGTTTCTGTAGTAGCCCTTGCCCAATGACTTCGTGAATAGTAACTCCTAGGAATATCTTCAACTTCTTCATAATCATTTGAGAAATACACTTGCTTCACTCTCCCACTAGATTGGTAGCATCCTACCACAGCTCCATCATTCTCCTTATTTTGCAGTTGCATCCCTTGTGTCTTTGAGGTTTCCCCTTCAACCTGTGGACGAGAAACTTCAGCAAGGGTTTGCCTCTTTCTCTTGATGATGTCAATGATCTCCTCATGGAATTCACGCTTTGCAATGCCAAGAACTTCTCCCAGAGTAAACTCAATCTTGCTATTCAAGATCATTTCCTCCAAGACTTTCTTTAAATCTGTAGCAACCTCAATATCAGATTGTAGTTTATAATTTGGGCCTTTTGTCTTACCTTTCTTTGGCTCTTTCTTCTTTCCTGTTGTTGACTCCTCCATGAGTACTTCAGGCGGAGATGCTCCTTGTGTTGAGGGTGTTTGAGAAGGCATTGAGTCGCTTCTTCCCCCACTTCTAGAAGCTCTTTTTGATGGTCCTTCATCAGCATTCTCACGTCTGCGCTTCTCTTCTACAATTGCCTCATTTTGTTGGCATTTTGTAATGTAGGCATGCACTGACAATGAGTCCACTGGATCATTCCATCCTGTTTCTAGACGTATGCAATCACCTGCTTCATGTAGAATCTCTTTTGTAAGCTTTCCCTTTTTAGCTAATTGCATGACATTTGGCCAAATTTGACCATGATGGTCACTCACCTCTTCATCACAAAAATGTTCAATTTTTACTCCATAAGTAGCTGCCTCAACTGAAGAGGTGGCATGCTTGGTTGCCATATCTTCAACTAAGGTTTGCATTCCCCCTTCCCAAAGTTAGTTCTCAAGGGTAGACCTGTCTCTCTTAAGTGGATTTTACCATCCTTAAAAAAGACAACATCTTTTGACAAAGCATCACTAAAATCATCACAATCCCTTCTTACATGGTCTGTACTGTCACACCAAATACATCTATTAACAAACCCTTCTTTGGGCTGTTGTCTTTGCCTAGGAAGTGGCCCTGATGGTTGGCCTTTTTCTTCAAGCTTTGCAAACTTCACCTTCAAGTCACGCATTCCCTTCACAAGCTCATCTAGCATGGACTCATCAAACTTAGGAGCGATAAAAGTAGGCTTTACCATTTTGTCAGAAGTTGAGGTGAAAGGACTTGTAGTGTTTACTACCATCTTGTCCCTTCTTCTTTGTCGTTTGGCAAGCAGTGAGACAGCACCTTCAACCTCATTCCAGTCGGTCTTTAGTCCTTGCTCAGCATCTTTATCTTCAAGAAGAGGCTCCAAATTTTCTTGCAACTCTTTACCTGCAGCTTGTAAGAAAAGATCTGTCTTCTCTGCATCTAGTGTGGCCCTTTCTGTCCTAGTGAGTTGTGCATAGCGCCGCTCAAATTCCCTAAGTAGCTCTGTTATTGATAGTCGTTGCTTTGGCTTGACTACCCATTCTAAGAATGTCCTTTTGGTCACTCTCTCCGAGTCCTCCATGAAATATTCCTCCTTTAAAGCTACTTTGAGTTCTTCCCAATTTCTCCCATGCCCATCTTTAATTTCCCTAACATGCTCCCTAATTTTTGGAGCAACAACTAGCTCAAAGCTTTGAATCATCTCACATCTTTGCCATTGAACTGATCCATTCTGTTGACGACCGCTTGTATGGCCTTCGTTGCTGAAATCTCCCTTCTTTCAGTAGCATGTTGTTGTTGCATGAACATTGCAAATGCTTGAAACATTTGCATTGTTGCTGGGTCAAAATGCATACCCTGTTGCTCAACATGATCACCCATGGTTACCCACAAACTCTCACCCTAGCAGATTCGCGTCGGGTTCACCAAAAATATGTCGAGAAATTTGCGGTCTTGCCAGGAAAGCACCGGGCTTATGGCTGTGAGAGTTTATGAGAGAACTCAACAAAAACTATATGAAGGAGTTAAACCATAGATGCCATGAAGACTAGGGTTTGGAAAGAAGTGCAATCAAAGAAGACTCACTCTTTCTCTCTTGCATTCACACACACAAAGAAAGAACGCAAAAGAGAATGTCAAAACAATACGAAGATGAAAACATCAAGGCTATGGTCATATCGTATCATGGGTAATATGAAAGGGTTAATGGATGAGTTAATGGCATTCAATCTTGGCTGACCAAATAGGCTACGAATTGTTCTTTGGAATTGTAGTTTTGTGCTTACCATAATATATATATTTTGTCTAGTGATTGGGATTAATTGTGTGTACAAATCCTCTTGGTTCATAGCAAGATAACTACGCTTACATCAAAAGAAAAATTATAGTCTATGAGAGGTAGTATGATGGGATCCGGTGATAGAAGTATTTCATTAAGCCTTTCGGGGCCAAAGAGAAACACTATACGTTGTTGAAAGTGTATTTTTCGGCTAATCCATACGTTAATTCTAATAGATCGTACAAAGTGAAAGCGATAGAAATGATCATCATGTGGGTTATTCATCTAGGATATTATGTGAGAGAAATGTAGATATGAGAGAAGTGAAGAGATGAGAAGTTTCCCTCCCAAGCCCTATTCTTGCCCGTAGGCAATAAGGATACTGCGGGGAGAGATGTACCTGTAGCAAAGAGAACCTAGAGAGGATGAATTACTAAGAATGAGAGAGATAGGTTTGGTTAAGGAGATGAGATTAGATATATATATATATATATATATATATATATATGTTGGATTAGAGATGAAAATGAAAACAACAAGAAATCAAGAAAACATCAATGTAGAACACATCTTACTTGAAACCCTTCGGCACCATTATTGATGGGAGAGAGAAGAAGAGTGGATAATTCCACTTTGATTGATACACCAAGTGCAAGACCTTATTTGATTAGAGTTGATCTTCCAAGGTTATCTTGTTGCAAGAATGGCTAGTCTCCCTCTAGGAGAAAGTGTAGGCTTGGGCTTATGTTAATGGCTAAGTACAATTAGGCATTACTACTCACTCCCTCAAGAATTCCTCTCATCAATGGCTTGAATGCTTGAGTTCCTTCCAAGGAGGAAGAGGTCCCCTTTTATAGGTGAAGGGAACCCCCAAGGGTTTACACAAGAAGAGAGGAGCCAGTGTGAACAGGAATTGGAAAAGTTGGAAATGAGCTGCCCCTGCATGATGTGGGCAGACTGGGGTCCAGTATTTTGATCATATCTCCTCAACCGTAGCTCCAAATAAATAAGTAAAAATATGGGCAAAAACTTCAGCTCATTAGCTACGATTTTCATTTTAAAATCGTTTTCCAATTCGGATTGGAACCTTGTGTAAAAAATTCATCAAAATAGGGTCCATTTATGGCAGCAAAAGTCTTCATGTAGTCTCCTTAGCCTAAACTTTCATTTAATTCCAAAGGACACCTCATGCCATATGAAAGCATGACATTGCTCTTTGACAAATTTTTGTAATCATGCTTGTAATAATGCATTAAAATAAGTGTATCTTTGAAATCATGCCACCTAGTGTCCCACTAGGATTTGATTCTCTCCTAGTAGCTATTTAAAAAGAAATATAAGAAAAGTATAAAAAATACATAGAATATATATATATTGGAGTTTACCCTAGATATCGGATCTAGCTAGGGTGTGAAATGATAATGAAATAGTAGAAATAAAGAATCAATGCTTTTTGCCCCAAGTTAAAGAGACGGAGCTATTGATGCTTTTCCCATAGTATTTTCTGATGGTAAAGTAAGGATATGTTACCCTTGAGAAACATAATAGGATGAGATAGAAGGCTTATTATTATACTTAAATATGCATATGTACACTATAGGAAATATAATTATGTATCTAAAAAAATACAAGATAGATCTTGTAGCATGCGTTCCCACTATGTACGTGTCACAGCACGACATCCACCCCCTCTAAACCTGCACATCCTCCGGTATGTACCACATTGTCTCTTTGTAAGATTAAAATTCTTGTACATCTTCCTTGTCTTCTTCTTCAGTGGATGATTCCAGAGCTTCATGTTCACTTTGATCTTCACTTGTGTTTTTCTCTTCTTCCTCATCCATATCTTCTAGATCATTGTCTCCTCTTCTCTTAAACATTTTAATCCTTTTTTCTGCAATGGGAATCTTTACTTCTGTACCATCTAGTTCAGACAAGCTGTAAGTAGCATTTTCATGCACATGCTTTACAACATACGGTCCAAACCATCTTTTTGAGAACTTACACATGACTGTGTGCTGGTTATCAAGGCTACTATCATACACTAAAACCCCGTCACCTTTGTCAATTGCTTTGCTCCTGAGTCGATGTCGCTTATCAAAATAGTCCTTGTTTTTCAACCTTGCATTTTTGAGTCGTTCTTTTGCTGCTTCAATGTCTCCAGGTCTTCTCTCTAGCTGCCTTATACGCAGTGCAAGGAGATCTTCCCTACTAAGCCCCTCTTGCCAAGGTAGTACATTCCATGTGGGAATTGTATCCTCAATCGGCATCACTGGCTTTTGACCATGCATTAGCTTCGCAGGCATGTAGCCAATTATTGAGCTATGTGTTGTACGATCAGCCCATAAAGCATATGGTAACAATTTTGGCCACTCACCAACTCTTCCTTCGCAAGCCTTGGCCAAAGCTTTGATGATAGGAGGATGCCCTCTTTCACTCTTTCCATTGCCTTCAGGGTTGTAAGCTGTAGTAAGAGAAAGATTGATCCCTAATCTAGAAAAGAACTCCCTTGCTTCTTCGGCATCCAGTTCACCTTGATCTGCAGTGATTTTTTCCACACAACCATAACGGCAAATCACCTCATCAAGAAGGAATTTGCACACAGCTTCTGTGGTCTTAGCTCTTAATGCTCTTCCTTCAACCTAGTTAGTTAGGTCCTCTCGTGCAAGAACCAAGTATCTCATCTTCCAGAGTCCTAAAGGCATCGTGACTAGATCCACAACCCATTTATAGTGCATGGCTAGTGGATATGTAGGGTGCAATCCATCACGATGCCGAACATTTGAATACATTTGACAAGTTACACATGACTCTACAAACTGAGATACATCTTTATACATACCCTTCCACCAGTATTTTTCTTTCATCTTGGAGAAGGTTGCCCACACACCCCTGTGTCCAGCCCATAGACTCTCATGAAACTCTTGCATGAGCTTTACTTGAGTCTCTTTTTTACATATAACCCGTTGTGGTGTAGCACCCTTTTGCTTAGGGTGCTTCCACAAGTAACCATCCCTTTAAAAGTACCCATATGCTTTCCTGCGTATCGTCTTGAATTCTTGTTCAGACCAATCATCCTGTTTTGTTAGAGTACTCAAGTACCTTCCAATAGAAAGCCAATCACCTTCATAAAGATCTTTCAAGAACAATTCAAGCGAATTAGTCATGCAGACATTATTACCTTTGACATGAGAGATAGAATAGAATTTTGTGCCTACATCATCTCCCTCATCAATCATTTGTGACTCATCTTCATACCTTGCCCTTGATAGCATATCTGCCACTGTATTGTCTTTACCTGCAATGTGCTTAAACTCGGGATTTAAGGACTTAATGTAGGCAATCCACCGCAACATAGCAATGTCTGGTGTTGAGCAGCTTGTAATCATCCCAAGAAGTGGTAGACAATCTGTTTCTACAACCACACATGCACCAATTAGGTACTTTTGTTAGGAAATAAGACGTAGCTAAATAGATAATTGAGTAGATTACTTAATGGAGAGAGACAAATTTATATACACGAGATTATAGTGTAGAGAGAGAGAGAGAGAGAGATTACACACGATATACGTGGTTCACCCAATGTGGGCTACGTCCACGGGAAAGCAGCCACTCAATGGCTTTGGTACTTCAAAACAAGAAGTAGTTTACAAAGGGATTATACCCTTAATGGAGCTCCCGCCTTGCTTCACTCTCACCACCTCACACTCACCTTGTTGCATCAACTTCACACTATGAAATGTGTGTAGAAATGGCCTCCTTTTATAGGCCAAAAGGGCTGCCCTCTCTTATGAGAGACAGCCATGTGTAGCCGCCCTTGTGCGAATAAGTCCAAATCGGACCCTCCAATCCGCCCATGTGTGGCCGCCCTTGAGAAGACAAGTCCGCTTTTGAATTCGGCCACCGGCCACCGGCCATTGACTTCCGACCACCGGCCACCGGCCATTGACTTCCGACCACCGGCCATTGGCCATTGACTACCGGCCACCGGCCAACCGACCGGTTGTTTTTCGACCACTTTCCGATCGCCGTCCGGCCATAATATTCCGGCGAAAAGGAATATTCCGGCCTTTAAAGTTGCCCCTGATTCTTGTCCGTGAAAATTTTGGCAAGCCTAATTGAGTTCATTTTTACAACAGGAGAAAATATTTCATTGAAGTCAATACCTTTCTTTTGAGAAAAACCTTTTACCACAAGCCTAGATTTGTACCTTTTCTTCCCACCTTCTTCTTCCTTTATCTTGTACACCCATTTGTTTTGAAGTGCCCGCTTACCTTTAGGCAACTCAACCAACTCCCATGTTTGGTTCTGATGTAGTGAGTCCATCTCCACTTGCATGCTCTTCGTCATTCTTCTTTGGATTCATGTTGCATAGCTTCTTCATATGATTCCGGCTCTCCAGAATCTGAGATCAAGAGATGGTTGAAGGAAGGAACAAACCTTTTTGGAGGTCTACTTGCTCTTGTAGATCTTCGGGGAATAGGTTGAGGCTCCTCATTTGGTTGATGTTGTTGCACATTGTCACCGTTTGCAGTCCTTGAGTCTTCACCGTCCTCAAGCTCCATGTACTCATCACCTGTTTCTTTTGTTTGTTTTCTTTCCAAGTAATCTTTGTACATATTTTGTTCATTAAAAATTACATCCCTACTCCTTAAGATTTTACCATCTTCAGGATTCCATAGGCGATACCCAACGTCTCCTTCTCCATAGCCAATGAAGAAACACTTTTTGGACTTTGCATCTAACTTTGATCTTAGGCTTCTATCTATGTGCATGAAAGCCTCACACCCAAACACTTTGAGAAATGCATAATTCACCGGTTTACCTGTCCATGCCTCTTCTGGAACTCCCCCATCCAATGCCGTTGAGGGTGACCGATTGATTAAGTACACAGACGTACTTACAGCTTCCGCCCAAAGTTCAAGCGGTAGGCCTGCATGTAGCCGCATGCTTCGTGCTCGTTCCATAATTGTCCTGTTCATCCTTTCCGAAATCCCATTTTGTTGAGGTGTCCTTGGGGTTGTCCTTTGCCTCCGAATTCCATTGCTAGCACAAAAGCTTTCAAAAGCTTGGCTGCAATATTCACCTCCATTGTCGGATCTGAGGCATTTAACCTTGGTACCTGTTTCATTCTCCACAAAGGCTTTCCACCTTTGAAATATGGAAAATACATCGGATTTATTCTTCATGACATAAACCCATGTTTTTCTAGTCGCATCGTCTATGAATGTTACATAGTACAATGAGCCACCAAGTGATGGTGTACTTGCAGGACCCCAAACATCAGAATGAACCAACTCAAGTTTTTTATTTTTTCTTTCATTTCCTGATTTTTGAAATTTTACCCTCTTTTGTTTACCATAAACACAATCTTCACAGAACTCTAAGTCCACTTCTTTCAAACCTGGTAGAAGCTTCTTTGTTTGAAGGATTTGCATTCCTTTGGCACTCATATGCCCAAGTCGGTAGTGCCACACCGCACTGTCAACTTCTGTAGTTGTTGCACAAGCTGAAGGTTGCGTGCTAACAGCACACAAGTAAAGTGTACTGACTTTTTCACCCTTGGCAACCACCAAAGATCCCTTTGAGATCTTCCACCGTTTGTTTCCGAATGCAATGTTGTGACCTTCATCGTCCAATTGTCCTGTAGAGATCAAATTTTTGCGAAGAGAAGGAACATGCCTAACATCTTTCAGCTTCCATTCATTTCCGTTAGCAGTTTTGATAGAAACTGTACCTTTGCCGACAATCTCACAAGCTTCATCATCTCCCAAGTATACATACCCAAAATTACCTTTGGTGTAGTCTTGGAAATGTTGCTTGTGTGGTGTCGCATGGAATGAAGCCCCGGAATCTACTATCCAGGAATTAGACACATTGTCTAATGAGAGAATTAGAGCATCTTGCTCTACTTTACCTGCCACATTGGCCTCCGATGTTGGCTTGTTGTCTTGAGACTCTGTCTCCTTCTTCTTCTTGGACCAGCAATCCTTCTTGACGTGGCCCTTCTTGCCGCAGTTCCAACATTCAAGAACTGACTTTGTTCGTGATTTGCTCCGTCTTGAGCGATCACGACCCTTTTGGTTTTTGAACCTCTCCTTAGGCCTTCCTCTTGTTTCCACTGATAGTGCAGCACTTGATGATTCTCCTATGCTTCTCCTTCGCATTTCCTCGCTTAGAAGAACACCCACAACATCATCAAACTTAAGAGTATTTGTGCCAGAGATAGAATTACTTACAGCCATCACAAGGCTGTCCCAACTATCCGGTAGAGATGATAGTATAAGGAGAGCTCGCACTTCGTCATCGAAATTGATTTTCACTGATCGAAGTTGACTTATGTTTGTGTTAAAGTCATTTAGGTGTTCTGCAACTGAACCATTCTCTGCCATCTTTAGATTGAACAAGCGCTTCATAAGAAATACCTTATTGGATGCCGATGGTTTCTCGTAGAAGTCGTCAAGTGACTTCATCAAGTCCTCCGTGGTCTTCATCTCCGAAACATTGAAGGCCACCGTTGACGCCAAGCTTAACCGGATTGTTCCCAGTGCCTTTCGATCAAGGACAATCCATGCTTCATCTGCCATTGTTGTGGGCTTCTTCGCAAGACCGCCTAGTGGCAAATAGAGGTCCTTCTGGTAGAGATAGTCTTCAATCTGCATCTTCCAATGTTGGTAGTTTTTGCCGTTGAACTTCTCAATCTTGAGCTTCCCCTCCTCCGCCATAACTCCCACTCAATTCAAGGAATCCTTTCCTTGAGATAATTTAGCTACGAGCAAACCTTGCTCTGATACCAGTTGTTAGGAAATAAGACGTAGCTAAATAGATAATTGAGTAGATTACTTAATGGAGAGAGACAAATTTATATACACGAGATTATAGTGTAGAGAGAGAGAGAGAGAGAGAGAGAGAGAGTACACACGATATACGTGGTTCACCCAATGTGGGCTACGTCCACGGGAAAGCAGCCACTCAATGGCTTTGGTACTTCAAAACAAGAAGTAGTTTACAAAGGGATTATACCCTTAATGGAGCTCCCGCCTTGCTTCACTCTCACCACCTCACACTCACCTTGTTGCATCAACTTCACACTATGAAATGTGTGTAGAAATGGCCTCCTTTTATAGGCCAAAAGGGCTGCCCTCTCTTATGAGAGACAGCCATGTGTAGCCGCCCTTGTGCGAATAAGTCCAAATCGGACCCTCCAATCCGCCCATGTGTGGCCGCCCTTGAGAAGACAAGTCCGCTTTTGAATTCGGCCAACGGCCATTGAATTCGGCCACCGGCCACCGGCCATTGACTTCCGACCACCGGCCACCGGCCATTGACTTCCGACCACCGGCCATTGGCCATTGACTACCGGCCACCGGCCATTGACTTCCGACCACCGGCCACCGGCCATTGACTTCTGACCACCGGCCATTGGCCATTGACTACCGGCCACCGGCCAACCGACCGGTTGTTTTCCGACCACTTTTCGATCGCCGTCCGGCCATAATATTCCGGCGAAAAGGAATATTCCGGCCTTTAAAGTTTCCCCTGATTCTTGTCCGTGAAAATTTTGGTTTCCGGTGAGTGATTTTCCTTCACGCACGATGGCTTCTCCTCATAATGGGGGCCTTACAAATGTGCGCTTTTACCACATAAAATTACAAGGGTAAATCAGGCTCCATACTTAACAACTCTTTCCCACTTTTCAAGGCTGTAACCATACCCCATAACTCTCTCTTTATCTGTGGATAGTTTCTTTGGCGAGCACATAGTACCTTTGCTCCAAATCTTACCACATACCTATGTCCTTCTTTGTCATCTTTCCCTATTGCCCATCCAATCCCTGTAGGACTGGTATCTACTGTCACAATCACTGGCCTTTGACACTCATAGTCTACCTTTCTCAAAGTCGTTGCTGACTGGAGTAACTCCTTTAGCTTTTTCATGGATTTTACATGTGCTTCTGTCCATTTAAACTTTTGTTTCTTTCTAAGCAACTGATAAAGAGGATCAGCTACATGTGCATAATGTGGAATCCAAATAACATAGAAGACACATTCTCCCAGAAACCTTCTAACCTCAGTGATGCTAGTGCATGTTTCTTTCATTCTTTGGATGGCATCTACCTTTGATGGACAAGGTTTCCTAACATATAGCCCACACATGTGCCCCACAATGAGCACTTCTTTGACACCAAATATAGACTTTTTCCCTGACAATGTAAGATTCACTTCTTGCAACCTAGACAAAATTTTATCACAATCATTTATGTGATTTACCACAAACCTGCGACATCCCTTGAGATCCAAAGCTTCATCTTTGTCACTT
This sequence comes from Adiantum capillus-veneris, assembly GCF_014529385.1. Lineage (NCBI taxonomy): Eukaryota > Viridiplantae > Streptophyta > Polypodiopsida > Polypodiales > Pteridaceae > Adiantum > Adiantum capillus-veneris. The sequence goes on from NC_140934.1 coordinate 97,159,854, forward strand.
TCTTCACATCCTTTGATAGGCAAATCATCAATGAAAGGCATTGTGATTTGAGGAATAAAGTCACGTAAGACCTTATTCATCCCATTCATCATATGTGCAACCGAGTTGGTTGCTCCCTATGGCAAGGTACACATCCTTACCAAACCCAAAGGTGTCCTCATGGTTGTCAAGTCTCTGCTTTCGATTGCAAGATGAAATTGATCATACCCTGAGTAGAGATCCCCCATTGAGTAGATTGCCCTCCCTGCAAACGCCTCTGCAAATTCATCCACAATTGGACCTATACCTACATTTCTAATTGTCACCTTGTTCACTGTTGCATATCTTGGATGAAGCGTAGAGAACCATTCTTCTTTGGAACTGTGAACCACCTGTTTGAGTATGGAACACAAGAAGGCTCCAAGATTCCCATTTTGATTTTCTCATTTAGTAGCTCTACTAACTTTGGCAAATGAGCCTTTGGAACCGGAATAGGCCACAGATTCCAAGGCACATGAGGTATTGTGAAAATTACCATAGGAGCTACAATATAAGGATCAACACATCCTATCTCATGTGGCTCAAATGCAAAAGCCTTACCATGCTTTGAAAGCATTTCTTTGAAGCACTTTGTCTCGTCTTGTGTTAGAAACTCCTCGCAACCAATCTGCAACTCTTGAAAGGACTTCTTTGTGAAGGTATGCCCGATCTTTTTAGGATTCCGCAAACTTGGTTGTAAAGAAGCCTGTTCAATCTTTTCCCTGTTGTTGGGTGGTAAGGGTGAAGCTACTGGTTTCACCTTCTTTGCTACACTCTTGTATTTAGTTTCAACATGGACTTCTGGGCCAACTGTTTGGCTTTCTTTAAAAGCTTCTATTACTTGATACATTTCCATAGAGCAAACTTCCATAACTTCATTTTCAAGATGCAAACTAGACCTCATTATAGCATCAAGCTCACCCATAGTATCTACAAAAGAAACTTGTTCACACAAACCCAAAACATTTTCAGTAGGCTTTAGAAACCCACTCTTTTTCATGCCTATTTGTACATTATGCACATATTGCCTCTCATATCTCTTCAAATCTTCAAGTTTTGTAAAACATACTGATCCATTCCTTGTTACCAAGGAGCTCATCGAGAAAGTTTCACCTATTTTTGGATCAAGCGAGACCCTTTTTCTTTCTGTACCACTGCAATCCCGCTTTACAATGGTGCTTGGCCAAAACCCATCATTTCTCTATGATCATGAAACTCTTTGCTTACCTTTGGTAGAGGATGTTCTCTGAGGTTGTCACAATTTCTTTCATGGTTTACACAAACTGTGAGAAATTGGACAGCACGTTTACCATCTTTGCTACGTATCCTAGCATATGCTGAACCATCGTCCATTACCTTTGTTTCCATTCGAACTCCCACAATGTAGGGTTGTCCAAGGATGAGATGATATGAAGATGTATCCTGTACAAAGAAGTTTTGGTCAATCTTTACATCACCTATTGTTACCTTCACACCTGGACATGCTGCATACAATTCACCGGATGAATTGTTTGCCACTTTTACCATCCAGCCATGATCTGTGTCCATCGGCCATTTGCACTTGTTGTAGAGACTCTTTGACATTATGTTTATTTCTGAACCATGGTCAATCAAGGCAACAAATGGATCTTCAAGATCACCTACCTTGACCAAAGTTTCTGTAGTAGCCCTTGCCCAATGACTTCGTGAATAGTAACTCCTAGGAATATCTTCAACTTCTTCATAATCATTTGAGAAATACACTTGCTTCACTCTCCCACTAGATTGGTAGCATCCTACCACAGCTCCATCATTCTCCTTATTTTGCAGTTGCATCCCTTGTGTCTTTGAGGTTTCCCCTTCAACCTGTGGACGAGAAACTTCAGCAAGGGTTTGCCTCTTTCTCTTGATGATGTCAATGATCTCCTCATGGAATTCACGCTTTGCAATGCCAAGAACTTCTCCCAGAGTAAACTCAATCTTGCTATTCAAGATCCTTTCCTCCAAGACTTTCTTTAAATCTGTAGCAACCTCAATATCAGATTGTAGTTTATAATTTGGGCCTTTTGTCTTACCTTTCGTTGGCTCTTTCTTCTTTCCTGTTGTTGACTCCTCCATGAGTACTTCAGGCGGAGATGCTCCTTGTGTTGAGGGTGTTTGAGAAGGCATTGAGTCGCTTCTTCCCCCACTTCTAGAAGCTCTTTTTGATGGTCCTTCATCAGCATTCTCACGTCTGCGCTTCTCTTCTACAATTGCCTCATTTTGTTGGCATTTTGTAATGTAGGCATGCACTGACAATGAGTCCACTGGATCATTCCATCCTGTTTCTAGACGTATGCAATCACCTGCTTCATGTAGAATCTCTTTTGTAAGCTTTCCCTTTTTAGCTAATTGCATGACATTTGGCCAAATTTGACCATGATGGTCACTCACCTCTTCATCACAAAAATGTTCAATTTTTACTCCATAAGTAGCTGCCTCAACTGAAGAGGTGGCATGCTTGGTTGCCATATCTTCAACTAAGGTTTGCATTCCCCCCTTCCCAAAGTTAGTTCTCAAGGGTAGACCTGTCTCTCTTAAGTGGATTTTACCATCCTTAAAAAAGACAACATCTTTTGACAAAGCATCACTAAAATCATCACAATCCCTTCTTACATGGTCTGTACTGTCACACCAAATACATCTATTAACAAACCCTTCTTTGGGCTGTTGTCTTTGCCTAGGAAGTGGCCCTGATGGTTGGCCTTTTTCTTCAAGCTTTGCAAACTTCACCTTCAAGTCACGCATTCCCTTCACAAGCTCATCTAGCATGGACTCATCAAACTTAGGAGCGATAAAAGTAGGCTTTACCATTTTGTCAGAAGTTGAGGTGAAAGGACTTGTAGTGTTTACTACCATCTTGTCCCTTCTTCTTTGTCGTTTGGCAAGCAGTGAGACAACACCTTCAACCTCATTCCAGTCGGTCTTTAGTCCTTGCTCAGCATCTTTATCTTCAAGAAGAGGCTCCAAATTTTCTTGCAACTCTTTACCTGCAGCTTGTAAGAAAAGATCTGTCTTCTCTGCATCTAGTGTGGCCCTTTCTGTCCTAGTGAGTTGTGCATAGCGCCGCTCAAATTCCCTAAGTAGCTCTGTTATTGATAGTCGTTGCTTTGGCTTGACTACCCATTCTAAGAATGTCCTTTTGGTCACTCTCTCCGAGTCCTCCATGAAATATTCCTCCTTTAAAGCTACTTTGAGTTCTTCCCAATTTCTCCCATGCCCATCTTTAATTTCCCTAACATGCTCCCTAATTTTTGGAGCAACACCTAGCTCAAAGCTTTGAATCATCTCACATCTTTGCCATTGAACTGATCCATTCTGTTGACGACCGCTTGTATGGACTTCGTTGCTGAAATCTCCCTTCTTTCAGTAGCATGTTGTTGTTGCATGAACATTGCAAATGCTTGAAACATTTGCATTGTTGCTGGGTCAAAATGCATACCCTGTTGCTCAACATGATCACCCATGGTTACCCACAAACTCTCACCCTAGCAGATTCGCGTCGGGTTCACCAAAAATATGTCGAGAAATTTGCGGTCTTGCCAGGAAAGCACCGGGCTTATGGCTGTGAGAGTTTATGAGAGAACTCAACAAAAACTATATGAAGGAGTTAAACCATAGATGCCATGAAGACTAGGGTTTGGAAAGAAGTGCAATCAAAGAAGACTCACTCTTTCTCTCTTGCATTCACACACACAAAGAAAGAACGCAAAAGAGAATGTCAAAACAATACGAAGATGAAAACATCAAGGCTATGGTCATATCGTATCATGGGTAATATGAAAGGGTTAATGGATGAGTTAATGGCATTCAATCTTGGCTGACCAAATAGGCTACGAATTGTTCTTTGGAATTGTAGTTTTGTGCTTACCATAATATATATATTTTGTCTAGTGATTGGGATTAATTGTGTGTACAAATCCTCTTGGTTCATAGCAAGATAACTACGCTTACATCAAAAGAAAAATTATAGTCTATGAGAGGTAGTATGATGGGATCCGGTGATAGAAGTATTTCATTAAGCCTTTCGGGGCCAAAGAGAAACACTATACGTTGTTGAAAGTGTATTTTTCGGCTAATCCATACGTTAATTCTAATAGATCGTACAAAGTGAAAGCGATAGAAATGATCATCATGTGGGTTATTCATCTAGGATATTATGTGAGAGAAATGTAGATATGAGAGAAGTGAAGAGATGAGAAGTTTCCCTCCCAAGCCCTATTCTTGCCCGTAGGCAATAAGGATACTGCGGGGAGAGATGTACCTGTAGCAAAGAGAACCTAGAGAGGATGAATTACTAAGAATGAGAGAGATAGGTTTGGTTAAGGAGATGAGATTAGATATATATATATATATATATATATATATATATATATATATATATATATATATATATATATATATATGTTGGATTAGAGATGAAAATGAAAACAACAAGAAATCAAGAAAACATCAATGTAGAACACATCTTACTTGAAACCCTTCGGCACCATTATTGATGGGAGAGAGAAGAAGAGTGGATAATTCCACTTTGATTGATACACCAAGTGCAAGACCTTATTTGATTAGAGTTGATCTTCCAAGGTTATCTTGTTGCAAGAATGGCTAGTCTCCCTCTAGGAGAAAGTGTAGGCTTGGGCTTATGTTAATGGCTAAGTACAATTAGGCATTACTACTCACTCCCTCAAGAATTCCTCTCATCAATGGCTTGAATGCTTGAGTTCCTTCCAAGGAGGAAGAGGTCCCCTTTTATAGGTGAAGGGAACCCCCAAGGGTTTACACAAGAAGAGAGGAGCCAGTGTGAACAGGAATTGGAAAAGTTGGAAATGAGCTGCCCCTGCATGATGTGGGCAGACTGGGGTCCAGTATTTTGATCATATCTCCTCAACCGTGGGTCCAAATAAAAAAGTAAAAATATGGGCAAAAACTTCAGCTCATTAGCTACGATTTTCATTTTATAATCGTTTTCCAATTCGGATTGGAACCTTGTGTAAAAAATTCATCAAAATAGGGTCCATTTATGACAGCAAAAGTCTTCATGTGGTCTCCTTAGCCTAGACTTTCATTTAATTCCAAAGGACACCTCATGCCATATGAAAGCATGACATTTCTCCTTGACAAAGTTTTGTAATCATGCTTGTAATAATGCATTAAAATAAGTGTATCTTTGAAATCATGCCACCTAGTGTCCCACTAGGATTTGATTCTCTCCTAGTAGCTATTTAAAAAGAAATATAAGAAAAGTATAAAAAATACATAGAATATATATATATTGGAGTTTACCCTAGATATAGGATCTAGCTAGGGTGTGAAATGATAATGAAATAGTAGAAATAAAGAATCAATGCTTTTTGCCCCAAGTTAAAGAGACGGAGCTATTGATGCTTTTCCCATAGTATTTTCTGATGGTAAAGTAAGGATATGTTACCCTTGAGAAAAATAATACGATGAGATAGAAAGCTTATTATTATACTTAAATATGAATATGTACACTATAGGAAATATAATTATGTATCTAAAAAAATACAAGATAGATCTTGTAGCATGCGTTCCCACTATGTACGTGTCACAGCACGACATCCACCCCCTCTAAACCTGCACATCCTCCGGTATGTGCCACATTGTCTCTTTGTAAGATTAGACCTCTTGTACATCTTCCTTGTCTTCTTCTTCACTGGATGATTCCAGAGCTTCATGTTCACTTTGATCTTCACTTGTGTTTTTCTCTTCTTCCTCATCCATATCTTCTAGATCATTGTCTCCTCTTCTCTTAAACATTTTAATCCTTTTCCCTGACAATGTAAGATTCACTTGTTCCAAACTAAACAAAATTTTATCACAATCATTTATGTGATTTACCACAAACCTGCGACATCCCTTGAGATCCAAAGCTTCATCTTTGTCACTTTCTTCACATCCTTTGATAGGAAAATCATCAATGAAAGGCATTGTGATTTGAGGAATAAAGTCACGTAAGACCTTATTCATCCCATTCATCATATGTGCAACCGAGTTGGTTGCTCCCTGTGGCAAGGTACACATCCTTACCAAACCCAAAGGTGTCCTCATGGTTGTCAAGTCTCTGCTTTCGATTGCAAGATGAAATTGATCATACCCTGAGTAGAGATCCCCCATTGAGTAGATTGCCCTCCCTGTAAACGCCTCTGCAAATTCATCCACAATTGGACCTGTACCTACATTTCTAATTGTCACCTTGTTCACTGTTGCATATCTTGGATGAAGTGTAGAGAACCATTCTTCTTTGGAACTGTGAACCACCTGTTTGAGTATGGAACACAAGAAGGCTCCAAGATTCCCATTTTGATTTTCTCATTCAGTAGCTCTACTAACTTTGGAAAATGAGCCTTTGGAACCGGAATAGGCCACAGATTCCAAGGCACATGAGGTATTGTGAAAATTACCATAGATATAGGATCTAGCTAGGGTGTGAGATGATAATGAAATAGTAGAAATAAAGAATCAATGCTTTTTGCCCCAAGTTAAAGAGACGGAGCTATTGATGCTTTTCCCATAGTATTTTTTGATGGTAAATTAAGGATATGTTACCCTTGAGAAAAATAATAGGATGAGATAGAAGGCTTATTATTATACTTAAATATGCATTTGTACACTATAGGAAATATAATTATGTATCTAAAAAAACACAAGATAGATCTTGTAGCATGCGTTCCCACTCTATACGTGTCACAGCACGACAACGGTCGATTCTCCAAAAGCAAAATTACATCCTCGAAGAGAGAGATGCTGCATCCATTGACCGAGCGAGAAAGAAGAAAACACGAAGAAAGAAATCCCTTAATGCTTCTAGCTCAAAACCTAGTTCAAAGACTAAGATAGGGACAAGAGAGGATCTCGTGTATATGAATGACCCTGCGGATGACTCAGATTTGATAGATACCACAAAGACCAAAACTGTTACGACAAAGGAAAAAGCCAGTGAGGAGGATCACGAGAGGGAATTACGACGAAGACCAAAAGAGTATTCAAAGTTAGACCACCCAGTTGCGAACCCCCAAGATAAGCCACGAGAGACAAAAAATGAGGATTGCAAGAGAAAGATTGGAACCTATCCAAACCCAACAGTGGAAATTGAACGAGTCAAACAACTGAGGGGTTTGGTGGAAGAAACTCAACGAACATTAGAACCTGAACCCAAACATATCCAGATGTCAGACACAGTGTTTCCCACACAAGTTCAACCTCACAGGAACTACAGGCCATTAGCTATACCCAGTATCATTCGGGAAGAGAGTGAGGGTAGGACATCTGAAAGTGGACACACACCTTTCCTACTAGAGAGAATGTTTGGTGAGGGAATTCTTGACCCCCTTGAGGAAGTGGAGATTCCATCTTCACCATTCTCTTGTCAGGGTCCTACATCCCACAAGATCCCATTAAATGTTTCCAAATTGATGGATTTCATGTCTTCAGAAGTTAGAACCACCATCATGTCCAAACTATATAAAGACCCCGAGCTAGTCTCAACTCTTCGAGCCTTCCTCAATGGAGAATTACAGGCCGGATTATCACAGTTTGCACATATGAACAAACCTGACTCGGTAATGAATGATGAGGAATATTTAGCACCACCATCTGACCTAGCGGGACATGAATCTGTAATTGAAATACCCGTTAACAAGTTGGGGCAATACTTTGAAGGTGATGAATCTAATGCTACTCTACCAATCACTACTAAAGGATTAACTGTAAAGGGGGTCCTTGACGGTAGTGCGGGAGTCAGCATGGTGACAAAGAGTTGTTGGGAGTCTATGGGGTGACCTCACCTTGAAGCCACAAGCGTAGTGGTAAAAATGGCTAATGGATCTATTGTTACGCCTATTGGAATGCTAAAGGATCTCAGAATCAAGGTCTTGGGACACAAGGTAAGGCAGACTTTCATTGTTATGGATTTTTCCAAGCATCCTATGTCATTTGAGATGATCTTAGGGCGTCCATTCATGAGGGAAGCAAAAATGGTACATGACTGGTCCAAAAACCACGTCTACTTACAGTTCCAAGACTCTGTCATTCGAGTTGATCTTTTAAGTGGTCGAACTCATCCTCTAGGAAATAAATTCATCATTGATAATCGATCAAACACAACAATTCACTCAGCTCCATTACAGTATTGTTACACGTGTAACGAAGACACGGATATTGGGGAGAACTCTCCTTATATGGATATCCTACCCGAAATGGCTGAGTCAAACAATGTCGATTGGGTACACCTAGTGACAACTATAGATACATGGGGAGCTAGAGGAACGACCTGGGTAACACCAGATGGGGAAGAGATACCACACATTGCACCAGTAAACATGTTAGGTGTAGCGCATGTAACATCCGATGATAAGAAAGAGTCACACCTACCTGAGAGTGAAACCGATGATTCCTCAAAGGCTTCAGGCCAATACACATCAGAAACGGAATCTCAGGGAGAAATGGATTCAGAACCTGAGGAAACATCGAGTGAACCAAGTATAGAAAATGAACACTCAAGGCCTAGTACGACCATCTATGGTAATTTATATGAGAGTGAAGAAGATACAAGCGAAGAACTATCAGGTGAGTCGAGTTCAAACATTTACCAAAATCAAAACCTTAACAAGAAACAAAGGTCATATAAGAGACGACGATATCGAGCAAATGTGAGAGCTAGGATAGACAAGGAAAGATCTACTGTAGAATGGCTTAGCTATCTAGGGGCATGTGATGCTCATCGAAAGCTAGTAGACAATTGGGGTGAACATCTTCAGAGTGTCATGTGGTGCAGCCTGCGACCCATTGACCTCGCTCAATTGGAGGTTACAGAGCCGAAATTGAGTCGAACTATAAGAAGATGTCAAAACCGAGAGTTAGCACAACAACAAAAGGAGGCAGAACTAAAAGAAAGGTCTCCGTCAGGACAAGAGCCTGCTGACTTACATACGGCTCCTGAAAATTTTAAATCTTATACCACGGGGGAGCGAAAGGTTGTGTATGCCACAGCCCAACGAATACCTACCAATGGAAGCAGTGGAGTTTATGATGGTCCAGCGGTAGTTAAAGAGATAGAATTAGTAGAACCAGGTGAGGAGTCTAAACGAGTCTTTATTGCTCAAGACCTTACCGAAACTGAAGAGGCTGTACTTAAGGAGCTCCTCAAGGAATACAAGTATATCTTTGCTTGGACATATCATGACATGAAGGACGTTCCACCTTCTGTGGTGCAACATACAATTCCCATTATCAACATTTCTAAACCCATCCAGCAACGACCCTATCCAATGAATCCTAAGTACGCCAAAATTGTACAAGAGGAGATTGAAAAACTTATCCAATGTGGATTCATATACCCTATTGAGCACTCAGAATGGGTTTCTCCAATAGTCATTGTGCCAAAAAAGAATGGGAAACTAAGAGTGTGCGTGGACCTCAAGAAAGTTAATGCAGCTACTAGGAGAGATCATTATCCCTTGCCATATTCAGAACATGTGCTTGAGAGAGTTGCGGGCAAGGAAGCTTATAGCTTTTTAGATGGGTACTCTGGTTACAATCAAATCACAATTTCATTTGAGGACCAAGATAAAACTGCTTTTATCATAGAGTTTGGAGTGTTTGCATTTCGTGTTATGGCTTTTGGCTTAACAAATGCCTCTGCTACATTCCAACGATTAATAAACACTGCGTTTAAAGAATTTCTAAGGGAGTTTTGTGAAGCTTTCCTAGACGACCTTTGTGTTTATTCTTCTTGGGAGAAGCATTTGTTATGAAGGGGATCGGGGAGCACACCACAGACGGAGAGTGAGAGAGAGAGAAAGAGACACACACGATGTGGGTGGGGAGACTCAAAGAGTGAGCAGCCCCCTATACACTTATGCTATGTATAAGGTATACAAGTCAGTGGGCGCCAAGACTCTGGGCGGCCGGGCAAGGCACAGACGCCTATACCCCAACAAACTCCCACTTAAAGGCGACTGTGCCTTTAAGCAAGGGAACCTAGTCTAAAGACTACAAAAGGTGAGAGAAAACCGCTCTCAACCGATGCCCACTGGCTTGCTATGATCGTGTGCATCCGGCTGTCCTGCTCCCGTGAAAGTCCATACACCACCAGACGTACCGCACACGTACTGCAAGTATGTACGCAATACCTGCATATCTCCCTCGTGCACTATGCCATCATCAGTCAACAAACGACTGACAATCCCAACTGCAAATGCTCCCACTGTAGCTGCGATATCCGGTCTCAAGATCAACATCTCATACATGAGACCACCGAATGCCGATGCAATGCTAGCGGGCCCTGCTAGCTCTACGGAGCATGCATCAACATATATATCCCTGGCAATAGGAATCTTTGACTGACAAGGCATGTCAGCCACATGCATCTCCTGACTGTCCACAAAAGACGCATCAACCTGTCGTGCAACCTCATAGCACACCAGCTGCTCTAGGTGTCTGCTGGAAGACATATCCTGCACAACTATATCCCCATGCTCACTGTCGAGCATAGAAAGGAATGACTGCATAATCGCTGACATCTCAGTCTCCTCTGCAATCATCCACTGCAAACATGACCACTCAATCTGTTGTGACTGACTAGAGCTCTCATGCTCTAACTTCGTATGCATAGACTCTTGCACAACGTCCTCCTGTCGTGACTCACTAGAGCAAGACCTCTCTACCTGTCTATCCTGCATATAAGTATCTCGCACAACTGACTCTCTGCTTTGCTCAGTCACTAGCAAAGCATGCATGTCTGACTCTGTCACCTCTCTGTGTGACTGCTCAAGTCGTGCCCCAACTGTGTGCACAACGAGCTCACTACTCTGCACTCCATGCAAAGTACCCTGCAACCCATGAGCAAAAGAGACTCGCCTGCTCTCTCGCTCTCTACCTAGCTGCATGATCATAGAGACAACACCGTCTCTCCCGTAATCCACATGCAATGGGTAACCTATACCACTCCTGGCACCTCTCGCAATCACTAGCGAACCCAAATGCATCACAAAATCTCTCTCTCGTAGCGAAATGTGACATCCACTATCCCGTAACTGTCTGACTAAGATCAAATCCCGTCTCAGATCTGGCACATAACGCACATGACGCAGGGTAAATCTCATACCACTAGGCAAGGACAAACATACGTCTCTTGTACCCTCAATGTCATACACAGCACCATCAGCCATGTGCACAGAACCAAGTCTCCCACTAGAAAACGTGCTAAACCACTCACGATGCGACGTGACATGGAAAGTAGCATCTGAATCTAGTAACCAACGTGAAGAAAATGTGCAATCCGATATGCAATCCGTAGACATAAGATCGTCTGAAGACAAGATACATGTAAATGTGACATCGCCGTCACAAGCATACTCAGTAACCACCGTACTAATCTCACTAGCATCTGTCGTGCCCAAATCTGCATCACGCATCTGTCGCCTCCGTTGTCTCAAACGCTTGAAACATTGACGCCTAATGTGCCCTCTATGTCCTCAATGCCAACATGTCAAGTCTCTATGTCGTTGAGACTTGCGTGTGGGATCAATCTCTCCCATGGACATAGAAGTGGGACTAGACTCCCCTGTAGACATGGATGTCACGTACATAGCATGTAAACTCTGGCATAAAGCATGAGTTGTAGTCTCCCTCGAGACCTGCCAGTCAACAGACTCAACCAGGTGCAAACGAATCGTAGACATTACTAACTCATCAAGATCCTGCCAATCATCATCACACATAGACTTGGGCTTCGCCGATAAACCACGCAAGCGTTTATCCTGCCCCAAATCCACCAATGCAACAAGCATATGCTCCTTCCAAGCAACAAAATCTGCACCATCAAACTGTGTCAGACCATAACGTTGGAAGTCAAATGAAAAATCAGCCAATATGTTCACAAAAGAGCAACCAACAATGAGTAGCAAATGTCAACCAAATCAGCCCCAAAACAGCCCCAAAATTCAGCTCTTAAACAGCTGCATAAACAAGTCACAAATGTGTCCCAAATCAGCCTACAACTGAGCCATACATGGACACTTGCAAAGAGGAAACAATGGCTGAAAATTCAGCGCCCAAATAAGCCCTCAAACTTGCCTGTAAACTTGTAAACCTGTAGCTAAAACCTGCTGAAAAACCTCAAGCCATTAGTGCTCGAATCCGGCTACCTAGCTCGTAGCCACACAAGCATACATCACAATACTCACTCCTGTGATTGTGCCAAGATAACTGTATGCCTGTCAAACCGTGAGCAAATCACCAAGCCCACACTGTGCGGTATCGATGCATACACACGCACAAGAGCTCCTGCAATGTCAATACAAGCCTCGCATGCTCTAGTATCACACTGCAATCTGTGAGCTAATCACCAAGCCCACACTGTACGGTATCGATGTATACACATGCACAAATCTCCCATCTGCAGAGAACACCACACGCAAATGTTGAGTGCAACCCGCAATCTCTACCTAGATCGCATAAATGATACGCATAAAACTCCTGGGAAAATTTCGCCAGAGTTTCGTCAGTAAAACGGCCACAAAACTAGTAACCAAACTGACTGCATGCTCAAAACCATGAGCAACCAAAGCGCATCAAATCTCACTCCAAATGCATGCACCAATCTCCACACTTTGCATACATCATTGCAAACACCTGCAAATCTAGTACACAAATATCTGCTCTACTTGTGATTGCCAAAAAACATACTCGAGGCATACATTTCCGAGCTCAAAATGCAATCACATTAGTCTCCCTGAGCATCAAACCACATAAGGCATACATCGTATCCTCCCACCTGTGAGGAAACTTGCAGCAAATATAACTCTGACATCTGAGAGCAAGCCATGTGTGGAATCCTCGACACACAATAAACAACTGCTGCTGCAGAAAATTCAGCGTTCAAAATTTTAAAATTCTGATATGACGAGCGCATCCGGAGCGTGCCAAAACCCCAAGGTAGACTCGTGGATCACATGTATCCGAGTCCGGGTGTGAAAGCTATGCCAAAAACCTCCGTTTCGACCCAAAAACGCAGCATAAACTACCAAAAGAGGGCTGAAAAATGCAGCTCCTCAACCGTAGCTCAAATGAGGTTTCTGAGGGGTCGAATGGCTTCGAAAGGGGGGTAAAACGCCAAGACACCTAGGGGAAACGCTCTCGGATAGCTGAATTTGCCGATGCCGAAGTCGAAACCCTGTTTGCACTCTTGAAAGTGCGCGCGTGCGGACGCGATTTCGGAAATGAAACTGGCTCTCCGCTGTCGTCGTGACTGTGCACACACGCGCTCCCTCTGCACCTACGCTCTGATACCAATTGAAGGGGATCGGGGAGCACACCACAGACGGAGAGTGAGAGAGAGAGAAGGAGACACATACGATGTGGGTGGGGAGACTCAAAGAGTGAGCAGCCCCCTATACACTTATGCTATGTATAAGGTATACAAGTCAGTGGGTGCCCAGACTCTGGGCGGGCGGGCAAGGCACAGACGCCTAAACCCCAACATGTTATATCTACGAAAAATATTTGAAAGGTGCAGATTTTATCGCATCTCATTGAACCCTTTCAAATGCCAATTTTGGGTTAAGCATGGAGTCATTCTAGGGCATATAGTGTCCAAGAACGGGATATCCACAGATGAGAGTAAGATTAAAGACATTGCCAATTTGCCACCACCTACGAACTATAAAGGAGTTCAAAGATTTATGGGCCATGTTGGTTATTATCGAAGGTTTATTTTAAACTTTGCCGAGATAGCGCGTCCATTGTACAAGCTTCTTATCGAGTTTCACTGGACGGACGAATGTCATCAATCTTATGAGTTATTAAAGAAGGCCCTAACAAGTGCTCCAATCTTGAGAACACCTGATTGGAATGTACCTTTTCATGTGCATATTGATGCATCAAACTTTGCTATTGGGTGTGTTCTAACTCAACCAGGAGAACATAAATTGGACTACCCTATTAGCTTTGCAAGTCGCCAATTAAATGATGCCGAGATGAACTACACTACTACAGAGCGCGAAGGTCTAGCTATGATTTACGCAGTAAAGAAATTTCGCTATTACCTTCTTGCTACCAAGTTTGTGTTTTATGTGGATCATCAAGCATTGCTATATTTGGTAAACAAGCCGTGTTCCACAAGTCGAATTACACGATGGTTGTTAATTCTTCTTGAGTTTGACTTCACCGTTGTTGTGAGTCCTGGGAGAAAACATGTCATGGCGGATCATTTATCTCGTATCCCTAATGGCGAAGCTCCTACGGGGGTTGATGATGAATTGCCTGATACTCCTTTGTTCATTGTTGAGACAATGCCTGAATGGAGTGAAAAGATTGTTAACTTCTTAGTTAATGGTTTTCCACCCAAAGAGTTGCGAAAAGATATAGCTCAAAAATTAATCAAGGAATGCGAACCCTATTGCTTACTGGCGGGAACTCTCTATAAGAGAGGAAAAGATGATGTTCTTAGAAGCTGTGCCCGCGAGGATGAGTATTTATATATTCTACAAGAGGCACACATGGGCGTAGCTGGTGGTCACTTTTAAAGAAAGTTGACTGCCCGAAAGATCTTACAGTCAGGCTATTGGTGGCCCACTCTGTTTAAGGATGCATCACTTTTTGCAAAGGGATGTGATGAATGCCAACGCTTCAAGAAGCCACAAAGAAGTGATAGGATGCCTCTACATCCCATCAAGGTAACCCAACCATTTGAAAAGTGGGGCTTAGACTTTGTAGGACCGATTAGTCCGGCTGCACGTAACACGCAATCACGATATATCATTGTGGCTACCGACTATGTAACCAAATGGGCTGAAGCAAAAGCAACACGGAAGGCGGATGCAAGAGCAACAACTAAGTTCCTCTTTGAGAACATTATCACACGTTTTGGATGCCCCTTTGAACTTGTGAGTGACAATTGAACTCATTTTATAAATGAAGTAATAAAAGAACTCACATCAAACTTCATGATATCTCACCACAAGTCTACACCCTATTATCCCCAAGAAAATGGCCAAGCTGAGAGTACCAACAAAACTCTCATCTCCATTTTGACAAAGACAGTTGAGGCTCATCGCACTGATTGGGACCTAAAGCTTACATCAGCTTTATGGGCTTATCGTATTGCGTATAAAGTTGCTATTAATTGAACACTGTTTAAGATGGTGTATGGCCAAGAAGCAGTTATGCCATGGGAGTTTTTCATTCCTAGTCTTCGAGTAGCTTCTCAAGAAGGTTGGGATGGTAACCCCTTAGTGGAGCGATTATATATCCTGGTAAGGCTAGATGAAGAGAGGCAATTAGCTGTGCGAAATGCTCTAGTGGAGAAGGATAGGAGAAAGAAGTGGTTTGATAGACATTTAAAGGATAAAGACATCAAGGTTGGTGATAAAGTTCTTATGTACGGGGTACGTAATGAAAAGAAGAAATTGGAATACGCTGGTAAGGGACCATATCGAGTGTGTGAAATTACCCCGCAAGGTACCATTCGTGTGGAGACTCTAGATGGACTTGAAACTATTGGATTCCTTAATGGGAGTAAATTCAAAAGATATTATGATCCTCTAAGCCAGGAAGAGTTGCAAGCCATCCATCAAAAGAAGGCTGTCAAGGAACAAGCAGAGCTTAGAAAAATCCAAGCAAGAGTTGAGGCTCGAGAACGACAACAATGCCTTAGACGCCAACGAGAGGCTAATCTGGGAATCACGCAAGCACTTTTCGAGGACACAGATGACGACTCATTAGAATCTGAGCCACCCTTACGATACCCAATTGAGCTAAATAGCCCCTATGGGAAAGTACTATACAATGCCTTATTAGATACGGGAGCTAAACACAATTTGTTGTCCTATGGAGTTTGGTGTCAATTAGGGAAACCGACCCTATCCCCGAGTACGATGCAAGTCAAGGGCATTAATAAAAAGAAAACTACTATTCTTGGAGTCCTTCAGACCCCTGTTGTCTATGAAAATGGAAGCATAATGCACAGGTTTCTAGTCATCCCCGCGGGAGCTATGGAAGGCAACGTAAACCTGGGACGCACATGGATGTTGGCAACCAAATGCACTATTGATTGGGATACTGGTAGTGTCACGACGCGACCACCGACTCTTACCCCTATCATTCAAGCAAAGTCACCTACGTTGCAAACTCTAGCAAAGTTGAAGGATAGCCAACATTCACAAGCCAAGGTGGTTAACTCGTCTTTGCCGGCTACCCATAAACCTAGCACTTCAACACTTGTAGTTGCAACAAGTAGTAATATTGCAAGTACTCAGCCTGCACGACCTAAGAGTACATATCAATGGGTCCCCAAGGCCTTACTTCCAACTACCTCAACCCTCCCATCCATTCCAAGAAAAAATTTCCCCGGAAAACCAAGAGCATGCCCTAGGAGAGTCAAGACCAAATCACGATGGATTCCAAAACAACTATTAGAAGCCCAAGGCTACTATGATGGAAATGAGCAAATTTGGGTACCTAAACGTAAAATGTGTCCTTCCCTATCGACAACAAACCCATATGAGTCAAACAGTGTAACGCTAAAGCCAATGGCAGACCGTAGGAAGGGAAAGATCACAGAATGCTACACACCTAGTCCGGAGCTAGTTTGGGCTCCAAGGCAAAACCAATTTATTCCACCTAGCTTAGGAAGGGGGGAGTTCCATGAAGCTTCTAGCTCCTCATGTAATACATCCATAGAGGTAAAAGCTTCTACACAGCCTCCACCTACAATAGTGGACCTCCATGAAGCTACAAAGGAATCCACACCTTCCAGTGTTCAAGAATCACCCGATGAACCACTTCAAGTTTGATCCTGGGAGAGTACCTTACCACCCTTGCAACTCGACGAGGCACCTAAGGTAAAAGAAAACTACTGGCAAAAATCTTCACCTATAACAACTTGGAAAAACTGGTTTCAAAGGGTGATGACATCATTTCAAACAGTATGATCTACCCAAGGAAGGGGGGAGTGTTTGTGGACATCCATTATTCACTTGCTTCCCTCTCAACCTTTCTCCCTGACCTCTTAATCTCCAATCTTAGGGAATGTATATATAAAGCCTTATACTCACAAAACAAGATAAAAAAGTAAAAGAGCAAGAGCCATAACACAAAATCATAAAAGCAAATTATGCACAAGAACACAGCCCTTGTAATATTTGCACTCTAACCATCATCTATTTGCGTGTACAGATATGGCTAGTACGCTATAGTCATCCACTCCTGCCTTGGGTGAGAGGTACCCTTGTTACTTTTCACAAATATTTCACATGGTCTTTCCAGTGCTTGCATGTGAATGGGATTTGATAGATACGCTAGCATGTGAGAGGAATTTTGAGGAGTTAGAATGGCTGATACGTCTCTTGACCACGTCTGATCCATACTTAGTAGAGAGCGTTTCTCCCATTGCACAAGTCTACCCTTTTGACCAAGATGACTATAGGCGTCTAGTGACCTTCTTAGTAAACATGGGCACCTATAATGACGAAGAAAATTTGCAGGACTACACGGATGGCACATATGGTCTCATGGATAATGACTTTGTTTATCTCGACGACGAGGATAGGGGTTTAGCCTTAGGGTTTCCCCCCAACCTCTACAATATCCTATTCCCTTGACTCTCTAGGGGGAGTGCAAATAATTAGGTTAGGGTTCCTTATGTTTTTTGTTGTGTTCAATAAGTGTTGGTACCTTTTCCCACTAATGTGCCTCCTGGAGGTATTCCTTTTGTTTCCTAGTGTGTACAGGAGCGTGTTGCTATTGATAGGATTTCGACCTTCATGGAATCTTTATCTCGACTCACTCTTCAAATCAAGCGCGACCATCGACACAAACAGGTGTTTCTTGTCCATTAGCATTGCCCCTTATCTTTTTTGCATCTATGATTGTCTGCTTTAATTGTGATTGGTAGCCTAATATTCACCGCATTTGCTTAGTATCAAACATTTAATTCAATGTAATTTTTTTGTCATAATCACTTGTCTAGGTTCAAAAATCAAGTAGTCCGACTAAGCTAGTTTGACCAAGTTAGGTGTTAGAGATCTTCTCTTAATACCATGGGGAATGCCTTCCTAATAATCAATGGTTACTTAGGTTCTTAATCCGATCTAGGCAACATTGTGTGAAATGTACTAGGGCTTTCTAGTGGGCTTGACCCTATTGACCTTTAGCTTAAGTATTATAAAGGGAGTTTACTAGTGTGATGAGCCTGGGGAGGTGTATCAGTGTTATATGACCCCCCAAAGTTACAAAATTAAAATGTTGAAAATGAACAAACAAAAAATCAAAGTGCCACACTGTAAAATCTTAAGCTGGAAGAGAAATCTCAGCTTGATTTGGTACTTCACTCACATGTATTGCCTATGGTACTAGAGCCCTAGAGGTTCCCAGTGTGGGCGCTTTTCCTTGAAAAGCAAAAAACCCAAGGCATACAAAATAAGCACACACATCAAATTGAATCACTGTGAAAAGACTTTGGGGGGTCAAAGAAAAAGTAATCAGTCAGGCGATGATTTCATGAGAAATTCCTTTTATGGTAGCTTAACTACAAGGTCTTCTAGATATAGCCCCTAGTCAGCCCTCGAACATGAATACTTGGCTCTCGCGATTAAACAACTTAATTGACCACAGAAAATTAAGAAGCTTACCCATGGTATTAATATTCGATCTCTAGTGCCTTTCGACCATCAAATTAGCGACCCCAGACTTGTTTAATTTTTTACCTTTACATCTGTTTATGCATTTGATTACATTGCAATTTAATGTTCATTGCTGACAAATTGTTTGAAATTCTTTTACCAATCAATTTGTCTACCTAAAACTGCATATGCTTTTAAATCACTTATGAGAATGCAATTACTGTGTCAATGTTGTTTGATTTTGCAGTGACTGAAGAAGGCTAAGGACATTCATCTCAAATGCTCTTCCACCTTGACGAACGAGCTTCAACTCAATAGCTTCCGAGGACGGAATCTACATCAGGAAGGAGGGCATGTTAACCCTCACGGCTCACGGACACCCCATCACCTACGACGGACGTGTATTATGTATTTGGTAGAGTCAGGAACGGGGGTTGTCGGACCAATAGGAAAAGGGTAAGAGTGATCGCTGATGAGAGGCGCACTCTAACTAGGACATTCAAGGGATTATTTGGCTAAGCATGGGCGCCCAAGTGTGAATGGGGTGAGCTCATATAAAAGCCAACTAAACCTAAAATTCACTTATTCTCTCATTTGTGCAATAGAAGAGTGCTCTTGCTCCATCTCCATCTCCATCTTCTTCTTCTTCACCTCCTTGTGTGTGTGTGTATGTGAGAGAGAGAGTGCGATCAAGCATTGCGGCGGTACGACGGCGGTGAAGCGGTTGAGCACGACGTAGCGGTGTCTCCTTCTTCTTCGCGGCGAGGAATCCTCCACGGCAGGAGCATAGAGCGGTGAGTGACACACCATTGCCCTCTTTTGAGCTTACTAGTTAAGCTAGTTGTGTGCTTGGAGCCGTCTGTGGCTCGCACACAGTGTTAGGCAAGGCCCTTGCTTCGACAGTGCGGCAAGGAGCGCACACACTGCAAGAGACACACACACCCACCTTAAGTACTCCCCCCCCCCCCCCCTCTCTCTCTCTCTCTCTCTCATACACATGCATGCACACCTCACTACCTTCTCTCTCTCTCTCTCTCTCTCTCTCTCTCTCTCTCTCTCTCTCTCTCTCTCTCTCTCTCTCTCTCTCTCTCTCTCTCTCTTTGGTGTCGGTCACAGATTCACAACCTCTAGACTCTCGTTCTCTACAACTCTCTAATAGGAAGTGCTCCGACAATTTGAAAGTAAGAGAGTAATGGCCTAAGGTGTGTGAAATTTAAGTATGATGAAATGATGGAAAGCTTATGACCCCTTCCTTCATGCAACACAGCTAGCTCAATATCATGCTCGTGTGATGTAGCGTATGTGTGTGTAAAAAGAAAGAGAGAGAGAGAGAGAGAGAGAGAGAGAGAGAGAGAGAGAGAGATGCCACGTCCCCAATTGCCACAGTGTAAAGCGTCTTCCTACGGAGTGATGGAGCCTGGAAGAGAGATAAAGATAAATGTGTGCTCCTAGAAGAGATTTGGTGTTATTTGTGCACCCTCACTCTTTTGAATGTCATCTATTTTCTTGCTAGATTCCTATCAACTCGAGCATGTCTCCAACCCCCCCTCCCCCCCCCCTTTTTATAAGTGATCATCCCTTATTTCTACAAACAAAGAAAGCTTGAAAGTGGGGGCGAGACTTGACATCATTGACAACAACAAGAGACTTGAACTTGAGTTATAACAGACACAAGAAGAAATAACCTCGTGGGAACAATTGAGAGAGAGAGAGCGCCTTTCAAAACAAATCTTACTCTTCAACAAGGATTCTAACTCTTGGGATTGCTTTTAGAGTTTTTCCTGCCCATAGTCTCTTTCTACAAAGATGCTTTGTACCTCTTAATTGTCTTGTTGTACCTCCATTTGGATAGGCCATTCAACTTGAAGGTTTAGAAGTCTCTTTTGAAAAAGCAACCATAACTTGCTTTCAATCTGCTCCTCCTCTAGATGGTTATCTAATAGTACCTTCTCCTTTTTGGCTTTCTAAAAGAAGCCTTAGTGTTGAGTCGAGTTAGGCATCCTTCCAATGTTTTTAGTGCCAACGATGGAGACTCATCTTCAATGTTGATGGAGTTTTTCAAAGGGTCCCTTTCATTTTATAGCCTTACAGACTTGTTTGTTTTTTTTATCGTTGCTCATCTTATATTATTTTCAACATGAACACACAATTTATACTTTTTCTTTTTTCTTAGGATGGGACTACATGCTTTTATTTTGTGTATCTTTTTATTTTTAAAGCTTTTAAAGAGTAAAGAGCTTTTTTCACAAAAACAAACGATTGTGACTCTATCTCTCTCTATTATATATATATATATATATATATATATATATATATATATATATATATTAATTGTATTTTTATTTCCCTCATATCTTGATTTCATTTTTGGAAAGCCATCGTGAAATCTCACCTTGTTTGTCCAGAAATGTGTTGACCTCCCTTTCATTGTTAAGACCAGCTTAAAGAGATGGTTGATGAGCTCAATCGGGGCTTCCCTCCCTCCTTGCCATGGTCCATTGCGTGTGCACGAGGTTGGGCCTTGGAGCAATTGGTTTGAGCTCTCGTCTCAACCATGTCACTTGGTGTTGCCCCTCATGTCAATTTATTGCATGAGGTGTCTTTTGTACAGGTTTTTGGGAATTGCACAAAAAAGAAAGGACCAACTTAAAGAGAACTAGTATTACCGGCCGCCTCTCTCTCTCTCTCTCTCTCTCTCTCTCTCTCTCTCTCTCTCTCTCTCTCTCTCTCTCTCTCTCACACACACACACACACACACACACACACACACACACACACACACACACACACACACACACACACACACACACACACACACACACACACACACACACACACACATTGAGCATGCTGGCTACAAGGCACACTGGTCGGACTAAGAGAAACTGCCACGTGTTTCGTGGAGGGGCTGGAATCCCTCCCCCCATTATAATAGTATAGATAAGCAAATTATCTTCTTTGAAAGCAATGACTTTTTTTGCCTTGACATGGAAAATGCCTTATTGTTTGGTTATTTTTTGTTAGCTTTGGAGATAAGGTGATGATGATTTGAAATTGTAATTCTTTTTTTTTTTTGGCAATTACCATATTATGTGGGATTTTTGTATGGACAGAAACAAAAAAGATACAAAGCTACCCCATGCAAAGTAATCTTGCCATGGGGACACAAGGACGAAAAGTACTTTCTTTTACAAGGATCGAGCAACCTATACAACCAGTTACTTATTAGAGCAAAAGGGAGTCCAGGTACACCTCGAGGGAGGACCCAGGTGGTTCAGCTGATCAATCCTCTGTTATTGAATAGCATCGACCAGAAAATCTTGGTTGCAGGTTTCCTCAATCGTTCACCCAAGGGGCTTGGCGGTTCAGATATTTCCTCCTCCCTTTCTGCTAAAGGATGCACATCTTCCTCACCCTTTTCATCTTCAGCCATATCACTATCACACACATCCTCCTCTAGCTTGCTTGCATTTGTAAATGGTTGGGCATCTCTAGAAACAAGCCTCCGAGTGGATTTGACCATCGGTTTGCTGACAATCACCACCTCAGTGCAATCCCCAACATGGTGTTTAATTATGCTGCATTTGTAACATGTGTTAGGGAACGAGGCAAATGCCACCTCTTGCCAAAAGGTGCCAAAGCATCCAATGTTGAGTACCAAATATTTAGGAATGGGTTTGCCTATGTTCCACAAAATGCAAACTCCAAGCCAGATCCAACTCATTGTAGCCTCGATATGAACAACACCCGACCCATCATAGAAGCAATGGTGCACATGAATGTAGTGCAGCAAGCCTCTAGAATCTGAAAAGCTATCTCTTTGGACAAAAGACTACATTCATCACATATACATCAAAGTCCTTATTGTGGTTGAACATGATATCAGTCATAGTGCGTTCTCCCAAAGGAAGATGACTTTAGTGCTTTTTCAAGGCCATTTGGCATTAGAAGAATTTTCATTGTTGGTGTGTTTCTTACTCGTTGTAGCAAACAGAAATTCTAGTTTTTTGAAGGGCTACCATTTGCATCCATGTTGAGAGGTGCTTCTTTGAATTGATCAACACTCCCCCCCTTGTTGGAGGCATCATGTAGACCGACGCCGAGTTCCATACGGAGCTCTTATGAAGGGAACAACCCCTTCAAAAAGGACCTAATTTGTGACCTCATTCTTAAGAGCTTTAGAAAAAGAAAACTTACTATGGGTAACAAATAGCACTTATTATGTAGCGTAACAAGCCTAAGGTGTGGGTCAGGATAATAATTGTGCAATAATCTTGCACGGTGTTGGAGCGGCAAAGGACGGTGACAATGCTCGTCGTCACCTTCTCTTAATCATTGTTAATTTCTTCAATGTTATATATTTAATTTGAGAAAACCAATATTCATCATTAACCTTTGCACTCATCTTTTTATTTTTTATTTGATGATATACTCGCAATTGTGAGTAGAGATTATATATTAAATAAGCAAAGAATATAGAAGAAACCTCAAGCACTACACGTGCCTTGAGTGGACATCTTTGCAAAAAGGGGTTGTACAATCCATAAGCAGAGGACTCTTATGTTTCCTTAATCAATTGCTCTGACCCTAGAAGACCAACATATTATTCTCTCCTAGAGACCAAAACCTGAGGATGTGATGCATCTTAAAGCATGTTTCCATTCTTTGGCTTGCGTAGCTATTCCTAACGTAGATGCTACCAAGTAGATCAACTCAGTGCTTCCACATACGATATCATTGAACTAAGCTACCACAGGATGACCTTCAAAGACTTGAAGGTTTCAAACTTTCCAAACCTAATTCACATTATATCTCAATGTGATTTGTTCCCTTTGCTTGATGTTGTTCTTAATTGGAATATTGTACTTGTGCCAACAATGCCTCTTATCTAGTTCAAGGAGTTGGAAAGATTGTACTCATCATAGTTAATGGAATTTCCTTCACACTTTCTCATGTACTTTTTGTGCCTGGGATCAAGAAGAATCTCTTGTCTATTTTTGCACTAGCAAGATTTGGTCTTATTGTTGTGAATTTTGTGGACGACAAATGCATTCATTAGGGAATTTGGGAGATCATTTGGAGGGCCTTATTGAGGAGAGAGAAAAGGAGGCGCATCCAATGAACAACAAGCCAACGTAACATAGAAATAGAAAGAAATAAATTAAAAAATGCAAAAGAAAGAGAAGAACATGAGGTAAAACCTCATTTTTATGGCGTTTAAGGTATCTATATGTGGGCCCAGGGTCTAATTGTAAATATGGTACTGAAAGACATCTACGATAATGAATCATTCTCTCACCACTAAAAGCTCTTGCTCTATTACCAAGCATTCAAAACTCTATTGCCCTCCGTTGGAAGCAAGTTCACGCTTTCTTCTACCACTTAGAAAGAGCCATGGTTTCTTCTTCTTCTTTTTACTGCCCCTAATAGCTCTAGGGGTTGTTGTGATCTCTCCCCAGCCAACCTCGCCATTAGTCTCCCAAGGAGGCCAAGCAGCACCGTAAGCTCTATCACTATCTCAAACTCCATCAATATAGATAGCCAATGGCAACAACAGACAATATACAAAGGTTCTTGGGTTCTTATGCAACCAAGATGGAGGAAAAGATCCTCAATAGCAAATCTATTTCGTTCAGCATGGAAAGCTAGAGTGCTAGATTTCAAAGTGGAGGTGGGCAAGAAAACTATCAAGGAGTTTTTGGTACATCATGTCTATAGTCACTCCGATGTGATTGCTAATGGCGGAGATGTCTCATTGGCTTATCATCCTCGATGCAACTGTAAGTGTGTTCATAGACTTCCATCTCTATTCTTTCTTTTAGACCTTGTTGTTCTCTTAATTTAATTTTTTCTTTTTGAAGAGGTAGAACAATATTAATAGAGGTAGATCAAGTTCTCATAAGTTCTTCATTCGTTTCAATAGTTAGACTAGGTGGTCTTTTAAATTTTGTTGTTGCATTGCAGATGTCTATCCTTCAACATACGAAGAATGGGAGCCAGTGGACTGTTTTATAGGTTTCATCTCTGTAATCCACATTGACATTGGTGTTTTATAGTATGATGGAAGAACTAGCAAGAGTCTTGCAGGTGAGGGAATTTTCTTCTATGAGCATTTCTACAAGCTCAACCAAAAAAATAAAAAAGGTACTCTGGTTAAACTCCGTCTCCCTACCAATTGGAGCTGTATTGATTGGCCACTCCTGAACACCACAATGTGTGAAGCTCTCAGAAGCAAGCTGTTTAGGGATGTGCAGAGGTCCCCACAAAATTCAGTGCCCACTAAATTCGTAAATATTGCTAATTTTTATCCTATAATTTTATTTGTGGAACTATTTCACACCTGCCACATACATGTTGCAAAGACAATGCTGGTATGTAAATCTCTAGATGCTTGTTTCTGTGACAAACTGCTTGATAGAAGATGGTATGTTAAAGAGGTGGACGACATACATTGCGAGGTTTCACTGGACACTTTGGTGGCCAAGTACATGATCGGCACACAGTCCCTTCTCATCTCCTTCTGGTACCAGCGCTCTCAAATTGTTGCAGGCTACTCTAAATTTCTTCCTATTAATCAAGAGTCGGCAGGCCTAGCGAACAATGGTGTCATAGATGTGGAGGTATTGAAAAATAGATCAACCTTGTGACAGTGATCACAATAAGAGATCAATGCAACCTTCTGCAACTTTGGCATGACATCGTGGACGAGACCGCAAAGAACGAGCCCTCATTGTTCTATTTCTTAATCGGTGGATGCAAAGTAATGCAACGAAGGGAAAAAGAGATTGTCTGTAAAGAACTAACTGGCCGAATCCAGATCGTGCCAATGTAGCTTGAATGAATCTATATTCATGACTTCCATTCAAACATTTCTTGCAATTTAAATCTCTTGTTTTACATTTCCATGGCACCACATTGAGAAGTACAAAGAATCATAGAATCATATTAGTACAAAGTCTGAGACAGTCAATGGAATGAAATACAAATTCTGGAGATAAGGCATCAAAATGTTCTCTAGATAAAACTCATGCTCATGACCTTCAAATGAGGGTGGGGAGAGAGTGGTGCTCGGTGGATTTAGCAGGCCCTTATGAGGTGTGTCCTACAAATACTGCAAAATCAAAAAGTCTTTCATCCACACATGTAGGATGTTCAACCCCATCCACCCCTTTCTTACATTTTGTAGCTGGCTCATTGGCAGAAGAAAGATCAATGTTGCTCTTCTTGGTGCTAGTCACTTGAAGCTTCTGGCATACATGCACTTCTTCCTGTTCTGAAGCTTCTGAGTCATTGGGGGGTTCCTCTGTCCCCACAACATCATCTCCAAGAAATGTATCTTTGGCCTGAATAAAGTTCACATCTCTCTTGAAAGAGACTCTCAGCAACTTAGGTGGTATCTCTTCTGCTTCCTATTCACCTAAGACCACTTCTAGATCAACCCACTCCCTCTTCATTCTCTGGGATATTAATCCTAAGAAAAACAGAATACAAGCAAAAATAGGTAAGTATTGGGACACACCATCTTTTAACTTTTTTTATTAAATATTATAACACATTTCTCCTAAATTGCAAGTTGTTGGTCTCTCTCTCTCTCTCTCTCTCTCTCTCTCTCTCTCTCTCTCTCTCTCTCTCTCTCTCTCTCTCTCTCTCTCTCTCTCTCTCTCTCTCTCTCTGTGTGTGTGTGTGTGAGAGAGTGGCATTATGGCGTGTGTGTACAATTTTGCGACTGATAGAATGATATCCACATGCCATTGTGCACACAAGGGCTCAACTTTTTTACCACAACATAAAATTTCTTTTCTATCAAACATAGGAACACACACACTCTCTCTCTCTCTCTCTCTCTCTCTCTCTCTCTCTCTCTCTCTCTCTCTCTCTCTCTCTCTCTCTCTCTCTCTCTCTCTCTCTCTCTTTTTTCTCTTTGTACCTTGGCTATACTTCTCCTCCATGGTTTCATTCCCATATCTGACTCTCTAACAATCTCTCTCTCTCTCTCCCCCCCCCCCCCCCCCCCCCCCCCCCTTGAGAGTGGCATTATGGCTCATGGGAACGATTTAGCGACTGATAGAATGATATCCGCGTGCCATTATGCACACAAGGGCTGAAGTTTTTTACTATGTATCAGTCTTATTTGGGTGCCTACCCCCCTACATTCTCATTTAGTGCTCTACGGCACACGGACAACAATCGCTTGACCACACAACACCCTTCCGTGCACCACAAGACAAGTAAAATTGTCGTGTCTATCTCTCTCTCTCTCAAAATGTACATAAGATCGCGCCTATAAGAAATGAACAAGAGTAGGGGTTACCTTTTCCTGGGCTTGGCATGGAAACCTTCAAGAGATGTTGTTTCTGCAGACCTCTCTCTCTCTCTCTCTCTCTCTCTCTCTCTCTCTCTCTCTCTCTCTCTCTCTCTCTCTCTCTCTCTCTCTCTCTCATAATCAAATCGCTCTTAGTACCGTTGCTCACATGCACAGAAAATAACTACATGTTTTACACGTGTCAAACAATGAACAATAACTAGTGGGCATTTATTGCACCGTATAATTTTGATTGAGAAGTCACTTTCACACTTAATGGGTTGTACAATATTTGTTGGCATGCTTATTATAGCACCTTAGAGAGAGAGAGAGAGAGAGAGAGAGAGAGAGAAGAAGAAGAAGAAGAAGATAGAGCGAACATCTATCGTGAGAGAGAGAGAGAGAGAGAGAGAGAGAGAGAGAAAGAGGGACAACAACTCAGAAAAGATCGGACAAGGTGACAACGCAGAGGGTCTTTTTGTCCAACTGAGAAACCCAAATTCTACATATACCTACATGTATGAGAGAGAGAGACATAGAGGGGAAGCAGATTAAGAGCAGGGAAAGGGGAGACAGAGAGTAGTGTTGTGATGGGACTGCTATACAAGCCAAAATCACAATCGCCCATAAATTTGATGAGTTTCCACAATGGCACGTGGAAACGATTTTAGGTTCAGCTAAACGTCATATGTGTGTCATAATGACACTTTGTCGCAGATAGAGAGTCAAATATGGTGATGAAACCATAGAGGAGAAGTACAACCAGGGTACACAGAGGAAAAGAGAGATAGATAGAGAGAGAACTAGTATTGCCGACGGCCTTTGACCGCCTCTCTCTCTCTCTCTCTCTCTCTCTCTCTCTCTCTCTCTCTCTCTCTCTCTCTCTCTCACACACACACACACACACACACACACACACACACACACACACACACACACACACTCACACACACACACGCACGCACGCACGCATGCATGCACACACTGAGCATGTTGGTTGCAGGGCACACTGGTCAGATTGAAGAGAACCGCCACGTGTCTGGGGGAGAGGTTGGAATCCCTCCCCCCAGACACGTAATGACATATAGATAAGCAAATTCTCTTTTTTGAAAGCAATGACGTTTTTTGCCTTGACATGGAAAAGGCCTTATTGTTTGGTTATTTTTTGGTTAGCTTTGGAGATAAGGTGATGATGATTTGAAATTGTAATTCTCTTTTTTTTTTTACAATTACCATATTATGTGGGATTTCTGTATTGACAGAAACAAAAAACATACAAAGCTAACCCATGCAAAGTGATCTTGCCATGGGGACACAAGGACTAAAAGTACTTGCTTTTACAAGGATCGTGCAACCTATACGACCAGTTACTTATCATAGCAAAAGGGAGTCCACTTCTTTTTCTTCTTCTTTTTGGTCAAGCTGGTATTGATAGACACCTAAAGGGGAGGACCCAGGTGGTTGAGCTGATAAATCTTCTGTTTTTGAATGGCATCGACCAGAGAATCTTGGTCGTGGGTTTCCTCAATTGCTCACCCAAGGGTCCTGGTGGTTCATATATTCCTCCTCCCTTTCTGCTAAAGGATGCACATCATTCTCACCCTTTTCATCCTCAGCCATATCACTATCACACACATCCTCCTCTAGCTTGCTTGCATTTGTATATGGTTGGGCATCTCTAGAAACAAGCCACCGAGTGGATTTGACCATTGGTTTGCTGACAATCACCACCTCAGAGCAATCCCTAGCATGGTGTTTAATTCTGCTGCATTTGTAACATGCGTTGGGGAAAGAGGAAAATGCCACCTCTTGCCAAAAGGTGCCAAAGCATCCAATGTGTAGTACCAAATATTTAGGAATGGGTTTGCTTATGTTCCACAAAATGCAAACCTTTGCATCCAAGCTAGATCTAACTTGTTGAAGCGTCGGTATGAACAACGCTTGACCCATCATAGAAGCAATGGAGTGCACATGACTATGAAGCCAGAGACGGAGGTTTTTAATTGTAACCCAGACATGGTAAAACCCATAAACTCTTCATTCGAGCAGAATTTTGGTGTCCACGGCATTGGGTACGCAAAATAGGAAGCCACCAAACCCTTCCTTTGATAACAAGATCTTGAATTATCTATCCAAAAGCACACTCAGCCATATAGAGGCCGTTGCTCACTGCTGTGAAGTGGCTTATCATGTTTCTTTTGTGAAGTATCATAGATGCCCACTCCCACAAACATAGGGTTGTCATTCGTCAGTCCATAAAGTATAGCACAACCAATTTAGTGCAGCAAGCCTCTAGGCTCTGAAAAGCTATCTCTTTGGACAAAAGACTACATTCATCACATATCCATCTAAGTCCTTATTGTGGTTGAACATGATATCAGTCATAGTGCGTTCTCCCAAAGAAAGATGACTTTAGTGCTTTTTAAAGTCCATTTGGCATTAGAAGAATTGTCATTGTTGGTGTATTTCTTACCCGTTGTAGCAAACAGAAATTCTAGTTTTTTTGAAGGGCTACCATTTGCATCCATGTTGAGAGGTGCTTCTTTGAAGTGATCAAAACTCCCCCCCTTGTTGGAGGCATCATGCAGACTGACGCTGAGCTCCATGCAGAGCTCTTATGAAGGGAACATCCTCTTTAAAAAGGAGCTAATTTGTGAGCTCATTCTAAGAGCTTTAGAAAAAAAACTTACTATGGGTAACAAATAGCACTTATTATGTAGCGTAACAAGCCTAAGGTGGGTCAGGATAATAATTGTGCAATATTCTTGCATGGAGATGGAGCGGCAATGGAAGGTGGCAATGCTTGTGGGCACGTTCTCTTAATTATTGTTAATTTCTTCAATGAATATATTTAATTTGAGAAAACCAATGTTAATCATTAACCTTTGCACTCATCTTTTTATTTTTTATTTGATGATATACTCGCAATTGTGAGTAGAGATGATGTATTAAATTAGCAAGGAATATACAAGAAACCTCAAGCACTACACATGCCTTGAGTTGGACATCTTTGCAAAAAGGGGTTGTACAATCCATAAGCAGAGGACTCTTATGTTTCCTTAATCAATTGCTCTGACCGTAGAAGACCAACATATTATGCTCCCCTAGAGAACAAAACCTGAGGATGTGATTCATCTTAAAGCATGATTCCATTCTTTGGCTTGCGTAGCTATTCCTAACGCAGATGCTACCAAGTAGATCAACTCAATGCTTCCACATACGATATCATTGAACTAAGCTACCACAGGCTGACCTTCAAAGACTTGAAGGTTTCAAACTTTCCAAACCCAGTTCACATTACATCTCAATGTGATTTGTTCCCTTCGCTTGATGTTGTTCTTAATTGGAATACAGTACTTGTGCCAACAATGCTTCTTATTTAGTTCAAGGAGTTTGAAATATTGTACTGAGCATAGTTAATGGCATTTCCTTCACACTTTCTCATGTACTTTTTGTGCCTGGGATCAATCTCTTGTCTATTTTTGCATTAGCAAGATTTGGTCTTGTTGTTGTAAAGTTTGTGGATGACAAATGCATTCATTAGGGAATTTGGGAGGTCATTTGGAGGGCCTTATTGAGGAGAGACAAAAAGAAGCGCATCCAATGAACAGCAAGCCAATGTAACGTAGAAATAAGAAGAAATAAATCAAAAAATGCAAAAGAAAGAGAAGAACATGACGTAAAACCTCATTTTTACGACGTGTAAGGTATCTATATGTGGCCCCAGGGTGTGAATGTAGTTATGGTATTGAAAGACAGCTACGATAATGTATGATTCTCCCACCACCAAAATCTCTTGCTCCATTAACCAAGGATTCAAAACTCTATTGCCCTCCATTAGAAGCAAGTTCACAATTTCTTCTACCACTCAGAAAGAGCCATGGTTTCTTCTTCTTACCGCCCTAATAGCACTAGGAGTTGTTGTGATCTCTCCCCAGCCAAGCCTTGCGATTAGTCTCCCAAGGAGGCCAAGTAGCACCATAAGCTCTATCACTATCTCAAACTCCATCAATATAGATAGTCAATGGCAACAACACACAATATACAAAGGTTCTTGGGTTCTTATGCAACCAAGAAGGAGGAAACAATCCTCAATAGAAAATCTATTTTGTTCAGCATGCAAAGCATGAGTGCTAGATTTCAAAGTGTAGTTGGCCAAGAAAACTGTCAAGGAGGTTTTGGTACAAGATGTCTATAGTCACTCCGATGTGATTGCTAATGGCGGAGATGTCTCAATGACTTATCATCCTCGATGCAACTGTAAGTGTGTTCATAGCCTTCCATCTCTATTCTTTCTTTTCGACCTTGCTGCTCTCTTAATTTCTTTTTTAGTTTTGAAGAGGTAGAACAATATTAACAGAGGTAGATCAAGTTCTCATAAGTTCTTCATTTCTTTCAGTAGTTAGACTAGGTGGTCTATTACATTTTGTTGCAGATGTCTATCCTTCATCATACGAGGAATGGGAGCCAATGGACTGTATTATAGGTCTCATCTCTGTAATCCACGTTGACATTGGTGTTTTAAAGTATGATGGAAGAACTAGGGACAGTCTTGCAAATGAGGGAATTTTCTTCTATGAGCATTTCTACCAGCTCAACCAAAAAAAAAAAAAAAGGTACTCTGGTTAAACTCCCTCTCCCTACCAATTGGACCTGTATTGACTGGCGAGTCCTGGACACCACAATGTGTGAAGCTCTCTGAAGAAATCTGTTTAGGGATGTGCAGAGGTCCCTACAAATTCAGTGCCCACTACATTGGTAAATATTGCTAATTTTTATCATATAAGTTTATTTGTGGAACTATTTCACACCAGCCACATACATGTTGCAAAGACAATGCTGGTATGTAAATCTCTAGATGCTTGTTTCTGTGGCAAGCTGCTTGATAGAGGATGGTATGTTAAATAGGTGGACGTCATACATTGTGAGGTTGCACTGGACACTTTGGTGGCCAAGTACATGATCGGCACACAGTCCCTTCTCACCTCCTTCTGGTACCAGTGCTTTGAAATTGTTGCAGGCTACTCTAATTTTATTCCTATTAACCAAGAGTCGGTAGGCCTAGAGAACAATGGTATCGTAGATGTGGAGGTATTCAACAAAGAGCTCAACCGTGTGACAGTGTTCACAATAAGAGAACAATGCAACCTTCTGCAACTTTGACACGACATCCTGGACGAGACCGCGGAGAACGAGCCCTCACTGTTCTATTTCTTAATTGGAGGACACAAAGTAATGCAACGAAGGGAAAAAGAGATTGTTTGTAAAGAACTAACTGGCCAAGTCCAGATCATGCCAATGTAGCTTGAATGAATCTATATTCATGACTTCCATTCCAATGTTTCTTGCAATTTAAATCTTTTGTTTCAATTGTGAGATGATTCCCACAATTTGGTTATATCTTTCTTTCAATTGTAAGATGAGGTCTATCTCACTATCTCTGTCCCTTTGTTAGCTGGTAGTGGTGATTATTGTATATTTTGAACAACATATGCAGAGTTTGATGTATAATCTCTCTCTCTCTCTCTCTCTCTCTCTCTCTCTCTCTCTCTCTCTCTCTCTCTCTCTCTCTCTCTCTCACACACACACACACACACACACACACACACACACTGTGGTACTATAGGTATTCTTCTTGTTATAAAAAACAAGTCCCCCCCAACCCACCCCCCCCCCCCTCCTACTTTGATCGAGCCTGGAATTTGATGGGTCACTTTAGGGATACTACTTAAAATATGCCATTACCTTTGTAAAGACCATGGGGCCTAGCCCTTGATTATTAAACTAAGATATAGATCCCCCTGGCGTGCCAAGCATGATTTAGTTCTCCTTCTTCATTACACCGTGAAGGCGGCCTCTCCTCTCTGGCTATGGATCTCCCCACTCATGGGTATCTGCGTGTCGTTTGGTGCTACCACACACTCACACGGGAAGGTAGCCCGGCTCACTCATTACTCCCTCTCAGAGTATTAATAGTCCATCCTCTGTTGGAATTAGGGTTACAGAGAAACACACACAGCTTGTAGAAGACGAAGGAAGCTCAAGGCACACAATAGAGAGTGTGCTACTTAGTGTGCAATGGTAAGATAGATAGCGGCGTATATACAATGTACCGGGGAGGACAACCTCCTAAAAAGGGAAAAAATGCCTCGGTGGTCCTAGTGTGTTCACACACATCACTACCACATGTATATGGTAACAAATCCCCCCTGGAGTGATGCGGTGAACGAGAGCTGGCACATGAGTAAAGGGAAGTTCCATGTTCTAAGGACATGATCAGTCCACAAAGGGGAGTTAGCCAAAAGCTTTGCGGAAAGCTTCGAGTTTCTCACGAGACAATGCCTTTGTGAAAAGATATGCAAGGCTGTCCTGCTGAGAGCCTCTCCCTGACATAGTGGTAATGCACCTCAGTGTGCTTTGTGCGAGCATGAAAAACTGGGTTCCTCGCAACTGCCAATGCGCTCTGACTGTCAGTGTAGATAGTGTTGGCAGTGTCCTATCCAACACCCAAATCAGCCATAAGGTGTCTGAGCCATGCACACTCAACCGTAGTTGTGAAGAATGCCATGTACTCAGCCTCACAACTCAAAGTGGCCATAGTAGGTTGCTTCTTGCTCAACCATGATATACATGAACTGCCAAGCATGAAACAAAAACCACTTGTGGATACTCGCGTGTCAAAACAACCAGCCCAATTTGAGTCCGAAAAAGCATGTAAATTTGATGGCAATGATCCCCCGTTGGGATAAAACAAGCCAAGATGCAAAGTGCCACTAGGGTAGCAAAAAATCCTCTTAACAGCCTACCAATGCTTAGACCCTAGGCTATGCATAGATCTGCTGACCTGTGAGACTGCAAACTAAATATCTGGCAGCGTGTTGCATACATAAATGAGGCAGCCAACAGCAATTTGGTAAAGAGTGACATTAGCAGCAGCAGGATCCCCAGCATCATGTAGACTCAACTTCAAACCTATTTCCATGGGAGTGCCAATAGGTT
This sequence comes from Adiantum capillus-veneris, assembly GCF_014529385.1. Lineage (NCBI taxonomy): Eukaryota > Viridiplantae > Streptophyta > Polypodiopsida > Polypodiales > Pteridaceae > Adiantum > Adiantum capillus-veneris. Next base: position 97,193,832 of record NC_140934.1, read on the forward strand.
TGCAATCCTCAAGTTCAAACTTACATAACAATGTTTCTATGTAACTTTTCTGAAACAAGTCAATACCACCATCACACTTCTTAAACTGTATGCCCAAATAATGATGCAACAGCCCCAAATCTTTCATCTTGAAAGTAGCATTCAAATCAGCCTTAAATTCAGCAATATGTCTCTCATTTGGTCTAGTGATCAGTAAATCATCTACATAAAGAACCACAATGAGAAGTACATCACCCTCACGCTTTACATACAATGTGCTTTTTGTTGGACTATTACGAAAGCCTTGTTTGACCAAATGAGTGTCAGATTTCTTATACCAAGCATGAGGAGATTGCTTCAACCCATACAAAGCCTTGTTACATTTGCACACTTTGTCCTCTTGTCCTTTCTTGACAAAACCGCGAGGCTGTGTTACATAAACTTCCTCAAATATGTCACCATTCAAGAAAGCAGTAACAATGTGTGATCCCAACCAAAATGAGCTGCCAATGCACATAGAAAATGCACAGTAGTAGTCATACGACAAGTGGGAGCAAAGGTCTCTTCATAATCTATGCCTTTTTGTTGTGCATAACCCTTTGCAACAAGTCGAGCCTTATGGCGTTCGATCTCACCATCCGGCTTGGGTTTCAACTTGTAAACCCAATTCGTACCAATGGCCTTTTTGCCAGGAGGAAAATCACATAAAGTCCATGTGTCATTTTCTATAAGTGCATCATATTCTGATTGCATGGCAGCCATCCAATTTTTCGAACTCTGTGCTTCATCAAAAGACAGAGGTTCCTAAACATCATGTAAGCTAGACACAACCAAAGCATAACAATCTGATGCATAAGATGCATGGTGAGAGCCTGAACAAGTACGACTAGACAAAGGTGCATCCAATTTATTGTCATGTAGTATGCACCAGCCATTTTGGCATACCTCTAGCCTGCTCATTTTCAGCCCTTTCCTCATCAAGTACATCATGTACATCTGCATCAGTAATAGGCTGATCTGTAACATTTTTAGAAACCCCCATAGGCTGTAGGTTTGCCTCATTGAAACTTACATTCATATTTCTACCACTGAAAAGAGGCAACAAAGTGTCATAAATGTCTTGTTTGCTTACATTATTGTCTCTAGTACATAACAACAAGGGCTGAACAGAATATTCCACAAACACTACATCCCGCGAAACCAGAATACATTTTGTTTGCGGATGATACAACCTGTAACCTTTGCTTTCAGCACTATAACCAACAAAATTACATTTGACAGTCTTATCATCCACTTTTCTGCGTTGTGTTTGTGGCACCAAAGCATATGCCAAATAGCCAAAAACAGGCATGTGCTCAATAGAAGGCTTTCTATCATGCCATGATTCATATGGAGTAATAGACTACAAAGATTTCGTAGGACACCTGTTTAATACATAAGTGGCACACATGATGGCCTCAAGCCAAAAAGAATGCGGAAAAGCTTGACTTTTGACCATACATCGTGCCATTTCCATAAGTGACCTGTTTTTCCTCTCAGCAACACCATTTTGCTGAGGTGTATAAGGCACTGTACATTGGTGTTTTATCCCACGACTAGCCAGAAATGCATTGAATTCATGAGACATATACTCCCCCCCTCGATCAGAACGGAGGGTGCCCATAGTACATTTCGAGATATTTTCAGCCATAGCCAAAAATTGTTTGAAGCACATAAAAACTTCGGACTTCGCTGTAAGCGGAAATACCCATGCATGCCTAGAGTAATCATCAACGAAAGTCACGAAGTAAAGGTAATTGCCCAAGCATGGAGTTTGCATGGGCCCACAAACATCACTACGCACAAGCTGCAACCTGCAACCTGCATGTGGCCCGAACTGAACCATCCTTTGGAAACTTAGAACGCTGCATCTTACCCAAAATATAGCCTTCACAAACATGTTTGACAGGTGCTTCAAGAGGTGGCAAAGAAGCAACTATCTCAGATTTTTGCAAACATAGCAAACTCGCAAAATTCAGATGACCAAAACGTGCATGCCAAAGTTTTTCATCTGAAATAGCCCTTTTGCAACAGCATTTGCAAAATTTTGTCCACACTTGTCATACACAGTGAGCTTATACAGCCTACGACACAAAAGGCCAGATGCAACAATTTCATCACCAAAATTGAGATCATGAATTGTACATCTGTCATCCACAAATTTGACTACAAGTCGAATTCTAGCAAGTGCGGATACAGACAAGAGATTCTTCTTGATCCCAAGTACATAAAGTGCATCAACAAGTGTGAAAGAACTACCATTAGCAGTAGTAAGTACAATCTTTCAAACTCCCTGAACCGGATAAGAGGCATTGTTGGCACAAGTGACTAAATTCTCATGAGGAACAGACTCGAGAGAGGTGAACAATTCACCTTGTGAGGTTAATGTGCTTTGTAGCACCACTGTCGAAATACCACATATGTGAATCTGCAACAACTGACAAGCATGCATCATGGACAGCAGGATTGTAAGTACACTCTGCACTAAAAGCCCAGTCTGCATCAACATTAGCAACACAGTCTCCTTTCACAGAAGACTTAACAATGGCTGCATTTGTAGTGAAACCAACATTTGCAGTGGAACCACCCTCTTTCTTCTTAGCCTCTTTGGCCTTCAACTTAGGACATTGCTTGATCAAGTGATCATTAGCTTTACAATAATGGCAATGCATCTTCTTTTTGCCCTTATCACCAGAATTTCCAGACGAATTGCTACCAGCAAAAGCATTAGGAACAGAAGTTTTATCACTCGCAGTAGAACCATAAGAAGTGGCTTCATTACTGTTACCACCCTTTCTTTGAGAATCAATAAAAGCATGTTCAACTGCACGTTGTCTAGTTTTGTTTTTTTTTTTTGGAAAGTGACTCTTGCAACAGCAATGTGCATAATGCATCAAACTTGACAACTTCTGGATTTCCTTGGGTCATAAGTCTCCAAGTACTAGCAAAAGTTTGGTAAGAATCTGGTAAGACATCAAGAACAGTCTGCACAAGGGAACTGTCTGAAATGACTTCACCTGCAGAAATAAGTTGCTCATTGATATCTTTGACACCAACAAGAAAAGTGTCCATATCATCTTCCTCATGCATAATCTTTGACTCCAGCTCTTTACGCAACAAAGCAATTTTAGCCTCATTGCGGCTTGCATAAAGACTTGCTAGAATATCCCAAGCCTGTTTTGTAGATTTTTCTGAATAGATGTGAAGAACAGTGGTGCGCTTCACAGACAACTCAATCAATTCATGAGTCTGCGCATCCTTTACATCCCAATGAGCTTGTTCTGCCGTAGGCAAAATAACTCTAATAGTAGCAATCCTTGCAGCAAGACCTGCAACATCCTCAACATTGCCTACATCCTCAAAAGCAGGACGTACATCAATGCCCTGCACAATATTCCAGACGCCCTTTGACACAAGAATGTGTTGCATCATATAATCCCACATAGGGTAATTGTCCCCATCCAACCTGTCCTTAGCAGCAAACATCTTGAAGACATCTGTGTTGTTGTCAGCCATGGTAAATGCTGCACCTGATGTGAAAACTACTCGAAAATAGGAGAAATGGAGCGAGAACAATATGTGCTATATAGCACAAACTGTAGAAGACTGTAAGGCACCTGTTATGCAGAAAAAGGGCACTGACAAAAATTCTACACAAAATGGCGAAATTGCCTGTGCAGGCCTGCCTATAGTGGAAACAGAGGCCGAAATAAGCCCGAATCAAAAATCTAAGAAAGTGAGTAGGCATGTGCTGGAGCTCCTGGCGACTAAGCTCAGAAGCTTGTAACCTACTCTGATACAAATTGTTGGAATTAGGGTTGCAGAGAAACACACACAACTTGGAAAAGACAAAGGAAGCTCAAGGCACACAATAGAGAGTGTGTTATTTAGTGTGCAATAGTAAGATAGGTAGCCCTAGAGTGATGGGCGTATATATAATGCACGGGGAAAAAAAACCTCCTAAAGAGGGAAAAAATACCCCAGCGGTCCTAGTGTGTTCACGCACATCACTACCACATGTATATGGTAACATCCTCCTTCCACTATTTAAACAAGTGAGGGTGCATCTCTGCCCCTCACTTAGCCAGTGTTGTTCTATTTCGTTTTTTTGAGAAGACTTACTGCTTGCTTCACAAAAGGAACTATGGAGCTCACTACTCATGTGTCTCAGGTTTTTTTCTACCCTAGCTTGCCTCGTTGCTGGTTATGTTGAAAGTTTTTACATTAAACATTCTTCTGCTATTTATTGGCACAATAAGGTTAACATTAAACACTTTTCAATAGCATGGAGGCGGTCGTTTTACCTCAGGTGCATATTGCTTGTGTTCATGTTGGGTTTTACAGTTGTCGGTAACTGTCATTTTTCACACTGAGCCCAACACGTGTATGTATTACTCATGAATGATAGGTTTATTATGTTACTCAGCATGGAAAATGTTGTTAACGTTGGTCGGTATAATTTGGCACTTGCATCCATTGGAAAAGGAAAATTTGGGTTTTCTTGGCTGGCCTAAGCTAGTATTCACTTGCTGTAAAAAGGGTTTTCCCATGTGCTAATCAATGTTGTACTGGTTCTCTGGCTTTAATGAGGTAATTGCATATAGTAGGTATTGTTTGAGATTGGATTGATAAGCTTGGATTAACGGTTCATTGTTAATTTAGTAATACTGCGAACCTGGTAAAACACATCTATTGGGTTATAAGAAGTTTTGATTTGACTTCGTGCGCAATGCGTGCAGGGATAGTTGGCCCGACTACATATGTTTGCTGTACCAAACTCATTAACTAGTTTGTCTATTACTTCTGTCGCATTCGCTGGTTATAAAATTTTGTAAAAAAGTAATCCAAGAACGGTTGAACCTGATGCTTTGTAACAAACCCCACTTTCTTACCAAAAAACCTATACCAATTAAAGGTAAGTATACACTATGGGACCGTTTTTTTTAACTACATTTGACTGCATAGTATGTACCCCTTGGATTGGCATGGGGATCATATGATGCTGGGTATCTTCTTCTGTAAGATTTGATACTAGCTCTGTTCTAGCTTATGGTTTTAATTTGGGAGGCTTGGCCTGCCGACTGCATATGGGTATTGAACTACTCTTCAGTTATTTGGTTACTTCAAGGGCTCCGTGCCACTTAATGTGCTGAGAGATTTATCTGATTATAGATATACATACTAAAGGATGTTTTAGATTCCATATACCATGATGAGCTTTAAACTTTATTTGACCTAAACAAACATAAACTAGCTTATTATTTTTTTGAACTATAAATAGAGATTTTTTTAGCTTCGGTTGAGTTTCATTATTCTTGAAGGATATTTGGATAGGGGACTATGACACTTGGATTAGAAGGGGAGGTGGCCTTCTAATCATAATAATGTTTTTTCTGCTAGTAACTTGGGTTTATGAAAAAGAGAAAAAGAAGAACATTTTTTAACACATATATCACTAAGCTTGTTAAAATAAAAAAAGTTTATAAGATGGACATGGATAACAACTGGCATGGTCCATTGATACCTGTAAAACACATCCAAGGATACGTGAATTGTTGTTTTGTTTGGATGGATGCAGGTAAGTACTCTATCTTATCTTGGAAGGTTTTTTTACTTTGGCAAGCTATCCTACTCTGGATAAAACACTCACTGATGACTGAGGAAGTTCATTTACTTTCTACATACTGAAAGGGGATCTCTTTCCTACAAACATTGTACTTAAATGATTCTAATACTAAGTTGTTTGGTACATATCTATTCCTTGTTCCATTGCCAGCTATCTTTTGAATGTAAAAATTTAATTATGTCTTATTATCTACAGCTACACACACATCCTATACATAAGGTTTTTTTTTTCCGAGAGAAATCGGGATGCTGGCTTTGGAAATTTTCTTCAAATTTGAGTTCTAAGTTGGACCCACAGTCTGTAATCCCTTGACCGGTTGACTGGTGTTAGGTGGTCCTTTTTAGACTCTTTTTTTGGTCCTCTGCTCATAGCTACTATAGTATTTGACTTTGCTGGTTGAAGGTTTCCATGCCCAAAAATTACAATTACTGTTTCTACCTTTATTTATGTTTACATTGTTCCCTTTTCAGGACTGCCTACCCTATAGAAAGACAGCTCGCATGAGCACTAATCACAACCCTCAGAATTATGCAAAGATTCTCGAATAGATTAAGCTTTACCTTAAGGATCGTAAACCAAAGAATGCTTTGGCAGTTAGAACTAGACCCTTCCTCTCTAGGAAGGCCAAAAATTGTATTACTTACTATGGTAAGTATAAGTGAACCTCACCTCATTTCTTTTGCAGACTCTTGCTCTCTCACAAGGATTGGTATTTTCCTCGGAGCCCCTCTCAGTGGCCACTTCTCTTGTTCTCAGATGTATTAGCAGCTTGGATGCTTCTCAACTAATTAATGATTCGGCTCTTACCTCTGACAAGAAATTATATGTCTTACATATGCTGTCTTTTAATGATTGGGTCAAGATTTTGGCTACTTTGGATAAAGACTCCATGGAAGGAGTGAATTTAATTTCCCATTATATTGCCCAACTTCCTCTATTATCCTCACAATATCAGCAAGAGCTTGCCCTTTTTTCCTCCTCTGGTGCTGATTTGTCTAACTTTCTTAGGAAGTTTTGTGGGCTCAATCCCTCGTTTGTCTGTGCACTGGCTATTCCATCTATTCCACAAAGTGGTGGAATCTTCTGTCGAGATAGTGCAGCCCTTGAAGGAGTTAAGGAATTTCAGAGTAATCTTTGCTCCCTCAATGACTCAAACCTCTTGGAGATGGTGCCTAAAATTTCCAAAGTTTTTCCCGTCTTGCCCGTGAGACAAATTGAAATTGAATCCCTCGAGGTTGACCATCAGCTTTGGGTCCCGCCCAACAAAGCTTTCTTAGCACCTATTTTGAGTGAAATCTGGGTTTACCTGGCCAACCTCCCTGCCTCTACTGTGGAAGATTGCAGACTCAAGATTCTTAAAGGAGGCCAATTTTTGGACAAAGGTGAGCTCATCAAAGCACCCTTCAATCTCAATCCCATTGACCACTCCAAGTGCTTCTCTAATACAGGCATGTACATCCGTACCAAAGGAAACATGGAATTTGCCAAGAGTAACCTTGATTTTTACATTGAATCCATCTGGAATGTCTTCCGTCCTTATGTAAAATGTGCCTGCAGATTTCTTGACCCTAAAGCCTCCTGTGTATCCAACATCACTAAGCTTATTAAAATAAAAGAAGTTTATAAGATGGACATGGATAACAACTGGCATGGTACATTGATACCTATAAAACACATTCAAGGCTAAGTGAATTGTTGTTTTGTTTGGATGGATGCAGGTAAGGACTCTATCTTATCTTGGAAGGTTTTTTTACTTTGGCAAGCTATCCTACTCTGGATAAAACACTCACTGATGACTGAGGAAGTTCATTTACTTTCTACATACTGAAAGGGGATCTCTTTCCTACAAACATTGTACTTAAATGATTCTAATACTAAGTTGTTTGGTACATATCTATTCCTTGTTCCATTGCCAACTGTCTTTTGAATGTAAAAATTCAATTATGTCTTATTATCTAAGATTGAACAGCTACACACACACAACCACACACATTTCCATGGCACCATGTTGAGAAGTACAAAGAATCATATTAATCTAGATAGCTAGCATTTTGGAGAGCATTTGTAAGTACAAATTCTGGAATAGTCAATGGGATGAAATACAAATTCTGGAGATAAGGGATCAAAATGTCCTCTAGATAAAAGTCATGCTCATTACCTTTAAATGAGGGTAGAGAGAGAGTGGTGCTCGGTGGATTTAGCAAACCCTTATGGGGTGTGTCCTGCAAATACTGCAAAATAAAAAAGTCTTTCATCCACACATACAGGATTTTCAACCCCATCCACCCCTTTCTTACATTTTGTAGTTGGCTCATTGGCAGAAGAAAGATCAATGTTTCTCTTTTTGGTTCTAGTCACTTGAATGTTCTGGCTTACAGGCACTTCTTCCTGTTCTGAAGCTTCTAAGTCATTGGGAGGTTCCTCTGTCCCCACAACATCATCTCCAAGAAATGTATCTTTGGCCTGAGCAAATTTCACATCTCTCTTTAAAGAGCCTCTCAAAAACTTAGGTGGTCTCTCTTCTACTTCCTATTCACCTAAGACAATTTCCGGATGGACCCACTCCCTCTTCATTCTATGGGATCTTAATCCTAAGAAAAAGATAATAGAGGCAAAAATAGGTAAGCATTGGGACACACCATCATTTAACTTTTTTTATGAAATACTATAACACATTTCTCCTAAATTGCAAGTTTTCTCTCTCTCTCTCTCTCTCTCTCTCTCTCTCTCTCTCTCTCTCTCTCTCTCTCTCTCTCTCTCTCTCTCTCTTTGTGAGAGTGGCTTTATGGTGTGTGTGTGTGTGTGTGTACGATTAAGCGACTAATAGAATGATATCCACATGCCATTGTGCACACAAGGGATCAACTTTTTTACCACAACATTAAATTTCTTTTCTATCACACATAGGGACACACACACACACACACACACACACACACCTGTTCTCTCTATCTATCTCTCTTTTCCTCTCTGTACCCCGGCCATACTTCTCCTCCGTGGTTTGAGTCCTATATCTGACTCTCTCTCTCTCTCTCTCTCTCTCTCTCTCTCTCTCTCTCTCTCTCTCTCTCTCTCTCTCTCTCTCTCTCTCTCTCTCTCTCTCTCTCTCTCTCTCTCTCTCTCTCTCTCTCTCTCTCCCCCCCCCCCCAGAGAGTGGCATTATGGCACATGCGAACGATTTAGCGACTGATAGAATGATATCCGCGTGCCATTGTGCACACAAGGGATCAAGTTTTTTTACTATGTGTCGGTCTTATTTGAGTGCCTATTCCCCTACTTTCCCATTTAGTGCTCTACGGCGTGCGGATGACAATCGCTTGACCAACAACACCCGTCTGTGCACCATAAGACAAGTAAAATTGTCGTGTCTATCTCTCTCTCTGAAAATGTACATAAGATCGCGCCTATAAGAATTGAACAAGAGTAGGAGTTACCTTTTCCTGGGCTTGACATGGCAACCTTTAAGAGATGTTTCTACAGACCTGCCTCTCTCTCACTCACTCTCTCCCTCCCTCCCTCCCTCTCTCTCTCTCTCTCTCTCTCTCTCTCTCTCTCTCTCTCTCTCTCTCTCTCTCTCTCTCTCTCTCTCTCTCACACACACACACACATACACACATAATAAAATCTTTCTTAGTGTCGTTGCTGGTAAGGAAGTCCGGGGCGGGTGGCAAGAAGATCGGCCTCTAAACACCCTTCAAGGCTCCTGTGTTGCTCAATGGGGGTTGGGACAAGCACAATCAAAGACAACAACCCACGTCCAAAAATCAAACAAGAAAAGGGGCACCACCTAGTTGTAGATGCGAACTAGGATGCACGTGATATCTCCTTGTACTCAAACACACAAAGAGAGGGGAATGCAAGATAGCCACACACACCAAACACAAACATTCACCACACCAGAGAGAGGTAAAGAGCACAAATCAACTTGAGCAACTCACTCTTAGCCTTAAAGACTAGATGCACACAAAGCTTGGTGAGAAACAGAGAGACAACACAAAACTTGACCTTGTTGCCAATAAACAAATTGTCTTAGGGTCACAAGAGCCCTCTCACGGAGCACCCTCTTACAATTGACTTTTTAGGCAAACAATTCAACAAGCCCTCAAACCACCAAGCATGAAATGGCACAACAGACTTCAAGGACAATATACCTTCAACCACTTGATGAGCCAACTTATCAAATCCATTTGGAGAGAAGAGTCATAGTTGCTGCATACAATTGCACCCAAGACTATAAATCTTATTTATGCACAAGACTAGGCTACAAGTGTGATGAAGAGTATGGCATCACTCCCTCCTCTAGATGGCATAACTAACTTCAAGCTTCTCCATGCACCTATGTGTAGTGATGGAATAGAGCACTCACAATGCACACTCTAACAACTAGGCTTGAAGAGTGGTGTGTTATGTGTGGAGAATGGTGTGGTGCAGTGTGATCATGTGTTTATTTACAAGGAAGAGAAGGGATCTATTTATAGGTTTTAGAAGCCCCGATTAGGATTAGACCTGAATCAAGTTTATTTGAAGAAATCAAAGAATATGCCTATTTCTATTTTCTAAATGAGGGTGCCTTTGAGTCACATGGATGTGGGCTGAAGGGAAGAGAATTATTGAGCATGAAAGGAGAGAGGATTGAGTGAATAATTTGGGAGTGCCTACTCTAATAGATAGTAGAGGGTGCATTTTTACAATAAGGTTAGTGGTTAGTAATAATCACTAGAAAACATTTACAAAATCATTCACCAAATGGTGCAATATATGATGAGTAAAGTTATAGAAGGGATAAGCTTGTAAAGAGAATTTGAAGCTTTGGAGAAGTTGACATTCATCTCTTTACTGCACCGATAGAAGAAGCGGTCAGCATGGCAAAGTTGCACGTGTCGATGAAGCTATGTTATCTTCAAACCTTGGATAATTCATGATAAAAGCCTTCATTTGTAGAGGTTAACCTTGGAAATTTTTTGATTTTTTGGAGTTCTTTAGAAAGCTGAAGAGGGTATTGTAATATGGACATATATGTATAGAGAGAAAGGGGAGCGCATAGGGGTGTAGAAATGGAGGGTGAAGGCTATAGAGGTGTGAGAGAAGTAGCAATGGTGAAGAGATGAAATAGGACATGGGAGTTGCAGGTTTGGGTGTGGGAAAGAGAGGGAGGAGTGTGTAAGAGTGAGTAGGTGTGTGGAAGGGTGAGAGAAAATAGGAAGATTTTTTGGTGTATCAGGTGGCAGTTTTGAAGTCGGCCATAAATTTCATGTAAAATTACCCTTGACTTCAATTTTTTTGAAAAAAAAATAGAAAAAATACTTCAGCTCACAAGCTACATTTTCTCTTTTCAAAGTATCCTCAGATTCTGATGAGAAGAGGGTGCCAAAATTCGAGCAAAAAGTTCTCCCTACAGCACCTCATAAGGCTTGAAGTGGGCCACTATTTGATTCTTTTCCTTTGTAGTCTTCCAAGTGAGCCCCCCATACATCCACCATGACCTAATATTGCCAAGGAGCTTGCACACATGTAGGGTATAGGATAAGTATCAAATATAATATATATTTGTGGGATAAGAAGATAGGTTAGCTAGTCATGAAAAATGGACACATGTGATGCATGGTGGCAAAAAATATATAAAATAAGAGGAAAATCATGAGGGAAGGGACCCTCAATTATTCTCTACTTTGAGTGATTTATGGAATTTATTTGAAGATGAAACCTATGTACTTGTGAATATTTATCTGGGAGGGATGGAAAAAAATACGACGGAGCCGATAAGGTTATTGGTGAATTTTTACGATGAAGTCACATAAAGGTTTTTCAAGGCTTGTGTGAGTAGAGCTTAAGGGATAGAATAATAGTAAAATATGTATAAGGAATGACACACGATGGAAGCTAGCATACTTAGGCCTGATAACGCACCTAGGAATATATATTTTTATAAATACAAAAATTTTGAGAAAAAACCCTTATACTTAGGTCCTTTATTTGATAGAAAATATTTACATATAAAGAGGATCGTAATATTATAAATTTACTTTTTTGTCTCCTAGCCCAATGACTCGCTCAATGATTTAATAAAAAAATGTGATAAAAACCTTAAACGTATGCACACTATTTACAATGAAAAAGCGAGCCTAGTCATTGTGCTAGGGTGTTTTTGTCGGGTGAAGTGGCTTTTTAAAATATTTTATGAGATCCGAAGAAACGGCTATCATTTAGCCCCCCCCTAGATGATGTACCATTCATGTACCATCAAAAGGCATAGATTCTTCCAATGAGAGTGTTTTTCAATCCTTCGTGATATTTGGTGCCTTAATCGAATCTTCATCTTGTAGTGCCAAGCTCAAAGACTTACATGGTATTATAGTTTTTTGATACTCTTGTAGATCCTCTGGTAGAACTCGACTCAAGTAGGGCTTTAATCGATACCCATTCAACTTCTTGGGGTGCTCCTTGCCATCCAAATCCATGAGTTGATAGTAGCGTGATCAGTAGGCCTTCTTTACAATGTAGGGACCCTGCCATCTAGTATTGAACTTCACATAAAAGAGATTGTCAAGGCAATTATCATACCTTAGCACCAACTCTCCTTCCTTGATCCCTTTGTCTTTCACCTTTTTGTCCAGCTTGTCCTTTATTTGTGTAGCCTTTCTTTTATAGCACTCATAATCCGCCTCCCATTTCCATTCTAGTTCTGCGAGGGTGAGAAGGCGATCTTCCCATACTGCTTCTTTGCCTTGTGCCACCTTTCCATGAAGTCGCATCGTGGGAATGTTGAGCTCGATGGGTTGCTTCTTGACCATAGACTAGGTGGAAGGGTGTGAACTCTGTCGCTTCCTTGTAGGTAGTCCGATAGGCCCACAATGTTCCATCCAAAAAGTCATCCCATAGCTTTGTCTTGTTCTTTACCATCTTCCGGATGATTCCTGCAATGATTCCATTAGCCTTCTCTACCAAACCATTTGATTGAGGATAGTAGGGTGTGCTATGCCGATGTAGAATGTGAAGCTCATCACAAACTTCTGTGAGCAAGCCCTTCCTAAATCCTGGACCATTATCAGAAACAATCTCCAAAGGTGTGCCAAATTTGCAACAAATATGAGTGTACACAAACTTGCTAGTTGTCCTCTCATTTACTCTTGCCACACTTTGAGCTTCTACCCACCTAGTCATGTAGTCTATGGCCACCAAGATATACAAATTTTCCATTTTTAGTCCTAAGCAATGGACCCATAGCATCAATGCCCCATTTTTCAAATGGACCATTTGCAAGGACTAACTGACGTGGACCATGCAACAGGTGCATGTTTTCATTAATCTGACAATTGTGGCAGGTTTTACACCAATGTTGAACATCAATGTGCAAGCTTGGCCAAACATACCCAGCAAGAAAAATAATTTTCGCAGTGGTTTCCTGTGCAAAATGACCACCACACGCTTCCTCATGCAAACCTTCAAGAATGGCTAGAATCTCCTTAGTTGTCGGTATTCTCCTGCAAACTTGATCTTTTCCCCTTTGGTAGAGGGCACCTTCCAAAAACAAATACGAACTCGCCTTCTTAATGAGCCTCCTCTTTTGAGCTTTTGTGAAGCCCACTGGAAACTCGCCCTCTAAAATGTAGCTTACAATGGGAGCTAATGACTCCATCCCCTGGTACCTTGGCTGCTTAATCACTGTTGCTGCCATGATGACCTGCACTTCATCTTCAACATATGCAACTGCGTTTTGGGCAAGCAAATCAGCATCTTCATTTTGTTTCCTATGAATATGATACAATTGTACTTCTTCAAATTGATTGAAGAGTTTACGGATGGCATGAACCTTTTGCCTTAGCCTTTCATTCTTACAAGCCCAAATACCTAGAATTTGCTTCACAATGAGAAGTGCGTCCCCTTTTACCATGAGACGCTGTATCTTTTGAGCCACACATATCTCCAAACCATGGATTATATGTCGTACTCTGCTTCATTTTTGCTCGTGGAACCAGGCAAATTCACATGCTCTTTCATAACAACCTCACCATTTGAATCAAGCAACATAAGCCCTCCCCCTGCTTTTCTTGTAGCCTTCTTAAATGCTCCATCAAAGAACAAGGTGAATGCATTAGGTAAATGCCATGGTGGTGGTAAGGGTAGAGTTTTCACTTCAGGCACCTTGATGTCCCTTTCATGCACTCTATAGGTGAGAATCCCTGCTAATTGTGCACGTACACTATCTTCTACTATGAAAGAGTATTGGAACTCTTGCAATTCCATGATCCATTTTGAAATCCTGGGACTTAAGTGTCATCTGAGATGACACCCAAGGAAACAAGTTTTCAACAGTGATTATGATAAAGGGTTTTGGCAGGAGGTAGGATCTAAACTTTCTCACTGCGAAGACAAGAGAAATCATCATAGATTCTGCTTCTATGTAATCCTTTTCAAGTGCATTCATGACCCAGCTAGCAAAGTAGACAGGCTGCATCCTAGTGTTATGAGGATCTTGTTGCAACAATACCGCACCCAATGTCTCCTTACCCACACTTGAGCTAACAAAGAATGTAAACTCCCAACGTGGAGGCATGAGCGTCGGTAGTTCTGCCAAAACCATTTTTATACAAGAGAAGTACTCTTCAAGCTCATCAAACCATGCAAAATCTACATGTTGTGTCAACTTTTGGAGGGGGTGAAGTAACTCCGATGCCAAGTGAATGCAACGTGACATGTACTTCACCTTTTGTATAAATGAACTTACCTCCTTAAGACTCTTTGGTGATGGTAGCTCAATGAGAGCTTTTGCCATTGTTGGATCCACCTCAATGCCCTTGGAAGAAACCTTGTGACCAAGCAAGATCACTTCATCCTCACCTATGTGGCACTTGTCGAGATTGAGTTGACCTCCCATATCATATAGCTTCTTCAAGCCTTCTTCTACCTTCTGTAGATGCAATGATTTAAAGCTATAGATGCAAAACTCATCTATGAATACTCTAATAGACTTCCCAAAGAATGCTTGAAACACCATGTTCATGAATCGTTGAAACGTTGCTGGAGCATTTGTCAAACCAAACGGCATGACTCTAAAACCAAAACAACCCCAAGGGGTGATGAAGGTTGTTTTTAATTGATCCTCCAATGCAATACCTATTTGAAAGTATCCAGAGTAGCCATCACATACCGTGTACTTTTCTTTACCTGATACCTCATTAAGAATCTCATCTTGAAATGGGAGGGGAAAGTGATCCCTTTTTGTTGCCTCGTTGAGTGGACAATAATCGACACATACCCTCCACTTGCCATTCTTTTTCGGAGTGACCACAACTGGAGAGACCCACTCAGAATTCACTACGGGGTAGATGAACCCTGCTACTAGAAGCTTCCTCACCTCTTTGAGTAGTGCTTGCTCTTTGATGACTCCTAACCTTTGTAGATTTTGTGCTTTAGGTTTGGCCTTTGGCTTTAGCTCGATCTTGTGTTGAATCCACTCCACGTACATCTGTGTAATCTTTAGCAAAAACCCTAGGAAACTTTCTTAGCACACTTTTGAATTCCTCTCTTTTCTCCCAAGTAAGAGTCTTAGACAACATACCATCTAGCATTTCTTCATCATGCAAACTTTGGTTCTCCTGGGGGCCTACCTCTTTTAAACCTTGGCAAGATGTCTCTTCGTTATTTGGCCTAAAACTTACACCCATTAATTCAATGGATGACTCCTCCCTTGTAGTGCTTCCACTGCTTTCTTCTTCTGAGGTGTCATCGGTCCAATCATCCCCACTTTCACTTTGAGAAGATTCCTCCTGGAGCTCCTCTTGACGTTGCTCCTTCATGTCAAAGACAACCTTCTTGTGATTGTCATTCCTGCAAATCAACTTTCCACTTTCCCAATCCTGCAAAGCTCGCATCCTCATTAGCCACTGTCTACCTAGGATAAATGGATAGCCATTTCCCCTTGTAGACATAACATAGAAATCAACAGCCTTCCTAATGCCAAAAGCTTCCACAGAAACATTCTTACAAACTCCCAAACACCTAGCCTTGCTATTATTTGCCATTTTCACTTTGATTTCAGGAGTTTCATGAATGTGCATGCCTAGTCTCTGCATAAGGTCCTCTGCCATGATGCAAGTTTGTGCACCCCCATCCACTAGACCCTTCCTAACTAGTTTTCTCTTGATATAGCAATCTAGCACCGATGTAATATCCTCATTCATTTGGGCATGTGCAATTTTAACAACAAGAACATTTTCTTTGGTCCTTCTCCTAGTGCTAACTGCCTTTGTTAACTCCCTCCTAACTTGTGGGCACAATGCAAGAAATCGAGGCCATGATATGCTTGGACCTTTACCTCTCATGTCCTCCATAATGTTGTAGGGAGCGATACCATGTCCAAGAGGGAAGTCTTGAAGGTTGATACGGCGCCGGGTCCTCTTGGCTTCCTTGGTTTTCTTTGCTTTCTTTCCTTGTCCATGGTCACTTTGTGATGTTTTTCCTTCCTTTTCCTTACCTTTTCCCCGCCCATGTTTGATGCCATTTGCTTCAATGTCACCCTCTTTGGATTGTGTGACTTCTACAACATTGACATTTGGGTCAGGCAAAGGTGGAACTCCTTCCACCCTTTGTGGAGGTGGTCTTGCTTCATTTGGCCTTTGTAGAGGCCGTGGTTGTTGACTAGTTCCTTTACGTGCATTCATCACTGGGTAATTCAAGTTAGGCCTCACTAGCTCCCCACGGGGCCAAGGATAATTATACATCTCATGTCCAGACTCTCCGCAATTCCAACATTACAAGACTCTCCTAGGTCGTGGATCTCGCTCTTCAGACTTATTTGCTTGTCCCTTTGGACCTACAGCTTGTGCAAGGTGAATTGACAGGTTGTTTAAAGATTCATTAACTTCTCAATCACTTCCGTCGTTACCTCAGGAAACTCCCTAGATGTTGATTCTTGTGACTTACCTTTTGGTCTTAGAACTTCTATTGGAACCTCTCTCCTTAAGCACTTGAGTTTCCTATCTTTCTCGGCAACCCTAGTTTTAGCTGCCTCAAAGGGAGTAGGTGCACCCGCCTCAACTTTTACCTTAACACTAGGTTGGTAATGGGACACTTTTATGTCCTGGGACACTTTTATGTCCTGTTAAGTGACCATTTTCCTTGAATTATGTCAAGAGTTTCAAAATGGATTTTGAGGTGCTATCTATCTAGAAAGTTGTCTCATGAGCTGAAAAAAACTTGACATTTTTTGGGAATATCAATTCCATCTTTAACCTTGTCCTTGCACAACATTTCACAACCTAAACTGTGTGAAAAAACGAGTCCTGTTTTTGGCTTTTTTCAACTTTTTGCAACTATACCACTCTAGAATTCATGTTTGTGAGGTCTATAATTCTAGAGAACTATCTTTAGTAGTCCTCAACATGTCCTGATGCTTCTAGGGAGAAATAAATGTTAAAGTTGTAAGTTATGACCAAATTACAAAAATTGTCAAATCCTGTTTTTTAGCCAATTTTAGCTCTTCTATGATTTTTTTGGTGGCTTTCATGATATCCAAATGTAGTTTTCATTTTCTATGTCCCATATTGTAACATAAAGCTAATATTCCTTGAGTTTTTGGGCACCTAATACCCTATTTTGCATAGTACACAACGATGGTTGGTTTTTTCTATTGTAGAAGAAAACAAAACATTCTAGTATATCAAGTATAGCTTTTTCAATATTGCTAGTTTCTTGTGACAACTATATGCATTTTGTAGGTAGTAACCATATCTAGTCATAAGGATCAAATTTGGCTAGATATTCAATAGTTTCTATGGGATTCTACAACTCATAATGTTGAACCCAGTTTTTTCATGTTTGCTGTATTTAGCACTTCATCTTTGTCCCCAAGATTCCCCTTGGTAAGAGATGTATTATTCTTTTGACATGCTCCATGTCTCCTTATGAACCTAAAGGACAATAGGGAACTAAGAAAACATGCATATATTATTTGTATTCAGCGTGGCTATAGAAACTTTGATGATAGGTTTGCAGAATGGTAAAAATTCAACTTTTTTGTACCTATTTCTTTTGGAAAAACAAAAAATAGTGAGTGAGAAGCAATCATATGTTCTGATCCCGAACCCATTGAAGTTAGCAAGGGAATTTATCTCAAGTCCTACAAAAATCCCTAATCTTATTTTTATACAAAAAAACGTAAGAAATGACTGTTTTGATGAAAATGTACTGGTCCATCAACTTTGGAGGCTTGGTGTGACCAAAAGATGAGAAATTTTACAAGTCTCTTATTTTTTCCATGTGTAGTAGGCCTTGAACTATAACCTCATATAAGGATTTTACAAAATGAGTGGATCTACTATGGTTTGGGAGTTTTTTTTCAAAACCCTGAAAGGACACTTTTATGTCCTGTTAGGTTACCAACCTAGTGTTAAGGTCAGGAAAGAGTCCAACTATGAACCTCTCCTTCTTTAGAAATTCGGCACCATCACCAGGGTTAGCAACATTTTGTATCTATAGAGCCCAAAGACGTAGAAACTCTTGCTTGTACAAGTAGTAGTCATCTAAGTCTTTTTGCTTATGAGAAACAATGTCTTGCCATAATTTTTGAGTGTTTTGGGGATCAAAGAAGTATTTTTTGAAATGATTCAAAACTTCCGTGTAATTCCCCTTAACTTCCTCAAGCAAAGAGTCAAACCAAGTACTAGCATCTTTCCTAAGGACTACCTCAAACATTTCTACACGTTCTTGATCAGTTACTATCCTCTTGATACGGCAAGACATTTTCAAATTTTCTAAGAATAATTCTACATCCTCCACAGGCTCTCCAAAGAACAAGAGGTAGCCACTCGTTTGCCTAGTTGTATCCATGTTGCTGGTTTTACTCAAAAATTGCTTTTTCTTTTTTTTTTAATTTTTCTTTTACAAAATCAAATGTCAAAGTGGAGTGAAAATGTAAACATCAAAGCTTAGATCGTAGTGAATCAATGGCAAAATGAACGGAATTGAGGCATTGATAGCCGCTACTTGACTAGGTTCAAACATACCACATGTGGCTAATTAATCTAGAATTTAGATCTTCCCCACATGGGGAATCAACACAAGGCTTATTATAACTACCTATGCCTCCACATCATATGATATATTGCATGGGTGTGTTCAAATGGGATCTATGGTTGCAAGGATTTGGGTCATCTGGTGATGTACATTTGTAAATTTTGGAAACTAAGTCTTTGTATATTTGGGGCTAAAAGTAAATTGGGATAGGCTTGTAAATGTGGGCCAGTCTACACCCCTCATCTTAAACTCATGACCTCTTTGTAGCAAACCATGTGCTGAGCCACTATAGAGGATTTGGGTGCGTCATATTGTAACTATGGGCAGATCTGTAAATTTGGAGAAATTTGATCCCATTTGAACTCGCCCGTGTGATATAGTGTTGAGGCTAATTGTGGACATAAAATGAGCATGGATTTCTAAACTATGAGGCCATCGGGATGTTTGTTGCACCCATGAGAGAGAGAGAGAGAGAGAGAGAGAGAGAGAGGACTCAAAAACTTTAGGGTTAATGATAGTTTTGAATGCTCATATTTTCAAGCTCTGGCCTACTAGTAGGTGGGATTTGTATTTGGTAGTGTTTTTCTAAGCAACTTTGTGTTTTTCAAGAAGATTTTCATTCCATTTGCACTGCTTTATGAAGGGTCCAAAGTGTCTCATTGTATTATGTGACATTTATAGATGATGCAACTAGAAAGACATTGGTTTATCCGATGAAAAATAAACCCGATGCGTTTCTATATTTCAAAGGTGGCAAGCCTCCATAGAAAATTGAAGCAGGTAATAAGTTGAAATGCTTGAGATTTGACAATGGTGGAGAGTATTGCGGCCAAGCTTTTGTGCTATCAATGGCATACAAAGGCAAAAGACAACACCAAGGAAACAATTTTCCATTTGTACTTTGTGTACGATTAGAGCACAATCTTTCATTTTTACAACATCTACTTGATGAACAAGACAATCATGGAGCGAGCAAGAAGCATGAGACTACTTATAGGTTGCCGCTTGAGATTTAGTCAGAAGCAGTCAATACAATTGTCTTCTCGATAAACCAATCACCCTCAACAACATTGGATGGAGGAATTCCAAAAGATGTATGGATAGGTAAAACAATGAACTACCCACTTCTCAAAGTATTTGGATGTGAGGCCTTCATGCACATAGACAAAAGTCTAAGGTCTTAAATTAGATGCAAAGTCCAAGAAATGTTTTTTCATTGGTTATAAAGAAGCACATTTTGGGTATTGCCTATGGAATCCTCAACATGGTAAAATCTCTAAGAGTTGAGATGTTATTTTCAACGAATATAGTTTATACAAAGATTACTTGGAACAAAAAACAAAGAAAGTTGTCACTCATGTGAGAAGGCAATCCATAGAGGCTCCTTTGAATCTATAAAAGGAGGCCTTTTTTACACATGAAAAAGAGAAGTGAGAAGAAGTAAGAAGTTCAAGGTAGAGAGAGAATCACGTGGGACGTTCATTAAAGGCTTCTAAGCCCTTTGTAAACTACTTCAATTTTGAAGTGTAAAGCCATTGAGTGGCTGCTTTCTCATGGGTGTAGGCCATACTTGGGTGAACCACGTACATCTTATGCTCTCTCTCTCTCTCTCTTATTATCTCTCTTGTGTATGTTTTATCTCTCTCCATTAAAAACACCACTTTAATTGCTACTTAGTAACTCATGATCTTAACATATAGCACGTATTTTTGGGTACGAATTTACCTGTTCAAGGTTTGAAATCTACAACTACCCCTTTTTGACCTAGAATCTTGTATGGCTATAACTGGCTATAACTTGACTTGTGGTGGGTATTTTTGGATTGGTCTTGAAGATATAGAAAGTGCTCAAGTGTCTCTACAACCCTATCAATTTAGATATCCCTCTTATGAACAATAGTCTAGTATCACCTTGGAGTTCTAGTGTATGACAATGTTTTGACCTAACACACGTGTTCCTATTAGGAATTATACGACCCTATTAAACTTTAATCAAATTTGGATAGCTTTAGGATGTCCAAAAGCCCAATTTTTTGTCAAACAAACTGCTTGATTTTAGTTAAATTTGGTCTTTGTTGACTATCAGAAGGTTCAATTTTGACTTTTCCTTTAGTTATAGGCGTTGCTAAGCATGTATATACTCTCTATGCCCAAAACTTGGTGAAAAATTTGGTCCAATCTCCATATCTAGTATCACAATACTAGACTTTTGTCCCAATTTTTAGCAAAAGTTTTTGGTTTGATTTTTCTCTGCTTTGTAAACCTAATGGTACCTATTGTGGGCAATTTGGACTTATTTCTAGGAAATTTTACCAATTTTTTGGTCAGTTTGTGCGTTTTTTAACTTTGCTCAGGTGACATTAGTTTCAATGTCCAAATTGGTCAAAATTTAGGGAGTGGCTGATGGTTGGATATTTCAATATGGTCGAGAAAAGCAATGATAGTTCCAATTGCACCGAGCAAAGAGGAATGGAAAAGAGGTCGCCCACAAAAAAAACCAGGGAAAAATCAATCTACGTCAACCTCTAGACAAGCAAATGCTACAAGCAGCATGCAAGGAGTAAGGTAGATTTGGGTACCAAAAGCACAAATCAAGGACAATCTGTCTCAAATTTGGGTGCCCAAAATCTCAGCTACCATACTGAAGAAAGTTTCACATCTACCAACTCAAAGAAAAACATCTTTCATAAGAGAAACTAGCACTAGATGGGTTTGGAAACCAAAGGACCATTAATCTTCTCCACAAACTGTAAAGCCAATGAATCAGTGGAAAGTTAAATTTCAAAAAACTCCACCACAACAATTCATCAACGAAAAACCAAAATACCAATGGAGAGTTAAATCTCAACAACCGTCATCATTGTTACCTACAACTCAGGAAATCAATGTGCCAAAGCATCCAGATGGTACAATCAGGCAAAGAGCACATAAATTACAAAATCTGCTATTTAGAAAACATCAACAGGAAACCTCGACCAAGAAAACCCTTGAGTTAACTACTCAAGACCCAACTCTTGCACCGCATACTGGTTTAAATTGCATTGACCTTCAAAGTATGATAAAGCCAACCACGGCTATGCATAGACACGATTGTTCAACCCATGCACATTGTCGTCTCGGAGTACTCCATCTAGGAGGGGTGGGAGGAAACTCCATCAATTAATGGCAATGTTTGAAGAGGGAGAAAAAAGTTAGATGTTAACGTGTGGTTTTTGTAAAATTACCTAATAATGCCCTTAAAAATCATCAACAGGGGAATTTCAGCTAATAAAATATCCTCGTTGAGTGTAAATATTGTATATACTATCAGAAATTACATCAAACAATAGCCCTTTTTGTTTATTTTCATCAATCTTTCTCGATATTGGAGCTAAAAAATGAAAAAATCCACCAAAAAGTAATAAAATAGTATTTTTCAATGGATTTTCTTAATTTTTTTGATCTTTCAATTTGCTTTTTTAGTGTATTTTATTATTTTCTTTAATTTTTCTAATAAACATGTCAAAAATTAATCATAAATAGCAAATGAGCTCAAATGGAGGAACTAAAAATACGATGATGATCATGAGGACAAGACGAATAGGCACAAAAAATTTTGATATAAAAGACAAACGAAAACAGAAGGCCTAAATTAAGCCGCTAGGGCCTGTTTTTGCGAATTCTTGTAGAATGAGCTAACGGAGTCTGATTGAGGAACTTTTCGAGTCTAACATAGATTCACGGCCTATTAGGACTAACAGGGAATCTGGAGAAAAGAAGTTTGAGAAGTCCAAGTATACATATCTTAGGTAGCCCAAAAGCACCTCATTTTCACTAGTCACTCTTGGAGAAGAGAGCTCTCGGCCTACTTCGTGCGTGATTTGCGGAGTCTACAGTCACCCATTCTTAGCACCATTTCGCACGAGACAAAGCTAACCCATGTAACATTTTTTGGGAGCTTTATTTTAAAAACACTTAATATTTTTATAAATCAGGAATATTGTAACTCCTATTTAACGAGTGGATATTGTAATCTATCAGCCGGAGCTATAAGCTTCCAGAGTGTATCAATTTATCCTTGGTTAAAGCTCCCAGATGATTTGTTTTTGGCCTAAGAAACCTTGGCTAAGGTATAAAGGCCAAC